>NC_136063.1:2055522740-2056722740 GCF_964261635.1 Lissotriton helveticus | reverse complement strand
TTATAAATCTGGTAGTCCACGGACTGCCAAACTCTGGAGGTGCGGGGGTGCCAGGGAATAAAAATGGTCAAACTGGAACTCCCTTTTGGCCCATTTGGCTTCACTGGAAATCCACTGTAGATAGTGTCTGAAATGCTCCTATGAGATGGAAGGTCAAATGTGATATGTGGGCTACAGTGTGTATTTCCATCACCCAGATATATGACAAAAATATTTGTCTGCTAGGATCACCACGATGCTCTGGCTGAGCTGCCGATTGAAAGCACTACAGCAACACATAGCAAGGAAATGGACCTTCATTATGCCGGAAAGCCTTTTTCTGTATATTAATGTCACCCCTAATGTTTCCTTCAGTCACCCCTAATGTTTCCTTCATACGCCCATATTTCCGGGTGCCTAATATTATGAAAGGTGTCAACCCCTATGTTGAAAGAATCTGCCATCATGCTTGTCTTTTACCTTGTGCAGTGCTGTGCTGTCATTTGGGGAGTTTTACACTACAGAAATTCCATATACACACACATACAGAATGTAACGTATAAAAAGTCAGACTAGAACTATGCTTCTACTGATTCACGAAAAGGATCGAAAAATCATTGCATCTCTATATAGGTGCATTATTAACCTAATAAAAGAAACGACTCAACATAAATCCTAAATTAAATGGGTTTGCTTTCAAGTCTTAGAAGTAACAGAAGCCTTGTAACAACTAGAAACTTGTCAGTTTGCAGCTTCATTTTTCTGAACTCATCAATTACCTCGCTATGATATGTTCATGGGATGACATATTTTAACGTGCTATTTTTTATTTTCTTGCCCACATAGCACGCCAGCTGTTTTTTAAACACAGCTGTTTCCTGATTAATTTATATTCTGAAGAATTCTAAGAACAACCTTCAAAGGAAGACGTCTGCTTTTCCAGTCTCTGATCACCTGTGCTAGATCAAGCCTGTCTGAAACCATCAGATCACTGAAAGAGTTGCCTTTTCTGTATATAACATTGCGTCGAAATCCCTGTCACATTGATGAAGCGAAACCCCTCTTCTAGGATTACATGTACTTGTACTTTATTTCTAGTATCGGCTTTAATGAATCGTGAAAGGGAAGCATGAATGTACCAATATTTAGAAAGGCACGAACTGTTTGAAATGGGAATTGACCCTTTTTATTACAATTTAGCGTGCCCTTCCTTCTGACACTTGGGTGAAATTATACAAAGATCAAAAGCGAACACAAAGAAAATCCCAACTAACAATTCCCTTAAATTTCAGCTGTAATAGCGCCTTGTCTTTGGTCTTATCAAGTCAGATCTTACAAGCCATCTATCAGCTGCTCTTTGCTTTCCTACTTGCTTCTTTACTGTCTTATGCGGATGTTTTAGCACTTATTGACTAGACACATGTTGGGTTTTAAAGATCAAAGATTATTGGATTGATTAGTTAAGTACAGTGGAATACATTTTATGACTATAATCAGCACAAATAAATTGTCCTGGATTTTTTGGAAAGGTCACTGCTGACATCCTTGTTGCATAGGATGGGATAAGCTGTAAGCAGTGTCTCGGTATAAATACCTTGGCCTTATTGTTGATAGCGGGTTAACCCTGAAAATACATTTTAATGACTTGTCAGTTGAAACTATGAGGATTTTGGGGGGAATTTCTCACTTTCATACTTGCTATGGGGGGTCTTTTTTTTACCCCTGTTGAAAGTTTATGAGGTTGAAGATTGTGCTTTTCTAAATGTATTGCTGCTTTGAAAACCAATTTCCAAATACTTTTTTACAAAATTACCTGCAATAATTTATAGAAGCATGTAAGTACCACTAACCTTCAATTTATGGTAAAACTTGGAACGGGTATTGGGTATCCCATCGGTGTCCCAATGTGGCGACAACGTCGAAATTATGTATACCAGCACACCTAGATTGACTATATTTAATCATCTTGTTGTTTGATCTGGACTCCACTGCACTAGTGTTGCATTAATGTAAGCTTTTTGCACTTGCTTTAAACTGTTGAATGGAAGGACTAGACATGCATGTCCTATGCATTACATCTGCAATGAGGATGGGAATGTCTTGTCCTCTACATTTAAGGGGAAAACCCTTCTCATGCGAGCTCCCAGAAGGATTTTCTTTAAAAAAAAATGATGTTGGGTTATTTAGGAAAAATCCTTTTCATGCGAGCTCTCAGAAGGATTTTCTTTAAACAAAAATAATTTTTGGACATTGACTTCCCTGAATACCCATATTGTTCTTTTTCAGACAGCATGACATGCAGCAGACACAGTGTGGTGACTTCACACTGATTGAAAGTGAAACCAGTCAGCACTACTAGCGCTGACATGTTTCACTTTGATTGGTTGGTGGAAGACATATCTGAGATCTCCAAGCAGTGATCCATGCGGGTTACACTTGTTGAAGTAGAAATGTCCACGAGTACCCAAGTAGTAGGTTCCAAAGATGATGCTTTATTAAGTTCCAGTTACACACGTTGTAGAATAGTAGATAAGATGGTAAGTTGGTATAATGTAGCCCCACCAGGTGCAGCCTCCCTCTAATTTCCAACTGACACTCTAACCAAGACAAAGCACTCTAATATTCTGTGACATCATGCTACATTCTACAGTCATTCAGGCTGAACAGAATGGAGAATATCACTGCAAACAAAGAAAGAAAGAAATCACGCTATAACATATCCTCCTTCTTTACATCAACAAAAGAAATGTACGGAAGAAAGGAACAAAGAATGAGGAAAGTCAAAGATGTAAATACAACAATAGAAAGAAAATGAAAAAAGGGTAAAAGATAGCAAGAAATACTACCCTAAACGCAATAATACACCAACATGAACCACAATAATACAAAGGCATGAAAAAGCAGTAATGCAATGGCATGAAAATGCATTAATACAATGGCATGAAAATTGACAGACACCAATTAAATAGAACACACACACCATCCCCTTTTCACACAAAAGAAAGGCACAACCCAGAAAACAAAACAAAAGCCATGAAATACACACACCTAAAGAGACAAACAGTCTCAGGCAAAGCATGAAGTAAACCACAAGTAGAAATGTAAGGCTGTGCTGTAAAGCACACTGCACACAAAGTAGAACGTATGCCCTGAAATACTACTAAAAGCAAAATATATAATGCTCAAAAGGAAATTATATAAACCAAGAGGCACACAAAACCGAATGGTGAATGAGAAAGCATGGTAAGCGAAACATGTACAATACTCGTTCGCCTGTCGTTAAGGCTCCCCTACAAATTGTGGATCCCATTACTGGCAACACAAAAAAGATGTAGACAAGGAAAAGCAGTGAAGCAAACAGCGAACCTGCGCTGCAAATATGACAGAACCCAAACATAGAGCATAGAAAAGTACGTACATGGCAACTAGCATGTACTGGGAAACACTCACCCACCCAAACAGCAGAAAATGTACTCGGATGCACTAACCCACGAAAACAGAATAAAATGCACTGGAATACACTCACCCATGAAAACAGCAGAAGAAGTACTGGTTGACACTTGCCCAGGAAAACAGAATGAAGAGTACTGGGATGCACTGACCAAAGAAACAGAATAAAATGTACTGGGATACACTCACCCCTGAAAACACCAGAAAATGTACTGGGATATACTCACCCACGAAACAGAATCAAGTGGCACCAACTAAGATGTAACCTGTAACTAAATTCCACATGCAAAATGCAAAACAAAACCCATTCATAAAAGCAGCATAAAAGTACACAAAATCAAGCATTAATATTATACATGCACTAACAAGTAACAATGATATCACAAAACTCAGGTGAGCGTTATCTCACCCGAATACTTCACAAAGATGATGGGTAAAGACCTCAGTGAAAAATCCAACATGGTGCTCGCGTGAAATATAGACTTAGTTTAAAAGTACCTCCAGTACGTGGCATCTCCAACACAAAGCACAGAAAGTTGGAGAGCGCTAGGTGGACCACGATTGTGTCGAAATGTAAGTCATTGACAGGGTCTATAAGTCAAAAAGTACTTGTAGTGGTACCTGTAGAGAATAATCCCAGAGAAGGAGACAAAGAAAATTGGGTGAGGTCCCTGCCACCCTCATATTTCACCACTGCAGGCAAACAGAAAGTTTCAATTGAAGTGGATGTCAACTGACTATCCATGGGGAATCTCTGGATCATCGTGAGACTTGGCAAGAGTATTGTTGAACAAAGGGCTTGGCTAACCGGCCAAAGAAGCAAACAAAACGAGGATCCGCTGCACAGATCTGATGTCCAAACGTGGTTGGCAAAGAATAAACTCCTTTGGTGGTATCTGCTTTTCATGTGCGCAGTACATGTTGAAAAGTTGTGTTTCCTGCCAAACAAAAGACGTGTTTGCAAGATGGCTCTCGGTGCGCTTGTGTACCAAAACGTCCCAGAGCAGGCAGACAGGCAGAATGTGAAACTATTGTCGCAAAGGATCACACCGAGCTGCGCACTTGCAGGTAAGATTGCATGTGCTGGGTATGTGAGCACTGTAGATAGCTTGTGCCACTATTGTAAATAGACATAAGACGGTTCAATAACGACCGCTTTAGCAAAGTCTCGACAGAGTTCCCAAATAATGGACAAAACTTGACTCACCAGACAAGCACTTGACGGTGATGCTTATTTTAAAATGAAAGGCAGTCTACATAAACTGTTGACACAAATTACTCCACTGAGACCTTGAGACAGAGAGACATAATCCACATGGGTTGGAATGCAAAACTATCACTGGTTGACCCATAGGAAACGCAATTCAAGTCCAAGCACGTTCACCAAACTTAGAAGAATTACACAGATGTCAAACAAAGGTAGAGTGTAACTCACCAAGCTTTTTTTTTTATCCTCATTCGCCATACACCTTACTTCAAATCACACCCTAGATGTCTGTACCCACACTCAACTGGCTGAGAAACATAGGCAATCTTAGGTGGAGACCCGCCTACGGGTACCAGACATACTTGGGGATCAATGAAGAACCAACTGAGATAACTCTTCCACCAAGCTCCAAGAGCTAGATGACTCTCGTCGTAAAACTGCCAGGAGAAATGGTAGTACCCGACTCAGCCCAAAGTGTATAAAGGTGGCATAATCATAGGACTCAGAGAGAAAAAAAAAGTCCATCACCACTGAGCCCCATCTGAGTTGCAAGAGGTTCCAAAATGCTCTCTTCTTCTTACTGCCTGATCTTGCAAGATCGTGCTTAGAAACTGCCAAAACTGTAGTCTGCCAATCTGAAAAAGAGGGGGAGGTTGATTCTGTACATCTTATACAGATTTGCCTCCTAGCTAGGAGGATAGCGTAATAAAGCAGAGCTGGTAACTTTATCTGCAGAACCAAATAGGATTAAGGGTAAGTTGATGTTGATAGGACATCCCAAGGTGCTTGCCAAGAAGTTTCCAACACTATTGCAAAAGGAAGCAAGGGTTGGACATTCTTTGAACATGTGGATGTCAGAGGCAGAAACCCGGCCACACTTCCTGCAACTCACCGGTGGCCCTTTAGTAATTTTTGACAGTTTGTCAGGAGAAAGGTAGGCTCTATGAATAGTAAACATGTAGTTCCTTTTTAACAAGGCTGGTTCCACTACTTCATTTAAGGTCTTACAGGACGTCTGTGTAGTCCTGTGTAGGTAAAGAGCCACCCCACAATTCCTCAGCAAGATTGAATTCGCCATCCACAGCTTCAAGCATGGCTTGATACCAAAAAGAAACTTCCTTCTTCCCAGGGGCCTTCGTCACAAGTTGGTGTTCTAGGAAGCTACCACAATACACTGCGTTCTTACAGTTTAGTTGTGGGTGTGATTGAACCCAGCTTTCCAGTTGAAGATATTGAAATCTTGAGAGACCTGCTACAACCTTGTCCTCAGGTTGTTCTCATGAAACAAAGGTACCACCAGGGAGCAGGTCCCCCCAGACCGCTAACCCAGCTTCTCTCAAAGGTATTGCAAGCCTGTCCTTCAAGCACTCTGGAGCCCCCGGGGAATCCCAGAGGGGAGCCAAGCTGGAAAAATAGCCAAGTCCCACTGAGCCCCTCAAGTGTGGCCCAAGTTTTAGCCATGAAGAACCTTCAGTTTAACCTTTTAAAAAAACGTTTGGTCCCCGAATTTGACCAGGAAATCCTCCCCCGATATTTTGGCGCCTCTAAGCATATCCAGAAACATCCACCCGCACCAGTATTCACAGGCATTCTCAACAGCATACGTGAATGTGAAAGTTTGAAAGCCCAGGCGTAAAGCTGGAGATCTGGTAAAGCAAGGCCTCCCTTTTCTCTCCTCCGTCTCAACTTTTTCCAGGCAATCCTAGGTGATTTATACGCCCAAACAAATCTGTTGTTTTCCCCCTGTAAATTTTTGATGATGGATTTTTCAAAGTGAAGGGGAATACAGTTAAAGAGAAAATGATTTTAGGGAGTAATGTCATCTTAATCAGGTTGACCCTGCCTATATTAGATAGGGGGAGTAGGGCCTAAGATTTCATTAGCCCGGACAGTCCTTTGCCACCATAGCCATGTTAGTCTCTGCGATCTTGGTGATGTCTTGAAGAACATTGACTCCCGGGTATCTCATTTTGGAACTGATCTGGTGCTGGTGCTGAGTCCCTCCAAGATTCCAAGTCATGATTTCTGTCTTCGAGGCATTCATTTCATAGGCTGAGACCAAACCAAACTCCTGGACAAGACTAATGACGGCTGGAAAAGCTCATTGTAAATTAGCAGAAAGAACTAAGATGTCGTCAGCCTACAGGGCAACCTTACTCTCCCACTCCCCATACTTAAAAGGCTGGATATTAGGATCATCTCTAAGCCGTTGAGCAAATGGCTCAATATATAGATTGAAAAGGAGAGGGAAGCCCTGTCTAGTCCCTCTTGAGATCTTAAAGAAGTCAGCTATGTTCCCATTAACAAGGAGCCTGGCAGTTGGATTCTGATAAATCAGCAGAACCATTCGACAGAAATTTTCCCATAGGTTGATTTTTATCAAGACCTCCGACAGGTAGATCCAATTCACTCTGTCGAAGGCCTTGGTGGCATCTAAAGTCAAGGCTGCTAATGGAAGGGAGGATGCAGAAGCCAGATCAATTGAGCCAATAAAGTCATAGGTGAGGTCAGAAAGCTGCCGGCCCTAACAAATCCCTTCTGGTCTGAGTGGAGGGTATCTCCCACCACGAGACCCAGTCTCGCTGCCAAAATTGAAGTAAAGATTTTATAATCGCCATTCAAGAGTGATATGGGTCTATATGAGCCACATCTTGATGGAACTTTCACTGGTTTTAGAATCAGGATTATTGTGGTGTCATTCCACAAAGCTGGGAGCCCCAGGCTCCACTCTAACACCTGATTAAAAAGCAACATCTGAGTGGGACGATCTTTTCCCCCAACATCTTGAATCTCTCAGCTGGGAGGCCATCAGGACCCGCTGCTTTCCCGTTCTTGCAGTGTTGAATAGCTTCCCTGACCTCAGTCTGAGTGAAAACCTGGTCTAAGTGCTGTTGTTGATCAGACTTCAGGGAGGGAAGAGGAATGCCTACCAGCCAACTCTGGGCACCAAGAGTATCCAGCCTTTTATCTGCACAGTAGATGTCCTGATAATAGGTCTGAAAAGCCTGACTAGTTTACCCATCTGAAGAAAAGGTATCATTGCCACTGATAATTTCCTTAATATGGTTCATCGCCGGGTCTGCTTTAGACTTCCATGCAAGGAGCTTGCCTTCCCCTTCCCCATACTCAAAGTGGGCAATTTTACTTGCCTCTCACCTCTGAGTAAGCCTAGAGTGCAAGATGTTCCCTAACATGCCCCTTAGACCATCAAACTTAGCCTTACGTTCTTGTTGGATTTCAGGGGAGGCTTGACAAGTTAGGTCGGCCTCAGCAACCTTAAGCTTTCTTTCAGTGGATAAAATCTCTTCTTTGTATCTTTTATTTCTGTAGCAAGACCTGCTGGTGATTTGGCCTCGCAGAAAAGCTATTAGAGAATCCCAAATATTTGTTATAGGAGTCAACCCTAAGTTCCTTATCAGAAACCATTCAGTTTCTTGTAGTAAAAAGGAGATCTCCTCTTCCTCCAGAATTAAGGAGCAGTCGAACGGCCTTGTCCTAGTTAGGGCTATGTAGTGAACATTCTAGACCCAAAAGAATACCTGAGTGATCTGAAAGATGGTTAGCGAGGTATAAGATTTTTTTGACTCTGCCCCTTAACGAATTACTAATCAGCACATAATCTATCCTTGATTGGTGCAGATATTTGTTATTTCAAAATGAGACACCAGGCTGCTGACCTGATCTTTCCCTCCAAATATCTGAGAAAGCAAATTGCTTCATTGCCTCTGAAAAAGAAGTCCTGGGATTTTGAAGGGACCATGGCTCTATTGTTTGGTGTCTTATCCAATACGGGGTTCAAGATGATATTGAAGTCCCTGGCTAGAATTAACCCCTCTGATATTTGCTGACTGGCTAGTGCAGACATACAAGCCCACCCAACCTTTATTTTTAAAGAGAGAGACTATCTCTTCTTTGAGGAGATGTGTTTCCTGAAGAATAATGACCTGAGCTGCTGAATCCTGGAGATACTGTATGAATTTATCTCTTCTCGGTCTGGTACGCAAGCCATTTACATTCCAGGACAAGATCTATATAAGACTCATGGTAGATCAATCCAGAAACATAACATTAAAAAAGGAGCTTGAAATGACCAACACCAGTACTTGAACTAACCCTGTTCCGAAACCATTACGTTAAAAATGAGATAGGTACAATCAAAAAAGGGATAATGAGGATTATTTTTTTTTAGGTTTTTTTCTCTGCTGCACCCGCCCTCTACCCCTACCCTGTGCCCTCCCAGACCTCCCCCACCCCTGGAGAAACCTTACCCCAATTATCTGGACAAATGGAGTCCAGACAATTGCATCCCGGAGATGCCCCCCAACCACTTACAATAAGGCAAAAAACAGAAAAAAGACAAAAATTCAAAAAAAGGTTTGCGCAAGGACCTTTTTCAACCCTATGAGGCAGTCGAGACCAATTTAGAAAGGAGGAAAGGCGAGTAGGTATACCCTATTGTTCCCATTTCTTCTCCTCCCTATTGTTGTTTTCTTTGAATATGGCCCCTCTGTGGTAAATAAATAAATAATACCCTATTTTTGACTAGGCATATATCATAACAGATAGCTCAATAAATAAGAGTCAAGATTCGAGGTAGTAGGAGTTTCTGCAGGTTTATTACAGCATAAGGACAGGATCAGGACGACCTGCATAGGAATAGGATGACAGGGCCCGGCAGCTGCCGGGGCTAGATCTGGGATGAGCGCGCTAACGTTTAATAACAATACATGAACTTATATACATAACGCAAACACATAGCATTACATTGCAGTAGGCGTAGCAGTGGGTGGAGCAGGAGGCGTGACGCGTAGCAGTCGCGAAAGATAACAGAAAAAGTAGGTGTAACTGGGCGTATACATAGACATGTGATGCAAACGTAACAGAATATGTCATGAATGGGGCGGAAACATAGGAGGGGGCTACCTAAGGAGCCGGGAACTCTAACCTAATGGTGCGCGCAAACTGGCAATGACGTATCACTAGGAGAAGCTGGGGGCTATGAACTCTGTGCTAGGAGCAGAGACTAAAGTCTGGAGGGTCGGAGCGACATGCACCTAAACCCTATCTAGTATCTGATGTTTAGGGAACATGTTGATATAAACTAGAAGTCATAAGGGGAAAGGCTAACTTGATTCTAGGACTGGACCATGCATTATTCTACATGTAGTGCGTGATGAAGAATATTAAATGACCATTAAATGCAGTATTTCTCTAACGTGGAGACGAGAAGGCTAGACAATGACGGAAACTATTGATGCAGTTCAGTAGCTTAGGAATGCAGAGAAGGAGGACTGAACTGATAACTGGAACTATAACACACTCTTGGCAGACTCAGAGGCAGAGCCAAGCTACACCGGGCACTGCGAGGCAGGAAGTAAGTGAAAGGTCGAGGATACAGGTGGGGGCTGTATCGCTCCTCAGCGAGGCTTCAGGAGACAGGAGCTGAATCTGATGTCCGGGCCCTTTTGAGGCCTAATATTCGTAGTATTCACGAGGACTGGAAACTGGCATATTAGAGGAGGACACAACTGTAATTGGGTCTTGATCAGACATGGGGAGTATATATGCATATTTAATCATGCACACATAACATATGATGGATGACACGTAGGGACATAGAACATGGCAAAATTTACTTTTCCACATTCCCTCCTTGTCACTACGTTTCCATCAGGAAACATCAATATTCATGATACCATCTATCATTTCATACAGTACCATTTGTTCATCTCGAATTGTCTTGGAACAGGATTTAGAACGGGGCTTGGGACTAGGAATACAAGAGGTAGCACAAATGCCGCAAATCGCAGGGCCACATTGTATACAGAGACAGCAGCTAAATATGATCGCTACTGCAATACTTAGAAAGGACAGGACTTTCCATCCCCATGCGGAAATTATATTCCAGAACCAACCGGACCATGTCCAGGTGCCTGGATCTTGATGTAACAGATGGGCAATTTTATGGAGTCTGGTTATAGCTGAATAAACAGACGGCGCATTATTTGGAATGAAAATGCAACAACTAGATCCGAGGACTCTACAGGCCCCGCCCCTATCAGCCAGTATGACGTCAAGGACGAGACGATTCTGTAAAACGACAATTCTCATAAAAGATTGCTCTTCGGTTAAGTTACCTAGAGCGGAGGCAGTCTCATCTACTACTGCTTCAAGGGTTCTTGTTAACCTACGGATTAGTTTACTATTTACAACTGTACCTAAATAAGGGAAAACACCTTTATCTATATCAATAAATTGCTCTGCAGCGGTTTCAGTATAATCGACAATCGGGAGATATCTCTTGTGTCTAGTGTGTACTAGGAAGGAATTCCTATGGTAGTCAGGTGGGGCTAGAAAAACAGGTGGCAGTAGGAAGGCAATGTAACAGGTTCCCTCCCAATCGAGGGGCAGACGAACATATGCAGTTTGACCACAAATAAAATAAGAATGACGTGAAGCTTTGAAAATAGATTTCCCACTGTCACTATACTGGATAATAGTAGTACAATCACTATGTCCTACGTGTACAGAACCATGACTATGGACACATAATTCGCCTTTGACTGGTAGTACTGAAATAGCAGGTGAGTCTGGAGTAGTATCAGACTGGACATTCAGGACCATGAAATTCGACGAATAATTACCTAAATTATACACTTCATTTTCTAGATCTAAACCTGTTCTGTGGGGGAAACCTTGCTTGTCTGGGAAACATGTACTATTAAGAAAAGACATATCTGTTGAGGATGACGTTAAGGTGGACCATGCTCCACACGAACCATTATGTGTGAATGGATAAGGAAAGAGTGGCAGAACTCCCTTCGGTGTCTGGAAAGGGGGGAGTCGACCACACACCCAACAATTAGTGGCATTGCTGGTCTGGTGTGAATAATGTAACATACGGATAAATGAATTGTTACGCATAGCGAGGCGGTAAGAATATTCGTGAGGAGGTAGATCACTAAACGTGTGCTCTACTGTAGCATTAGCAGACTTATTTACATGAGAAACTGGAAAATACAGATAGAACGCATAGCTGGTGCAGGAAATCATTATACTGATGAATAATACGAAACTCAGAAAAACGATACATTGATTTGAGTTGTTACTAACTCTCTCACTATGGGGGTCTATTTAATACATGTCAGAAACAGTCTAACCGTTTCACCTAGGGGAGGACTTATACAATCAAACTGGCTGACTTATTTTACTAGACCGGAGCTTTAACTTATACTCCTGCTGCGGAGTATTCTCTAACAGGGAAGGGGTTGTAGCAATGTTGTTTGCGGGACAGTCCTTAAGAGCAATAGTTTGGCAGTCTTTAAAATCCTGGGAATCCTTGGAAATGTTTTTAGAAACGGGTTTCAGTCCATTGAAAAGTTTTACATGAGAAAGGTGGACCCACCCCTTCCTGCCTTCCAGCTTGACGGCAGTACGGGTGGTCAAGAGGACCTGACGTGGCTCCTTCCAACGAGGTTCAAGCGGACTTGATCTGTCAAAATTTCGGATCATCACCAGCGAACCTGGAACGATTTCATGCGGTGCCACCTCGGTATTGTCTGGAAATGCGGCGGCAACCTGTGAACGACATGAGTTGAGGGCAGACATCAAGGAAGCTAGGTAATCTGTCAGCATATTACATGAAACATCGGTAATACTTCGGGGTCTAGGAGTACCCCACATGTTAGGGGGGCGGCCGAATACGACCTCATACGGGGACAGACCTGATCTGGAATGTGCGACCATGCGCATATAAAACAAAGCGACTGGCAGAGCTACTAGCCAGTCCACACCTTTTTCTTTACAAACTTTGGCGATGCGGATTTTCAGGGTCTGATTATGTCTCTCGACTAGACCGGCTGCTTCAGGATGGCGTACACAATGGAACTTCCACTGGTACCCTAACAAAAGGGAAACGTGCTTCATGAGTTCAGATGAGAATGGCTGACCGTTATCAGAATATACGACTCTAGGGAGTCCATATCGAGGGAAGAATTCACGAACCAGCTGCTTGGCAGTGGTCGCGGCTGTGTAATCTGGGACTGGATATGCTTCTGTCCATCTGGACAAAGCGCATACAACTACAAGGACATATTTGAAACCTCGACATCGCTCCATCTGAATATAATCCATCTGGAGGACTTCAAAAGGGTGGTCAGGAGGCTGGAAACCACCTTGTTCCACCGGGACACTTTTACCTGGGTTAAACTGACAACATATCATACAGGTACGGACTTTCTGCTTGGCTGCAGCTCGTAAATGCTTGTTGAACCAAATGTTCTGGATACTGTCTAACATAGCTTTTTCTCCTAAATGTGCTGGACTATGTGCGGTATTAATGATGACTTGAACCATAGAGTCGGGGAGAAACCATGTGGCTCTACCCTTCGTTAACCATCCTTGATCTGTCTGGACCCCTCCTTGTTCGGACCATTTCTTGATTTCATCGGGAGTAGCATGTAACTGGATATCTATGACATCTTGTGTAGGGTCCTTAACTGTCATACATGTAATCGGATCTGGAGTATGTGTCTGTGTCGGATTAGCTTGAATGTCTGGAGTCTGTGCTGTAAGCTTGGCTGTGCGATCTGCTAGATCATTACCTTGAGAAATAATGTCAGTAACTTTCGTATGTGCTTTGCATTTCATGATAGCGATAGATGTCGGTAAATGTATTGCATCTAACAGAGCTTGGATAAGGAAACCATGCTGAATCTTGGTTCCATGAGAAGTCATGAAACCTCTCTCCTGCCAGAGCACTCCGAAGTCGTGTACAACTCCGAATGCATAACGTGAATCTGTGTAAACATTAACTTTCAGGTTCTTGGCGTGTATACAGGCTTGTGTCAGAGCAACTAGCTCTGCTGCTTGAGCGGACAGAGTGTCAATGCGGTGTGTTTCAATAACTTCAGTGTCAGTAGTCACTGCATATGCGGCGACTAGTTCTCCTGTACTAGTTCTCATACATGAACCATCCACATAAAGTGTCAGGTCGGGATCTGGTAACGGAATGTCTGTCAGGTCTTGTCTTGGCTTTGTCGTAATGTTGACTACTTCCACGCAGTCATGTGTGTCAGGATTTGAACTAACTGATGGTAACAGTGTAGCAGGATTCAGGACGTTGCAGCGTCTAATTTCTATGTGTGGCTGAAACAGTGTCAATTCATAACCTGTTAAACGTGCAATTGTCAAGTGCTGAGTTTGTGTTCGGTTTAAAAGAACTTCTACGGAGTGTGGAACTTGTACTGTCAGGGAGTGTCCTAAAACTATGGAATCACTTTGTCTAATAGCTAGTGCTGTGGCTGCAACTGACTTGAGGCACGCAGGCAACGCCTGGGCGACTGGATCTAGTGTGCTCGAAAAATAAGCACAGGGCTTGTATTGACCTGCTTGATCTTGTGTAAGAACAGATAATGCTGTACCTTCACGTTCAGTAACGAAAAGTGTAAAAGACTTACTGTAGTTCGGTGTAGCTAGAACTGGAGCTTGACATAGGGCTTTCTTTAACTCATTGAAACTAAGTGTATGTTCAGATGTCCAAGGGAGGACAGTCGATACGGCTGCCTCCTGTGTCGTCAACTGTATCAGTGGCTTGGCTAGAAATGCATACTGGGGAATCCATTGTCTGCAATAAGAAGTAAGGCCGATAAAGGCACGCACCTCCTTCTGGGTTCTGGGCTGGGGAAGACTCGCTATCAACTGGATACGGTCGGGTGTCAACTGCCTACCCCTCTTGGACAGTAAGTGTCCTAAGTAGACCACTTGCTGGACACAGAATTGAAGCTTCGAAGGGGACACCTTGTGCCCCATCTCGGCTAGGAAATACAGAACTGTCAGTGATGCACGCTCGCAGTCACGTTCAGAACGGGCTGTGATCAGTAGATCATCGACATACTGGAGCAGGGCAGTGTCAGTTGGCATGTGAATATTGTCTAGTTGTCTCTTAAGTGCTTGACTGTAAATACTAGGGCTTTCTGTGAAACCTTGAGGAGCTCGTGTGAACATATAGCTCCTTCCATTTAAACAAAATCCGAAAAGAAACTGGCTGTCTGGATGAATAGGAACACTAAAAAATGCATTCTTGAGGTCGATGACAGTGAAGAACGTGGCTTCAGAATCAATGGCTGTTAACAGGGAGGAAATATCTGGGACAACTGGGTACTGAGGAATAATACATTTGTTAAGTTCTCGTAAATCAATCACTAATCGATATACTGGGGGTGCATTTGGATCAGTACGTTTCATGACTGGAATGATCGGAGAATTGCATACATTTGAGTCAGTTTCTACAACTACTCCTTGAGCAATGAGCTCGTCAATAATTTTGGATAAGGCTGCTACAGCCTCAGGTGGCAATCTATACTGTCTGATTCGTGGTAACACTACACCTGGTTTGAGAGTCACACGATAGGGTGTGATTTGCATGTAACCTACATCAGTTGGACCTTGCGCCCATAAATGCTGCGGAACATTAGACAGTCTGGAATCAAAATCTCGTAATACATAGTGACCCTTAAAGTCACGTAGGAACAGACGTATTCCCTCTGGGGAACAACAAATAACGGCACCTAACTCTTTCAGTGTTTTAATGCCTAATAGATTTTCTGGACATGACTTAGTAAGTAACAGATCAGTAGTGCGGGACAATGGGCCTACTTCTAAAGTGACTGGCTTTGATATCTCGTTTATAATGGGTTTTCCTGAAAATCCAAGGGAAACATTTCTTGAGCCTGAGAGCGGAGCCCCTGGAACTTCGGCATGACTAATTGTGGTCCTACTTGCCCCTGTATCAATCAAAAACTTTCTGTCTTTCCCTAATACTTGACTGTGAACATAGGGACCCTCTTGATCTACAGGTATCTCGATGAGAGGCAAGCCTACCTCCCTCTCTAGGCTGTTTCATGAATATGGCTGGTACTCTGGATACTCAGACTGTGCATACTGGTACATCTGCGATGTAACATGCTGTGTTGCAGCAATAGGCTGCGGTGCTGTAACTGTCTGTTGTGCATTCTGTGGCTGAGGAATCTGTGAAACTTGTTCTTGTCTAGGCGGACGTGGTCTTTCTTTAGTTTTACCAGTAGCTATGTTGTGTTTCAGAACTGCACACTCATTTATAAAATGACCTGGCTGTTTACAATAATTGCAGTTCCCTTTAACGGGAGCTGCAGGATGACTGGCTTGATTCGGACCCCTCTTCTGACTGTCTTGAGGAACAGATTGTGCAACTAGCACTTTCATTTTCGTATCTTTCATACGTTTTCTCTCGTGTTCTTGCTCTTCCCTGATTCTATTCTGGTGATACTGAAGCATCTGGAGCATCTGGGACGGAGTATTTGCTTGCCAGGTGCTTTCGACTTTCAAAACTCGATTTTTAATTTGTGGACTTGAATTCTCGACTAATTTAGTAACGAAAAGGTGAGGGTATGACTCACTACTTGTCTTGAGGCCACTGTTAATACTGAAACATTTTTCAAACCTAGAATAAAAATCACTAATATCTTCATCTTGTTTCTGTTTACAGGCTGAGATTGCATCCCAGTCTTCTTTTCTCGTTGTCAATAATCTGGGTAAAACTTGTATCAATAATTCTGGTAACTCTTTACATTTATCTCCAAGACCGGTACCTGGTACTCGTGCCTTGTCTTCAGCTTCTAGAGCTGTCCAATCTATCTTTTTCTCTCCCACCTCCCATTCTTTTTCCTTTAGCTTTTCATACACCCCTGCGGGTAGCAGAACCTTTAACATTTTAATGATATCTGGGTATGTGTATTCTCCCATACGGAGCATGTCTTTTAATTCTCTATGGAACCCTGCTGGATCTTTGTCATGACAGGGAATTAATTTCTTCATTTCAAGGAGTTCCATCTTTGTAATCGGAGTGTATACAAACACTCGTTGCATTTCGCCACCCGTTCCTCTGACTGGGTGGACTTCTCGTAACGGATTCTGTCTGTCTATGTAGAATGATTTACTTTCTGGGGGTGAGACATGAACAAAATGCGGGTTCAAGAACGTTCTATATTTGTGACGTTGTTCTAGAATGACACTAATTAAATCGGTACCTAGACCTCTCCATTTATACTGGAGTAACTCGTTCAGGACATCATGTAACGGGCCTGGATCAGAGTGCTGACCCTCATACAGAGTAATGAGGTGCTGGATCATATACATACCCACCAGTCGTTGTTCGGCTGGGGGCAGTTTCAGAAACATTTGTGCCACTATTTCGTCTGGAAAAGTGGTAGAATCAGTAATCCATCGGACTGCTGATCGGGCTATTTCCTGTTCATGCATGGTACTTAATTCACTGTAACCGATTCGTGATTTCAGAATGTGATCGGTAGCTTGGAACACTTGTTCTAGAGAACCTTGTTCTGGTACTGAATGATGGAAAATAGACTTGGGTTCTAGACGTAAATGGCGATCTGGAAATCTAGATTTTCCTACATACGCTATTCTGGCGGAATTCTCGTCGTCTTCCTCTTCAGGATCGGAGATACTTTCTTTCTCGCTTACTTGTGCTGCTTTACGCTGTTCGTGTATCTTTATTATCTCTTTACGGATTTTCTTGTACATACTTTCCATGGCACCGACGGTCTTGTGCTTACCCTCAGCTATATTATCACTCCACCTTGTCAGGATTCTCATTTCGGCGGAATCTTTAGACGGGTAATCTTGTTCTCTTATTAGACAATTAATCAGAAACTTTAATATCATGAGCTGGATCTCGGCTTTCCTTTGAGACATGGCCTCGCTAATACTTTCTGGATCATCCCCTGTACGGATGAAACGATATATTCTGTCTAGATCTTCTTTCATATTCGGTAAGGTGACTAGATACTCGGCCACCTTTCTTACGCGGAACGAATATAAAACCATATTATCCTCGCCTGGGACTGGATCATAGACACATTCGGCAAGGGATTTTCTTATTTCTGCTACAGACTGATGTCTAGGCGTACGCTGTGATGCTTGTGTATGTAATTCGGCTAACGTTAAACGCTTGTGTGGCGGCGGGGTTTGAGGAGGACCTCCTCCTGCGGCCCCTAAACTGGAGTCGTCTACTGAGGCTCTACGTCCTGGCAGAGTGGGAAATGGAAATGTAGGCTGGACTTGTATGGCGGGCTGGACCGGGGGTACCGTAACAGGTACTCCGGTGTCTGGAGGAGCGGGAAGTGCCTGATTTACAGGGACTGGCGGAGCGCGAACAGGATTTGTATATTCTGGGACTGTGTCGTCCAAATAGGACGAAATAAAAATATCAGCTGCAGTCTGTTTGTGACGTAACTTGGTCGGAACTAATGGTGGCGGGAAATTACTGGATGCCTTTGGGGTCGCTTTTGGCAAGCCCTCGGCAAGAAGAGGATACATACCCTTAATAAGGGCATGCCTCTGTCTGTCTGACTGTTCGGCTTTGACTTGTTCACCTATCTCGATTAATTCTCTTTCTTGGGCTCGTTCTTGGGATTCTCTACTTGACTCTGACTTTCTGACTTCTTTTTCGGTTCTTTTATGAGCTTCTTTGCGCCATAACTCGATGGCGTCTTTCTGTGACTGTCTGGCTTTCTTTTTCCATAATGCTTCTTCTACTCGCATGATGCATTCGGGATCCCATGTACCCGATACGGGCCATCTATACTTTTCTTCTAACCGTTTGGTATACTCTACCCATAAATCTAGATACAATATGGCGCTTATGCCATGTTTCTGATACATAAAATGACCTGGACTGTCCCTCGGCGGGACAGGAACTGCTGCTTCCAGCAGACCCTTTCTAGTTTTTAACTGACGTAACTTGGAAAATATAGGCATGACTGAACTGTAATCTGGATACAATACAATACACAATAAACACGAAATCACGTCACACTCATACCACAACATTAAAATACATGAAGAACATTATAAATAACAGTTTGAACAGAATATTACCTGGAATACTGAGAGCAGAAATACAAGAATTTTCTCGAGAACGGAACAGACTAGAATTACTGGATGCACTGCTGTAACAGTACGGAACATACCGGTCCCATAAAGGAACGCATCAAGACCCGTATCCACCTAGGTGAACACTTCGTTTGTGAGTCTGGGTACCACCAACCCACGGACCAGGAGTCAATTTAGATTGGTCCTGTCTAGATACTACCCCAGCAATGGTACTCACCGGGCAGCACGGAACGGAAGGCCTTGGACTGGACTGGACTGCTACGACGACGGACGGACTTCGGACTTCAGTTATGGGTGGGCCTCCGGATACCTCGGACCTTGGACTCTCGGCTTGGGCTCTGGTCGGGACTCGCCGCGTTCCTCCACCGTCTCGTTTGGATGCTGGACCGCCTCCTCCGTCTCCTCCGTGGGCCTGAGGGATACTTGGAGCAGAAATATCTGCCAGTGCACGGTATGGTTCCGTCACGACTGCAGAGGGTCAGGGGGTCGGCGTGGCTTCACCGACGCGTGGGGAAAGGGCAAGTCCCTATTCGGGCGCCATTATGTGGTAAATAAATAAATAATACCCTATTTTTGACTAGGCATATATCATAACAGATAGCTCAATAAATAAGAGTCAAGATTCGAGGTAGTAGGAGTTTCTGCAGGTTTATTACAGCATAAGGACAGGATCAGGACGACCTGCATAGGAATAGGATGACAGGGCCCGGCAGCTGCCGGGGCTAGATCTGGGATGAGCGTGCTAACGTTTAATAACAATACATGAACTTATATACATAACGCAAACACATAGCATTACATTGCAGTAGGCGTAGCAGTGGGTGGAGCAGGAGGCGTGACGCGTAGCAGTCGCGAAAGATAACAGAAAAAGTAGGTGTAACTGGGCGTATACATAGACATGTGATGCAAACGTAACAGAATATGTCATGAATGGGGCGGAAACATAGGAGGGGGCTACCTAAGGAGCCGGGAACTCTAACCTAATGGTGCGCGCAAACTGGCAATGACGTATCACTAGGAGAAGCTGGGGGCTATGAACTCTGTGCTAGGAGCAGAGACTAAAGTCTGGAGGGTCGGAGCGACATGCACCTAAACCCTATCTAGTATCTGATGTTTAGGGAACATGTTGATATAAACTAGAAGTCATAAGGGGAAAGGCTAACTTGATTCTAGGACTGGACCATGCATTATTCTACATGTAGTGCGTGATGAAGAATATTAAATGACCATTAAATGCAGTATTTCTCTAACGTGGAGACGAGAAGGCTAGACAATGACGGAAACTATTGATGCAGTTCAGTAGCTTAGGAATGCAGAGAAGGAGGACTGAACTGATAACTGGAACTATAACACACTCTTGGCAGACTCAGAGGCAGAGCCAAGCTACACCGGGCACTGCGAGGCAGGAAGTAAGTGAAAGGTCGAGGATACAGGTGGGGGCTGTATCGCTCCTCAGCGAGGCTTCAGGAGACAGGAGCTGAATCTGATGTCCGGGCCCTTTTGAGGCCTAATATTCGTAGTATTCACGAGGACTGGAAACTGGCATATTAGAGGAGGACACAACTGTAATTGGGTCTTGATCAGACATGGGGAGTATATATGCATATTTAATCATGCACACATAACATATGATGGATGACACGTAGGGACACAGAACATGGCAAAATTTACTTTTCCACACCTCCCCCCAATATTCACTTATTATACTATCTCTTCAACACCTAAAGAGAAAGAGAAGGCTGAATCCTCACATAATGGTGCCGCTACTAACCCGGCCAAACGTTACCCCCAACATGAAACTATCCCTTATGATCCCCCCTTGCTGATTCTGTCAAGCAGCTCATCCGCCTCCTGAAGCGTTCTTAAGTTGTGCATTTTATTATTGTGTAGCCACAAGCTACACGATTGTATGGAAGCAGTCGGATCATGGATGGCCAGTAATTGTCTTAAATTAAACTCAGACAAGACGGAGGTCATTCTATTTGGGAATGATATTAACGTGTGAACCCCCGAGTGCTGGCCAGACTCTTTGGGACCCCTGCCTTTACCCTCCACACATGTGAAAAACCTGGGAGTGTATTTGGATGACAGATTGGACATGAAAAAACAGGTCAATGCCATGGTGTCATCCACTATGTTCACCATTAGAACTACCAAGAAAATTCACCCTTTCCTGCCTAAGGAGAGTCGACAGACGGTGGTTACGGCACTGATTATGTCAGGACTGGACTATTGCAACAGCCTCTATTTAAACATCCAAGAGAGACTGTTAGATAGGCTACAGATGCTGCAGAACACAGCTGCTAGGCTGATTTCAGGCATACCAAAATTCTCCCCTATCTCTAGTGAAATCCGTAGACTACACTGGTTGCCAGTGAGACAACGAGTTCACTTGAAATCCATGTGCCTCATTTTTAAGTCACTTCAGAACCAGGGACCACGCTATCTACAGGACCAACTTCAATGGTATCTACCAACTAGGCCTTTATGCTCATCAGCTCAAAAATTGGTAAGAGTACCACCAGTGAAAAAAGCCCGCTGGGGCGGGAAAAGCTTTGTGGTGGGCGCAGCAAAACTGTGGAACCAGCTTCCCATTTATCTGAGGAGCTGTACGGATTTGTTACCATTTAGAAAAATGCTTAAAACTTGGTTGTTCTAGAACCACCTCTTTTTCTCTCTCCTTCAGCAAAGCAGATAGCGCCAGGACACCCACGGGTAACAGAGGCGCTCTACAAATTAATTAACATAACATAATATAACATAACTTTTAAGAAGGCCGGAAATTTTAGTTGGGCTACTGCGCCTAGTTTTTTTTAATCCTCCAACCTCCTACCCAGCTCCCACTGCCTCTCCAAAGTAGACCTCGAGAAGTCGGTCCAGATCACAAAGGAAAACCCTTTTGCCCTAACTGTTTTCAATTTTAATGCCGCGTTACGGATTTTCTCTTTTAGAGTGAAGGTAAGAAAATTGATAAGAATTTTCCTATGTTTGGATCCATTGGGGTTCTTCGAAAGCGATCTCTGTGCACTCTCTGTATATCTTGACTTAGTGCTTCTTCTGAGTCCTCGAGCTGTAGAGAGGCCTTAAGTAAGGAAACAATATAAGGTCTGATGTCGGATCCGGATCACTGAAAGAATATCGACTACCAAAATATCGACTACCCAAAATATCGAGGAAAAAATATCTACAGCAAAAATATCGAGTTTGTATGTACAAACAGGTAAGTACAAAAATATCGAGTACAAAATATCGTTTACAAAAATATAGTTGTAAAAAATATCGTATTTACTAAAAATAGTGTTAAATTAAATTAATATTAATAATTAATTACTAAAATATACTTAAAATTACTTAAATTAACTTATAATAATTAAATAATTAATGAAAGTTAAATAAATATTTTTTTATTTCATATTTATTAAACATATATATATAGTAATAAAATATAATAAAATAATACCCAAAAACTGAAAACTGACCCTGAACCCTAAAAATACCCCTTTACCCAAAAACTGAAAACTGACCCTTAACCCTAAAAATACCCCTTTACCCAAAAACTGAAAACTGACCCTGAACCCTAAAACTACCCCTTTACCCAAAAACTGAAAACTGACCCTGAACCCTAAAAATACCCCTTTACCCAAAAACTGAAAACTGACCCTGAACCCTAAAAATACCCCTTTACCCAAAAACCCAAAACTGACCCTGAACCCTAAAAATACCCCTTTACCCAAAAACCCAAAACTGACCCTGAACCCTAAAAATACCCCTTTACCCAAAAACCCAAAACTGACCCTGAACCCTAAAAATAAAAAGGATATTACTTCACTTACCTTAAAAACGATATTACTTCACTTACCTTAAAAACGATATTTTGGCTGTCGATATTCTGTCCTGTCGATATTTTCTCCAAACGATATTTTGGAGTCGATATTATGTCCAAACGATATTTTGGAGTCGATATTATGTCTGTGTACCGTCGTATCCTTCACTGCCTTCCGGAACATTCAGTAAGGGTGAGTTATTCCTACGTGCATTGTTCTTTAACCTTTCCATTCTGTCGCCGAGATCTATGCGTTCTGACTTAAGCAGTTGGATGTCCAACTTCACTCGCCCAAGGTCCTCTTTCAATTCACCAACACTATTCTCAAGAGTTACAGTCCTGGAATTCAAGAGGTCCGCCTTTTTTTCCAAGGATTCACAGAAATTTCTGATTTCTCCTTGATTTACTGCAGATACTGCAAAGCCTTTTTTTATATCTTCAGATAATGTAGTGAAAAGAGCTTCCGAGCCTGGGGGTGAAGATGATGGTAGAGATAAGGAGCCCTCCTCGTGTCCCCCTCTAGAATCACCATTGGGGACTGCTAGTAGCTGTGGTATTTGCAGTGGCTGTAGCTGAGTCTGGACCGGTGAGCAACCTAAGGAGTCGATGTTCATGCCACTCTTGGGCTCCAAAGGCACCCCTGAGTCACCCTGGTGAGAGACCAGATCTAATGCTTACTCCATGTTGCTATCAGATACCTTTGTTAATGGTGATGCCGATGTTATGGAGGTATTTAAGGTTGCTAAGCTCTGCCTAAGAAAACCTCTGGTTGAACCCTAAAATAAGAATGCAGCGACAGAGTGACCCTAACTAAAGTATTTGCTGAATTACTTTTTTGCCTCTTGGGTATTATGGATCTTCCCTTAACCTGATATATCTGAAAAGAGTTGCTACTTGGAGCCGAAGCGGCGATGGAAGAAGGGAACTCTGGCACCCCGGGAATAACCTTGCCAGTACCAGATCCTGGGACAGCTCAGAATGCTTCCTAGAGTTATCTGTGCTGACGGAATTGTCTTAGACGTTAGCAACTTTCTGCAGCACCTTTCCCCTGCTTCTTATATCCCCTTCTAATAGTAGTAGCTAATTGCAATGTTGTCTTAATAGGGAAAGAAGCCTCCGGCGTAGATTTAAGAGTCTGTCGGGTTTGACTGTCAGGGGCCAAAACTCCTGCAAATGCTGCTGAAAATGCTGCGGAGATTGATAAGCTGAGCCACCAATCACTATCTCTGCCCCGGCGCCTGGCTCCAGTGTAGCAGCAGAGTCCTCAGAAATCTTACCGCACCTTTCCCGCTGAGTCCTCTGTTCAGCAGTTTGAAAAAAGCTGCTGATACTGGCTTTGCTGTAGTCCCCCAGAGATGGCTTTGCGCGGCCACCTTGCGTCCCCTACAGAGCTCCAGGGCAGCTTCCAACAAGTGGGGCAGCGCTGACAGGCATCGACCTGCCTCACCTCTTCACATCTCAGGCCACCCAAGGTCGGCAAAGCTGACAATGCCAACAAAGCCACGCCGCAGAATAGGAACAAGACAACCTCAACAAAAGACGGGAAAGAGACGGCAAAAGAAAGACAGGGAAAGCGGAAAGGAATCCGCCAAAAAGTTAATGCTGGTCTTCGGTTCAGGTAATTCATTTTCTCGAAACATTACATGGCTGGAGCAGGAACTCTGGGTGTGAACCACTACTGATGTGCAGCCACCATGTTCTCCCTCACTCAGGATGGTGTTCCTTGTTGCATTACTCTCTCTAAATCACCAAGCTTGTGAAGTAGAGTCTGGCACGGCCAAGTTAAGGCTGACCAATATTAGGGTCACTGGTGGGGCTGGGGGCTGCAAGTTTCTTAAAGTAGAGTACACGTAGATACTTCAAGCTTGAATTTCCTTAAGTTTCAGTTTCTTTTGTAGATTCCAGTTGTAAAGTTCCTTGTACAAGATAGACAAAATGTGTAGGTTCTGAATCCACATTGTCGCCAAAATGTTGAAGTAGAAATGTCCACAAGTAGCCAAGTAGTAGGTTCCAAAGATGAAGGTTTATTAAGTTCCAGTTGCACAAGATGTAGAATAGTAGATAAGATGGTAAGTTGGTATGATGTAGCCCCACCAGGAGCAGCCTCCCTGCTGCTCAGCCTCTATTCTTCGACTGAAACTGTAGCCAAGACCAAGCACTCCAACATTCTGTGACATCATGCTACATTCTACAGTCATTCAGGCTGAACAGAAGGGAGAATATCAATGCAAAGAAAGAAGGGAAGAAATCACACTATAACAACACCCCTCTAAACTCTCCTAGTATTGTAGTTTTCTGGAATATCTAAGTTTAGTGAGTTTCCATGGGTTAAGGCTAAGCACGTGGGCAAACACCATGCCCAAATTGCCAACATTAGAAAATGTTCATGGCTAAAATGTTAATGCCACCTTGTTGCAGTTTGAGCCATTTCCTTGTCATGGGTGATTGGCTCAGCTACACAACTGAGGATTTGCTTTTATCAGGAGAATCTTGGGATACAGAATGAAAGAAGATTTTATTTTCCATTGCATTTCTCTTCATTTTGGCTTCTAAATGTAAGCCAGTGTGCAAGGAAGAACACGTGTTGCTAAATATACTGAATCACATGATTGTATCTGTAACCCCAAATCCAGAGTTGTACAAATGACGTCTATTCCTAAACTCGTTATCAGAAGTACATTTTAAAAATGCAATTTTCAAATATTAGATTTCACTATATGCGTTATTGCAGTTGTTGTATCTGGGTATTACACGTTTTTGACAATGAACAAAAAATATACATCCTGTTAACCAGAAGGGTTTGATGGTTGTAACATTATGTTTTTAAATTAGGACAAAATATATGAACGAAAATGAAACCAAATTCTATTTTCCAATGCCTTTGCATAACTTTTTAATTTGAATGATTTGCTTCTTTGAAAAAACATAAGCAATACACACTATTAGCACTTTGTTGAATTCCAAACGTTGTATACTTTTCAGAAATGTACAGCTTTCTGGGTTAGCCACCTATTTCCACCACAAATTGCAATCAGTTACAACGTACAAACAAATAGGAAAAAAATCCAAAATTATTATTAAAAATGCTTTTACCACTCTGTTTTTTTAAGGCTGTGATGGTGGTGTTCTTAACACAGCAACTCCTTTGTTATGCAATTTTTAGAGAAAAAGACATGCTTTCATGCAATGCACTTTTTTTGCATTTATATAACATTTTTTTTGCTATATCTTACCTATTTTCTTGGTTCCCTCAAGGGAAATCTTCAAAAACTGGGTATTGTTAGAATCCTCAACATGTATGAAAGAAATGACACACATTTAGTCTGGATGCCTCTTGTGGAAAGAGGTTTTGAAGGTTCAAGCGCGAAGTGCATCAAATATTAAAGAAAGTGCTCAGCATGCGGGCTGGGGGCTCAGCAGCTAAGAGGTTAGGCATATACTTGTTTATATATTTTGGATACAGATGTTAAAGAACACTTAAAGTCCATCTCAGTGGTATATAAGTTGCCTGAAGACACACTTGGCAAGCTAGGCGTCCAGCGGAGCTTATCGGCTGCGCTATTCAGCTCCGTTGGACGCCTAGCTTGCCAAGTGTGTTTGGGAATCCAGTTGAACACACTTTCGTCGATTTCTTACGATACTCTACATGGTGCGGACCCCTGGTGTTTTTTCCGCAACCGCAATTTGCAAAGCCGTGGTGACTTTTAGCGCACGTGTTCAGATTATCGCCACCAACTATCCAATATTTTTCTGGCAGTCATTCCAGTTCAGTTCCCATCTTCAGGCAACTTATATACCACTGAGATGGCCTCCTGTGGTTTCTCTAGGGTGTCAGGACTTGTTCCTCCTTACTAATTTGTCATCACCCTTCTATCTTATCATTCCTTGGAACATTCATGGTTGATGGTTGGTGTGCCATACCTAGTCATTACCTCGTTTTTTACCTTGTTTTTTGTTTCGCAATAGACGGTTACCTGATGAAGGCCGAGAAGCCGGAACGCGCGTAGTTCCCATCTACCGCATTGCCTCCATCGTTTTCTAGTCTAATGCCATGTCTATGTCTGTCATGTTTTTTACAAGTTTCTATGATGCTGTTATGTAAATAGTGGATCACTTCCCAAAAAAGTTAATAGTAATGTTTATGATCCTTATCCAAAAGTCTATGCAAAAAATAAGTATTTGATTAGTACAATTAAAAGTAATTCTTTATCAATTCTGTCATAAGTCCCTTTTATGTGGGCTCTCTTTATTGCTTATGAGATGTGGACCAAACATTTATTCATGTTTATATTTTGTTATTTTTAAGATTAGCAAATTAAGGGTTGTGCCCGAAAATTTTTTGGGGGAATGTGCAAATAGCATTTACTCTGTGATTCTAGAAGTTAAATGCAGGGGTTAGGAATCGTTATAAAGACACTGCCCACTCGGGCTCAAATTTGGATTGTGTTTCAGGAGTAATGAATAATAATATGGGTCAGCATATTGCATGCATCTGAGCTTAATGAGTGGCAACTAAACTGATCAATAGAATATTGATTCAAAATCAATTGATATAGGCTTTCTCCAATATGCTTTCAACTAATGTGCATTTTATTTCCTTGAAAATAATGTGACACGAAAGTGTTGTTTAATTAATGAATGTTATAATTTTGATTGTATGAAGCAGTAGTGGGTCGGAGGACATGAAATGCGCTGACGTGGCAATACTGCAGGCTGTATGTGTCAGTGGGTTCTGCTTTATGCACAGAAACTGTACATGCTAGAAATAACAATGCCCCACTGACTACAGCACCATAGTTTACAGCTGATAGTGACCCATTAAGCATTTGATGCAAAGGGAAACTGAACCAGTTGTGGACTGAGTTTAGGTAAATGAGAAGTAAATCATTCTTCGTATTTGACTTTTTGCAATTCTTGGTTCATTCCTCCAATTCCGAGGGGATGGCATCAAAGAGTGATGCACAAAGAACTTTGGCTACAAATGCACTGTTCTCACCAGCCAGCATTAAAACTAGCTGTAGTACTGGTGATGGAAAAGCAAACACAACACTTCCAGGGCAATTGGGCATGCTGGAGAAGTTGTCCAAGCTTATGTTAAGCAAATGGTCGGAGGCACCTTCACTACAAAATGACCTTGACATGGACATGGCTCCAATAGAACTCAGGATCTTTAGAGTATAACCATATAAAGTGCCAGATCCCCTTAGGATTGATGAATGGGTGCCAAACCTTACCAACTGCTCAAAAACTATGGTGACCATCCTATAATGGATGATCAGATGGAGAGAAAGCTCTTAGGGCCATATGTATCATCTCCCCTTTTGCGATTTTCAATTAGTGATATTTAGCAAATCGCAAGTTGAAAATCGCAAAACGGTATGTAAATAAAAAATCGCAAACAAATTGCGATTCTGTAAAAAACGCTATTTCCATTGCGCCATTTCAAATAGCGATTCCTTATTCCAAAAAAATCGCAAATTTGCGAAAATCGCAAATTGGAGAATCGGAAACTCAAGTGCAGTTTGATGACATCACAACCAGGAAGTGTGACTACCCATGCTGCACCTGAGTTTCTGAAGAACAGTGAGAGAGTAGGAGTGGAGGAGAGGGAACTCTGCAGTGCAACAAACAATGGCAGACACAGGAGACATGGCTAGCCAGGACAAACAGCAGCAGGGGGAAACACAGAGAAAAAGAAAACAAAAGTTTTCTGAAACTGAGCGGAGGTCCTAATCCAGGAAATGGTCATAAGCCACGAGCACCTCTTCAGAAAGTAGTCTCTGACGTTGCCTGAGACACGCAAAAGGAGGATTTGGGCTGATTTCAAGTGCTAAGTAAAAGCAGTTGGCGTCACCCACCGAAGCATGGAACATCTAAGGAAGCGCTGGTACAATATGCACCAGCTCTCCAAGGAGAAGGTCGCTGCCAGGTTAGAGCAGGCCAAGAAGACTGGTGATGGGACCCCTACTGCCACTGACTCCACACCACTATAGGAACTGGTTGAGGGGACCCTACTTCCAGAGAGTGTAATGGGCGAGGCAGACCTGGACAGCTCAGATTCCCCGGTACCAAGACAAGGTAAGAAGCATGCCATCACACCCCTGATATCCCCTTACTACCCTCATACACCCAGGAGCGATCCAGGGGCAGAACAAAAGTAAATTTCCAGTGCAGGTACACAAGCACACACAACAATGCATTATGGGAGATGTAGTCACAAGCACATTACAGTGGTGCATTACACCCAGCCAGTCCCTAACAGTATGTGCGCATCAGGAAGGGCAAAATACAGACAGACTGGACCCCTGTAACTCCAAACAGTGAAATTTAATGCATGACAAGTGCAAGTCAGGACAGAAAATTAATACGTGCTTTAACGTCCACAGCACCATCAGAAACACAGGGAACAGTCATTGGAGGAGAGGATGATTCCCCTAACCCAGAGGCAACAGAGCAAGAGGAGGAAACAGAGGAGGAGGGCAGCCCAGTAATCCCTCCAAAACGCCGCAGGCAGAATGTAGTACCACCACTGGCCCCACTGGAGGATGAAGGCCAGGACAACGAGGGCGATGTCCAACCAGTCCCGGAATAGCCAGAGCCACAACACTGTGATGGAGCACGTGCTGATCGGATTCCGCCATTTCCATCCAGGCGCAGGGCATCCATCAGTGCAGCAGTCCCAGGAGAGGACACAGTCTTCGGCGGGCTGGAGGGGCACATGTTGGAAGTACAGCGCCAGCAGGCGAAAAACATCAAATCATTACAGAGGCAACTCGGGGTTGGCTTCATGGGCATGACGGGTGCCCTGGAGGCACTCTGTGCGGAACTAAAGGCGGATCGTGCTGCTAGGTGCAGGAAGATGCAGTGCCTTGAATTCTACACCCGGGTGGTTAACCGTCTGTCCTCAGCAACAAATGTGCTGTCAAGGGGCAGCATCTGTATGCAGCGTGAGGTGGCACACAACAGCCAGGACGTGGCAAGGGCCCTGGTACAGGTCACATCTGATGTGGATGAGATGCGGGCAGCTCGCACTACTGGCCCAGGAGTCCTCACTCCTACAGATGAGGACGCCCAATCTGCCAGGAGCACCATCATACCCTACTCCCTCCGGATAGGCGCCATAGTGGGCGTCACAGTAGGGCTTCTGGGACAGGTGAGAGGGCACTGTGCACCCCCAGCCAGGGGCTACGACCCGACAGCGCAGCATTTGGACAAGGAGATGGGTGCATCAACCCAGTTTACATAGACACTTGCTCCTGATTGTTCAATCGCGCTAGGATCCTAACATGTGCTGGGCATTGGACGATACATTGTGTGGTACACAGGCTGTGTGTCGTCAATTTTCCTGAAATTAAGGAAATAAAACACAGTCTCATAACTGATATATAGCATTGTGTCATATTTTCTTAACTAAAAATAGTCCTGTGTAATCTCATCTCACCTCTGGCGCTCAGCAGCTGCACCAATTACACCGGCTGGCATGCGTCCTGGCGCTGGCTCCTCCTCATCTGATGAATATGATTCACTGAGCTCCACTGGTGTGCCTTTCCTGGTGGCGATGTTGTGCAGCATGACACATGCTACCACTATCTTGCAACAGCTGTTGGGCCTTATTGTAGTGCCCCTCCACATGTATGTAGGCACCCGAATCTGCTCTTGAGTCCCAAATGTCCACTCAATGGTACATCTGGTTGCTATATGGGCACTGTTGTACCTCTGCTCCCCAGCGTTGGAGGATTCAGGTAGGCAGTCAGTATGAAATCATGGACTGCATACGCACTGTCACCTGTGGGGTGGGAGGAATATGGTAAACACTGTCCTGCCAATGCTGTCCTATATTAGTGTGTCCTTTGTACAAATGCATTTACCTAGTAGGTATCCCTCACCAAACTCCCCACGTGTGAGTCTATGGTGTATCCCACTGTGGCAGAAGATGGACGTGTTGTGAGTGCTGCCGGGGTATTTTACAACAATGTCGGTAATGATGTGCTTGGCATTACACACCACCTGTATGTTCAGAGAATGGTAGGATTTGCAATTCCTGAACACATACTCGTTCTGGGAGGGGGGTGATATGGAGACATGTGTCCCATCTATGCATCCAATGATGTGGGGAAATTGTGCAATTTGATAGAACTCCTGCTTGGTCTGGTCTAGTGCCTGTGGTGTGCTGGGGAATTGGATGTGGTGATGCAGCCTCTGTACCATGGCATCAAGGAACGCGTGGAAAAAGTGCGAAAATGCACTCTGTGAGACCCCTCCTGCTGAGGCTATCACTCACTGGAAGCTACCTGATGCCAAGAGGGGCAGTGAGTAGAGGACCTGGATGTGGGTGGGGATGGTGTGTGTCCTTCTTGTGGGGTGTTCAAGTATAGGTTTGAGGTTCTCAATTAATTCAAGGATGCTCTTTTCATCCAGCCTGTAGTTTGTATTGATCTCCTCCTCAGTCTGCTGGAACAGGGTTATGCGCGCACAAAAGATTCTTTCCTGGCGTCTCCTCCTCTATGCAGCAGCTCTGAGTCGCAGCCTCCTGGCTATCACATATAGCCCAGCCATTGTGGAAAAAATCTGTTGCATTGTGGGTCTCCTTAAATAGTTTGCACATGGTTACCACCTGCTCAGACTTGATGGTAATTGCAATTCTCAAAATTGCGAATTTCGTGAAATCGCAAGTTGCGATATTTTCATGCATTCCGTTTTGCAAATTTGCAAATTGCGTGCTCAAGAATTACGATATTCGCTATTTTTGAGCCACCTTTTGCGATTAGCAATTTTTCATACAGAATGTGTCTCTTAGTTAGCAAAGCTGTGTTTTGAGATCGCAAACACCATTTTTTTGCGATTTGCTGTGTTTGCGATCGCAAAACAGCTTCATACATATGGCCCTAAAAGAGGTCGCGAAAATTGAAACGTGGCTCACAACACAAATGGAACAAGACCAAATCACAAAGTTCATGACTTTAAAACTGGGAAATGATATAAACGCATGCGAGCGAAGCGAATATATGTATGATATAGTGAATAATCAAACAGAATATTCATACTCTTAACTGAAAATTTGACTACATCTACAATTGCAGCAAAATCAACAGCGTTGATGTGGCTGCTCTCTCCTCAGCAATGACAAATGGAGAGAGCGAGACAACACCAACGATACAGAAACTTCCAATACGTCCAGCACTGGAGATGCTAGTGCCTCCAAGAGTGAAAATAGGAATGCTAATTTCTTACAGCAGTTCCGCTTCTTGAGAAAGAGGCATTTGGGGAATTATTTTTCAACCCAAGGAAGGATTTAAAGAGGATTAGGCAGAGGAGGGAGTGACACCAAAGAAAGGGGAAACAGAGAAAGAAAAGAAACAGGAGCAGTTTCCATAGGGAAGCACAGTGGGGCTCAACAATTGGGACAATACTGGCAGGTAACAGTATTGTTATCAACTTGTCAGACAGAAATTTCATAGAGAGTGATGTTAGAGTTCTAACTTTTGTCCTTTCCTTCTGTTCTACCGGCAACTTCTACTTTGTCTCAATAAGAATAGCTCTTTTTAGAATCCTCAAACATAAGAAATTCTTTAAAACAAATATACAACGCCAGAATAGAGGTACATCCAAAGTGAAGCCCCCTGCACTTTATGAACTCAAAATTGGCGTTGTTGATTTTCTCAACACACTTGTAGAAAATCAGAATTGTGAGGGTGTTGAACAGATGTTACTTATTTTAGACCCAAATCTAAATTTACTCCAATGTTAGACTTCGATATGATCAATGTCTTTTATGAGAAATTGTTTTCTGACTTTGATAATTGCAGTCTAGAGGCTACAAAGCAAAAAATATTATTACTTGGTCACATCGGAAAGACATTGAAAATCTTGCCAATTACAAAAGGATAGTAATTCCATCACACTGAAAAAAAAGTGATAATGATTAGGGCTGGACTGGGAACTCTGCTCCGTTCGTGTAGTTTGCTGAGTTTTCTGCCGTCCGCGCTCCACAGTGCTCAGAGAGTGCAGAAAAAACTCTACTCCCCATAGTTCAGGGGAGTTTTTTTCCCCGCTCGCAAATAGTACGTTTATACTTGAGTCGCAGGAAGATCAGCGCAAACGGCAGTTTGCACTGCACTCCGCACAGCAGTTCGCAATCCACTCTGCCTCTTGCGGAGTGGAGAGCCTCTTGCGGAACTCTGCAGAGTTTTTTTTTCACTTCGCGGAGTATCGCTTAGTGAAACTGATAATTATTGCTAGTCGACTATCACCATGACAGAATACAAAGAGACCATTGTCCAGTTTTGGATGAAACAGAGTTTAAGGAGAAATAAGGGTTTTACTGTGAACAAGGGGTATCAGTTTCTCAAGGATCGCCAACCTGAGAATATCAGCATTATATCTCCCTCCTAAAGTACACAAATCAACCACCAATCCTCTGGGCAGAACAATTATATCTTCTATCAGCAGTCTGCTTGAAAAAACATCCAAATATTGTGAGTTTTCTGCACTTCGCACTCCACAGTTCGCAGAGTGCAGAAAACTCAGTTTTGCGATGTACAGCAGAGTTTTTTCCCTGCTCGCAATCGCGAATGGTAAGTTTGTGATCACGAACTATAAGTTTGAGAGCGTGAGCTGCCGCTTGAGAAAAATTTGTACCCGAGCGGCAGGAATACCGACACAAACTGCAGTTCGCAGTGCACTCCACCACTCGCGGAACAGATGCTTTTAGACATGCTTTAAGACATGATAATATGTTGTCTATTTAAGAACAAACTGTACAAACAACTGCAGGGCACTGCAATGTTCACCTTCTTCACTCCCAGCTATGAAAATCATGGGCTTGTGGGAGGAGCAGGTGTCCACCCCACTGGGACATAGCCAAGGCATACACAAGATTATACTCTAGGTGAGTTTCACAGTTTACCTCTTTTTGATCTGGGCAGCAGAATGGAAGCTAACAGGTTTGTCACCCATCTTAATGACAATGATCTCAATTTTTCTTGACATTGAAGTAGAAATAATTAACAAATCAAAACTGCACAGAAAACCAACTGCAGGCAACAGTATGCTCCATGCCTTAAGCAGTCACCCAAGCCAGCTCAAGTGGAGCATCCCCTAAAGGGGGAACTCACATGAGCCAAGATAAACTAGAGCTGTGAGGACACCTTCTAGGCAGAACAAAGAAACATTACACGTTATACAACAAGGGTACCCGAAATGGGTCCTGGCTATAGCCATTCAAAGGGTCAACACATGCTCCAGGAGTGAAATCTAGTTTGGCTCTAACAGGATGGTGTTGTGGGTAGAAACCATGTACAACAGATGGTCAGTGATCTGGGGGTCTCTAGCTGGCAGAGTTAGGTACCACTGTCCAAATAGGGACCCTTGCTTCTAGTCAGGGCAAGGGGATACACTCTTTAGATAACCCCTGCTCACCCCCTTGGTAGCTTGGCACGAGCAGACAGGCCTATCAAAGGCAAGTATTTGTACCAACACTCACAGTAACACGGTGAAAACACCGCTGCATAAAGGGAGTCTTTTGCAGCAGAGATGGGGAAGTGATACCACTTACACTGGAATCACAACTTACTGGACTTTGGACGTTGCTATGACTTGTCTACCGGTTTGTGCACCTCCTCTTTCCATGCTGTGTCTCTCACCCTCCCCTACACTTTCTTGCCTTCATTATCTGTCTACTACCCCTGCTCCTACCCCCTCCCATGAATCTCTCCCCTTGCCTGCTTTTCCCCTTACGTTTTTGTGCTTATTGTTTTTCTTGACCTTACAAGTAACTATGTTGCCATGCTCTAATAACTGTGTAACCTTTGTAATATTGTAACCTGTAACTATGATCTGGTACTCATGTAAAGCGCTCTGATACCTCCGAGTCTAGCCAGCGCTATATAAAACCTTTCAAATGAACTAAATAAATAAATAAATAAAAGTTGGACCAAGCAGAAAGCTCAACCAGGCTTGTCATCAAATTCAATAGCAAATCAGGGATAGCACAGTCATTTTTACAAAAAACTGGGATTTCCTCAAGGGTGACCTTGTCATTGGAGAGAGTGTTAGTGAGAAACCCAATATCACGTATTGTAGAACGAGATCACTGTGTCCGCTTGGCACACCTTGACAACCGTTTAAGGGGTTTTACACTTGTGATAGATGCAAATTATGTGAGCACTCTAACAACTGTAAAGATTTTTTTATTCCATGCATGACCAAACACAAGCCCATAATTCATCTCATCACGTGCCGTTAGGTACAACTCTTGTTTTTTAGGTTTTTGGAAAGTCCATGCAGACTCAGATACATGGGCAGTATCATCCACCTGGTACGTAAACCAATGCTTGAGTATTAGGGCCATCACTAACCAAGACAAACACTACCCGGTAGCTAGAAACTTTGCAATACACCACTACAGTGACATGAAAAAACTCAAATTCTTTGGAATTGACCATGTCTGGGTAGACCCCCTGAGGTGGTGCTTGTACGGCCAACTTAGGCAACGTGAATCCAAACTCATTATTGAGCTCAACACCAAGACACCTCATGGTCTTAACTCGGATGAGGAGATATTTGTTTGCCTGGACTACTAGCACTTTAATGTATGTTATGGTACACACTGGTTGTATGTTTCATGTACTGTATTTTATGGTTTAATTTTCAGGTTAACAGTTTGCGAGCTGTCTCTCTGCACTTTGTGATTCCAGTTTTTCTTTATTATTTTCTACCAGGTGTGCTGAGTTTGATAGGAAGCCGTGGCGGGGGCATCCTACCCTTTTCCTCCAGGAACATATCAGACACACTGGGTGATATAATTTGCACTTTCACTTTTTTAGCATAGCTCCCTCATTTCTAGTAATGCTTGATTGGGGGCTGGTTTGACCAGTAGTAACATGAGTGTTTTGCTCTGCTGATTACCAGGGATTGGGATTTAGCTTCCATGCACCTAGATCACTGGGGCTTTTTCCATTGGTTCAAGCTTGAACTCAAGGGTACTATATACTGCCTGTTTTGACTTCATCCACTTGATCTGTATTGATGAAGTGTAAACTTGTTGGGAATTCAATAATGCACACACGTTGTATTGTACCATCTTATAGTGAGATGTTTTATTATGACACATTATATATGGGACCAACATGGTATGTTTAGGTTTATTTATTTTCTGTATTCAGGTGCCCAAGTATGCCTCCAAAGACTCATTGCTTATTGTTTACTAAGCTTTACTTATGCTTTAGGAGGCAAATAAAAAGGAGGTTTTCTGGGTCAACATCAAGCTGGTGAAGGACTTTTCAGTGGGAGCCTGCAAGTAGGCCTGGGCGGTAAATTCCGTTCCGCTCATGGAATTTGCGGAATTTGGGTAATATCGCGCTACGCGGAGAATGTGAAATTGCCCAAAATTCTGCGTTCCGCGACTTCGCAAATTTTTTTGCTTGTTTGCGTTCTCAAATGCGTATTGGTGAGATATTTCCCCCCGAGCACGCAAACAGCGATTGCAAACAGTAAAAAAGCATCGCTAAAAAGCAATTCCGCGTGTTCGTGGAATTTCTGCGTGTTTGCTGAGATTTTTTACCGTTTCACGGAGATTTGCGTAACGCAATTACGCAAATTATGCCCACCCCTACCTGCAAGCACTCGTGGGGTATATAATTCTTTAACTACTTTCCTGTCCATAGACTCATGTCCATCTACTATATAATTTCATTAGTATTTTTATGATATTTGGGAGCATGATTTTTAAGATGTGCTATATCCAAGCAGTCATTTTGTGTTATTACATTTCATATGGTATAGGCAAACATACTCGCTTGTAAGGCTTTTATTTCTGTGAAGTATACATAAGCACTCTAATGCACCAGTCCAAGATGGCAACATATTATTTGTAACTCCAAGCCATAGATACATGGCCTTTTTCACTTTGCTTTCCATGTTCACTTGTTAAGCACATATGACAGTATATAGAAGGCTTGCCTATATATATAATGTGATCCGGGGGAGGGGGAGTTTGGCAAAATCCGGTAAGTACTTCAACCTCTTTGTCCCAAAATTGCAGTCGCTTTCCAGTAAGCGGCATGCTGGGTATTGAAGTCCAGTTATACCTTCCAATAGGGTCCGTTTTTCTGCCAATTATTGTTGCACCCCAAATTTATCAAAGTTTGTACATAGCCCTCCAGTGGGCTCCTGGGCTGTTTCCCCTGTTCAAATGAAGCATCCCTCGTGCTGGCAGGCGAGGAGTTTTCACAGCCTCGCAGACCAATTATTCTTTGGCGGTGCATCTCCCGCGGCTTAGAGCCTGCCGCGTAAACATACCAACAAGGTGCTCCAGAACATGAAGACGCCACTCCACGGAGGATTGTTCACAGAACCTTTAATTGCAAACAGCGAGAGCAGCCCATTCATTATTGTCCCTGACGCGTTTCGGTGTAACAGACACCTTAGTCATCGCTGTTTGCAATTAAAGGTTCTGTGAACAATCCTCCGTGGAGTGGCGTCTTCATGTTCTGGAGCACCTTGTTGATATATATATATATATATATATATATATATATATATATATATATATATATATATATATATATATACACATATATATGTGATCAAGGCTCCACAGAGCCGAAACGTTATGGCGACAGCACAGAAAATAAAGTAATTTTTGCATCCAATACCTTGGTTCGTGCCTGTTCCTGTTCGTGGCTGAGGGGGGAGGCTGCAGCGCGAGTGAGACAAAGGTTTCTTCTGTATACATATATATATATATCAGCGCAAACTCCAAAAACAGCCACTACTGGTTCTTGTGAGAATCAGAACCCTCCAGGCAATAAGGAGACGGTCCACGAACTGGATACACAGCTGTTTTATTGTGCAAGGGTTGAAAATAGCGAGGGCAAGACGCGTTTCGGGCTACCAAAGCCCTTGTTCACATGCCGCTACCAAAGCCCTTGTTCACATATATATATATATATATTACCTACTGGCGGTTGCCAGTAGGTAGTTATAGTTAGGACCTAGCTACCATAGGAAATCTGCAACATTCTATTAGGAATAACTCTGGCGCCGGTTGAGGAATTTGCATGTAATTTTCCAAATGTTTTGCCAGCTACGCTCCGCTCCTTCTCTGAAAGTTTCGGGGGGATTCGTGAAGTGGGGGCTGAGAAAAAAGGGGGGTCCCAAAACGTGTTTTCCCCATGTTAATTTCCATAGGACGTTCTGACACGACTACAGCCCGAACTGCTGAACGGAATTACGCCAAACTTTGCAAAATTGTAGGGACTGGAACGCAGATGTGCCTTTGCTATATTTGGTGAAAATTGCTCCAGTGGCTTTTTTTGAAAATTAACTTCAAAAACACATATATATCTATAGGCGCGCTCCAAGCGCTCAACGGTAAGCATACCGGGGAGCGCACCCGGCGCGCTACGGGAGTGCGCGAGCGGAAAGCAGATTGGCTGTCGACATTCTAAACAGTCCGGAGAGTCCGCCATCTTGTGTCTCGGTAGAATCGAGACACAAGAGGTGAAAATAAAAAGGGGGAAATGATTAAAAGGGGGCAGGGTACACACCCACTGACCCCCTAGGTTTTCTGAGGGGGGCCTAGAAAGACCCTGAAGGGCAAAAAAACTTTTTTTTTTTTGCAATTTTCACGGGGTAAGCGCTGTGTACCCCGTAGGTACTGATGCAGAGTCTAACATTCACTTCAATACAATCACTTTGCTACTACCTCATAAATTAGAAATAAAAATGAATAATATGTCAACTAATTTTTAATTTGTAAATATTAATTTATTGTTCAGAATTTTCATAATGTAATAGAACTTGTAGCATGTCCTCATCTGGAATTTCCTCTTCAATCATATGATCAGGAATTTCCTCATTATAAGTGTGCCATGATGATTGTTGGAATTCTATTGTATCCAAACATTCGATTAATTCTTCGTCAAGAGATTCATCTAAAAATGTATTTATGCCATCTCCTCCTTGTGATAAAATGGTGCTGTCGATATCCGTGACATTTTGAATTTCAATAAATGTAGTTGAAATGTCAAAAGACATTTCCTTGGTCTCCTCATTCTGATCCATTTTAATTTCAAATTTCTTGCTGTAAATTGCAGAAAAAAGTAATCACTTTCATTTATCGTTTTTAGTAATACATAACATAAAAGTAGCTTAATCAAGTATTTAGTTCTTTGAAATTAATTGGTAGTGTATAGTATCAGGCAGGAACTAGAAATATAGAGCACTGCATGTGATGAAGCCTATCTTAATCCATAATTATAACAGAATGACTGTAAATAGCTAACAGAAAACATTTTGCAAATTATCCTAAAGTGTACAACATAGTTCCCCTTACAAATTAACAACTCACCTTTTTGAAAGTAGGAGAAGAGTTAGTACTGTGTAATTCAAACTCCAGAAATTGAGCACCCAAAATTCCTCTCAAAAGTACCTCAGACAGGAGTATCACAAAATGGCCGTGTTTTCCTCTCATTGTAGATATATACATAACCAATCATACTTCATCACACACAAATTCAAAACGAAAGTAACATTTTGATTGGTTCTAAATTTCAATACTTTCAAATGTGTTTTCTCCATGCAATTTTCCATAGGACATTTAGAGACGGCTACAGCCCGAACGGCTGAATGGAATTACACCAAACTTGGCAAAATGATAGGCACTGGTATGTAGTAGGGCCTTTTCCATATTTGTTTAAAATTGCTCCAGTGGCTTTTATGAAAAGCAACTTCAAAAACACATATATATCTATAGGCGCGCTCCAAGCGCTCACTGGTACGCGTGCGGGGGAGCGCACCCGGCACGCCACGGAAGTGTGCGAGCGGAATGCTGATTGGCTCTCGGGTGCTGATAATATAAATAGTCTGGAGAGTCCGCCATCTTGTGTCTCGGTAAAATCGAGACACCTAAGGTGAAAAAACTGGGGAAATAATTAAAAGGGGGCAGGGTAGACACCCCCTGACCTCCTAGGTTTTTTGAGGGGGCCTAGAAAGACCCTGAAGGGCAAAAAAACGATTCATTTTATAAAAAAAATTTGCGGGGTAAGCGCTGGGTGCGTTACCATGTACGTTCATCGGTACGCGCACCCTGAGCACACCACGGGGAAAAACAGTGTAAAAAAATAGAGTAAAAAAATAATTTAGAGTGCTTAGAGTTAGGGTAGCTCTGAAAAGAGCTGTTGTGTTATGTGGGTGTTTTTTGTACCTACAAGTAGGTACCAATGCAGAGTCTCAAATTCAAGAGGAAGACTCTATTCCCCTCCTCTGTAAAATGTACACCATCTCTCCTATAGATGCCTTGCATGTTGTAACGCAAGTTGTTGTGGTAAATGGAACCCATACCATAGTCTCTGAGGAAAGCAGAAACAGTTTTATTTACATGTTTCCTTGCTTTCTCAATCTGTGGACAAAATTGGTTGGACCAGTTCCATTTTTGCCTTTGGCACATATTAGAAAATACCAAGGCATTTTTTGGAAAAAGTGACATCAATTTCCCAAAGATGTCCTTTAAAAGTACTTCCAGACCTACCCCAGTCAAAGTGCCTAGGTCATTTCCACCACAGTGCACAATTATGAGGTCAGGGTGCGGTAGATGCATAAAGGATTTTATCAATGGTATCAATTGGTGACTTCTTAATCCTCTCTGTCCAATCCACACAATGTCCACATTTGGTAAATCAAGGTTGTAAATACCTCTGTTACTTGCAAATTATTCACTCCAGAAGATATAGCTATGACCCACAAACCAGACTTTTGGCATCTTGAAGGTAGATGTGCTTGTATTCAGATGAGTTGTGGAAATGAAATGGCAGTTTCAAAGTAGGAATTATGAAAAAAAGTGGTTGAGATTCAGTGCACTTGAAAAACAAGAAATGATTGGTGCTTTCTTAAAATTCACCACTGAAAATTAGGGAGCATGCTTTTTTTTAAACAAGTCATTTTAATGGTTGAGAAAAAGTCATTTAAAGAAACATTGCACATGATTAGCTAGTACATTGAGAGGTCAAACACCCTTGCTGGATTCTTTTGCAACATAGTATGATGAACTTTTCAACTGTGTGCTGGGTTAGGAGGGAGTTACCATGGTAACAGGGTGAAAGAGCACTGGGGGATGGGAGAATATTATGTGAGTTTCAAAGTGTTCAAATGTACAACCAATTAAAATGTGCAGTTTGGTTTTGAATTTTGATTGGTTATGTACAAGAATATGGGTCTGAAATGAGAAAGAATCTGTGCCATTATTCTGAGGCTCCAGTCACAGAAGCATTATTCAGAGATTCTTCTTAAGAAAATCTGTTGTGTGTGACTGACACTGTTCTACATCTTTCAAAGCATTTTTAAAGGTGAGGAATGATTCTTTTAATAAAGATACACTGCTGTATGCACTATGGGGAAGATTAAGAAGCATATTGTGCTTCTTTATTCTTGCATTTTGTGTAATTTTATTTTGTAATGCTGTTTAAAAATTAAAATGGTGCATATTGGAAATGTATTTTGAAAATGAGTTAGGTTTCTGCTTTGTTTCTGTAGTGGTCATTGAAATGGGCTGTGCTTTGTGTGAAAAACAATTTACTATAGAAAATGTTTTCTGGTAAAAAGGCTGGCTTTAAAATTTTGGTCAAGGATCACATTGAGTGTCTGTGTGAAATAAGGAATTATATTTTCACATTTTTCAGTAATGTCACCTGTGCCTTCTAACAGTTTGCCTCTTTTAGCTTAAAAGGTACTCTGTGCCTGTGTCTCATGTCACTTTGCATATTTTCTCTTTTTCTGTGTGTCATTTCTCTCCTTGTGTGTGTGTCATGACATGTGTCAAATGTGCCCAAGATCACTCTGTGAGTCAAGCTTGATTTTAAATGGATCTGGGTGAATAATTTGCTTAGTTGATGAGTTTATAGATATAGAAATACATGTATTCTTAAAGTCAGTTAGACTTAAGACATAACATTCATTTTTCATTTCAACGGCACACCCTGGATCTTCATTGCACAGCTTAGAGCCTACTTTTAAAGTAAGAGGCTTAACAGACATGCTGCCTAAGATTTCCTAGTAGTACATATGCTAAGGTCTAACTGACTTTAATAAAATATGTATTTCCATATTTTTAAACCCATCAACTAAGGAAATTATTCACCCAGATCCATTTAAAATCGAGCCTGACTCACAGTGTGATCTTAGGCACATGACCAAGATGTTACATGTAATGAGAAATGAATGTTATATCTTGCTTATATATAGGTGGCCAGTTTTTTGCCAGTAGAGTCAGTAAAATAATATAAGCAGAGACACACATACTGCTTGCAGAGACAGACATGGTAGATTACATGTAACATCCTGGTCATGTGCCTACGTTCACACTGTAAGTGAAGCTTGATTTTAAATGGATCTGGGTGAATAATTTGCTTAGTTGATGAGTTTAAAAATATGGAAATACATGTTTTTTTAAAGTCAGTTAGGCTTCAGACATAACATTAATTTCTCATTTCAATGGCACACCCTGGATCTTCATTGCACAGCTTGGAGCCTACTTGTAAAGTAAGAGACCTAACAGACATGCTGCCTAAGATTTCCTACTAGTACATATGCTAAAGTCTAACTGACTTTAAGAAAATATGTATTTCGATATTTTTAAAGACATCAACTAAGGAAATCATTCACCCAGATCCATTTAAAATCGCGACTGACTCACAGTGTGATCTTAGGCACATGAGCAGGATATTACATGTAATGAGAAACTAATGTTATGTCTTGCTTATATATAGGTGGGCTGTTTTTTGCCAGTAGAGACAGTGAAATAATATGAGCAGAGAAACACATACTGCATGCAGAGACAGGCATGGTAGATTACATGTAACATCCTGGTCATGTGTCTAAGTTCACACTGTGAGTGAAGCTTGCTTTTACATGGATCTGGGTGAATAATTTTCTTAGTTGATAAGTTAAAAAATATGGAAATACATGTTTCATTAAAGTGAGTTAGGCTTTAGACATAACATTCATTTCTCATTTCAACGGTACACCCTGGATCTTTATTGCACGGCTTAGAGCCTACTTGTAAAGTAAGAGGCCTAACAGACATGCTGCCTAAGATTTCCTGCTAGTACATATGCTAAAGTCTAACTGACTTTAGGAAAATAAATATTTCCATATTTTTAAAGACATCAACTAAGGAAATTATTCACCCAGATCCATTTAAAATCGAGACTGACTCTCAGTGTGATCTTAGGCACATGAGCAGGATATTACATGTAATGAGAAATTAATGTTATGTCTTGCTTATAAATAGGTGGCCTGTTTTTTGCCAGTAGAGACAGTGAAATAATATGAGCAGAGACACACATTCTGCTTGCAGAGACAGACATGGTAGATTATATGTAACATTGTGGTAATGTGCCTAAGATCACACTGTGAGTGAAGCTTGATTTTCAATGGGTCTGGGTGAATAATTTGCTTAGTTGATGAGTTGAAAAATATGGAAATACATGTTTTTTTAAAGTCAGTTAGGCTTCAGACATAACATTAATTTCTCATTTCAACGGCACACCCTGGATCTTCATTGCACAGCTTGGAGCCTACTTGTAAAGTAAAAGGCCTAACAGACATGCTGTCTAATATTTCCTACTAGTACATATGCTAAAGTCTAACTGACTTTAAGAAAATATGTATTTCAATATTTTTAAGGACATCAACTAAGGAAATTATTCACCTAGATCTAATTAAAATCGAGCCTGACTCTCAGTGTGATCTTAGGCATATGAGCAGGATATTACATGTAATGAGAAATGAATGTTATGTCTTGCTTATATATAGGTGGCCTGTTTTTTGCCAGTAGAGACAGTGAAATCATATGAGCAGAGACACACATACTGCTTGCAGAAACAGACATGGTAGATTATATGTAACATTGTGGTAATGTGCCTAAGATCACACTGTGAGTGAAGCTTGATTTTCAATGGGTCTGGGTGAATAATTTGCTTAGTTGATGAGTTGAAAAATATGGAAATACATGTTTTTTTAAAGTCAGTTAGGCTTCAGACATAACATTCATTTCTCATTTCAACGGCACACCCTGGATCTTCATTGCACAGCTTGGAGCCTACTTGTAAAGTAAAAGGCCTAACAGACATGCTGTCTAAGATTTCCTACTAGTACATATGCTAAAGTCTAACTGACGTTAAGAAAATATGTATTTCCATATTTTTAAAGACATCAACTAAGGAAATTATTCACCCAGATCTATTTAAAATCGAGCCTGACTCTCAGTGTGATCTTAGGCACATGAGCAGGATATTACATGTAATGAGAAATGAATGTTATGTCTTGCTTATATATAGGTGGCCTGTTTTTTGCCAGTAGATACAGTGAAATAATATGAGCAGAGACACACATACTGCTTGCAGAGACAGACATGGTAGATTATATGTAACATTGTGGTCATGTGCCTAAGATCAGACTGTGAGTGAAGCTTGATTTTCAATGGATCTGGGAGAATAATTTGCTTAGCTGATGAGTTAAAAAATATGGAAATACATGTTTTTTTAAAGTCAGTTATATTTTAGACATAACATTCATTTCTCATTTCAACGGCAGACCCTGGATCTTCATTGCACAGCTTAGAGCCTACTTGTAAAGTAAGAGGCATAACAGACATGCTGCCTACGATTTCTTACTAGTACATATGCTAAAGTCTAACTGACTTTAAGAAAATATGTATTTCCATATTTTTAAACACATCAACTAAGCAAATTATTCAACTAGATCCATTCAAAATCGAGCCTGACTTACAGTGTGATCTTAGGCAGATGACCAGGATGTTACATGTAATGAGAAATTAATGTTATGTCTTGCTTATATATAGGTGGGCTGATTTTTGCCAGTAGAGACAGTGAAATAATATGAGCAGAGACACACATACTGCATGCAGAGACAGACATGATAGATTACATGTAACATCCTGGTCATGTGCCTATGTTCACACTGTGAGTGAAGCTTGATTTTAAATGGATCTGGGTGAATAATTTTCTTAGTTGATGAGTTAAAAAAAATATGGAAATACATGTTTCCTTAAAGTGAGTTAGGCTTTAGACATAACATTAATTTCTCATTTCAACGGCACACCCTGGATCTTTATTGCACAGCTTAGAGCCTACTTGTAAAGTAAGAGGCCTAACAGACATGCTGCCTAAGATTTCCAACTAGTACATATGCTAAAGTCTAACTGACTTTAAGAAAATATGTATTTCCATATTTTTAAAGACATCAACTAAGGAAAATATTCACCCAGATCCATTTAAAATCGAGCCTGACTCTCAGTGTGATCTTAGGCACATGAGCAGGATATTACATGTAATGAGAAATGAATGTTATGTCTTGCTTATATATAGGTGGCCTGTTTTTTGCCAGTAGAGACAGTGAAATAATATGAGCATAGACACACATACTGCTTGCAGAGACAGACATGGTAGATTATGTGTAACATTGTGGTCATGTGCCTAAGATCACACTGTGTGTGAAGCTTGATTTTCAATGGATCTGGGTGAATAATGTACTTAGTTGATGAGTTAAAAAATATGGAAATACATGTTTTTTTAAAGTCAGTTAGGCTTCAGACATAACATTCATTTCTCATTTCAACGGCACACCCTGGATCTTCATTGCACAGCTTGGAGCCTACTTGTAAAGTAAAAGGCCTAACAGACATGCTGTCTAAGATTTCCTACTAGTACATATGCTAAAGTCTAACTGACGTTAAGAAAATATGTATTTCCATATTTTTAAAGACATCAACTAAGGAAATTATTCACCCAGATCTATTTAAAATCGAGCCTGACTCTCAGTGTGATCTTAGGCACATGAGCAGGATATTACATGTAATGAGAAATGAATGTTATGTCTTGCTTATATATAGGTGGCCTGTTTTTTGCCAGTAGAGACAGTGAAATAATATGAGCAGAGACACACATTCTGCTTTCAGAGACAGACATGGTAGATTATATGTAACATTGTGGTCATGTGCCTAAGATCACACTGTGAGTGAAGCTTGATTTTCAATGGGTCTGGGTGAATAATTTGCTTAGTTGATGAGTTGAAAAATATGGAAATACATGTTTTTTTAAAGTCAGTTAGGCTTCAGACAGAACATTCATTTCTCATTTCAACGGCACACCCTGGATCTTCATTGCACAGCTTGGAGCCTACTTGTAAAGTAAAAGGCCTAACAGACATGCTGTCTAAGATTTCCTACTAGTACATATGCTAAAGTCTAACTGACGTTAAGAAAATATGTATTTCAATATTTTTTAAGGACATCAACTAAGGAAATTATTCACCCAGATCTAATTAAAATGGAGCCTGACTCTCAGTGTGATCTTAGGCATATGAGCAGGATATTACATGTAATGAGAAATGAATGTTATGTCTTGCTTATATATAGGTGGCCTGTTTTTTGCCAGTAGAGACAGTGAAATAATATGAGCAGAGACACACATACTGCTTGCAGAAACAGACATGGTAGATTGTATGTAACATTGTGGTCATGTGCCTAAGATCACACTGTGAGTGAAGCTTGATTTTCAATGGATCTGGGTGAATAAATTGCTTAGTTGATGAGTTTAAAAATATGGAAATACATGTTTTTTTTAAAGTCAGTTAGGCTTCTGACATAACATTCATTTCTCATTTCAACGGTACACCCTGGATCTTCATTGCACAGCTTGGAGCCTACTTGTAAAGTAAAAGGCCTAACAGACATGCTTCCTAAGATTTCCTACTAGTACATATGCTAAAGTCTAACTGACTTTAAGAAAATATGTATTTCCATATTTTTAAAGACATCAACTAAGAAAATTATTCACCGAGATACATTTAAAATCGAGCCTAACTCTCAGTGTGATCTTAGGCACATGAGCAGGATATTACATGTAATGAGAAATTAATGTTATGTCTTGCTTATATATAGGTGGCCTGTTTTTTGCCAGTGGATACAGTGAAATAATATGAGCAGAGACACACATACTGCTTGCAGAGACAGACATGGTAGATTATATGTAACATTGTGGTCATGTGTCTAAGGTCAGACTGTGAGTGAAGCTTGATTTTCAATGGATCTGGGTGAATAATTTGCTTAGCTGATGAGTTAAAAAATATGGAAATACATGTTTTTTTAAAGTCAGTTATATTTTAGACATAACATTGATTTCTCATTTCAACGGCAGACCCTGGATCTTCATTGCACAGCTTAGAGCCTACTTGTAAAGTAAGAGGCATAACGGACATGCTGCCTACAATTTCTTACTAGTACATATGCTAAAGTCTAACTGACTTTAAGAAAATATGTATTTCCATATTTTTAAACACATCAACTAAGCAAATTATTTAACTAGATCCATTCAAAATCGAGCCTGACTTACAGTGTGATCTTAGGCAGATGACCAGGATGTTACATGTAATGAGAAATTAATGTTATGTCTTGCTTATATATAGGTGGGCTGATTTTTGCCAGTAGAGACAGTGAAATAATATGAGCAGAGACACACATACTGCATGCAGAGACAGACATGATAGATTACATGTAACATCCTGGTCATGTGCCTATGTTCACACTGTGAGTGAAGCTTGATTTTAAATGGATCTGGGTGAATAATTTTCTTAGTTGATGAGTTAAAAAAATATGGAAATACATGTTTCCTTAAAGTGAGTTAGGCTTTAGACATAACATTAATTTCTCATTTCAACGGCACACCCTGGATCTTTATTGCACAGCTTAGAGCCTACTTGTAAAGTAAGAGGCCTAACAGACATGCTGCCTAAGATTTCCAACTAGTACATATGCTAAAGTCTAACTGGCTTTAAGAAAATATGTATTTCCATATTTTTAAAGACATCAACTAAGGAAAATATTCACCCAGATCCATTTAAAATCGAGCCTGACTCTCAGTGTGATCTTAGGCACATGAGCAGGATATTACATGTAATGAGAAATGAATGTTATGTCTTGCTTATATATAGGTGGCCTGTTTTTTGCCAGTAGAGACAGTGAAATAATATGAGCAGAGACACACATAATGCTTGGAGAGACAGACATGGTAGATTATGTGTAACATTGTGGTCATGTGCCTAAGATCACACTGTGTGGGAAGCTTGATTTTAAATGGATCTGGGTGAATAATTTTCTTAGTTGATGAGTTAAAAAAATATGGAAATACATGTTTCCTTAAAGTGAGTTAGGCTTTAGACATAACATTAATTTCTCATTTCAACGGCACACCCTGGATCTTTATTGCACAGCTTAGAGCCTACTTGTAAAGTAAGAGGCCTAACAGACATGCTGCCTAAGATTTCCAACTAGTACATATGCTAAAGTCTAACTGACTTTAAGAAAATATGTATTTCCATATTTTTAAAGACATCAACTAAGGAAAATATTCACCCAGATCCATTTAAAACCGAGCCTGACTCTCAGTGTGATCTTAGGCACATGAGCAGGATATTACATGTAATGAGAAATGAATGTTATGTCTTGCTTATATATAGGTGGCCTGTTTTTGCCAGTAGAGACTGTGAAATAATATGAGCAGAGACACACATTCTGCTTGCAGAGACAGACATGGTAGATTATATGTAACATTGTGGTCATGTGCCTAAGATCACACTGTGAGTGAAGCTTGATTTTCAATGGGTCTGGGTGAATAATTTGCTTAGTTGATGAGTTGAAAAATATGGAAATACATGTTTTTTTAAAGTCAGTTAGGCTTCAGACATAACATTAATTTCTCATTTCAACGGCACACCCTGGATCTTCATTGCACAGCTTGGAGCCTACTTGTAAAGTAAAAGGCCTAACAGACATGCTGTCTAATATTTCCTACTAGTACATATGCTAAAGTCTAACTGACTTTAAGAAAATATGTATTTCAATATTTTTAAGGACATCAACTAAGGAAATTATTCACCTAGATCTAATTAAAATCGAGCCTGACTCTCAGTGTGATCTTAGGCATATGAGCAGGATATTACATGTAATGAGAAATGAATGTTATGTCTTGCTTATATATAGGTGGCCTGTTTTTTGCCAGTAGAGACAGTGAAATCATATGAGCAGAGACACACATACTGCTTGCAGAAACAGACATGGTAGATTATATGTAACATTGTGGTAATGTGCCTAAGATCACACTGTGAGTGAAGCTTGATTTTCAATGGGTCTGGGTGAATAATTTGCTTAGTTGATGAGTTGAAAAATATGGAAATACATGTTTTTTTAAAGTCAGTTAGGCTTCAGACATAACATTCATTTCTCATTTCAACGGCACACCCTGGATCTTCATTGCACAGCTTGGAGCCTACTTGTAAAGTAAAAGGCCTAACAGACATGCTGTCTAAGATTTCCTACTAGTACATATGCTAAAGTCTAACTGACGTTAAGAAAATATGTATTTCCATATTTTTAAAGACATCAACTAAGGAAATTATTCACCCAGATCTATTTAAAATCGAGCCTGACTCTCAGTGTGATCTTAGGCACATGAGCAGGATATTACATGTAATGAGAAATGAATGTTATGTCTTGCTTATATATAGGTGGCCTGTTTTTTGCCAGTAGATACAGTGAAATAATATGAGCAGAGACACACATACTGCTTGCAGAGACAGACATGGTAGATTATATGTAACATTGTGGTCATGTGTCTAAGGTCAGACTGTGAGTGAAGCTTGATTTTCAATGGATCTGGGTGAATAATTTGCTTAGCTGATGAGTTAAAAAATATGGAAATACATGTTTTTTTAAAGTCAGTTATATTTTAGACATAACATTGATTTCTCATTTCAACGGCAGACCCTGGATCTTCATTGCACAGCTTAGAGCCTACTTGTAAAGTAAGAGGCATAACGGACATGCTGCCTACAATTTCTTACTAGTACATATGCTAAAGTCTAACTGACTTTAAGAAAATATGTATTTCCATATTTTTAAACACATCAACTAAGCAAATTATTTAACTAGATCCATTCAAAATCGAGCCTGACTTACAGTGTGATCTTAGGCAGATGACCAGGATGTTACATGTAATGAGAAATTAATGTTATGTCTTGCTTATATATAGGTGGGCTGATTTTTGCCAGTAGAGACAGTGAAATAATATGAGCAGAGACACACATACTGCATGCAGAGACAGACATGATAGATTACATGTAACATCCTGGTCATGTGCCTATGTTCACACTGTGAGTGAAGCTTGATTTTAAATGGATCAGGGTGAATAATTTTCTTAGTTGATGAGTTAAAAAAATATGGAAATACATGTTTCCTTAAAGTGAGTTAGGCTTTAGACATAACATTAATTTCTCATTTCAACGGCACACCCTGGATCTTTATTGCACAGCTTAGAGCCTACTTGTAAAGTAAGAGGCCTAACAGACATGCTGCCTAAGATTTCCAACTAGTACATATGCTAAAGTCTAACTGGCTTTAAGAAAATATGTATTTCCATATTTTTAAAGACATCAACTAAGGAAAATATTCACCCAGATCCATTTAAAATCGAGCCTGACTCTCAGTGTGATCTTAGGCACATGAGCAGGATATTACATGTAATGAGAAATGAATGTTATGTCTTGCTTATATATAGGTGGCCTGTTTTTTGCCAGTAGAGACAGTGAAATAATATGAGCAGAGACACACATAATGCTTGGAGAGACAGACATGGTAGATTATGTGTAACATTGTGGTCATGTGCCTAAGATCACACTGTGTGGGAAGCTTGATTTTAAATGGATCTGGGTGAATAATTTTCTTAGTTGATGAGTTAAAAAAATATGGAAATACATGTTTCCTTAAAGTGAGTTAGGCTTTAGACATAACATTAATTTCTCATTTCAACGGCACACCCTGGATCTTTATTGCACAGCTTAGAGCCTACTTGTAAAGTAAGAGGCCTAACAGACATGCTGCCTAAGATTTCCAACTAGTACATATGCTAAAGTCTAACTGACTTTAAGAAAATATGTATTTCCATATTTTTAAAGACATCAACTAAGGAAAATATTCACCCAGATCCATTTAAAACCGAGCCTGACTCTCAGTGTGATCTTAGGCACATGAGCAGGATATTACATGTAATGAGAAATGAATGTTATGTCTTGCTTATATATAGGTGGCCTGTTTTTGCCAGTAGAGACAGTAAAATAATATGAGCAGAGACACACATACTGCTTGCAGAGACAGACATGGTAGATTATGTGTAACATTGTGGTCATGTGCCTAAGATCACACTGTGTGTGAAGCTTGATTTTCAATGGATCTGGGTGAATAATGTACTTAGTTGATGAGTTAAAAAATATGGAAATACATGTTTTTTTAAAGTCAGTTAGGCTTCAGACATAACATTCATTTCTCATTTCAACGGCACACCCTGGATCTTCATTGCACAGCTTGGAGCCTACTTGTAAAGTAAAAGACCTAACAGACATGCTGTCTAAGATTTCCTACTAGTACATATGCTAAAGTCTAACTGACGTTAAGAAAATATGTATTTCCATATTTTTAAAGACATCAACTAAGGAAATTATTCACCCAGATCTATTTAAAATCGAGCCTGACTCTCAGTGTGATCTTAGGCACATGAGCAGGATATTACATGTAATGAGAAATGAATGTTATGTCTTGCTTATATATAGGTGGCCTGTTTTTTGCCAGTAGAGACAGTGAAATAATATGAGCAGAGACACACATTCTGCTTGCAGAGACAGACATGGTAGATTATATGTAACATTGTGGTCATGTGCCTAAGATCACACTGTGAGTGAAGCTTGATTTTCAATGGGTCTGGGTGAATAATTTGCTTAGTTGATGAGTTGAAAAATATGGAAATACATGTTTTTTTAAAGTCAGTTAGGCTTCAGACATAACATTCATTTCTCATTTCAACGGCACACCCTGGATCTTCATTGCACAGCTTGGAGCCTACTTGTAAAGTAAAAGGCCTAACAGACATGCTGTCTAAGATTTCCTACTAGTACATATGCTAAAGTCTAACTGACGTTAAGAAAATATGTATTTCAATATTTTTTAAGGACATCAACTAAGGAAATTATTCACCCAGATCTAATTAAAATCGAGCCTGACTCTCAGTGTGATCTTAGGCATATGAGCAGGATATTACATGTAATGAGAAATGAATGTTATGTCTTGCTTATATATAGGTGGCCTGTTTTTTGCCAGTAGAGACAGTGAAATAATATGAGCAGAGACACACATACTGCTTGCAGAAACAGACATGGTAGATTGTATGTAACATTGTGGTCATGTGCCTAAGATCACACTGTGAGTGAAGCTTGATTTTCAATGGATTTGGGTGAATAAATTGCTTAGTTGATGAGTTTAAAAATATGGAAATACATGTTTTTTTTAAAGTCAGTTAGGCTTCAGACATAACATTCATTTCTCATTTCAACGGTACACCCTGGATCTTCATTGCACAGCTTGGAGCCTACTTGTAAAGTAAAAGGCCTAACAGACATGCTTCCTAAGATTTCCTACTAGTACATATGCTAAAGTCTAACTGACTTTAAGAAAATATGTATTTCCATATTTTTAAAGACATCAACTAAGAAAATTATTCACCGAGATACATTTAAAATCGAGCCTAACTCTCAGTGTGATCTTAGGCACATGAGCAGGATATTACATGTAATGAGAAATTAATGTTATGTCTTGCTTATATATAGGTGGGCTGATTTTTGCCAGTAAAGACAGTGAAATAATATGAGCAGAGACACACATACTGCATGCAGAGACAGACATGATAGATTACATGTAACATCCTGGTCATGTGCCTATGTTCACACTGTGAGTGAAGCTTGATTTTAAATGGATCTGGGTGAATAATTTTCTTAGTTGATGAGTTAAAAAAATATGGAAATACATGTTTCCTTAAAGTGATTTAGGCTTTAGACATAACATTATTTTCTCATTTCAACGGCACACCCTGGATCTTTATTGCACAGCTTAGAGCCTACTTGTAAAGTAAGAGGCCTAACAGAAATGCTGCCTAAGAATTCCAACTAGTACATATGCTAAAGTCTAACTGACTTTAAGAAAATATGTATTTCCATATTTTTAAAGACATCAACTAAGGAAATTATTCACCCAGATCTATTTAAAATCGAGCCTGACTCTCGGTGTGATCTTAGGCGCATGAGCAGGATATTACATGTAATGAGAAATGAATGTTATGTCTTGCTTATATATAGGTGGCCTGTTTTTTGCCAGTAGAGAAAGTGAAATAATATGAGCAGAGACACACATACTCCTTGCAGAGACAGACATGGTAGATTATATGTAACATTGTGGTCATGTGCCTAAGATCACACTGTGAGTGAAGTTTAATTTTCAATGGATCTGGGTGAATAATGTGCTTAGTTGATCAGTTTAAAAATATGGAAATACATGTTTTTTAACGTCAGTTATGCTTCAGACATAACATTCATTTCTCATTTCAACGGCACACCCTGGATCTTCATTGCACAACTTGGAGCCTACTTGTAAAGTAAAAGACCTAACAGACATGCTTCCTAAGATTTCCTACTAGTACATATGCTAAAGTCTAACTGACTTTAAGAAAATATGTATTTCCATATTTTTAAAGACATCAACTAAGAAAATTATTCTCCCAGATCCATTTAAAATCGAGCCTGACTCTCAGTGTCATCTTAGGCACATGAGCAGGATATTACATGTAATGAGAAATGAATGTTATGTCTTGCTTATATATAGGTGGCCTGTTTTTTGCCAGTAGATACAGTGTAATAATATGAGCAGAGACACACATACTGCTTGCAGAGACAGACATGGCAGATTATATGTAACATTGTGGTCATGTGCCTAAGATCACACTGTGAGTGAAGCTTGATTTTCAATGGATCTGGGTGAATAATTTGCTTAGTTGATGATGTAAAAAATATGGCAATACATGTTTTTTTTAAAGTCAGTTATATTTTAGACATAACATTCATTTCTCATTTCAACGGCAGACCCTGGATCTTCATTGCACAGCTTAAAGCCTATTTGTAAAGTAAGAGGCATAACAGACATGCTGCCTACGATTTCCTACTAGTACATATGCTAAAGTCTAACTGACTTTAAGAAAATATGTATTTCCATATTTTTAAACACATCAACTAAGCAAATTATTCAACCAGATCCATTGAAAATCGAGCCTGACTTACAATGTGATCTTAGGCAGATGACCAGGATATTACATGTAATGAGAAATGAATGTTATGTCTTGCTTATTTATAGGTTTGCTGTTTTTTGCCAGTAGAGACAGTGAAATAATATGAGCAGAGACACACATACTGCATGCAGAGACAGACATGGTAGATTTCTTGTAACATCCTGGTCATGTGCCTAAGATCACACTTTGAGTCATGTATGATTTTAAATGGATCTGGGTGAATAATTTGCTTAGTTGATGTGTTTAAAAATATGGAAATACATGTTTCCTTAAAGTGAGTTAGGCTTTAGACATAACATTCATTTCTCATTTCAACGGCGCACCCTGGATCTTCATTGCACAGCTTAGAGCCTACTTGTAAAGTAAGAGGCCTAACAAACATGCTGCCTAAGATTTCCTACTAGTACATATGCTAAAGTCTAACTGACTTTAACAACATATGTATTTCCATATTTTTAAACACATCAACTAAGCAAATTATTCACCCTGATCCATTTAAAATTGAGCCTGACTCTCAGTGTGATCTAAGGCACATGGCCAGGATGTTACATGTAATCTACCATGTCTGTCCCTGCATGCAATATGTGTGTTTGTTGTAATACTATCTCGCTGTCTCTACTGGCAAAAACAGACCACATATATATATATATAAGCAAGACATAACATTCCTTTTTTATTTCAAAGGCACACCCTGGATCTTGATTGCACAGCTTAGAGCCTATTTCTGAAGTAAGAGGCCTAACAGACATGCTGCCCAAGATTCCCTATTAGTACATATGGTAAAGACTTACAGCCTGATTCATCAAGGTACCGTTTTGAGAGTCTCTAATAGCGATTCATAGCCAATCGCTATTGAGGACTCGCAAAACGGTATTCATGTAGGAATTGCTAAATAAATAGCGATTCCTACATATTCTCTATTTGCGAGTAGCAAATTGCTACTCGCAAATAAGGAATAACTCCCCATTCATTCCTATGGGCCAAAAGGCCTATAGGAATGAATGGGGAGTATCCCTTATTTGCGAGTAGCAATTTGCTACTCGCAAATAAGATAGCGATTTTAAAGGGTGCCAGGGGTGTCCAAAGGACACCCTGTAGCACCCCTGAAATGCTAATTGAAACAGGTGTTGCACACACACATGTCCAAGGGACATGTGTGTGTGCAACATGCAACTTAGAAAAATGCTTTTAAAAGCATTTTTCTAAGTTTTTGCTATTTACCGAGAGGTCTGACCTCTCGGTAAATAGCGGCCCAAAATTGCTAATTCGCAATTTTTAAATGTGTCATGAATAGCATTTAAGGAATCTCTAATAGAGATTCCTTAAATGCTAATCCTCGCATATTTGCTAATTCTTTATTAGCGATTTTTGCATTTGGGATGATGAATCCCAAATGCAAAAATTGCACTCGCAAAGGGCCAGATTCTGAGAATCTGGCCCTTTTGCGAGCGCATTTACCTTCATGAATCAGGCTGTAAATGACTTTCAAAATACATGTATTTCCATTTTTTAAAACACATCAACTAACCAAATTATTCACCCAGATCCATTTAAAATCAAGCTTGACTCAAAGTGTGATCTTAGGCACATGAGACACATGTCATGACATACACACAAAGAGAGAAATGACACACGTAAAAAGACAGATTATGCACGTGCGAAGTGACAAGAGACACAGTCACAGAGTACCTTTTAAGCTAAGAGAGGCAAACAGTTAGAAGGCACAGGTGACATTATTGAAAAATGTGAAAATGTAATTCCTTATTTCACACAGACACTCAGTGTGATCCTTGCCAAAAGTTTTAAACCCAGATATTTTACCAGAAAACGTTTTACATAGTAAATTGTTTTTGACACAAAGCACAACACATGTAATATAAATCAGGCTTATGTTGTAAACTAGTGTTTATATCGTTTACTTATTGTAATTGCTATGTAATATGTTTGTAGTGGTCTATAATATGTTATTTTTTCTTTATCACAGATTATAATCATCTATAGAAAGATAAAAGAATATGCCATCAAAGGAAAGACTTAAAAAAAATACACAAAGGATTTAAGGACCAAGGATACAGAAATACAAGACTTATCCAAAACAAAATCTTCAGTGAAAAACAATAATGCTCCTGGTAAGCAAAGTAAGAATTTTCTCAGGAAAAATTGTTTCAAAGAAGAATAAGACACCTCTAATTAGAAAGAAGAAATTGTGCCCCTCAAAATTTTTTAGACCTGTAGAAGGAGATGATATTGTCTATAGCAATAGAAGGAGAAATCAATTTTTTGAAATTCGTAGAAGAATGTTTTATAACAGAATAGCATCCAATTTATTAAAAAATGTAAAGAAGTATCAAAAAATGACCGCTTTTTACAAGAAAAAGAAAAGTATAGTTAAGATTGTGGATGAAGCATTTAAAGTAACAAATAAATTATATAGTTTAGTAATGAATAGAATTCGTACACTAGATAAGGTAATCAATGTGTTCAAATCAAAATGTAAGTGGAAAAGAGTAATTAATCGGACTAATTTTTGTGATGTTTTTTCTGGAGAATGGAAGCATAGTTCAAGTTGTGAGCCATTTTTTAATGAAGAAAGTTACTTTCAGGATAATGATTTGGTTCATGCAGTTGACACCAGTGGTCGAGCATATGAGGTGAAGAACGGTTGTCCCGTTGAAAAGAAAAGATTATGCCTAGAAATACAGAAGAGGTGTTAGCTGATGAAGTTGTAGGGAGATATCCTAAGGCTCCAGTGTATACATGGAATTGTAGTAGTATTTGTAGTGTGCGACAGGATTCAATTGATTTGTTTCGCAGTTTCTTACGGACATATACTAAGAAAAGTCTAAAACAAAAAATGAAAATTTTGCAAGAGTTAGATCCTTGTAGAGTGAGATAAAAAACAGGTCTGCAAGGGCATTCACTAGCTTGTCTTTCAAGAAAAGTATGTCAGAGTGTTTTTCACCATTTTAGGATGTTAGCAGTGCATCATAATAAAGTGAGGAAATTAGTGAGAAGGTTGTATTATGCAAAAAGTCCAGCACTTAAGCTAAAACAGTTAAACAGTGCTCTTTTGCATGCAACTGAATTAGATGTGAAGAAGATTTGTGAAGAAATTGAGTTTTGTTACTTTGGTGAAAAAGAGGACAGTGCAGAAAATGATACAGTAATAAAAGGTAATGTGGAAGAGAATGTAGAGATTTCAAGTACAGAAACACTTGACCATGAAATTACAAAGTTTAAGGTCAATTCAAGGGAAAGGCCTAATTTTACTTGTGTGTGTTGTCGACGAAGTCATTATAAGAATCAGACTAGATTAGTTGATTTATATGTAAAAAGTGAAATGGAAAATAATAATGAGTGGAAGGATTTTGCAACTTATTTGTTGGTAGAAAATTGTTTTGATTTGGGTTCTGATCAACGTATATGTAAATATTGTTATAATAAATTAAATGAAAACAGAATGCCTGCTAGAGCTGTTCATAATATTCTGGAGTTGGTAGATATTCCTTCTGTATTGATGGATCAAAATACCTATGAGTCTATTCTGATTCAATGTGTTCATCCTTTTCAGGCTATTGTTCGCATGGAGCCTAAGACAGGGAAATTGCCTCCTTCAGGTTTACAGAGAGGATTAAAGGGAAGAGTTGTTTATTTGCCTCTAGATTTAAAAAAAATATTGATACAATTGGTGTAGAAAAAGTAGAAGAGGAACCTCTGGTTATTTTAGTTAATGGTGTTCCAACAAAGAGTAAAAAAATCTGGCAAGAATTAGTGGATGTTAGGAAAATCAAAAAGGCAACATTGTATTTGGGTAAAAATAATCACTACTACAGAAATATATATGTAGGAGAAGAAGAAACAACTGTAGAAGAGGACAGTGATTTCTCAGCTGGGCAAATTGAAAAAGTTGATGTCTCTAGTAGTGAAGAAATGTATGAACATTATAGTGTTCATCCATTGCATTCCAAAGAAGTAATGGGGAATGCTATTGACTTGTTTCAAATGAAAGAAGCAAAAGGAAGTCCCATTAGTGTATGGGAAGAAAGTTTAGAAGCTCATTGTTTTCCACAGTTATTTCCAACAGGTCAAGGTGGACGATATGATGACCGACCTGTGCAGATACCAGCATCTGAATACCGGACATCCAGATTATATGCAGAAGATCCAAGGTTTCGTCAATGCATTCCATATTTGTTCCATATACTGTTTGAGAGTGATTTGTCTGGACTTTGTTATGCAGTGAACCATATACTGAAAAGTGGAGTACAACTACAAAATGTTTCGGCAAGGGACTTTATGGATAAAGTGAAAGTGCAAGACAGTGTTTTGGAATCTCACCTAATTAATCTCATGGCATGTCATGTGGTACTAATGAGTATTGGTACCGTCGTCATGGGGAATTAAAATGTATGCTAACAAACTTAGGAACTCCTACATGGTTCCTCACTCTTAGCTGTGCTGAGTATGCTTGGGAAGACTTACTCGAATTTCTATGAGAGGCAAATAAAAACATTGAAAATATTGAATACAAGACACCTGGAGAATTGTGTTCCTTGGATCCAGTTAATGTATGCAGGTATTTCAATCATAGGTTTGAAGCTATGATGTCTTTTATTACAAACAAAAAAAATCCTCCGCTTGGAGAGGTTTTGGATTCCTTTTGGAGAAAGGAGTATCAAGCAAGAGGTGCTCCTCACATACATATGCTGCTATGGATTAAAGATGTACCAAAATTTGGAACAGATTCAGATGAGAAAGTGATGAGTTTCATTGAACAGTATTCTACATGTGCTGTACCGAAAAGTACAGAAGAAAACAATTTAAGACATCAAGTTTTACGCTTTCAAACCCATCGTTGTGGAAAATACTGTTGTCGAAAATACAAATCCAAGGACAAGTTCTACACAAAATGTCATTTTGCATTTCCACGTCCAGTAACATCGAAAGGAAGAGTGAATAATTTTATGTCTTCTCTGCGACATACTGTGACAAGAAAATCATCTAAAAATACATACAACCTAAGAAGAAATGAGGAATCCAAATATATAAATGACTACAACCCAGTCATTTTGTCCATGTGGAATGCTAACATGGATATTCAATATGTTGCTGACAACTCTATTGCTGTGGCTTGATATGTGACGTCTTACATCACAAAATCAGAAAAGATGGAACTGAAAGAAATGTGGGAGGAGATTTCACATGAAAAGAGTCTAAGCAAGAAATTATACAGTTACAGTCTGAAGATGTTGTCGCATCGAGAAATTGGAGCATATGAATGTTCTGATCGGTTATCATCAGCAAGTCTATATGCCAAATCTAGAACCATCATTTGGGTGAGTCTAGGTCTTGCTGCAACACGAAACCGAGTTTTCAAATCTGTACAAGAAATAGAGTAGTTGGCAGAGAAAGAACCAGACAGTACAGATATTTTGAAGACAAACATGTTGGATACATACTATCCAAATAGAAGTAGTCATCTTGAGAACGTTTGTCTCTATGAAGTTCTGCAAACCTATAGTTTTAAGAGGAACGTCACAGAAGATATCAATAAAGGTATATATGCTGTAATTGAATGTGAAGGCTGTCTGGTAAAACAAAGAAAATGCCATTTGATTAATCATCGAAAATTGAGTTGTGAATCTCCAGACAAAAGGGAATTTTATTACTTAGCTCTTTTGCAACTCTTTAAGCCTTGGCGTACAGAAGAGGAACTACTTGGAGATTTTCTTACTTATGAAGATTCGTTCAATGCAACCAAGGATACCATAGAATGTCCTGTTTTTTCAAATTATCTGCAAAAGTTGAACGAGAAAATACAGCAAGAAGCTACAATTGCAGCAGAGATTACTAGTGACAGTTCTCAAGACAGTCAGAGTTCTGCTTCATTGAGTCAGGATCCACTAGGAGGACCAATTATACAAAATGAAGCTGCCACTGCCATGGATGAAGTTGAAAGAGCCATGGAACAAGCTCAGGAGGATGTAGTTAATTTAGAAGATTTGGAAAAAGAACTAAACGTTGAGCAGAGACAAATATATGATTGAGCATGGTTTATCTCATGAGAAAAAAGAGTGCTCATGTACATCATTTATACCTGTCCGACTCTACGTGAGAAGCAGGAACTAGAAAATGTTTTCTGATTAAAGCAATTGCAACTTATCTGCAGAAAAGAACGGAGTCATCGCTGTCTTGTGTTGTTACCGCTCCAACTGGGTTGGCAGCGCATAACATTAAAGGGATTACTTTACATCGGTTATTGATGCTACCTGTAGAGCATGATAATAAATTACAATACCACAAGCTATCTGGAGAAGCTTGTTCTGAAGTTTCCCGAGTCTTGAAGAAAATTAAACTTCTTATCATGGATGAAGTAAGCATGGTATCAAATGTAATGCTTGCTTTTGTGCATTTAAGAATGCAAGAAATTCTTAAAACAGAGTATGATGTGTTATTTGGAGGCAAACACATCATTGTTTTTGGAGATTTACTGCAACTAACTCCAGTGAAAGGACAACCAGTGTTTAAAATGCTTACACATGAAGATACTAGGAAGTGCCTAGGAAACATTGGAAATGTTAACATATGGTTACATTTCAAATATGCAGAACTGCTACAAAATATGCGACAGGCAAAGGATGAAGATTATAAAAAGATTTTACAAGATGTAAGAATTGGAAAAGTAAGTGAGCATGGGAAAGCAGCTTTACATGCACGATTCATTTCAAATTTGTTTCCAAAAGAAAACATTCTCCCAGAGAATATTTTTAAGATAATTCCGGAAAACAAATCTGTCATATGCTTGATGCCAACACTACAAAAATGTTCAATCTTCAACAACAAAATGTTAAAGTTGGAAAATCAAGAGATTGTGAAACTGGAAGCTATTGATAAAATAGAACATGAAGGAGCAACTATTATTTTGTCAGAAAAGTTGAAATCAAATCTGTATGCATCTTTAAATCGTTGTATAATTTTACGACGTAATTTACATGTGGAAAGAGGTTTAGTAAATGGAGCAATGGGTCATGTTGTTGATTTTGTGAATTACTGAAATAGAGATGGAATTGAATTTATAAATATTAAATTTGATGGTATTGAAGAAGTACAACAAATCAGTCGTTGTTCTGCCCGATTTTTGCTCGTGAAAGATTTATATGTCCGCCGAAAACAGTTTCCTGTTTCTTTGGCATATGCGGTGACTATTCATAAATCTCAAGGTTTAAGTGTAGATAGTGCTTTGGTGAATATAAGGAAGTTCTGTGTTCAAGGAGGGTATGGCATATGTTGCTTAATCTCGAGTCAGAACTTTATCAGGATTGTACTTGATTGATTTTGATGAGACAAAGATTAATGCAGATCTAAATTGTGTAACAGAATATAATAGGTTAAGAAGAGAGTATGCTCCACATTTAGCTCAATATCCTCTATTTGAAAAGTGTGTGGTAGGCCAAAAAAGAAGAAATGAGAAAAATTGTAGTGAAGTTGTAGCAAAAAGAAAAAAAGTAGATGAACCAGTAATTGTAAGCAGACACAAAAAGGATTCAGTTAAAGATGTTGTTGGATTTCAGTTTGAAAACAGTTCTGGTGTCAACTGCTATGCTAATGTAGTGGTTAACGTTGTTTTGTTTCTCCAAACTGTACAAGAACAGATTGCTGAAAATCGTGATCAACATTTTGTTGTTTATTGAATTCTGTGTTTGAGAAATGTAGCAGTGATAGAACAAAAATACAAAGTGTTTCTGAAATTCGAAATGTTTTAGACATATGTTCTGGTGTAAATCAATTGTCACAGAATATTCAGCAAGATTGTCAGGAATTTCTAATGTATATGCTTGTTGTATTGCAAGATGAAGGTCTAGATGTAGAAAATCTTTTTGGCCTTTCTTATAAATGGCAGCATGACTGCGACAATTGCTCCTTTACAAGTAGTACTACAATACACACTGAAAGATTTATATATTTGACTTTACCAGACTGCAAATCAGTGTCATTTGATAATCTAGTTAGACAAGCAAATCAAAGCATGGTCTGTACTCAATGTAAATCTGCAATGCTATCAACATTATTTATACAAACATATGGACAGTATGTAATTTTAATGTTCCAACGATGTAGACCTGATGGAACTAAATTGACAACATTAATTAAAAATTTTGTGGCTTCTCAATTATCAATTTCAGGAAGTACCTTTGCAACTGCAGCAATTATATACCATGATGGCCCTTCAACAACATCAGGACATTACACAGCTTTTTTTAAATGTCGAAAAGGCTGGAAACACTGTAATGATACTCAATTGACTTTCAAACAACGTTTGCCTTCTGACTTAAAAAATTCTTACCTAGTGTTCTTACAACCAAAATTTTAGGGAAGGTAATTGGCCTATGAAGATTGCAGGAGTTAATAAAAATTAGTTTGCTGTTCAAAATTACTTTCCGAGGGAGAGTGATCAAGATATTAAAATAATGTAGTTGTCATAGAGGTAGTATATGTATATTACGTAGTGTGTGCTGTGAGTATTATAGAAAATATTAATAAAAAGTAAGCTAGAGGTGGAAATAAAACTATTGTTTCATAATGTAAAAGATGTTGGATCTTTTCTTTCAGAAACTTGGGTAAAAGAGAGATTAAGAATACTCTTGAGTAATTTCCAAAGAAAAGGACTTTCAATATACTATTTGGCCTCGAGGAAAAGTACATGGATCAAAAGTGAGTTAAGATATGTTTTTTCTAAATTTTACATTATTTATTGTAATGTTGTATGGGTTTTTTAAACACAATCATTTTGATTGTGTTTATTTTTTTGCCCGCTGTTATATGATGAGTAGTATTGAAGTCACTGTTTTAACTGAAATTCAATATATTCTGAGAACAGCAAAAATAAACCATATCACATATTGTACACATTATTTTGTATTTTGTATTATCAAATATATATCATTCTCCCCTTGTCTTATCCTCACTCACCTATTTCCACCCTCTATCACTCCTCTTAACTCACTCTCACTGGCCTTCTTTCACTCTCCCTCACCTCCCTTCCCTTATTCCACTTTCCTGACTTATCCTCATTCTCTATTCCTTCACTGCCCTTTCCCTCTCTTCCATCCACCACTTTCCAGCTGTCAGTCACTCTACTTCACTCCCCTTCCTCTTCTTTCCTTTCTTTGCTTCCTCAATAATTACCCTTCTCTCACTCAACTTACTCCACTTCACTCACTCCTTCTCTCACTCCCTCTGTCCTCTCACATCCTTACTCCCCTTCCCTCACTCTCTCTCTCTTAGCCTCACTCTCTCGGTCCTCTCACTCCTCTTCCATCACGCTCACTCCCTATAACTCATCCACACTCCCTTACTTACCTTACTTTACCTTAACTCACTCTTTCCTTCACTACCTCTATGTTCTCACTCCTTCACTTCCCTTGTCTCATGGTCGCTTGCTTTTATCCTCTCTCTATCTTCCCTTTTTTCTCAATCTCACTGCCCTTCACTCACCCTCCCTCACCCTTGGTCCCTTACTCCGGTTCCCTCAGTTATCCTCATTCATCATCCTTAACTCGCCTTCCTCTTTCTCTCCTCACGCAATCACCTTTTCTCAGTCCCTTTGCTTCACTTCTCTTTCCTTTCTTTCCTTCCTTTGCTCCCTCAGTCATTCTCCTTTCCTTACTCACCTTACTGTCCTTTACTCACTCTTTCTCTCACTCCCTCTGTTCTCTCATATTTTCACTTGTCTTCCCTCACTCCATCTCTGTTACCTTCACTCCTATTGTTTCCTCACTGTCTTACGACCCTACATTCACCCTCACTAACCTTCCATCCCTCATTGTCATTAATCCACCATCATTCACTCCTGCTTCCCAGTCACTCACGCCCCTTTCTTTACTCCCCTTTCTTCCTTTAGTTTTCCTAATGCACATTCCTTTAGTATCTTACTCACCTTCACTTCATTTCTCTCTCCTGCTCTTCTTCTCTGTCACTGAATGTATCCATGTCATTATCCTTTTAGTAATTTGCTCTCCCTCTATTTCTTTTTAACTCTCTCTGACCCTCACCATTCCTTTGTTTTCCTTTCTGAGTCCTTCACTCCTACTTTATCTCTTACTAACCTTTTAAGACTTTTAATCTCCTACTTTGTCTCTTGTATTGTAAATATATATTATAAATATTCTTTTTTTCTCTTTCACAGATATTAAATTTACTGAAAATATGTAATTAAGTTTACATTACTTATAAGGAAAGTTTGTCGTACAAAATTTACTTTCTCAACACTCTTTTCCTTAACCTGACTACTCTTCTCTCATGCACCCACACCCCTGTTCCCTTACTGCGCTTCCCTCACTTATTCTGAATCCCCACGTTTACTCCCCTTTTCTAAAACTTCTCTCTCATTCTCTCCATCCCCTTAGTCTCTCACTCCTCTTCTGTCATGCTCACTCCCTATAACTCAGCCATACTCCCACACTCACCTTCTTTCAGACCTTCTCCTTTACTTTCCTTCCTCTCTCTTCCCTTCCTTCACTACTTCACTCTTTTCACTTCCCTTACTCTCCTTACTCCACTTCACTAACTCCTTCTCTTACTCCCTTTGTCCTCTTACTTCTACACTTCCCTTCCCTCATTCTCTCTCTGTTAGCCTCATTTTCTCCAGACCCTTAGTCTCTCACTCCTCTTCTATCACGCTCACTCCCTATAAATCAGCCATACTCCCACACTCACCTTCTTTCAGACCTTCTCCTTTACTTTCCTTCCGCTCTCTTCCGTTCCTTCACTCCTTCACTCTTTTCCCTTCCCTTACTCCCCATACTCCACTTCACTAACTCCTTCTCTTACTCCCTCTGTCCTCTTACTTCTACACTCTCCTTCCCTCATTCTCTCTCTGTTTGCCTCATTCTCTCCGTCCCCTTAGTCTCTCACTCCTCTTCTGGCACGCTCACTCACTATAACTGAGCCATACTCCCACACTCACCTTCTTTAGACCTTCTCCTTTACTTTCCTTCCTCTCTCTTCCGTTCCTTCACTCCTTCACTCTTTTCCCTTCCCTTACTCTCCTTACTCCACTTCACTAACTCCTTCTCTTACTCCCTCTGTCCTCTTACTTCTACACTCCCCTTCCCTCATTCTCTCTCTGTTAGCCTCATTCTCTCCGTCCCCTTAGTCTCTCACTCCTCTTCTGTGACGCTCACTCCCTATAACTCAGTCTTACTCCCACACTCACCTTCTTTCAGACCTTCTCCTTTACTTTCCTTCCTCTCTCGTCCCTTCCTTCACTCCTTCACTCCGCTTACTCTCCTTACTCCACTTCACTAACTCCTTCTCTTACTCCCTTTGTCCTCTTACTTCTACACTTCCCTTGCCTCATTCTCTCTCTCTTAGCCTCATTCTCTCCGTCCTCTTAGTCCATCACTTCTCTTCTGTCACGCTCACTCCCTATAACTCAGCCAAACTCCCACACTCACTTTCTTTCAGACCTTTCCCTTTACTTTCCTTCCTCTCTCTCCCCTTCCTTCACTCCTTCACTCTTTTCCCTTCCCTTCTCTCCTTACTCCACTTCACTAACTCCTTCTCTTACTCCCTCTGTCCTCTTACTTCTACACTCCCCTTCCCTCATTCTCTCTCTGTTAGCTTCATTCTCTCTGTCCCCTTAGTCTCTCACTCCTCTTTTGTGATGCTCACTCCCTATAACTCATCCATACTCCCACACTCACCTTCTTTCAGACCTTCTCCTTTACTTCCCTTCCTCTCTCGTTCCTTCCTTCACTCCTTCACTCTTTTCCCTTCCCTTACTCTCCTTACTCCACTTCACTAACTCCTTCTCTTACTCCCTTTGTCCTCTTACTTCTACACTTCCCTGGCCTCATTCTCTCTCTGTTAGCCTCATTCTCTCCGTCCTCTTAGTCTATCACTCCTCTTCTGTCACGCTCACTCCCTATAACTCAGCCAAACTCCCACACTCACTTTCTTTCAGACCTTTCCCTTTACTTTCCTTCCTCTCTCTTCCCCTCCTTCACTCCTTCACTCTTTTCCCTTCCCTTACTCTCCTTACTTCACTTCATTAACTCCTTCTCTTACTCCCTCTGTCCTCTTACTTCTACACTCCCCTTCCATCATTCTCTCTCTGTTAGCTTCATTCTCTCCGTCCCCTTAGTCTCTCACTCCTCTTCTGTCATGCTCACTCCCTATAACTCAGCCATACTCCCACACTAACCTTCTTTAGACCTTCTCCTTTACTTTCCTTCCTGTCTCTTCCCTTCCTTCGCTCCTTCACTCTTTTCCCTTCTGTTACTCTCCTTACTCCACTTCAGTAACTCCTCCTCTCAATCCGTCTGTCTTCTAACTTGCTCACTCCCCTTCCCTCACTCTCTCTCTGTTACCCCCATTCTCTCCGTCCTCTTAGTCTCACACTCCTCTTCTGTTACGCTTACTCCCTATAACTTACCAAAACTCCCTCACTTATCTTTCTTTGCTCCCTCACTCAGTCCTCTTCTCTCACTCTTTCTTTCACTTCCTCTGTCTCCTCACGCCCTCACTCCGCTTGTCTCACGCTAACTTACATTTATCCACTCTCTATTACCACTCTTTCCTCAACCTCACTGCTCTTCTCTTACCCTTCCTCACCCCGTTCCCTTACTCTGTTTTCTTCACTTATCCTCATTCCCCTTGTTCACTCCCCTTCCCCTCACTCACCTCCCACACTCACCTTCTTTCATTCCCCCTACTTCACTTCCCTTCCCCTCTCGCCCCTTTCTTTGCTCCCTTACTCATTTTCCTTTCCTCTCTCACTGCACTCCACTTCACTCACTCCTTTTGAATGTGTAAAGAATACAGCTCTTTTTGGAGAATTGGAGGTAGTTCTAAAAAGAACTTTTTTTTTCTTCTTTTTTAGGTTTTATCTTTTTTTTTTACTTTTTCCGAACGTTTTTAAATTTTTTTAGGTTTTTTTTCTGAACAAAAACAAAAATAGGGAATGCCAAACTGCTCAACAGGAGCAAAAAAAAGGGAAAAATTAGGGCTGGGGAGGGCAGCGATGGTCTTCTCTTTTGCGTACAATTAGCTTGATACTCTGCTCTCTGTAACAAAGCAGTTTGTCACACCGCTTACATTTAATGGTGATGTCATTAAATACAGGTTGAATGTTGGGTATCAGCTCCACTGCTCTGCCTCTCCTCGGTGATGTTGCTCCTCCGGTGGAAGTTGAGGCTCCATCTCTCGGGGGATTATGTGCCAGGTCCCTGACACTCTCCCGGGCATAGTTCTGGGGTGCCTCCTTAGAACATGCCTGATCATTGTTAAGTTGCCAAAACTATATTTTTTGTTGCGGTCACCACGAGAAAGAACAGTGTGGCAAATCTTACACTCCACCTTAGGAGCACTTTCCCCTGGTGGAATTGTGAAAAATTTCTGTATGAAGTGCTCCTTCACCTTTGGCTGAGGAGGGTCCTCCTGGATAAACTCATCAGAGTCATCACTGCTGCTTGGTGGTCTTGCAGCCATTCTTTCCACTGAATTGAAGAGCAGAAGGGAATAGGTCTTGCTGTCTCCAAAGTGAAAAGAGTAGTGAAGGAAATGGGTGGGGTTTTCATTAGTTGAAAAAAAAACTGTTAACAACCAATGAAAAGTGTTATTTTAAGGTCACATGACATGACACGCTTACGCTGCGCGACACGAACGTAGGCGCTTCCGGGGGTGCTTACGCGGCGCGCCTGAATGACGTTTTGCTAGCTTTTTGGAAATGCGTTTAAAGTTAAAATAAGGTTATTTAAAATCAAAAATACTACTTTTATAAGTATGCCACTGAATGTGTTGCATTATTATTTGGCTTAAATACATACTTTTTTTTCCACACGCGGGAATTGCGCTCTCGCTGCACTCTCGGGTGCGCTCACCGGTGCGCGCACCCTGAGCGCTCCAAGACAAAATTATGAAAAAAAAGAAACACATGAAAAATACATTGAAAAATAAATTTTAGAAAAAAAAATTAATAGTTATAAAAAACAGCTACTAAAAAAACGTAATAATTCACTTTAAAAATTGTAGGTTACAAACTCGATATAGCAAGGAATTAGCTTTTAAAAAACCTTTGAAATTCACTGAAAAGAACATAGGTTTCACAATCGTTATAGTTACGAATTAGCATTTAAAAAACCTTTGAAATTCACTAAAAAAACATAGGTTTCACAATTGGTATAGTTAGGAATTAGCATTTAAAAGACCTTTGAAATTCACTGAAAAAAACATAGGTTTCACACCAGTTATAGTTAGCTGAACATTTTACTCATACAAAACCATTGAAATTCCCACGTTATAGTTAGTTGGACTCACTATAACTCGCGCGCCCGCAATCCACTGCTGATGATGTCACATATTAAATCATTCATGACATGGTCAGTGACATCACTGATGACATCACTGATGACATCTCAAATGACATCACTGATTACATCACTGATGACATCTCAAATGACATCACTGATGAAGTCATCAGTGATGTCATTTGAGATGTCATCAGTGATGCCATCAGTGATGTCACTGACCATGTCATGAATATTGTAATATGTGACATCATCAGCAGTGGATTGCGGGCGAGCAAGTTATAGTGAGTCCAACTAACTATAACGTGGGAATTTCAATGGTTTTGTATGAGTAAAATGTTCAGCTAACTATAACTGGTGTGAAACCTATGTTTTTTTCAGTGAATTTCAAAGGTTTTTTAAATGCTAATTCCTAACTATAACGATAGTGAAACCTATGTTTTTTTAGTGAATTTCAAAGGTTTTTTAAATGCTAATTCCTAACTATAACGATTGTGAAACCTATGGTTTTTTCAGTGAATATATATATATATATGAATCAACAAGTGCCCGAAAGCATTCAGGAGGGCACAACTGGCAGTCCACCATCCAGTTTAAAATTTTGGCTCTCCGCAATCTCCCTCAGTTAGGCAACAACAGCTAACTGAGGAGAGCCGAAATTTTAAAGCGGATGATGGACTTCCAGTTGTGCCCTCCTGAATGCTTTCGGCACTTGTTGATTCATTATCCAAACGGCGGCCCTCGTCGTAAGAGGAGCACCATCTTGAGGAAGTTTGCAAGAGAGGCTGTGCCACGGAACGGATCGGTGGCAGCACGGCACTGGAAGTCGGGAGTTTGAAGTCACTCCAAAATATCCTGAATCCTATTTAGGATCACTAATAGTATTAATGAACACTTCCAACCAAGAAACCCACTACTTTGGGCTCAACAGGGGACTACGAATCCCAGCATGCAGCATAATTACCGCACTATGCAAGCATGCGTGCTATGGAAATAAAAAAGAGACAATTCTGTTGAGAAGTTTAGCCAGCCTCTGATGAGATTCAAATGGCATCGAAACGCTTAAGGCAACAACAGCTAACTGAGGGAGATTGTGGAGAGCAGAAATTTCAAAACTTGTGGGGCGCTCCGGTCAGCTCCTATCTTGAAAGTTTCGGGGTGATTTGGCAAGCGGGGGCTGAGAAAAAAGGGAGGTTCCCAAAACGTGTTTCCTCCGTGTTAATTCCCATAGGAAACTTTAGACACGCCTACAGCCCGAACTGCTAAACGGAATTACTCGAAATTTTGCAAAAAGGTAGCCCTTGTTTCGGAAAGAACTCTATTTGTTAAATGGTGTAAATCCGTTCAGTAGTTACTGAGAAATTCAAGAAAAAGAGGTGAAAAATTAAATGTCCCATAGGAAAGTTTAGACATGGCTACAGCTCGAACTGCTGAACAGAATTACACCAAATTTGGCAAAAAGGTAGTGCTTGGTACAGAAAGCATTCTTTTTCTGAAATGGTGTAAATCCATTCAGTAGTTGCTGAGAAAATAAAAGTTTCGATATATAGAGGCACTGAGGATCCGCATGAGCTGCATTCTAATTGGCTGTGAACACATCAAACCAGGAAGTGTTGGCAGCGCTTTGTTTAATTGAAGCCCCTGGGAGGGGCAGGTATCAGGAACTGTTGGCAGCCATTTTGTGCCTTGGTAGAAGCAAGGCTGAATAAGTCAGTGGAATATGTGTTCAAAACAGAGAAAGGGGGTAGGGTAGAAATTATTTTACCCTGTAGACCCAGAGGGCCCACATTTTTTTTAAAGAACAACCAGGATGCATGTAGGTTGGGTGGACTGTGCCGTAAAATAAATAAAATAAAAAGGAGGTTTTTTAAAATATTTTTCTCCAGGGGATTTAATTCCAGGAGCAAAATTATACAATTTTAAGTGGGGCCCAGCGGGTCCTGAAAGCTGCGGGGACCATCACCCGTCGGAGGTTTATATATTGTGGAAGGGGGACTACGTGGCTCCCTTACTGGAGCAATTAAGGGCCCTGTTACACACTGGGGCTACAAAAAAAGTATGGCTTCGGGGGGGGTGGCTTTAAGGTCTCCAAAGCCCCGGGGACCACCACTCCCCGGGTCTTTATGTATATTGTGAGAGGGTCAGTTCCTGCAGTGTCCTGGGGTGTCCATCCCGCCCTCCCATAGCAAGGAAATCTGTTCTCTCTTTCAAAATCAAAATAAGATTGCTTTTACACATCGGGAGATGTATTTTAGTAGCTCATGATGTGGAAAATGAATACCGAGTCCCAAGCGCGTACAAGTTGTGCATCAAAGGCGCTGGAGTTGCTCACCATACAGATTATGAGTCATGCATCCAGCGGGTGCACACCAGACTTTCAATTATACTGTAAAAAAATAGCCCCTATTAGTAATTTCTAATATCTCCGGGGACCCTATCCCCAGGTCTTATAACAAATGTTGATGACCATGAGGGGAGCTACAATGCCCCCACGGTCCCGCCGGTTTCCCGCGTTCTTCGGGAGTCGGCATTACTTCTCGGCAAGGGGAGATGCTAACTTGAATGTGGAAATGCAACCTGCTTTTTATTTTAAAAGTGAGAACATATTTCTCTGTTCTGTCTTTCAAACTGCAAACTAAGTCTGCTATGGGAGGGTGGGAGCCGTGAGATTCCCACCCTCTCGTAGCAAACAGCAGTGTCTCAGCGGTAGGCGCCCCAGGACACTGCATGAGGTGGCTGTCGGGCGTTGTGGTCTCCAGGGTTCCCCAGGGCTCTAGGCATCGGGCCACGCAGTCTGTCTCTCACAATACACAAATTTCCGGGGGGGATGGTTCCCGGGGCTTGAGGGGGGTCGTTAAGGCCCACACACTTCTAATTTTGTAGGGGGGGCTTGGTAGTGAAAGTGGTGCAAGGGGGTTGTAAATCTGGTACACAGTGTTTTGTTTTAGTTTGCTTTCCTTTTTGGTCTTGTAGAGGATCCAGGGTTAATATAAGGGTTTTTGTACAACCAGTACCTTTCAACTCTACCCCCATATGGCTTTCTTCCCGTTACCATAGTAACAGTTCATGGAACACTTAAATGAGCACCGAGGTTAGAAGTTCACCACACAATGTTGGTAATGGAAAAAAAGTTACTGTTCTGGAGTTTTTAAACTTTTCCATAGGAACCGTTAGTCACAGGTACAGACTCTGGTAAAGATCTGGTAAAGAGTTAGCCTCAGTTTCATACTTCAAATTATAAATATCACTTCTATTGGGGACCGCTTACCCCCCTTCCCAAAAGAAAAGACGTATATACTGTTTTTTTATTGACTTTTATTAAAGCAATACATAACTGGAATGTAACTTAAAGATAACAATACAATAAATAACTAGAAACATAACTTTAACGAAACAAAATGTGATATGGAGTCCAATAGAAGTACTGTAGGTAATCTGCAGAACAAAAAAGATAATTAGTGTTTAAAATTAGATCGATGTTACTAAATGAGGTCAAACATTGCAAGTCAAATTAACAGTTAAAGATATTTCCTTCTTTCAACGTGTGCAGTGTGCCTGATACATTTCACTTGTCTTATAGGCTTGCGTTCAAGCGGTGTCTGTATGGAAGAGCCTACTGCGTGAGATTTAGACTATGGACCAACAGGTCATTGAAATGATTCAGAAATGAGACAGAATTAGGTGAGAGATCAAGTCATTATGCAGGACAATATTCTTTAGGGCTTATTTGCATGTTTAAAGTGACACAAAAGTGGTGTAAGGAGCTTGTAAATAAGGTCTTTCATTTCTAAAGCATTTAATTGGAGGCATTGTATATCTAGGTCGCTCTGCTTACCTTGTGTAAAGACTGTGGCCAACAGAGTTCACAACTTGAACTCAGCTTTGGTTGGTCACAGCACAGTGGACAAGAGTGTCCATAACTTTAAAAGAAAAAAGAGAAATTATGTGAGAGAGAGAAAGAGAGAGAAAATGACATTAAAACTGTGAGAGAGTGAAAGTTATAGATGGAGCAGTTAATAGTGGAGAAAATACTCGTAGCTCACCTTTTGCCGTGGTTGTGTGTCCAAGTATGTGCTGGTTCATAATGCTCCCTCCAGTTTAGTGATCTGAAATATGGTATATAGAGTTAGTCATAGTATAGTACATACAAAAGTGGCATAAGGGGCTTGTAGATTTGTCTCTCAGAGTGTTGTAATCTATCTATTGTCACAGCTCGGAGGTAATTGCACATTCCTACGCAGTAAAGCTGCTGCACACTACCCACTCTCTCCTTTCACAGACAACTTGTCGTTGTTTCAGAAAGAAGCTTTTTTGCTCACCTTGAGCCATTGGCGTGATTCTAAGAGGGTGCACCACGTGTCATAGCAGCCTCCTCAGAAATTGTTACGGTGGCCACGCATCATCGCAGAATCCTCGAACATTGAGTTTTAGAGGTGTTGAAGGGGGGTGCAAATTTGTGAAACACAACCTGTAAGATAAAAAGGAAGTTAACATTGTGTGTAATTATTTTAGGAAAGGAGAGAGGAAGTGAGAGAGTGACTGCAAAGAATATTTGCAGTTCAACTTTCTGTCACCAGTGTGTTTTTCACCATGTGCTGGGACATAATGCACCCTGAAGCTCTACATCTAAAAGATAGTAAAAGAAAGATGTTATGTTTGGTAATTGTTACTATCTTAATGTGGAGTTGAATAACATCAGCCTTTCACACACTTTCCCTCTCACATTTAAAAGAACTATTTGAATAGTTTATATTCCGGACATTTGACTGATTATAAAAACGTTCCTGCTATTGGAAAAAAATGTATATGTAATTTGATACACTATATAGGACTGTGTTTGTATAAATCTCTGCGTTGTTTTCTTGTATCCAGTCTGCTGCAGGCTATCGACTCCCTCCGATGCGCACCCAGGCCTCACTACTCATCTTTTCGTGGACAGGAAACCTTCTGCCTCATGTAGTCCGCTCTGCCACCAAGAAGTCTCATATATGGAGCAGAGTCTTTATATGGGAATTGCTAACGACATACTCGTGCTGACATCATCATCATCGCAGGTTCCTCACCCGCTCAGTGCTTCTGATACTACTAACTCAGTGACCAAAGAGGCCACACACGTAGTGATGGGCCCCCCTACTCGATGGTTTGTTCCTACATGAGGCGTTTGAATCACTAAGACGGGCCATCACAGTGCTTGAGATGGGAGCAACACTAAAATGGTGTAGAGCATGTGCGCCCGTCTTTTTTATTGTAGGGTCATGTGTGCTATGAAGCAGGTGCTGGATGGGCGTGGTGTGGGTGTATACCAGCCATGAGGGAGTGTGTGTGTGTACCGTTCTGACAACTAGACCTGCAAGTAAGAAATCCCTACAATTAAATCTGGGCAATGTTTCGTTGTTATATTTTCCTGGAAGCGTAAGTGGAGTAGGCTGGTCTGACGTATGCTAGTGCTGCGCGAGGCTCTGAACCATGCTTCTGGAGCTATGGGCGTGGTCCCATTGTGAGCTATATGAGAAATCAAGTGATTCGGTGTCAGTTTTGTAGTGCTGACGTCACCCGGGTCTTAAAAAGAAATGTGTCATTATATCTGTAAAGTTCCAAAACTTGGCCAACATGTAAGGTATGGAGTATCACTGACTTTCTATTCATTCATAGTTGCATACATAAAAGATGGTGGACATGACGCATTTCTGCGATTAGGAATCTTTGTTATACACTCAGTGTTGTAGGTGTGGTAATATAGGGCTGTGAAAGGTTTAAGTTGCAGTTTTTGGCACATGAAGGGCAGCTAATATATATACGTATGTGGTTATTCAGGTACACTGTAGAACTTAGTGCTGGAAATTAGTGTTCGAGCCTCGGAGTTGCGTCCACATCCTGTTATTGTAGAGTAATGACGTAATGTACGCGTGCCTGAAAATGTATTAGTTTTGAGTTGATTTTGCGCTATATAAATATGCTAAAAAAATCAAAAAAAGGAGGAATAGCCCACACTTACTGTCACATGTAAGATGGTTGCATACGCTATTTATAGCACAATATATTATGGTAGGGCAGAGGAGCAGCATTTTACAAACACAATAAATACACAGACACAGATAGATGGTTGAAGTGGGTACGGGCATGTGTGCTCGACTCCATTTTATTACGTTATTGCTGATAACAAGTAGAATAGTAATCATGATATCATATACAGATAATTAATCATAAACGGTTTATGACTTTTGCTGTTCAAAGGTAGGAGCATTGTATGTCAAATAATACACAGAAGATTCTATCGTAGAGTGTTCATGAGATGTGGTGCACTGAGGTTGGGGCGGTTTGTGTGGAGCCTGCAATGATGAGTGGTCCAGGCAGACCGCACTGACAAAAATGTGTTTTGACTACTGAATTTTGCTTTAACAAGGGCACGTGGCTATTACGTATGGTGAAAAACAAACTGTGAGGAGGGTCAAAGGGGAAATGATTTAAAGACTTGTCAACTCATGCCCCTATAGTCAGAATTAATACACAGAAAGAGTTGACCAGGTCTAAGGTGGTGTGCTGCCCTGAACAGTGAACGAGGGTCACAGGTACATGTGTCAAAAGGGTTTTATTGAGTCACACTGGGCCAGACAATTCCCATCAGACCACCCTTGTGTCGGCATTTCATCATATGGGGATAAGTGGTCGCTCCATAAACCGCCCATATCTTTGCGTGGCGGTGCGACAGTGAAGAGCGGTACACTGAGCCACAGTCATGCTCCAAGAAAAAGAAATGGTGAGATAAGTGCAGTGCTCTAGAAAAAATGTGCTAACTAAAATTGACTACCTAAACTAGGGAGAGTACCTATAGAGGTTGGCGTAGGTGTCAAGATTAAAAACACGCCTAGTAGTGGATGAGTGAAACTACATATTGGCGTTGTGTAGAGTGGTCAACTAGTTTCAGCTTAGCGGAGTATTACTCCAGCTTTCATCAGGACCTTATGGTAATAAGCTACTGCGACAAGGTGTGTTAAGTGTACAGAACAAAATGTAGGGTACATGCATTTACTCTGAAGGAAGTCATATATCTCCCCAAAGCTTGGAACTTCAATGTCCACAGGAGACAGAAAGGGAATCTTCTTCCTGTCTGGAAAATACAAAACATACCATGTAACCCATTACACACATGAAACCAACTAACCCCACACACACCATCAAAACAAAGCACACCTCCTCACAGTTTAATTTTCAGTATTTAGAGCAACTTTTCAGTTGCGGGTCTGTATATTCAAGTTGTAAACTCATTGTTTACATCATCAGCTCACCCAATTCATGTGTGTGCGACTCCCTCTGCCTGCCTGCTACCATCTCCCCCCCTTTCCATTCTTCCTAAACTTATTAAAGGTGTACTGACACGGGCTGACCTATACATTTATAAATTCTATTATGTGAAGCGCTCCGTAATAGCTAGGCGCACGCGCGAGTGTGTAGTATCATTCTGACTTCGCCCGAAGTCTTCTGCGCATGCGCGGTAAGATTAGCACCAGGCTCACTGAGTCTGGCGCCTGTGTGAGGTCCGCTGCGCGACTTTAGCTCACACAGGTGATCACACTTGTATTTTATTTCAAACAAGTTTTGCTTACTCTGAAGGGCTCGGCCACAATTGGCTGCACAGTCAACAAGCCCCGGTACTTAAACGGAGTAGGCGGTTCCCTCGGTGCCTTCCCTTCCGCTCGACACAGAGCAACGGGTACCGACGGATAGGTAAGTCTAGTGAGGATGTATTAGCAATACTGCCCTATACGAAGTAGTTAACAATTCGCTCAGACTTGGGTCTTTTGTGGCTAGCTATAGCAATTTGTTTCCTGCAATCTGTTTGCTGCTAAATACCATGTGACACGCAGTCATAGTATTATATATGGTGACACATATGGTCGTCTGTGGCATGGATATTATCCTCTCCCCTAGGCCAAGGTTCCTAACTTGAGTAATCAGTGTCAGTTGATGGATGGGGGTGGTTTATGGTAGGTCAGAGGTTAGTCTATCATACGTCTATTGGGTTGTATGTGTAAAACTATTAGGTTGGACACATAAGTATCGCATACTAATTGTGTCCTTTTTTCTACACATCAGAGCGGGGCCTCATTCTCCCGAGCGGTTGCCGGGCGAGGTGGGGCTTTCACCCACACAAAGCTGGGTGAGTATCACTAGGAGGAAATGCCTCCATGTGATGAAGCTAGTATGCTTATGTATTGTGCGGAACGCAAATTGTTCCTGCAGGTGTGCTTTGTTTTGATGGTGTGTGTGGGGTTAGTTGGTTTCATGTGTGTAATGGGTTACATGGTATGTTTTGTATTTTCCAGACAGGAAGAAGATTCCCTTTCTGTCTCCTGTGGACATTGAAGTTCCAAGCTTTGGGGAGATATATGACTTCCTTCAGCGTAAATGCATGTGCCCTACATTTTGTTCTGTACACTTAACACACCTTGTCGCAGTAGCTTATTACCATAAGGTCCTGATGAAAGCTGGAGTAATACTCCGCTAAGCTGAAACTAGTTGACCACTCTACACAACGCCAATATGTAGTTTCACTCATCCACTACTAGGCGTGTTTTTAATCTTGACACCTACGCCAACCTCTATAGGTACTCTCCCTAGTTTAGGTAGTCAATTTTAGTTAGCACATTTTTTCTAGAGCACTGCACTTATCTCACCATTTCTTTTTCTTGGAGCATGACTGTGGCTCAGTGTACCGCTCTTCACTGTCGCACCGCCACGCAAAGATATGGGCGGTTTATGGAGCGACCACTTATCCCCATATGATGAAATGCCGCCACAAGGGTGGTCTGATGGGAATTGTCTGGCCCAGTGTGACTCAATAAAACCCTTTTGACACAGGTACCTGTGACCCTCGTTCACTGTTCAGGGCAGCACACCACCTTAGACCTGGTCAACTCTTTCTGTGTATTAATTCTGACTATAGGGGCATGAGTTGACAGGTCTTTAAATCATTTCCCCTTTGACCCTCCTCACAGTTTGTTTTTCAGTATTTAGAGCAACTTTTCAGTTGCGGGTCTGTATATTCAAGTTGTAAACTCATTGTTTACATCATCAGCTCACCCAATTCATGTGTGTGCGACTCCCTCTGCCTGCCTGCTACCATCTCCCCCCCTTTCCATTCTTCCTAAACTTATTAAAGGTGTACTGACACGGGCTGACCTATACATTTATAAATTCTATTATGTGAAGCGCTCCGTAATAGCTAGGCGCACGCGCGAGTGTGTAGTATCATTCTGACTTCGCCCGAAGTCTTCTGCGCATGCGCGGTAAGATTAGCACCAGGCTCACTGAGTCTGGCGCCTGTGTGAGGTCCGCTGCGCGACTTTAGCTCACACAGGTGATCACACTTGTATTTTATTTCAAACAAGTTTTGCTTACTCTGAAGGGCTCGGCCACAATTGGCTGCACAGTCAACAAGCCCCGGTACTTAAACGGAGTAGGCGGTTCCCTCGGTGCCTTCCCTTCCGCTCGACACAGAGCAACGGGTACCGACGGATAGGTAAGTCTAGTGAGGATGTATTAGCAATACTGCCCTATACGAAGTAGTTAACAATTCGCTCAGACTTGGGTCTTTTGTGGCTAGCTATAGCAATTTGTTTCCTGCAATCTGTTTGCTGCTATATACCATGTGACACGCAGTCATAGTATTATATATGGTGACACATATGGTCGTCTGTGGCATGGATATTATCCTCTCCCCTAGGCCAAGGTTCCTAACTTGAGTAATCAGTGTCAGTTGAGGGATGGGGGTGGTTTATGGTAGGTCAGAGGTTAGTCTATCATACGTCTATTGGGTTGTATGTGTAAAACTATTAGGTTGGACACATAAGTATCGCATACTAATTGTGTCCTTTTTTCTACACATCAGAGCGGGGCCTCATTCTCCCGAGCGGTTGCCGGGCGAGGTGGGGCTTTCACCCACACAAAGCTGGGTGAGTATCACTAGGAGGAAATGCCTCCATGTGATGAAGCTAGTATGCTTATGTATTGTGCGGAACGCAAATTGTTCCTGCAGGTGTGCTTTGTTTTGATGGTGTGTGTGGGGTTAGTTGGTTTCATGGGTGTAATGGGTTACATGGTATGTTTTGTATTTTCCAGACAGGAAGAAGATTCCCTTTCTGTCTCCTGTGGACATTGAAGTTCCAAGCTTTGGGGAGATATATGACTTCCTTCAGCGTAAATGCATGTACCCTACATTTTGTTCTGTACACTTAACACACCTTGTCGCAGTAGCTTATTACCATAAGGTCCTGATGAAAGCTGGAGTAATACTCCGCTAAGCTGAAACTAGTTGACCACTCTACACAACGCCAATATGTAGTTTCACTCATCCACTACTAGGCGTGTTTTTAATCTTGACACCTACGCCAACCTCTATAGGTACTCTCCCTAGTTTAGGTAGTCAATTTTAGTTAGCACATTTTTTCTAGAGCACTGCACTTATCTCACCATTTCTTTTTCTTGGACCATGACTGTGGCTCAGTGTACCGCTCTTCACTGTCGCACCGCCACGCAAAGATATGGGCGGTTTATGGAGCGACCACTTATCCCCATATGATGAAATGCCGCCACAAGGGTGGTCTGATGGGAATTGTCTGGCCCAGTGTGACTCAATAAAACCCTTTTGACACATGTACCTGTGACCCTCGTTCACTGTTCAGGGCAGCACACCACCTTAGACCTGGTCAACTCTTTCTGTGTATTAATTCTGACTATAGGGGCATGAGTTGACAGGTCTTTAAATCATTTCCCCTTTGACCCTCCTCACAGTTTGTTTTTCAGTATTTAGAGCAACTTTTCAGTTGCGGGTCTGTATATTCAAGTTGTAAACTCATTGTTTACATCATCAGCTCACCCAATTCATGTGTGTGCGACTCCCTCTGCCTGCCTGCTACCATCTCCCCCCTTTCCATTCTTCCTAAACTTACTAAAGGTGTACTGACACGGGCTGACCTATACATTTATAAATTCTATTATGTGAAGCGCTCCGTAATAGCTAGGCGCACGCGCGAGTGTGTAGTATCATTCTGACTTCGCCCGAAGTCTTCTGCGCATGCGCGGTAAGATTAGCACCAGGCTCACTGAGTCTGGCGCCTGTGTGAGGTCCGCTGCGCGACTTTAGCTCACACAGGTGATCACACTTGTATTTTATTTCAAACAAGTTTTGCTTACTCTGAAGGGCTCGGCCACAATTGGCTGCACAGTCAACAAGCCCCGGTACTTAAACGGAGTAGACGGTTCCCTCGGTGCCTTCCCTTCCGCTCGACACAGAGCAACGGGTACCGACGGATAGGTAAGTCTAGTGAGGATGTATTAGCAATACTGCCCTATACGAAGTAGTTAACAATTCGCTCAGACTTGGGTCTTTTGTGGCTAGCTATAGCAATTTGTTTCCTGCAATCTGTTTGCTGCTATATACCATGTGACACGCAGTCATAGTATTATATATGGTGACACATATGGTCGTCTGTGGCATGGATATTATCCTCTCCCCTAGGCCAAGGTTCCTAACTTGAGTAATCAGTGTCAGTTGAGGGATGGGGGTGGTTTATGGTAGGTCAGAGGTTAGTCTATCATACGTCTATTGGGTTGTATGTGTAAAACTATTAGGTTGGACACATAAGTATCGCATACTAATTGTGTCCTTTTTTCTACACATCAGAGCGGGGCCTCATTCTCCCGAGCGGTTGCCGGGCGAGGTGGGGCTTTCACCCACACAAAGCTGGGTGAGTATCACTAGGAGGAAATGCCTCCATGTGATGAAGCTAGTATGCTTATGTATTGTGCGGAACGCAAATTGTTCCTGCAGGTGTGCTTTGTTTTGATGGTGTGTGTGGGGTTAGTTGGTTTCATGTGTGTAATGGGTTACATGGTATGTTTTGTATTTTCCAGACAGGAAGAAGATTCCCTTTCTGTCTCCTGTGGACATTGAAGTTCCAAGCTTTGGGGAGATATATGACTTCCTTCAGCGTAAATGCATGTACCCTACATTTTGTTCTGTACACTTAACACACCTTGTCGCAGTAGCTTATTACCATAAGGTCCTGATGAAAGCTGGAGTAATACTCCGCTAAGCTGAAACTAGTTGACCACTCTACACAACGCCAATATGTAGTTTCACTCATCCACTACTAGGCGTGTTTTTAATCTTGACACCTACGCCAACCTCTATAGGTACTCTCCCTAGTTTAGGTAGTCAATTTTAGTTAGCACATTTTTTCTAGAGCACTGCACTTATCTCACCATTTCTTTTTCTTGGAGCATGACTGTGGCTCAGTGTACCGCTCTTCACTGTCGCACCGCCACGCAAAGATATGGGCGGTTTATGGAGCGACCACTTATCCCCATATGATGAAATGCCGCCACAAGGGTGGTCTGATGGGAATTGTCTGGCCCAGTGTGACTCAATAAAACCCTTTTGACACATGTACCTGTGACCCTCGTTCACTGTTCAGGGCAGCACACCACCTTAGACCTGGTCAACTCTTTCTGTGTATTAATTATTACGTATGGTGTACTGAGTTAGTGGTGCCTCTGGTGTTTCTCGTGTGCTCACCTTACGATGATGCGTGGTCAGGATGGGCTGCACTGAAATCATTCTTTGTTGCATACTGGAGTATATGAACTTTGAGCAGGAAAAAAAAACTAATATCGATGGTTATCAATTGTTGTGAAAACTAGGTGTACTGATTGCTCCTCATAACAAATTACACGATTCCTCTTCAAGCAGGGCATTGTAATTTTCACAAATTGGGGACGTATGTCTGGTGGCGATGTTGAGGGTGATACCCCAGAGGTACTTGATATTGCTGGTGGTGGAGGTACATTTTGCCGCAAACTTGTACATGGTTTTTTATCATAGTTCACATGATGCAGCTTACTAGTAGTGCATCACCACCCCCTTTTGTACCACTACTAGCAGTGCAACAGGACTATTTTCTTCTCTTCTTTAAGTAAATCGAGGCTGAATTTAATGCTGTCTGTAGTGCTTATGCGCCACTGGTATCAAGCGGTAAAATCTTTTGATGGCAGTGTACAGTTGAAAACAGAACTCACTACAGTCATTGAGGAATGTTTTTTGTGGCATCCTTTAAGAAAATAATCTTTGCCTTACATAAATCAAGGATATCTTGAATGCTGTCCGCAGTGTAGATGGAAAGCTGAATGCAAGTTGTAAACCCTGTTGTACGCAGTGTAGTGAGACAGCTCTGGAGAAACTAAATAACTCACTTAAACATGCAATAGACATTCTGGCCCCTCTGAAATCACACAAACAGTACCCCCCTTCCAAGCAGGAAAAATGGTACACTCCTGACCTCAGGATGGAAAAACAGAAATGCAGGCGCTTAGAAAAAGCCTGGAGATCATCAAAAAATGTAGAGCAAAAGGAAATTTTTCTAGAAGCTCAATCATGCTATTATAAAAACATCAAAAAAGCAAGGAAAAATAACATCTCTCTACAACTGGCACAGGCAGGTAATTGCTCACGTGAACTGTTTAAAATCCTACAGAGCTTTGTGAAACCTATAGCAAGCGAGAGCCCCGAAGACGCCTCACAAGAATTGTGCGATGAGATATCCACGTACTTTGAGGAAAAAATCACCCTCATATACAACAAAATAGTGGCGTCCAGGGATGTTGGCTCCACCACTCTCCACTATAAAAAATCTTCCTCACAAAATGAGAACTCTTTACTCACCTTTCCACCAGTCAGAGACCAAGACCTTCCATTGCTTATTAACCATATAAAATCAGGCTCCCCCAATGACCACCTCCCCGCCAAAATGGTAGCCCCTCTGATCACCCTCCTTGGACCCTCTATTCAAGCTGTCGTGAATATCTCATTAGCAGAAGGACAGGTCCCAAGGGAATGGAAGATTGCGGTGGTGAACCCAATTAGGAAAAAAACGGCCTCCCCCTGGACAGATCTCTCTAACCTCCGGCCCATCTCCCTCCTTCCCTACATCGGTAAGATGACAGAGAAGCACGTGAACACCCATGTATCCAATTTCATCGAGGCAACGGAAGGCCTGGACCCTTCACAATCTGGGTTCAGGCCAAACCACAGCACCGAATCAGCCCTACTAGCAGTGACCAACAACATCAGGATGTCACTAGACGGCGGGGGGTCTATGATTCTGGTGCTGCTGGACCTATCCGCTGCCTTCGATACGGTGTCTCACGAAGTGCTTCTCGGCCGTCTGGGGGACGTGGGGCTGGGAGGAACAGCTCTGTCCTGGATGGAGAGTTTTCTCACCGGCCGCTCTCAGGAAGTCAGGATGGGCTCCCATAAATCCACCTCTAGGGAGCTCACCAGGGGAGTGCCACAGGGCTCATGCCTAAGCCCCACACTGTTTAATGTGTATGTGGCCCCCCTGGCTGACATAGTGAGGTCCTTTGGGTTCACCCCGGTGTCCTACGCCGACGACACCCAACTTCTATTTCCCTTCAAAACTCTAACACCCGCCCTGAAAAAATCCTTCGCTGATGGCATGAGGGCAGTCTCAAGGTGGATGACTGAGAACTGCCTTCAATGCAATGTGGCTAAAACTGAGGTGCTACTGTTTGGGGCGGCAGCATCAGAATGGTCTAATGAGTGGTGGCCTTCAGAACTAGGTCCAGTGCCCATCCCAAAACAGACTGTGAAAAACCTGGGAGTATTATTCGATCAAACCCTGACATTTAAAGACCACGTCAACCAGGTTGCCGGCACGTGCTTTAGGGCCATTGGACTGCTGCGAAGAGTGTTCCCCTACCTCAGTGACAACCACAGAAAAACTCTAGTTCAGGCGCTAGTTATTAGTAGATTGGACTACTGCAATGGCCTTCTCCTATCCACCAATGAAGGCCAGTTAAAGAAACTGCAAGTAGTCCAAAACACGGCAGCGAGGCTAGTCCTCAATATGCCATCTAGGACCCCCTCCTGCCCACTTCTGGCGGAACTTCACTGGCTGCCTGTGCGGCAACGTACCCAGTTCAAAACGCTGTGCATAATTCACAAATGTCTGTCAGGGAACGGCCCAAAATACCTTACCAAAGCCTTTCTACCCTATGCCCCAAGCCGCTCTCTGCGCTCTAGTAATTTGCAACTATTACAGGTCCCCAAAATAAAGAAATGCCGACAAGGAGGACGTGCTCTGGCATATGCTGGACCAGCTCTGTGGAACTCCCTCCCCCTCACATTAAAACAAATAACCAATCACTTATCCTTCCGCAAATCCCTTAAAACATATCTCTTTAACAGTACTTAAACCCCCTCCCTTCTTCCAGCAACTTTTTCCTAATGACTTGGCACAGTCCTTGTTTCCCTCTGAAAGGCAAAGCGCGGAGATACCCCTTCGGGGGTTTATTCATGCGCTATAGAAGCATATAAAATAAAATAAATAAAATAAATAGGCAGTAGTCGACACAAAGATCGAAGCATGCTATTTTGTCACAGAATCTGAGGACACAGTACAATTGTCTCTGCCTTAAATAAAGCAAGGCCCGGATTCAATGCTGTCCGTAGTGTTGATGCAAAGCTGAATTCAAGTTGAGCACCCTGTTGTACGCAGTGTAGAATGAAGGCAGTAGTCGACACAAAGATCGATGAATGCTATTTTGTCACAGTTAACAGAATTTGGGGACACAGTAAAATTTTTCTGCCTTAAATAAAGCAAGGCTGGATTCAATGCTGTCCGTAGTGTTGATGCAAAGCTGAATTCAACTGGTATCAAGTTGTCAACTCTACTGACCGCAGAATAGATTTTAGGCACTTCTCAGCACAGATACTGAAGACAAATTTAGATCCAAAGTTGAATTCAAGTTGTGAACCCTGCTGTCCGCAGTGTCGATGGAAACCACTAGTCAATACAGGCATAAGTCTGCGGTGCTGTGGCGTTGAGTTCGTAATCGGCCTGTATCAAGGCAGCCACGTGGCAGGGTGCGGACCTTCGCTCCCGCGCATTCTGTTCTCTTTGCAGAAGTGAACCACGCCCAAGACGTAGTCTAATTATTTATAGTCTTACGTTGACGTTGTTTATGTTGGACTAGCCCACTCTGCTTCTGTTTCAAAGGAGGGGGGTGAACACAGTTACATGACTGAAATATTCCCTAATGTCTGAGATAATATGGTTGCGTACACTATTTAGTACACTACCCGTATCAATGGTATATGTACACACTGAAAAGTTTTTGATTTCTATAGTGAATTGTGTATAGTATTTCACTGGTAGTCTTAAAGTTGTGTATATTATTGTTGGTGTTTGAGTTCTTTCCCTTATACATACTTGGTTGCCACATCTCTGTAGATTGAGCTAGTGTAATGTTGAGGAGATATATTATTTTGGAAAGGTCCCTAGTACTGTTTACTGCTGCCTCTGAGGTAGTAGGAAGGAGAGGTCCGTGGGGGTGGTTGTAGTGGTAGTGGCGCTGAGTATTGTGATTTTGTTGGGTGTCGGAAGTGTATAATTACAATCTCTAAGACATATTGCTCTTTAAACATGGATGTGAGTTTGATGTAATTCATGTAGTACATGTTCGACGTTCTTACAGTAGGTAAATGTTGATGTTAATTTGTTAGTGGTAAGAGGAAGTATCGTCTGATTTTTTACGTAGCATTGCAGATTTGGTTTCAGGTTGAAAATATGGGGAAGTGGTCAACATAATAGGTAAAAATTGTCATTTTAAAAACATTTCAAATTCACTGGAAAAAACATAGGTTTCAAGCAGGTTATAGCTAGGAATTATCATTTAAAAAACCTTTGACATTCACTAAAAAAACATAGGTTTCAGGCAGGTTATAGTTAGGAATTAGCATTTAAAAAACCTTGGAAATTCACTGAAAAAAACATAGTTTTAGGAATGTTAAATGGACTCAAATATGGTACTCTATATTTTACAGTGAGTGATGAAAGATAATAGTAGTGTATCATTAGGTGTATCTGATTGTCACGTGGATGATGTCATCAGTGATGTCATTTGAGATGTCATCAGTGATGTCATCAGTGATGTCATGAACAATGTAATATGTAACATCATCACCAGTGGATTGCGGGCGCGAGAGTTACAGTTAGTACAACTAACTATAATAGAGGAATTTCAATGGTTTTGTATGAGTGGAATGTCCAGCTAGCTATAACGTTCCTAAAACATATTGTTTTTTAGTGAATTTCTAAGGTTTTTTAAATGAAATGTAATCACTGAAAAAAACATGGCTTTCAGAAACGTTATAGGTTAAAATTTGAATTTAAAAAACCTTAGAAATTCACTGAAAAAACCACAGGTTTCAGGGTCGTTATAGTTAGTTTGACAATTCACTCGTACTAAACTAAAGAAATTCGGGTGTTATAGTTAGTAGAGCTAACTATAACTCGCACCCCTGCAATGTACTGCTGATGACGTCACATATTACATCACTCATGACATGGTCAGTGACATCACCGATGACATCACTGATGAATTTAACACCTGCCTTTTAGTGGTGTAAAGCAGGATGACTACCTACAGTATGAAAGGAAACCCAGCCCAGAGCCACATCTGAAGACCAACACATGTCATGGAGCTACTGATCACCACCCCCAGGACCCACTGACTATCACTGAGGCAGCGCAGAACCAGACAGCGGAAGTTCCGAAAATGGCATGGCCCCTCAGCCACACAATAGCTGAATGAGGTGGCAACTAAGTAGATGTGAAGTAGACAAGCCACCCATGAATAATAATGCACACAATGCCATATGTGGCGGTGATGTGCTGGACAGACCTCACTATGCAGAGCACAGACCTCTCCATGTGGAAATATACTGCTGGTGCTTCTAGTGTTGTGGACGGTGGACGCTACCATGCTATCTCAGGCAATGGGAAAGATCTCAGTCATGTAGCTGTGTCGTCCCTCCCTGTATGCATAAGCCGAGTGAGCTGGTCCGACATATGTCTCTCCAGCAAAGGAGTGTGAATAAATAGGCCCTCAACCTGCCACGAGGCCACCACCGTGACCACCAGACTCCTCGATGCAGGCCCCCTGCAAACCAATCGGCCCAGCACTGCTCAGTTATGTCTGTGCTAACTACTGCCTTTGATCTACACTGCAGGCAGCAGGGTTCACTATTCGGATTGAGTCGCGATTGCAGACGACGCAGTCCAGTAGGCAACAGACATTGCTCGCTGTACGGCCCGACCAGACCACGCATCATCGCTGACTGTGCACATGCTGAGTGTTTCAGGTGCCACTAACTGTGCAGCTCAAGTCAATGCCACGTAGCTGTGGGTCCTTGCTGACTGCTGCCTCCAGCCTACACTGCGGATAGCATGGCTCACAATTCATATCAAGTCGTGTTTGCAGATGACGCAGTTCAGTAGGCAACAGACATTGCTTTCAGTGTGGCACGCCTGGACCACGCATCATTGCTGGCTGTGCACACGCTGAGTGCTTCAGGAGCCACTTACTCAGTGCACTGCTAGTCTCAACATGTAGCCTTATTGAGGCAGAATTCTGTAAGCAAAACACATTGCTCCCAGTGCGGCCCGCCCAGACCACGCATCATCGTTGGCTGCGCACACACTGAGTGCTTCAGTTGCCACTAACTCAGTGCACCACGTCACCGCCACATGGCCTTATTGAGGTATAATTAATTCATCAAAAGAAATTGCTCCCAGTGTGGCCTGCCTGGACCATGCATCATCACGGGCTGTGCTCACACTGAGTGCCCCAGGTGCCACTAATCAGTGCACAACAAGTCACCACCACGTGGCCTTATTGAGGCAGAGTTCATTAGGCAAAAGACATTGCTCCCAGTGTGGTCCGCCTGGACAGCGCATCATTGCTGGCTGCGCACATGCTGAGTGCTTCAGGGGCCACTAACTAAGAGTACCACAAGTCACCACCACGTAGCCTTATGAGGCAGAATTCATTAGGCAAAAGACATTGCTCCCAGTGCAGCCCTCAAACCCACGTATTATCACTGACTATACACAAGCTGAGTCCTTCAGGTGCCACTAACTCTGTGCAGCTCAAGTCAACGCCACATGGCTGTGGGCCCTTGCTGACTGCTGCCTCCGGTCTACACTGCAGACTGCAGGACTCACAATTCAGATTGAGTCGCAATTGCAGATGACACAGTTCACTAGGCAACAGACATTGCTATCAGTGTGGCCCACCTGGACCACGCATCATCGCTGGCTTTGCACACACTGAGTGCTTCATGTGCCACAAACTCAGTGCACCACAAGTCACCACCACATGACCTTATTGAGGCAGAATTCATTAGGCAAAAGACATTGCTCCCAGTGTGGCCAGCCCAGACCACGCATCATCGCTGGCTGGGCATACGCTGAGTGCTTCAGGTGCCACTAACTCAGTGCAACACAAGTCACCGCCAGATGGCCTTATTGAGGCAACATTCATTAGTCAAAAGACATTGCTCACACTGTGGCCTGCCCGGAGCATGCATCATCACTGGCTGTGCACACGCTGAGTGCCTCAGGTGCCACTAACTCAGTGCATCACAAGTCACCACCACGTAGCCTTATTGAGGCAGAATTCATTAGGCAAAAGACATTGCTCCCAGTGCGGCCCACCCGGACCACGCATCATCACTGGCTGCGCACACGCTGAGTGCTTCAGGTGCCACTAACTCATTGCACCACAAGTCACCGCCACTTGGCCTTATTGAGGCAGAAATCATTAGGCAAAAGACATTGCTCAAAGTGCGGCCCGCCCACACCAAACATCGTCGCTGGCTGCGCATACTCTGAGTCCTTCAGGTGCCACTAACTGTGCAGCTCAAGTCAATGCCACATGGCTGTGGGCCCCTGCCTCCAGCCTACGCTGCAGTCACTAGTGACACAACTCAAATTCAGTCTTGAATCATTAATTGCAGAGTCCAGTAGACAACAGACATTGCATCCAGTGCGGCCCGGCCGGACGACGCATTATCGCTGGCTGTGCACACGCTGGGTGCTTCAGGTGCCACTAACTTTGTGCAGCTCAAGTCAACGCCACATGGCTGTGGGCCCTTGATGACTGTTGCCTCCAGCCTACACTGCTGTCAGCAGGGCTCACAATTCATACTGAGTCGCGATTGCAGATGACGCAGTCTAGTAGGCAAAAGACATTGCTCACAGTGCGGCCCACCAGGACCACGCATAATCGCTGGCTGAGCACATGCCGAGTGTTTCAGGTGCCACTAACTCAGTGCACCACAAGTCACCGCCATGCCGCCACGTGGCCTTATTGAGGCAGAATTCATTAGACAAAAGACATTGCTCTCAGTGCAGCCCGCCCGGACCACGCATCATCGCTGGCTGCGCACACACTGAGTGCTTCAGGTGCCACTAACTCTGTGCAGCTCAAGTCAACACCACGTGGCTGTGCGCCTTTGTTGACCACTGCCTCACGCCTGCACTGCGGTCATCAGGGCTCACAATTAAAAATGAGTCTTGATTCATTAATTGCAGAGTCCAGTAGGCAACAGACATTGAAAATGTTATGTTATGTTATAAATTTATACAGTTCACGATTACCAAAGCTGTCTTGGCGCTGGCAAACCGAGAAGCAAGCAGAGGGATTTATCAGTGAACAGCCAAATCTTAATGGCTTTCCTGAACAGAGTCAGAGAGGGAAGATTTCTGATGTTAAACGGGAGGGAGTTCCAGAGCTTGGTGGCTCTCACCACAAATCTTCTACCATACCAGTATGATATAACAACTCTCTGAGACAATATCCCTTTTGCTCCTTGTGATCTCAAACATCTGTTTGGGGAGTACCAGTGCAATGAATGTCTCAGGAACTGAGGGCCCGCCCATGAAGTGGCTTGTATGTAATATACAGGGTTTGGCGCCTTTGAAGTTGTTTCATCGGTATGCCAAGATATAGTCCATTACAGTAATCTAGTCTGGAAAGGACAAGGGATGTGACTACCGTTATTCTGCTTTCTGTGAGAATCAGAGGTAGGACTTTCTTAATGGCTTTTAGCATGAAGAAGTAGATGATGAAACTGACTCAACTTGTGCTTCGAAGTCCAGTCTCTGGTCTATATTCACACTACATTTTTTTATTTTGGGAACCGGGATAGGCGCTGTTCCCAAGTCATTTGGCCACCTAATCTGGGACCATGACGGGGGGAGGAATTTACCAAATAGAATCACCTCAGTTTTCCCGGAATTTAACTAAAGACAGTGCAAGCTCATTCCTGGGCTGACTACTGTCATGCAGTCCCTAAACCTGTTTACTGGCGTTGATGTATGCCATGCATACCATGTTAATGCCATCCCAAAAGATCTGATAAGGGAATCCAGTTCAGAAACAACCATTATAAAGAGTGGGACTTAAGGAAGAACCCTGTGGAATTCCACAAGGAAGTGTGAAGGATGGAGAAGTCAAATTCCCCAAGATCACTGATTGTGTCCTATCCTCAAGAAAGGAGGCTATCAATGCCTTTCCAGAGATGCCAAGAGAATTCAACATTTTTAGCAAGGTTTTGTGATCTACCATGTCAAAGGCCGCCGACAAGTCATGCAACGCAAGGGCTGCATCGCCCCCTGTGTCCATGACTGTTCTTATTTCATCAGTGGTCTTAATCAGCGCTGCTTTGGGGCTATGCTCTGATCTGAACCTAGATTGTGCCTCATCCAGCAGGTCATGCTCTTGTAGGTATATAGTCAGCTGGTTATAAATAATCTTTTTTGGCCAGTTTGGCTGGAACTGGGAGGCGAAAAATGGGCCTATAGTTGCCTGGATCCAGTGCATTAAGGTTAGCTTTTTTCAAAAGAGGTAATATCAAGACTCTCTTCCATATAGAAGGAAAAACACCTTCTGTAAACATGGAGTTAAAAAGTACACCTGTTTCAGGCTATTGTCATTATGGAGCCTAAAACAGATAAGCTGCCTCCATTAGATTACAAAGAGGCTTTCAGTGTGGATTTATTGGGTACGGCTATGTTTTCTGGTGCAAAAGGTATGCTGAACACAGAGGTATTGAGAAAGACCTAGCTTTGCAAAATGTAGAAATTAAATTGATTGGACAGAGAGGATTAAAGTGGCATCAATTGATGCCTTTGGTTAAAATCATTTTCCATCTCCAACCCCCTGACCTCATGATTGTGCACTGTGGTGGCAATGACCTAGGCACATTGACTGGAGTAGGTCTGGAAATGCTAATGAAGGACACCTTTGCAGAATTGATGTTGCTTTTCCCCCAAACTGTCTTTGTATACTCTAACATATGCCAAAGACAGAAATGGAACTGGTCCAATCAGTTTTGATTGAGAAAGCTAGAAAAAATGTCAATTAAGTTGTTTCTACGTACCTCTGAGGCCGTAGTGTTGTGTTTCGATTCAGATTCTGTATTCATTTCCCGATTCATGCCCTATATAGGTATAATTCACATTGCCTTTATATAGGCATAGAAATCCAGTCCTTATTTAGGCATAGCTCATGCTACCCAAATACAGGCATGGCTATTTACATTTGTTCATCTATGTCACAACAACTTCTTGGAAAACCAGACTCTTAAGTCGTAGGGACTTCCCCTTGCTTGAATAGTGTTCTGCAAGAACTCATTTATTATGCATGAACATCTATTCCTTAGGGGTTCATTCATGACGTTCATATGCCCGACTTTTATGTCAATACTGGGATTCCTAAACACCTTCAAGGTATAAATATACCTTCACTTGCTATGGCAAAGCACAGTGTGACTAGAAGCTGTCATTCTCCTGCAGAGAATCCAGCTCCAGGGTTTCTGACTCCCCTTGCAGGGTGTTGGGAAATCGAGTCCTGGGAAAGAGATACAAACCTCTCTCATTCTAAGGTATGGAGCTGATTAGAACCTAGAGAAACCTTTGGCAATTCTTGCCAAAACTAAACCTATGCTAAACCAGCATCTACTTCTTCCCTCGTACTAGACCTAGGTTTAGGTACACTGGGGTGGGAGTATTTTAGAAGCAACAGTTGAGTATTTCAGCCTGTGTTATTTATGTATGCATTTTTATATATATCATAGCAACAGACAATGCTATTACAGTATTATTTTATACTACTGCTTGCGCTGTACGCATTATACTTCACATTCTGTCTAACGATTTTAGCAGTTCATATCTGTTGCATGAGAAAGAAGTCTGTTCAATAAACCCTTTTTATTGAAATTCCCGTCTCTCTATGTCTGTGGAACTCTGTAGAAACGAAGTATGCACGATTAACTGAATGAAATAGTTATCTATTGTTTCCCCGACTCTGAAGATATTGTTCCGACTCTAAGGTCAATAGAGTTTTCATGTTTATGCAGTTGTCTCAGACTAATTCCTTCTTGTTCATTCGAGAAAGTTTCTAGTGACCTTTGAGTTAGCTGGCACATCAATTAAGTTTAATGCACTTGATAGAGATATACTGACCTCAGTCCTATGTTAAATCTATAGTGTATATTATTCTAATACGCAGAGCCTATTAGGGATATAGGAACTGCACTACAATAGGATGGGCTCCATCTATAACAACAATCCACGTTTCCAAATGGATGGCATCTACAAAAGTGATGGAGTACATTTCTCTGATCAAGGCAACAGAGTGTTTTTCAACAACCTAAAGTTCTGCATCCGCACTTACATGTAGCTACAACAATATCCCAATGAAAACAAGGGCTTTTGAAAACAAAATCTTAATTATTTTTGCTAGGAGCTGCGCACCCATCGCATTCATACTAGGGGGCCGCGCTGAGCGCTGCGCTCGGGTCGTGACTCCAAACTTTAGAGCAAAAAAATTGTCTACTGCCATTACATTTTTTTTTAAGGAGAGGGGCTGAGTGGCTCCCCTTCCCGGGCCATTTTTGACCCCAGGGACCCCATCCCCCAGGGTATGGCAACTCGTTGGGGACCGTGGGGGGAGCCCCAATGCCTCCATGGTCCCGCTGCCTCCCCGCCTCCTAGGGAGCCAACATTGCTTTTGAGCAAGGGGAGCTGCTCACATGCAGCTCCCCCTGCCCAAAAGCAATCCTGCTTAGCTTCATTGAAGCGAGAGCAGGTTTCCCTGCTCTCGCTTCAATAAAGCAAAGCAGAGTTTGCTATGGCAGGGCGTGAGCCGCACGACTCCCCCACTGCCTTTGCAAACAGCAGTGTCCCAGAGGTGGGCGCACCGGGACATTGCAGGAGCCGGCCCTGGTGGGTGGCGGCCCCCAGGGCCACTATGGGCTCCAGGAGGCGGGCCGTGCAGCCCCCCTTCCAACATTGGTGACCCCGGGGCTCTAGGGTCCATAATGTACCACGAAATTTCAATTTTAAGTGCCCTGTGGTGGTGGTTCTTTGCCCTAACACACATAATTTTTATTTTAAAACAGAGCCTTGGGGAGATGGTGGCTGCGGGGGAGACGGCGCCCCCCGCAGTTTATTATCAAAGCTCCGGGGAAGTGGTGGTCCCCGGGTCAGCGTGTGGAGTTTGGGACCCCCCATCCATTTTATTTGTTTCAGCCCCGGGAAGGTGGAACTGTCCGGGTCTGCGGGCGGCCCCCGAAAATTATTTGCTGAGTGCCTCCGGGACCTGGCCCAACCGGGGGCTTTGAAGAACGAAGCACGGAAACCCATGCTCGCTTATTTTCACAGCAGGAGTCGCACACCCAGCACGACTTCCAATTTTTGTTATGAAAAAAAATATATGGGAGGCCCTGGGGGTTCTTGTGGGACCCCCTGAGCAGGCCTAGGGGGTCGCGGTGTTTCTACCCTGCCCCCTATTCTTCTTTTTTATCCTTTTTTCTACAGTTGTCTTCGGACTTGGTAACTGAGTCGCAAAATAGCTGCCAACACTTCCTGGTTTTGAGTGTTGGCAGCCAATCCCAGTGTAGCTCGTGCCCGGTAGGTATCGAAACACTATTTTTCTAAATTCTTAGCAACTACTGAATGGATTTACGCCATTTAACAAAAAGGGCTGTTTCTGAAGCAAGGGCTACCGTGTTGCCAAATTTGGTGTAATTTCGTTCAGCATTACGGGCTGTAGCTTTGTCTAATGTTTCCTATGGAGGACAGATATTGAACCCATTGGCCAATGGCTCCTGTTTCTAGTCATTATTCAAATGTAAATAACTAATTAACTTGGGCCTCTTTCCCTCACTATTCCTAACAATGAAACTAGCCTTACTAGCGGACATCTTTAGGAACTAGGTATCATCTAGGTCATCTTAAGGAACTAGGTATCTAGTGGATCATGTCTTTAGCTGGTCTTGAGGAACAGTCGCCTACCTGGAACTAATTTGGCACCTCCTCATACTCTCCTACAAAACATCCTTTGTCAACTCCACTGAAATTGGGATAATGCTAAATTCCACACAAGAAATTCTACTCAACCTGCTTACTGTATCCCTGGATTGGTAATGCTGCCCAATATGTAACGTGAATTGTGTTAATCTTTCTTCTTAACTATTTATTATTGATTATTTAGTCTAGATACAATTCATAACGGTTTACCTCATTTATGTTTTCATTTGTGGATATTAATCTTGTTATTCTTCCTCTGCTCGACGTGCACTCATTATAGTGTCCCCCACTTTATTTATCTACCTCTGCTCTTCATACACACACAATTTCTCTGATTTATTTATACTGCACGAAACGCCATGTAAATTATGTTACATATTTTATTATTTTTTCATCCACTATTTAATTTAAGAGCTTTCATAATGGCTGACCTTTTCTGTTTTTGCACTGGTAATGCTGCCCAATACGTAATTGTAAATGATGCCTGTTTTTCTTTTCTTTTCATTATATCTATTTTAACACTTAGTCTAGAGGCTTTCCTCATTCCTATCTTTGTTTTGGGACATTAGTCTTTTTATCTACCCCTGTTTTACGTGCACGCATTATTGTCTCCCCCACCTCTTCTATCCACCTCTGCTCTACATGCCCTCATTGTAAACTCCGCCACCTTATATATCTCCACTGATTACAATTTTATTTTTTCCCTGGGTTGTTACTACAACATGAAATGCCATGTGAATTGTGTTATGTATTTTTACTCTTTTTTGTCCTTCATCATTATTTAGTTTATTGAGCGACTGTAATGACTGGCCTCTTTTCAGCTCTGGTGCGTTGTTATTAGACGTGCCATCTTCCTCTGCTATACGTGTACTCTTTTGAATCCCCCCCACTTCTTTAATCTCCACTGGCTATGACTTTATTCTTACTTTTAGCCTATCTTTTGAAAAACCCGCACAAAAGCAACTTTATCCTCACCTTCCTGCTCATCTCTGATCTGTTTTTTCACTATTGCTCTTATATCTTCTAATATCATTGCTACTCCCCTATTTTTCTCCCCCCGAACTTTTTCCACTACCACTTTCCACTTTTTCTTCTCTCCCGACTAGCACTACCCTCCATTCTACCTCTCTCTAAGCGAAATCTACCCACCACCTCCTCCCTAGAAAACTCCCCCTCCCCTCCCCCCTTATGCCTCCCACTCAATTCCACTTCATTCCACGGCCCACAAATCCCCCCTGAAAAGACCACCTCCGTTCCGATGTCCCATGGACCTAAACACCCACTGAGAATGTTACCTCTAAACCTCAAAACTGACGTTCCCCTCATTCCCCCTTCTCTCATATTCTCCACATTCATTGCGCTACACCCCTATCTACCCCCTCAGTCCTCCCCTCACCCCCTGCCCACTCACACTGACCCATCATGCCTCCCCTCAACCTTAGCCACCTGTCACAGGACTCACCCATCACTAAACACGGACCAAACTCTTGGTCTATCCTTTACCCCTCTCACCTTTCCAAAAATGGCAAGAAAAACTTCAAACACAAACTTATCTGCCACCAAGAAACACTTTTTGTAGACAACTTTTTTAGCCTAACCTCCATCATTATAACTAACTACATCTTCTACACTAGACGCCCCTCTAAATAGAAAAGTATCTTTCTTTGCCACCTTCCTATCACAAACTCCCGTAAAATCCCCAGAAACTTTCCACCACGCCTACCACCACTTTCGGGGGTGAAATCGACATCTCTATTTTGAAATCTGGAAATATTCTCATACAAGCTTCAGAAATCCACCTCCCCATTTTTGAACACCATTTCAGTTCATTATTCCATAAACTTCCATCTACTTTATCCGCTAACCCCTATCCCCCCCAAACACAAGTGACGCCCTTGCTTCATGACCCCAATCTAGCTGATCCCAGACTCACCAATAGATTCTGAATCTCCAGACTCACTGATACATCTTCCCACAACCACATCATCTTCCTCCCCCCTCCTATTCCTCCTTCACCCCCTTAAGCTCCCTAACCCTCTTTCGTCCAGCTCCCCTGCCCCCTGACTCCCCAAAAGCTGCACAAATCACCTCTCTCACCCTCTCCACGACCTCCCTAACCCTCCCTTGACCAGCTCTCCTACCCCCGACTCCCCATTAGCTGCACAAATCACCCCTCTCACCTTCTCACCTAGCAACTCTACTATTTCCCCCACTGTCTCTGTAACTAACCCTCACCGTCTTCTTACTTACCCCCTTGACCCCCAAACAACCCCATTAGCAGGCCCAACCCTTTCTCCCGTCTCCCGTCTCCCTTCACACACATTTTCCAGAAAACAGCCCCCAGCACCCCCCTCATGCCCCTCACCCCTCTCTTCTCTCTCAGCTGACTCCTGGGACTACCCTCTCATACCCTCCTACACCAATGCCTCCTTGCAACTCTACAACCCTCTATAACCATCTCCCCGTTCATCCTGGTCTCAATTTAAACCTCCATGACTCCTCCTTGACCACTAAGTCTCTCCCTCCCCACTCCTCGATCCCTGTGATCCTTGGAACAAGCTATACCCGGTCCACCCATGCATCGCCTAGGCCTCCGCAACAACTCACCATTGCCAACTCCTGTCTTCCCTCAAAAATGAATGACACCATAACCCCAAACTGCTTACAGGCCAACTGCCATTCGGTTTCCTGCCATTCAACTGATTTTGCCTCTATTAATACTTCCATTCACACTGATCCCCAGAACTTCATACCTACGAGCCCAGCACCCCACTTCAAAGGGGCTACTCCTTCTATCGAAAAATCCTCACACTGGTCGCCCAGCAGAAAACTCCCCAGCATCCCACCCCACCTCCCAAACCATCTCCCCCCGTTCTTCTTGGCCTCAATTCTAACCTCCTCGCCCCCTCATTGACCACTACCTCTCTCCCTCCTCATTCTTCTATCCCTGTGATCCTGGGAACGAGCAGGACCCTGCATCACCCAGACCTCCGCAACCACTTACCACGATCCACTCCTGCCCCCCTACCAAACCAACTGACCCCGAACCCCTCAACTGCATGCTAATCAACTGCCGATCAGCTTCTTGCCATGCTACGGAAATGGCTGAGACCATCCTCAGTGAAAGCATTGATATTGCATTTCTGACGGAAACTTGGCTCAACGACCACTCCACATCTATCCTGGACCTGCTCGCACCCCCTGGTTACACCATCCTCAGAAAAGACAGGGTTATTAAAATTGGTGGAGGCCTCGCGATAATTTATAAAGATGAACTTATACTCACACCTGTCCCTCACCCGGGCCCGACTACCTTCGAATATCTGAGTGCCAAACTCACTGTACAGGGCGCCCCCCGATTCGTTTACACAATATTTACCACTCTCCTGGCAACCCCCTCTGCTCTGCCGAAGAATTATTTGATCTTCTTATTCAATCAGCGGCCACCTACTCTAGAAACCTCTTCCTGGGAGACTTTAACCTCCACTGGAACAAAACTGATGACCCTGTGATCAACCTTATTAATGACCTACTTGACATCAGCAACTTGAAGCAACTTTGCAATTCTCCAACCCACGACAAGGGTGCCACCCTTGATGCTGTCATCACCAGCAAGGACCTAGCTGTTCTATCCAACATTATCCCCATTGACTGGTCCGATCACCACCTCATCCTCTTCTCGATCAACAGCTCCTTGCCCCCCCACCTCTAATTCAACCAAACAAATGAAACTTACCTGAAACATCCATCTTATCCCCCTGGGCGAACTGGAGACTAAAATTAAAGCCCTCCTATGTCCCTCTCCTCTCCCCCACACTAATCATCTTACGGAATATTACAACTTTTCCATTGCTACGGTCCTTGACCAAATTGCCCCAGCAAAACTCAAATCACTAAAAGTAAACCATCCAAATCTTGGTTTAATGCCGACCTTAACAAGGAGAGGCAAGCCCTCAGACAGACCGAACGCACTTGGAGGCAACAACCCTCCCCCTCTAATCTAACCCTCCTCAGTGCCGCTAGGGCCAGCTATAAAAAACATATCTTTAATGAAAAAGCATCCTTCTTCCGTTCACAACTTGACCTGCAAAAAACGACCTAGAGATCTATTTAACATTGTTAAAAACCAAACTACTTCAGCCCCCCAATCTTCCAGCTTCAGTTAAAAGATGTGAGGAAATAGCTAGCTTTTTCTTAGACAAAATCAACAAAATTGACCTACCTTTCACGGCTCCCTCCCCACCACCCAACCTACCCCCCAACTCTCTCCCCATTTCTCATATCACTCCTTCCTCCCCTCGGACTCTGTTCTACTCACCACCACTGTCTCCCCCACGGTATGCCATCACAATGTCCCCCAGCAAAAAACAATGCCTCCTCGAATAACTTTTGCCCAGTGTCAGAAAGTGATATCCTTAGCATCATCTCTAAGCTGAAACCATCCTCACATACTAACAATCTGATCCCTGCCCATCTAGTTCAAAACCTAAAACACATCATCGCCCCATACTGGACCTCCATTATCAACTCCTCCCTTACCACCGGCACTGTTCCTTCATCCCTCCAACTTGGCCAAATTACCCCCATCATGAAAAACGCATCAGCTGATCCAAAAGACCTAAATAACCTACACCCTATCTCCAACCTCCCTTTCTTATCCAAGGCTCTAGAAAAATGCACTCTGCTCCATCTGGACAATCGTATTAACTCATGCAACCTTTTATATGCTTCCCAATCTGGTTTCCGAAAGGGATGTAGCATTGAAACAACCATGCTCAACATCACTGATGACATCCATCGCTTCCTTGACAAAGGCGAAGCCTCCATTCTCATTCTTCTTGACCTCTCCGCTGCCTTTGATACTGTTAACCATGCTGCTCTACTATACACACTCAAACACTGTTTTGGCTTTGAAAGAACTGTTCTTAAGTGGTTCACTTCCTTCTTCCATCATAGAACACAACAAATGAAAATCAGCAACTGCCTCGCCAAACCTTTGCCTGTCACCATGGGCGTCCCCCAGGGCTCCATTCTCACTCCCACCCTATTCAACCTCTTCATGGAACCCCTCACCCTCATCCTCAAACAAAGCAAAAATCGGTTATAACCTCTATGCCGACGACACCCAAGTTTACTATAGGATCAAATCCCATGCTGACATCCTTCATCTCAACGATACCTTTATTGGGATCCAACAATGGTTCCATCAAAATCACCTCAAACTTAACCCAAAAAACCCTGAAATCATTCTATTCTCTCCCAAAAATAACCCACTCCCCATCCATTACTGGGTCTCAGACATCAAAGCCCTGAACTGCACTCTCTCCTTCTCTAACTCGGTCAAGTCCCTCGGCATCAGCATTGACCAGAACCTCAGTCTCACCCCCCACATAAAAAACTCGACCAAAGGTGCTCTCTACATACTTCAGCACCTCAAAAAAATCAAACCCTTCATACCAACTGATGACTTTAAATCAGTGGTGCAATCATTGGTCCTATCAATAAGTGACTACGGTAATGCCGCTCTCGCTGGTACTCCTAAAGTCCACCTTGCACCTATCAAATCCGTTCTCAACCTGGCTGCCAAGCTTATCACTGGCTGCCAACGATTTGATCACATCTCCTCAATCCTCAAGGACCTCAAATGGTTCCCGATGGAAGGCAGAACCACTTATAAAACTGCTTGCATCACCCACAAAACCCTCCACCAAAACATCCCCTTCCTACCTTACCGAAAAACTCAACAAAGCGGGCTGCACCAGATCACTGAGGAACACTAACGCCCTCATCCTTGTCCCTCCTCTACTAAAAAAGAAAACTACACAAGCTCGCTCTTTCTCCGGGAATGCTCCTGCTATCTGGAATACTCTCCCAAAGAGGTGAGTTGCAGCCCCTCCTGCCCTGGCTTAAAAATAGAGCTCGAACTACTCCTTCTAAACAAAAACTGGGGCTCTTAACTACTTGAACACTGGCCGTTAATCTCCCTCTCTGCCTTACACAGTTTCTTTCCACCCTATTACTCTCACTCTACTATCTTCAATTTGTTGTCCAAACTTGTTCTTCTATGCTTTGCTCCCTCCTATTTATGCCACTTGTGTGTAAATTGTTTATCTTATGATCTCAAATGTACCTATGCTATATTTCCTACTGATCCTGTTATATGGCTTGTAAAGCACTTTGATACCCCTGGGTCCAACCAGCACTATATAAAACCTTTAAATAATAATTAATAATAATAATAATTCTTTTTCTACTTACACAGGAACTACTGAACAGATTTGTACCATTTTAAAAAAGCGCTCTTTCCGAACCAAGATCTACCTTTTTGTCAAAGTTGGTGTAATTCCCTTCAGCAATTCGAGCTGTAGCTTTGATTAAAGTTTTCTATGGAAACTAACATGGGAAAAACGTGTTTTGGGACCCTCCTTTTTTCTCAGATCCCGCATGACGAATCACCCCGAAACTTTCAAGACAGAAGCTGACCGGTGCTAGCCAATTTTTGGGAAAAGAAAAAACGCTTTTCCAATGAAAACTAGGTCCTAACTATAACTACCTACTGGCGACCGCCAGTAGGTAATATATATAGATAGATATATACAGATATCTATATATAGTCAAAGTATATGGTAGATCTAAAAAAGTTTTAAAAAGTTTGTGTTTTTTTAATGTTTGATTCATAAATTTAAAAAAATAACTTCTCTTTGAGAACAAACTAGAAAAAATTTACTATTGCCTCCGGGGGCATTTGTGACCTTGGCCAAGCTTATCCTGTGCAGACCTGCTTCTGTTAAGAAAAGAAATATTCTTTTTACATAAGAAGCAAAATGGAGCTTTATTAAGATAAGCCGGGTTGTTATCTGTTAAAGCACTCATTACCTGGGGAGACACACTGGACCCGTAAATACCCTTTGTGAATACCGAAAGTCATACATTTCAACTGTTAGTATCCCCAAAGGGAATTTAAGAGTAATAAATACCCTTTGTGAATACCAAAAGACCTAAAGTTAGACTTTCATCTCACTTTACCTTTGTGAATCGGGCCTATTATCTCTAGGTTCAAATGAGGTGGAAAGCTCTGAAAAGTTGCAACTCGAGCTAACTCTGCCTGAGCTAGCCTTTTGGTTGCATAGACCTGAGGTGCCTTCACTCATACTATATCATTTGTTTCTAATCCCTCGGCCTAACTTCTTCTTGCAAAATGGAAGTTTCCGACCATACTATGTGCAGTCGTATCCTAATTGGGATTGCGGGACCACCGACCCATGGTCAGGCGATTCTTTTCCTGCAGCAGTGTCAGGTGGATGTAAGTCCCCCTGGCATTGTAATAAGGGCCCTTGTTTCTTTAATTCATACTGCAGTTTCCTGTGTGAGATATAATCCTCAAGTAGGGATTGTTTATACTTTTCCTTCAAAATACCTGTGAAACATGAAAAACACATCCATGAATTTCAGTGTTGGGATATAATTTAGCAATGGTGTTAATCATGGTTAATTCCAGATCAGTTATCACTTTTGTAGGACTTTTATTGAGCGTTTTAGATTTTACCACTATCAAAAATTCTGTGTATATTGAGGTTTGCTTATCAGGGAGTAAACTGTACACTAAAGGAATTTTAGTTTTGTTGATATTGACTTGCATAGTGTATTTGTGGGTGAATGGATGATATGTGGATTTAAAGGTGCCATTCATAATCCAAATATTACTATTGCTCAAAGATACAAGGTTAAGAGGTGTGGTGAAGCTTATTATCCAATACTGAGGGTTTTTATTGTCATGCAAAAGAAAAGTTTCATTAGTAAAGGTTAGGCCTGGGGTGTTACACGGTGCGGGTTACTTGCCTGGTTTTTTTCAGGAATATTTCTGCGGAGGTTAGGAATTGTGAGCATAGAACATGCTATATGCATAGGAATGCTTTGAGATACCTCCCTCAAAACTGAGACACAAGGTTCATTGGAGGTGTTTGCTAAAGTTTTGATTTGCTGGGTGTTCTCTCTTACCTCAATCTCCATTACAGAGGCAGCTGTCATGGGCCTTGCAGTGTAGCTTGACTCTGCCCTCATCTCTCATGTCTCACGTCCTCACTTCACACCACTTTCATATAGCTCCAAAGGAAACCTCTCTGTCAGATAATTAGTGTGCATAGTAAGGTGTGTGAAGGTACTGTCCTCTCCACTGAGACCTCTCTCTCGGATGAAGGTTGTATGTGTTTGGGTGAGGGAAGGGACTAGCCTCTCCACTGAGACCTCTCTTTGGGCTAACAGGTGTGCATAATAGGATGTATAAGGGACTTGCTTCTCTGTTGAGAACTCTCTCTGGGATGGTGGATGTGCATAGTCGAGTTTGTAGAGGGACTGGCCTCACCGCTGAGACCATATTTTTGATTGACTTATGTTTAAAATGGAGTGTGCGGAGTGCCTGGCCTATACACTGATGTCTTAGCTCATGCATGTTTCCACAGTAATGGTTTAGCATAGTAGGGTGTGGGGATGCACTGGCCTCTCTGCTGACAACTTATCTAGAACAAGAAGGGAGTGGCCCCACTTACCAACAGTCAGGGTTAAAGGTACAGTTGATGTAAAGTTTCTTTTATCACCTGGTTTAGATATATTAAGCAAATAATTAGCACAAGGGGCAATTCAGAATATTTTGATAGGCCTGACACTATGGGATCCATTTCTAGAAAGGTATTGAAAGCTGAATGTCTTGCTTTTTTTCAATCAAAAATATGGTTTAATGAAAGTGTAAAATCCACTTGTCTGGAAAATCAGCTGATGCTATCATGTTTGGACATTCAACCATATTTGGTCCACGTGTTGGGAAGTTTTGATCGTATGATATTGACACGGTGCCGCCTGGGTATTTTTCATAGGCTCGTTAGCTTCCCTACCATAAATGACTGGTCTAGAAATTTGGATACCTGCCCCTGCGACGATGTGTCAAGACAATCAACGCTTCATATTCTTTTATTCTGCAAGTTTTACTCCAACCCTAGAAAAAGATCTATTTTACCTATTTTAAAAACATCAGGTCGAAGACAATGTCGTGTAGCATTTTTAATGTTACAAAAACTGGAAAATTAATGGAATACAATGTATGTAGCTCTTTTTTTTTAAATGGTATTAAATGTAGGAAATCTATGTGCAATTGAAACTTTGAGGTAGGACCATGCAGAATTGATGTATTTTAGATTAGCTTTATATGTTAAAATGTCTTTTTAATGTAAATTTGTATTTTACTTCTGTGCGTTTATGATTTATTTTTAAATCGAATAAAGCTATTTCTGATTCTGATTCCGATCATGTAAAAATAGAAATTTCTCTTGGTTAATGCCACTGAGAAAAAGAAATTAGAGGAGCTTAATGTTGAAGAAGAGGGCTACGTGGAATACCTAATTAATAAAAAAACTGAAAAAACAAGAAAAGATGTAAGTAAATACAGTATGGAATTGAATGTTCCATATTTAGGTAAAGATTATTACCAACAGAAAAGGGAACAAGGGTGGGACAGACCCTACCCACTAAGACCAATATACTCCAGAGGGGGAAGAAAAGATATTACATTTTCTGAAACCTCAGGCTCAAGTAGCGATGAGGAGGCCAATATAGGATCAGGTTCAGGACCGAATCATCAAAATCAGGAATATGGACCAGGCCCTTCCTCCTCTTCCTCTTCCGTTTCTTCTTTTTTAGATCAACGCCCAAGGAGGGGAAACAGAACAAATCGGAATTATGGGAGAGGACAGTACACAAGAAACCCTACCCAGGAACAATACCTCCAAACGAGAAATCAGAAATATTGTAGGTAAGGAAATTGCCCATTATTAACCTCTCGAGTAGAGTATTAAACAAAACTGAGATAGATGTTTTAGAGAAAGGTTTCAGCTTTGCACCAACTGCAAATGTTAATACATTTATGTTAGAAAAGGACCTTAAGTCCTTTTTTTGGAAAATCATTTTGAAGCTCTTTTTTGAGAATAAAGAATATACTGATGATAACAAAGTTTCTGGTCTAAAACCTAATTCTGCATTTTGTTAAAATTTTTATTGATTTTCTGAAAACAATTAACTGCAAGACACAGCAATGCAATGTTACAAACATCAAGTATACTTTGATAACAGGTGGCTAAGAGCTTCAATTTCAAACGGTACAAATTTCCGATACAGACACTGCTAAGACCATCACTGCCTCTGGACATGTTACGTACTTGTAGAGTCTACAGCCAGTCATGCCATCTAGGACATCATCACATGTTGAATATAACATACACAGTCAAAGTATAAATACTGCGGACATCATTTCAATATCACATTCTACATGGCATCAATCTGGTGTATCTTTGCTGTTGTCAGAGGTAATATGCCGGTAAATATTATACAATTCACAGAGGTTTTGGGCCTAATGCGGCCTATTGGGTGGGGGGAGAAGGTCGCTAAAGAGTTCCGTCTGTGTGCTACAATATGTCATGTCCCTTTTCCACGGCAAGATTGTGGGTAGTGGACCTTGAGACCAATTAATCGCCCCCGCGCTTAGCTAGCAGCATTCCCATGTCAATCAAACGTAGAACACCTTTGGGTATAGGCTTAGAATAGCCAAATAATGCCAGGGTGGGGTCCGGTTCTAGGGTCATCTTGGTGATGTGGCTTAATTCTTTAAATACAGATACCCAGAATGCTGCAATGCCAGGACATGCCCAGGAAAGGTGGAGGAAGTCAGCTTAATACCCTTGACAGCGGTCGCAAGCTCCACTATCCCTTAACCCATATCTGTGCAGCCTATCAGGGGTGTAATAAACCAGATTTAGATATTTAAAGTGAACCAGACGGTGTCTACCATTAAGTGAGACCCGCCTGGTGCTGGTGCAGCAGTAGGTCTACATAGCATCATCTGTTTCTATGGTCAGATCGCGCTGTCATGGCAGGCGGGCCTTTGTGTAGTGATTCACTCTATATGACCTAGATATGTTCTAAACGTTGGATACTATGCACTTTGGGGAGCTTATACGTATGATGTACATTAAAGCTAGTAGCTCCAGAGGTTCAAGGTAATCGTCTCCAAGCAATTCTCTCAGCGCTGTGCCTGTTCTATGAAACTGGAATTGCGTCAGGATGGTAGGCGCTGAATCAACAGTGTTAAAATCGTCCCATCTTTTGGAAACCCCGCCATCAAACAAATCCCCACCATGTGTACGCCCAGAGTGTTAAGTGCATGTGTGACTCCTTTTTCTTTGCAAGGTGCTAGCGACGTGCACCATTCTAGTTGGGCTTTTGGCGAATATAGAATCGCTCCAGCTTGCTGCTGCAATAGATAGTACCAGGCATGCATGGTGGAATTGATAGAGTCAAGAATACATGTTCTCTGGTTTGCGGCCTGAAACAGCATAGCTGGCAGCGGGAGCGGTGCTGCTACCTCCAACTCTATTCTAAGGTGCGGTATGTCGGGGGAACCATGCATCCAGTAGTGAGCGTGTGCGCATTGAGCAGTTCTGTAATATAAATAAAAATCTGGCGCTCCCAGACCTCCCATGGTATATGGTAGAACCAGTATTTCCCACTTGACACACGGTTTCTTACCAGCCCATGCTAATCTAACCATCAATGTCGTGAGGCGGTCAAAGAAAGCACAGGGGATCACCATGGGAATATTGGTAAATAAAAATAATAGATGCGGCAATACCACTATTTTCATAATGGATATTCTACCTAGCAGGGATAGAGGAAGTTTAATCCATATTTCAACATGGTCTTCTAATTTGCTAAAGGTCACCCCGTAATTTTGCCTGAACACTGTGTGTATTTTGATGCCCAAATAACTGCCGAAAGATTGGTTTCAGGGTGCCTAACATAAAGGAGTGTATCATCTGCATATGTGTAAACTATAATTTTATAGTGCGGAAAGCATATTACCCGGTTCTGGTGATATTCACTTAGCGCACAAGCCAAGGGCTCTGCCACTAAGGTATAAAGTAATGGCGATAATGGGCAGCCTTGTCTCGTGTCCCTGGAAATATGTATGGGTCTGTTACTATACTCTGTTACAATGCTTACTATTTTGATCCTGGCTGTGGGTTTACTACAAAGAATGCCTAACAGCTGGAGAAAGACAGGTCCCACTCCCATCCTAGTCAGCAGCTGTGTCATGAACGGCCATTCAACGGAGTCAAATGCCTTCTCTATGTCTAGGAAGACCGCCGCTGCCAGTGTTTCTGATCTAGTGTTTTGCAGGACTTGAAAGACTGTACGTATGTTAAGTTAAATTTCCTCAGGGGACAAACCCCGCCTGCTCCGGTGCCACCAAAGTCGGTACAAGTGGAACCAGTTGGTTAGTGAGGATTTTTGCAAACAACTTTGTGTCCACATTAAGCAGGGACAAAGGACGATACGTGGCACATTCCTCAGAGAACTTACCAGGTTTAAGTAGAGCTACTATCACTGCTTCTGACATAGTGGGTGGCATAGTCCTGGTGACACACATATCGTCAAAGAGCGTTGCTAGTTGTGGGAGCAATAAATCAATAAATGTCCTATAGAATGTAACAGTAAGGAAAACAGATCCAGGAGCACTCCTTGCCCGCATGCTGGATAAGGCTTGCAGTATTTCGTCCCTCTCTATGGGTCTCATAAGGAAGTCCCTGTGTGTGTTATATAGCCACAGTTGTTTGATATGCGCCAAATAATCAATTATATCTTCTTCGGAAGCTGCAGCACAGGACGCATACAGTTCTGAATAATATTGGCAGAATCTATCCGCTACCTCTTTTTCATTAGACAGGCTCATGCCCTCAGCTGACCTAATCGCTACTACCCGCATTGCTTCCCTTCTTTTTTCTTTGAGTAACTGTGCTAATACTGCTCCTGATCTCTCACTCTCACAGTATGCCCTAGCTGTAGCATATTTGCCGCCGCCGCATTGTATTCTCCCAGTAATTTTGCAAGTTCCTTCTCAGCCATATCATCCGTGTCCAACATGAGTCGGCCTTTAGTGATTCTAATCTTCCCCTCTAAGTCTGTTAGTCGGTTGCGTATGGATCGGAGGACCCGGAATGCTTTGATATGGTGACCCCCCTGATTAAGACTTTAAAGAATTCCCAAACAATTTGATAGTCATCAACAGAGCCCACATTCTTGTAAAAAAATGTCTCTTTAGCCTCGGCCAGTTCTTCTTTGAAAACTGCGTCTAGTAGGGAGTATGGAGTGAACTGCCAAGTGAATCAGGGAATGCGTCTATGAGGCGTGTCCAGCACCAGGAGAATCGGAGAATGATCGGAGAGTATGTGAGGCAACACTTGGCATGTACAGACCCTATCACAGAGTGAACTAGCCGCAAGCAAATAATCTATGCGAGTGTGTATATTATTATATGCAGAATAATGTGTGAAGCCCCCCATGTGTGGGTGCATTCATTGCCACACATCGTTTAAATCAAACCTGACCAAAAGACTTTCGAGCTCCCCGGCAGCCGCAGTGATGCGTCTCACAGGGCCTCCAGATCTGTCTAAACAGAGGTCCCCAATCAGGTTGAGGTACCCCCCATAGATGGGGATCCTCACAGCGACAGCTCACCCTGTGGGCTAACGCAAAAAACAATTATTTGCTGTAAAACTTCAGGCCATATATATTGACCAGAAGTATAGCCATGCCCTTCCCACTGCACTTAGTAAGAACATACCTGCCGTCAGTATCAGTATCCAGCAGAGTAATGGTTGGAGCTGACTTGGGGTTAACCCATGTGAGAACCCCACGCGCGTGTGTGGTGAAGCCTGCAGCGTGAATGTTCCCGAGTAGGCCTCTATAGCCTAACATAGGGTAATTAAGTGGTAGATGCCACATCAATGGAGGGCCTCTTCAGATATGACAGGACTTTGCTGATTTTTCCATGATCATTCAGTCCTCTGACATTCCATGTGAGTGTTCTAAGTGTGTCTACACTGGAGTTTCGCCCGTCCTCCGTTGGTCGTGTCTTGGGGTCTGTCAGTGTAGCCATAGCACAGTGTTGTATAGTACAATAAAGTTGTGTAGTAAGCAGAAAAACTTACTGTCTGCACATAACATTCTCTGTGTCCCAACTCCCTTCCACCCCCCACCAACATCAAGGCCACCCCCCAATCAGGGCCCGACGGAAAAAAGACCCAACATGCCACACAAAACCAAACTTTCTTACTACTGATTCAAACCAAATAAAAACCCACCTCCTGCTATCCCTCCCTCCAAAAAGTATCAATAACAATCTCCCCAGTGTGTGATTCACTCGCAGGCGGAGGTTGCCAACAGTGTGTTATCGATCCAACCGTTAGAGATGAACGGTCTCCTCCGGACTACAACTTAACAATATTATGCATTAGCGTGAAGAATACTTATCCTACAGTCAGCATAGCAGAATTACTAATCAGGTGACCATACCTGCCCATGTATCGTACCCTAGAACATGAAACTCCCTGAGGAAATAGATATATTCATAGAAATTGTGTTACAACCCAAGCAAATAGGGACCCTAAGTAGCCCCCTAGTATACACCAATGTCCGGGGTAGTTCGTAGTGTATTTCTCAGTCATCAGCCCCCCACATGCGCACGTGTCTTATCTGAATCGTGGTTGATCTGGTGTACAGTCTTGCTCTTCCAACGTGCCTTCTACCGCTCCAGACCAAGCTCCCTTGTCTGGGCTGTGCCGCTGCTCTCTGGTCTAGTCTTTTAATGATTTTTGTAGACTTTTTGGGTCTTTGAAAATTAGAGACCTTCCTTGACGATTGACACGGAGTTAAGCCAAATACAGCATTGCATAGTCAATGTTCTTGTCCGTTAACTGTTTCTTTAGAGGGGCAAACTGCTGATGTGCCACTTGAACCTTCATGGTGAAATCGGGAAACAAGGCAAGCGAAGAACCCTCGTAGTGCAAAGTCTGCTTCTCCCTGGCTATTCTCAACGCCGCGTCCCTGTCATGATAGTTAAGTACTTTTGCTATTATTGGCCGTGGAGGAGCGCCTGGGGCCGGCCTTCGGCCAAAGGATCGATGCACCCTCTCAACCACAAACATGGACGAGAAGGTGTCGCTGCCCAACTGCATGATCAGCAATTTCTCTACAAACTGTTCCATATTACCAGTAGGTGTTGACTCCGGCAGGCCAGTGATCCGCAGGTTACTTCTCTGGGACCTCACTTCTAAATCTTCAGCCTTGTCCTGCAGCAACTGAGCATCTTTTCCATACTTTTGCGGCCTGTGTCCACGTCCATCTGGGCCTCCTCCACCTCAGTGATACGACGTTCAGCCATGTCGATGCGCTCCGATTGTTTGTCTATTCTTTCAGACATGCTATCCATGCGGTGGGAGAGGGAATCGATCTTCGTGCCCAAGACTGTTAACGAGTTTTGTAGGCCCTTCTTCATCGAGGCTAGCATGGTCTTAATGTCATCATCTTGCTGACCCAGCTCCCTTTCACCGCGGGAGTCTCTTTTGTCTGTTGAAAGCGCATTATCCCTGGGCTTGCGCTGTTCGAATGACAATTTTTGTTGTGTTTTTCTATTCTGCCTATAGTGGCTGTCCGCTATTGCACTCACCAGGACCTTGAGGACCGACACAGATCCCACCGTTATCAGGGTGAAGCATGGCGTGTAGGGGCTTTGTAAGGGGTGAATTTCCAAAACAGTTCATCGCATTTCCCTCAGGTGCAGTTGCCCAGCGTTGGTTACCACTCCCTGAGATCCAGATCCACTAGCTAGAGATAACGACGCGGCAGTGGGCACTCCAGTCCGCGCCGCTTGAGCCTCTTAATGGGATATCGCACACCAAGGGTTGACAAACAGTCTCCCAGTGGGGAGCAGAGCAGAAACCAGGTAGTCAGGGCAGCAAGGCACTTAGTGTCTGCGAGTTGCTGGGATTGTACATGTGACGAGCTGGTACAATAGTCGAGAATAACCACTTCAAGCCAGTCTGCACAAGGATGTCGGAGCACTCAGGATACGAGAGTAGTTCTAGAGTCAGTCAGGCTCTTCTAACAGGGAGTGCTGGGAAACTTTCTCAGGAATCAGCCTATGGGGAGAGGATCCCACCACTCCCCCCCCCCTCCCCTACAGGCTCCTGCCCCGTCTCCACAAGGGAGAAGCCGCCCAGTAGGGTTACCCGCTTCCCAGTTGACACCTACGTCGGGCCGCCGCAGCAATTATAGCGCCACTCATGTAGTCCTTACAGCTCCCTACGCCGCCCGGCTGCTCCATACACCTGCACAAGGGGTCACTAGGGGTGCATCTTCCTGCGCTACCTGCAGCTATGACTAGAGCGCGTCCGTGCTGCTCCAACTTCCCGCACCCAGCCAAGTCCCACTTCCGGCTGGATGTGAATGTGCCCGGGCCGGGGATGTGCGGCCTAGTCGGAACGCCGCTTCCACTCGATATTCGCGGCACTCATGCACCTCGCCGATGGGAGCTGGAGGGCTTTTCTGATAGCAGATCCATTCGGGGTTGTGTTCAGCGAAGCCTGTGCTTCACGATTATGCTGAATTATTGCAGGATATTGTGTTGTAAGTGCGGAGCCCTTTCTTTAAGTGGCCCTCTTCTGCGCCGGCAAGCTCAACCTCAATCTAATTCCACCGTTACCCCTAACATAAGTCAAGTAGGAAGGAATGTTGAGGTCTTTGAACAAGTGGTAGAATCAAAAATACGAAACATCTGTGATAATCTACTAAGGTGAAGGCAGGGCCCTGCTTGCACTGATTGCTATGTTAGCATAGGCTTATTAGAAGATTAAGCGCCGTTTTACCCTTTTGCTGCTTTGCACACCACACTGAATGTAACTATTGTTTTAAGTTAGGCTGAATGAAATTCCTCACATGAGAATGGCTTGTTTTCAAATATCCCTAGACTTACATATCGACCTTAGTCTGCACAGTGAGTGCTGAAGCCTCAAAGGTTATCATAACAATGTTAGGTGTTGTTCGGGCTGATCGGCTTATGCTCTAGACATAGGATGCATGCAGCTGCAGCTAGCTGAAATTCTGATGTCTTTAATATCACACTGCATGCATGATTTAGACACTTGGAGAAAATCAGTTTCCTGAGAGAGAAAGAGTTAGCAGATCCTAATGTGATTCATCTTTATTTGATCTTGGAGGTATGGGGTTCCCCATTCAAACCTAAGAGACCTTCTAATATTATATAAAACATAACTCCTAGCTAGGGAGGGTGGCATACAAGGCACTATAGGACCTGTTTCCACTATCATTATAATATGATTTCTCCCTTTGTGTTTTATGGAATTGTAGCAATGCTGATTGCATTCTTTTTAATCATATGCCTGCTTATGTTAGCAAAAATACTGCATCTTAGAGCATGTCATTAAAATAAACATTTTAAACTTTATTGTGTCTCTTTTTACCCATGTCGTGGACTGGTATGAGAATAGAACGAAAGAGTGATCTTGATTCCTACCATTCCTGAGTGTATCCTAAGTTGCATGTTCTGGGTTGTCTAATCATTTGTACATTTGTTATATGACAAAGAGCTAATGAGACAGTGATGCTAGTCGGTTAGGGGGTTCTAGGTACTGAGGTGAGTTATTTGGTCCACCACAATTCACTGAGGTCCTGGGTCTCTGCACAGTTCTGCGTATGAGCAGAATCCCTGCAACACTACCTCCTATCACCAATAACATTAGTAAAATTCACAAAGAAGTCATAATATCATTGAAAAATTGCTTAAATATGCTTGTGTAGGAATCTAGGACCCTAGTGTCATTTTTCCAATTCATGCCCATATATAGGTATAAATTACCCGATCCTTATATAGGCATAGAAATCATTACCATATTTAGACTGAGCCTATGCAGCCCAAATACGGAATGGCTACTTCCACTAAGTTCCGAGAATCAACAACGATTTCTTAGAAAAAAAACGCCTTCAGCAGCTAGGGACTTCCCCTCGCCTGAATACTAATTTATCTAGGAAATCATGGAGTTTTCAAAGAACTGAGTCTTTGATGACGTTATTATGTTCAATCATACGTCAAACTCGGCACCTTCAAGGTAAAAATATGCCTACATTTGCCCAGACAAACACACAGTGGTTTCGAGCAGTTCGACTATCTACTTGCCCGACGCGCCCTGCTGCAGCAAGTGCCGAAGGAAGCCGACCCTCCAGCTGACGCACTGAGAGACGCTGTCTTTTCTCCTGCTGAGAAATCCAGCTCCAGTGTATCCAGGTTACCCTTGAGGGTTGCTGGGAAGTCGAGTCCTGAGAGAGTGATACAAGACCTCCTTCATTCTAAAACCAAGGTATGGAGCTGATTAGACCCTTAGAGAATTCTTGGAATAGATTCTTGGCAAAGAATACTAAACTATTAAACTTAAGCTACACCTCACTTACTTCTTCCCTTGTACTAGACTTAGGTTAGGTACACCGGAGTAGGCGTATTTTAGAAGCACCAGTTGAGTACTTTTAGTCATTATTTAGCACTGTATGTATTTTATGTATTTTATGTATTTCATGGCTTAGAAACCATATCATGCTTTTACAGTATTATTTTATAATACTCTTCGTGCTGTACGCATTGTACTTTATAACCAGTATTACGATTGTAGCAGTACATTTCTTATGCGTGAGAAAGAAGACTGTTCAATAAATACTTTTAATTGAAAACACCCGTCTCTCTATTTCTCAGCACCTCTGGTGAAACGAAGCATGCACGAATGACTGAGTAAAATAGCTATCTATTGTTTCCGCGACTATAGAGATTGATTTCTTATTCTTGTAAACAAAGTTGTCACGTTTATGCGGTTCTCAGAAACTAATCCCTTCTTGTGAATTCGAGAAAGTTTCTAGTGACCTCTGAGCTAGCTGGCACTCACAATTAAGTTAAATATATTCGGTAGAGACCTAGTCGACCTCAGTCCTACGTCTAAACTACAGGATATATTATTCAAATGCGCAGAACCCATTGGGAATATAGGAACTACACTACAATATAACTATAAAACCTGCGGACAAAGAGGGTTGAGTAGTCATTTTTGACACCTCCAATTATGAAGACAGGATTAAGGATCTTCTAAATGTAAAAGAACATTATTCTAGTGTCCCAGTGAAAAAATGGTCCACATTAAAGATAGATTACTTCACTTTTATCTCTTGCAATAGATAACGGTTGGGTAACAGAGAGTGAGTATAGATTCTTGACCAACACAAATGCCATTATACCGGCAAAATATGGTTTTCCAAAGAGCCACAAAAATGAAGAAAATCCCCCAATTAGGCTAATTGTCAGTTGTATAGGTTCACCATTGGAATCCCTAAGTAAATACATTGACAGTCTCCTCGAACCCCTTGTGCAGACACAAAAATCAAGATTCTGCACATATGATCAGCGTTATTGAAGGTTTAAGTTTCAATTATCAAATGCATTTACTTGTAACACTTGATATTGAATCTTTATATACAAACATTCCCCAGGATGCTACTTTAGCCACCATTAAGAACATCCTAGGTCCTGGGGAATGTAGAGGGGCTAATGCAGAATTCATAAATGCATAATGGAATGCATGAGACTAGTATTGAAACATAATATGTTTTTATTAAAAATTAACCCATATCTACAATGTAAAATGACCAGTATGGGGGCCACTTGCGCCCCCAGTCTGGCATGCCTCTCTATAGGTCAATTTGAGGAGAAACATATTTTTAATGAATCTGCACCATTCTTTGAAAACGTGACTAAATGGTACAGGTTGATTGATCATATATTATTCATCTGGCAAGGTACAGCAGAAGGTTTGGGAGAATATTTTGAATGGCTAAATTTGGGAGATGAACATTTAAAAATTCAATTCTCAATATAGTAATGAATCTGTAAGCTTTTTAGATCTCAATATCAAAGATGTAGGTGACCACTTAGAAGTAGAACTTTTCACAAAGCCAACTGATAAAAATACTTGTTTGCATTATACAAGTTACCACACCAAAACCCAAAAAGACAATATCCCTTTTGGCCAGTTCTTCATTGTGTGACTTTTATAAGCACGCTGAGAATCTAAAAAATAAAATTGAAAGTCAGAGGTTATCCCAAAAAATTAATAAATCACTCTCTTAAACATGCTCATTTTCATGATCGGGACAGTATGTTGACTAATGCTAACAAAAGTAAATAAGAGAATAAGGATGTGCAAAAAATAGTCTTTGTAAGGAACTTCTCAGGTATTAGTAACAAAATAAAAAATATCATCAACTCCCATTGGAGTATTCGCAATGATAATGAACAAAATACCTTAGAAAACACACTTTTTGCATTCAAACGCAATAATAATCTAAGGAGAAAACTGGTATACAACCAGAGAGAGTTCAGAAATAGAACATCGTACAATTACAGGCACTAAAGCCTCCATAAATTCTTGTACCTTATTCCAATAATTGGAGATCCCCGGACAATCCATGAACATATGAAGATCGACCGCAGCCAGGTGCTTGCACCTAGGGCAATGGTATTCTAGGACCGTCACCGTAGCTAGTTTTCTAGGTATCAGATATACCCTATGTGCAGTGTAAAAATGATTTCTTTTAAGGGCAGCAGGTCTAACAACTGCCTGCAACATAGTAAAGATATCCCCCCAGATACCCCTGATATCATTGGAATTAACACTGATGACATTGCCCCATCATTTTTGAAGTTTAGTTTCAGTCACTCCCCCGGCTTCCAGTAAGGCCCAGTACCAAAAAGAAACCTCCCGTTTAAATCCTCCCCTCCTTGAGACTGAATCAAAATTGGGGCTTGATTCTTCGGAGTCCCAGGATTTCGTTGTCCACCATCCTGACAGCTGATAATACTTCATTCTAGTGAGTGTCCCACCTGTCATAGCCGAGAGGGACTCCCAGCTCAAAAGCTGCGAATCTTTCTGCAAATCACACAGCATGTTAGGCCTGCCATTTTTAAAGGCTAAGACAATTGATCTCTAAGACAGTCCGGAGTACCGGGAGAGTCCCAAATTGGGGCCTGGGATGCATAGTGAGGAATTTTTTAATTTTTCCTAATGTATAGCCAGTTCTTTAAGGCAGCACCCAAAAACTTAAGCCTAACTTTCTTATAGAACTTCGGGTCCCCAAATTTAAAAAGAAAAACTCTTGCCCCCGGGGGATGTCATACAATAAATCCTGAAACAATAAACCCCATGCAGATGTATCCGTCTTATTGGCCAATATTCTAAAGTTTTTAAAATGAAATGAGTGGCAGTATACAAGTAGATCCGGTAGAGCTAAACCACCCATGTTTAAGCTTCTCCTAAACTTTTTCCAGGAGATTCTAGAGGACTTGGTGTTCCAAATAAAAGAGCCAATTTTTCCCTGCAATTTCACAATATCTGGTGTCATGAAGGATAACGGAATTGAATTAAATAAAAAGGTTCTTTTTGGCAGTATGATCATTTTAATCAAATTGACCCTCCCAAAGATATTTAAAGGGAGGCTTGACCACCGCTGAAGCAAGCCACACACATCTTTAGAAACTCTAGTCAAATTGATTTTTTGTGTCCCCACGTCTTGGTTCCATTCCATAATCTCGGTCTTATCTTTGTTTATATTATAACCTGAGATTTCCCCAAACCGTTCAGCCTGATCCACTAATCTGGGGATAGCTTCAGTCGGATTAGATGTAGACATAAGCAAATCGTTGGCATATAGAGCAAATTTTAACTCCAGATCAGCAATTGTAAAGGGTTTAATAAAGGAGTCGGACCAAAGCTGACAGACAAAATGTTCAATATAAAGATTGTTTGTAATCAAGTGGGGGAAAGGATCACTCGTCCTGCGCAAACCAAGGTCTGCAGGTACGTAACGGGGTGTCTCCCAATAAAAAGACCCTCATACACATGTTTTAAAGTTCTTAGGTTCTCGTAGCGGTATATGATGTGTCCCCGCTCTTGTTTTACACGTGCGTGCGTAATCCTTGGGTCAATTCTTTGTGTGCACCCTCCGCCAGGAGGTTTTACCTTTGGTTTAGGGCAGTAGTGATCGAGGAAAAGTGGATGGTGGGGTAGTGGTGACAGTTTGTTTAAAAAACCCGGGCAGCCAGATAAGGTACTTAAACGGTCTGGATTCGGGTACAAATTATTCAAAATTGTGCTGCTGTGGAATCTGTTATGAATTCAAGCGCACTTTATAATTGTGTTTAAAAAGGTCGACATGTTTCAGCCTTAAGTGCCAAAAGGTCAGTAGGCTTTCTTCAGGACCAGGGAGTGGTGAAGTGACTAATAGTGAAAAGAATAGGTAAATTTAGAACCTGATTCTTCTGGCAGTAGAAGGTCGCATTGTACCTGCAAAATGAAAACAAACATACACACAACAGATAGGGGGGATAGGGATAGGGAAAGACACAAATTATGTACAATAGTACAAGCTCAAAATCTGGCTATTTTGCCCCATAAAAAAAAACCCTAGAGTAATTTTTAAACACCATCTCGAGGTCACAACAAGCCTCCCTATCTAACCTGAAACCTACACTGTCGCTATATAAGTTTCCCACGATCAATCACACCTTTTGAAAAAAACGCTTTTATCAATAAGCGATTCCTATATAATTTTTCTGTTAACCATAACCTCGAAATAAATCATAAATAACTTTGCATCTGTTTGTAAACAAAGACCCACTCGTGAAACGAGCAGCCTTTCAATAAGTCAGACCAAAATTATGCGCCTGTATTAACATAACTCAGAAGTTAAATATGCCATAGAGTGTTTAATTAATTTAATTAATTTTATTGGAAATTACACTAACCCCTCATAAATCGGCATATCATTATTTCAAACCGAGACTAAATACTTCTTCTATTTCCATTTCTTGGGAATATGAACCTGCCTTAAACCAAAGGTAAAACCTCCTGGCGGAGGGTGCACACAAAGAATTGACCAAAGGATTACGCACGCACGTGTAAAACAAGAGCGGGGACACATCATATACCGCTACGGGAACCTAAGAACTTTAAAACACGTGTATGAGGGTCTTTTTATTGGGAGACACCCCGTTACGTACCTGCAGACCTTGGTCTGCGCAGGACGAGTGATCCTTTCCCCCACTTGATTATAAATATCCAAACGGAGACTGAAAGGATCCTGACTCTCTCTCCTCAAAATTGATCATACCAATATAAAGATTGAACAATAAAGGTGACAAGGGGCACCCTTACCTGGTGCCACAGGAGATTGTAACCCAGTCTGTTAAAACTCTGTTAACTAAGATTCTAGCCTGAAGGTCAAAATAAAGAGACCTAACTGCCGAAACAAAGTTACGTGGAAATCCAAACCCGGACAGAGCTTCCCATAAATATGACCAGTTCACCTGGTCAAAAGCCTTAGCGGCATCAACGGCTACCAAAGTCATTGGGAGCTTTTTATCTGTTCCCTAGGGCACTGGTAGTGGTGGGCTGTTGAACAACAGCAAACTTTTAAATAAATTTCAAAAAACATCAAAATTTCCATACGTATTAGTCAGTTTTAATGACGATGATTCCAATAAGAGTTACATTATCTCTTGGCTCTTGAATGACGTGACTTCAAAAATGGCGACATTTCCAAACTGTCACATATTAGTTACTCAATCCCAATGCATTTCGGCTCTTGCCTTCATCAGGGGTAATCTGTTAACAAATAATAAACTGGGTTGTACTAATCCGTGTCCATTACTGAACATGTACCCATCACCAGGTTAGTCCATAAGTAAAAGTAAATAAAACAAAACTTCAAAACTGATAAATCAATATGCTTAACGCTTATGCATTGCAAAACTGTGTATTATGCCGAGTGGATAGTGTTTCATTAAATGCTATATGTGACGGGCTCGTTGTATAAAAATCTAAAGGTGACACGGAGCAAACTGTATACATTAGATGGACTCTAAACGCAAAATGATTCTCGTGTAGTTAGTGAATCGCTAGCTCTGCTATTATTATAACGATCAAAATGAACCACGATAAGCAAGTTTGCCGATACTGCGCGCAATTAGATAGAAAATGTCTACTAGAAAACATGCTTCTATAATGTTACCATTGCTCAAAGAAGCTTACCACATTCTATTATCTCCAACACACATGCTTTAATTTGGCTCACTTGGTGATTTGCTTCAATGAAATGTGCGGCTACGACTGATTTTAAGGCTTTGGTTCTGATATTGCTTTTGTGTTCATTGAATCTGACTTTAAACTTTCTTTCAGTCTGGCCAATGTACACTTTTCCGCACGGGCATTTAATCATATAGATGATATTAGAGGTGTCACATGATGCATTGACACGTAATTCCAATAGCGGAACCAAAATCGACAGAGAGTGATCCATTAAAAGGATTGTGTACAACGAGTACCTATATGGCTCCAGTTAGTCATAAAACCCTTAATTTATTCAAACAACTAGTCAAGCAAGATTTGTCCAAAATCGATTATTCTAAAAAGAGCACATCAAGGAATCTTTCTAATAAAGAATATGGCATATTGAAATCTATAGCCAATAACCCACAAATTACTTGTCAAAAGGCTGACAAGGGAGGATCTCTGGTATTTCTCACCACTTCCTATTACAGAGAACAAATACAGATACATCTTCAGGATGCAAACACATATATGCGATTAGATTTCAACCCTACTGTAGAGATTCAAGATACTTTATTCAAAATAGTGGAGAATGCTATGGATAAAGGCATCATAAGTCAAAAAATGAAGAAATTCCACATCACGACTTTTCCTAAAAATCCGCGTTTCCACATGACGCCAAAAATTCACAAGAACCCTTTGGGACCCCCTTGCCGCCCAATAGTTTCCACATGCGGAAGCCTCCATGAACCAGTTGGGAAACTGTTGGACAAATATTTACAACCTTTTGTTCAAAGCATGGGTTCTTTTATAAAGGACACAACTTATTTTCTGAATAAATTGGCCGAGATACAAATAGAAGAAGGAGAGAATCTCCTCATGTGTAGTATTGATGTACAAGCATTGTACACCTCTATACCTCACCGACTTGGCATAGAGGCTGTAGAAAAGGCTTTGCTAACAATGGAGTATGAGGAACCTATGAAAATATTTCTGCTTGAACTTCTCACTTTTACCTTGATGCGTAGCTACTTTAAATGGGAAGACCAATGGTATCTCCAAAAGAGTGGGACATCAATGGGGAATTGCGTGGTACCCACATATGCTAACATCTTCATGCATGAATACGAGAATCAACATGTATTAGGGTGCAATAAATGGAAGAACAACCTACGTCTATACCTTCATTATATAGAAGGCGTATTCATCTTGTGGAAAGGCAGAGAGGATGAACTAAGAAACAACATCAAGGATCTCAATGAGGTGGATCAGCGTATACAATTTATGTTTGAAATCCAAAAACAGAAGATTAACTATCTGGATGTAACCATTAAAAAACATGAAACAAATTTTGAAACAACACTATTTACTAAACCTACAGATCGGAATAACACGCTCGCATACCAGAGTTTTCACCCACAAGCATTGTAGCATCATTTACCTTTTTCACAACTACTACGAATTAAAAGAATTGTCTCGGACCCGGAGGAATTCAAAAATCAATCACAGAAGGTGATACAATGATTTAAAGATAGTGTTTATCCTGAAGGCATTTTGAAGCAAGCTGTGGAACGAGCAAATTCTAAAGACAGGAAGCAACTGTTAACAGTGATAAAAACCCAAAAAGAACCTAAAATTACTTGCGTCAGAAAATGTTCTAGTGCCCGATATAAAAGTATTATCAAAAATCACTGGACTTCACTACAATTCAAATCAGATTTTACCAACCTTTTTCGAGAAGCCCCGGTGTTTGCATTCAGCAGAGGCAGAAACCTTGGTGAAATCATTAAGCAACCATCCTTGGAAACACGTCCTGTAAACTATAAAGGCACAGTCCCATGCTAGAACTGTAGCAACTGCAATAACATCCAAAAGGGTAATAGTATCACTCACCCAATGTGGGGTAACAATATTGGATTACGTGTGAATGCAACATGTGACACCTCTAATATCATCTATATGATTAAATGCCCGTGCGGAAAAGTGTACATTGGCCAGACTGAAAGAAAGTTTAAAGTCAGATTGAATGAACACAAAAGCAATATCAGGACCAAAGCCTTAAAATCAGTCGTAGCCGCACATTTCATTGAAGCAAATCACCAAGTGAGCCAAATTAAAGCATGTGTTGGAGATAATAGAAAAAAGTCAGGACAGAGAAAACAAGAAAATGCTACTCAAACTAGAGAACTACTGGACATACCATTTGCAGACCCTGAAACCCAAAGGAATGAATGAACGGACTGAATTTGGATGTTATTTATGAGTGATCTTTTTATTATATTCAGATTGATCTTGTGATTCATGGATTAATAAGTCTTAACTGACGCTGGGGCGGACCATTGCTGGGATGTTTATACAACATAACTACATGCTTTAGTTTCATGCAAATGTAATGTATTGTTGCAGAATTATGCACATGGCACTCACATATTATTGTTTTATTAACTGCGAATATTAATGGTAGGTTTGTAACGTTTGAATTCACTTTATTGAGATGGATACGAAGTGACAAATGCAGCCGTCTCTTTAAACGCGACTCGCGCGCATAGTAACATCAGATTTAACCACACCCCCTAACGCGCGTCACATGCTGCAGTTTTGCTAACACGGCGTAAGCAATGGCGACCTGCCGGTAAACCCGCGATAATATCCAACAGCGTACAAATGTGGTAAGCTTCTTTGAGCAACGGTAACATTATAGAAGCATGTTTTCTAGTAGAGATTTTCTATCTAATTGCGCGCGGTACCGGCAAACTTGCTTATCGTGGCTCATTTTGATCGTTATAATAGTAGCAGAGCTAGCGATTCACTAACTACACAAGAATATTTTTGCGTTTAGAGTCCATCTAATGTATACAGTTTGCTCCGTGTCACCTTTAGATTTTTATACAACGAGCCCGTCACATATAGCATTCAATGAAACACTATCCACTCGGCATAATACACAGTTTTGCAATGCATAAGCGTTAAGCATATTGATTTATCAGTTTTGAAGTTTTGTTTTATTTACTTTCACTGATGGACTAACCTGGTGATGGGTACATGTTCAGTTATGAACACGGATTAGTACAACCCAGTTTATTATTTGTTAACAGATTACCCCTGATGAAGGCAATAGCCGAAATGCATTGGGATTGAGTAACTAATATGTGACAGTTTGGAAATATCGCCATTTTTGAAGTCACGTCATTTAAGATCCAAGAGATAATGTAACTCTTATTGGAATCATCATCATTAAAACTGACTAATATGTATGGAAATGTTGATGTTTTTTGAAATGTATTGAAAAGTTTGCTGTTGTTCAACAGCCCACCACTACCAGTGCCCTAGGGGATACCCACACATCTGTGTCTTTGCTCCTTTCATGTTCTATTGCATACTCCTGAGCAGGGAGCTCTCCCAAGGAGCACAGTTGAATAGACTTTAAACAGAGTTGAAACACAGCTGTGCACAGCGACATTCTTTTGTATATAGCTTTTTATCTGTTGCCACATCTATTGCCGCAATAGCTTGAAAAGTTAATTCATTCAACTGCCTATCGGGAATAAAACCCCTCTGGTCCTGATGTACTATTGTTTTAATAATTCATGCTGTTCTGCCAAAACTCCCGCAAAAATGTTATAGTCCGAATTTAACAGAGAAATTGGTCTACAAGACTCAATTTTTAGCGGGTCTTTGTTGGTCTTGAGGATCATAGTAACTGTGGCTTCAGACCATGACTTTGGAACAGCCTTGCCCAATACGTATATTCTATTAAAGAGATTTGTTAAAACATGGACTATCTTATCAAGCACTGCCAAATACAACTCTATTGGAAGCCCCTCTGGGCCAGCTGCCTTGCCCCTGGCCATTTTCTTCATCTGGGTTTTAACTTCACCCTCTGTTATGTTAGAACATAGAAAGGCGCTATCTGATACAGACATCTGGGGCAGCCCTAGCTGATTCACCCAGTCTTTAGCTCTCTGAGGTGAAAAATAGGTGTCTTCTTTGTATAGATCTTGCATACATATTCTTGCCTCCTCCCTAATTGGTCGTCGTCATATATGATAGCTCCAGTGTTACTCTGAGATAGGCTTTTAATTTGATTTCTTACCCTATCTGTCCTGGTTTTCCAGGCAAGAAGGAAGCCTATATCTTTCGCCATAGGAGAAGTTTTGGAGTTTGCTGCCATCCCACCTTTCTTTTAGAATCTTATCCAGGCTTGCTTGAAATTCTGCCCGCAACCCATCCAGCTCACATTGTAGACGTGGTACTATATTTTGGTAGCATGCCAATGCCCTCTGAAGCTCTTGCTCTTTTTTGCTTAATTTTAGAGAGGCGCTCTTCCTCCAGCCTCCTCCTGAATTTATTTCTCCTAAACATCATTGTGCTTAATAATCCTCTTAAAACGGCCTTAAAAGTTTCCCAAACCACCTGATCATTTGCGGTGCCAAAATTATGCCTAAAGCATTCCGCTACATGATTCACCAAGTCCAACTTGACCTCCTCCTTCAGTAATAGGGATCTATCCAGGGTCCACCTTCTCTTTTTTCTTAAAGTTAACAACCAACTCCACCGCAGAATGATCAGAGAGTAGGGCTAGAATGTTTAAAATGGAGTCTACTGCTGACAAAAAGGACCGATCTAGCAGGAAAAAATAGATTCTGGAGTGATGTCTGTACTTCCGGCTGTAAAAGGAAAAATCCTTTTTACATCCATTTTTTGCTCTCCAGATATCTATCAAATTAAACTCTTTGATGATATTTCTTAGCTCCAAGTGTGATTTGCGGGGAGGGGTGTATTTAACCCTTGAACTACGATCTAAAAATTAATCCAGGATCAAGTTAAAATCTCCCCCTAAGATGATGGGTGCTTCCATATCAGAAAGGCTCGCTTTTAATTTCAGGAGAGCCCCTGGGGCATCTTGATTAGACCCATAGTAAACTGCACACACCAATGGGGAGCTCCCCATTGATAGTGAAGCCACCAACCACCTCCCAGATTGATCTGTCTCGACCTTTTTTACTTTAATCCCTGCATTGCTTCTAATTACAATTGCGACTCCCCTAGTATTGCCCTTTTGTTCAGAACAGAGAAGATCTTGGACCCATCTAAGCTTTCTAAACCCTAACTTACACTCCTGTGCTTCTAGGTGGGTTTCTTCAAGAGAGCAAATATGGGCCTTGGAGTTATTCAAAAACTCACCCACTCTAGACAACTTTCTCCGATCTCTTAGTCCATTCACATTCCAGCTAATTATCTTGATTTTGTTGTTATTATTATTCATCTTGGGGAGTAAAATTCTGTTCCCACCCGGCCATTATAGTTCTCTTTTCTCCGCAGTTCTCCACAGTTGTATGAGGATTGATTTTTTCCCATTTTCCCCCTACCACCCGTGCCTCCCTCCCATCCCCCCTGAGGAACCCTCCCTTCTCTTCTTTGGCGATCCTTGTCTCCTATCAGGACCCCCCTTGATCTGACACCGGGACCAACTCCCTTACATGCGACATATTACCTAACGTGCTGTGACCCTCTTTTGCTTTTCGCATATTTTATATATATATATTTTTTTTTTCTCCTTGTTTTCTTCTCATCCTAATACTTATTCTTAATCATGTAGGATAAAGGGGGGGTGGAAAGATCCCATATTATCGTACCTCCCAAAAATTCAAATGCGAACTTAACCCTCCAGATTTAACAAGAACACTAGGGAGAATTCTCTTTCATCAGGATCAAAAATGTGTCCACTTCTTGGGGGGAAATGAAGTTGTAAAACTTATTTCTCCACATCACCTTCAGTGAAGCGGGAAACTTCATCTGAACATGTGCACCCAGGCTCCTTAGCTCGGGCATTCTGGACCCCAGCTCCCATTGCCTTTGTGCTGTAACTCTGCCCACATCAGAGCGGATTAGATATTTTACGGAGTCAAGTTGGAGAGATGTATCAGTAAGTTAACTAAAACTTTTCTAGGAGCTTTTCTATCAGGGTGTTGCCTAAAAGGATCTCTGTGTGCCCTTTGAATTTCCTTTTCGAGGTCAATATCTGATCTATCTTTTAATATTCCCTCTCTGAGAAGTTTACAGATGATTGATTTAACATCCCCGTTCTCAGCTCCCTCTGGAATCTTCAGAAATTTTAGGTTGTTTCTTCTAGCATGAATCTCCAATCTCTCAATGTCTATTTGAAGTGACTTATTCTGAGCCTTCAACCCCGCTATATCTTTTTGTATGTACTTAAACTACTTCTGAAAGCGTAGCAACTTCCACTTCCAGAGCCCCAGTCCGCTTACAGATGCCATCCAATTTAGTTTCCAGATTTGCACACTTCTCGTGTATTCCCTTCTGGTTCGCCTCGGAGATTTCAAATTTGGAAAGTAGGTCCCCTCTAAGGGACTGTAGAAGCGACTCTAGCTGTAAATGTCCACTACTCAAATCTTAAGATCTCACCTCTGAAGCCCCCTGATTAATTCTTTCCCCTACTTCTACGTCGGTAGAAGATATTGAACATAGGTCTGATGGAGGACAAACTACTGTGCAGATCTCAATATTAGCACTAGGAGTGGGGTCTCTGTCTTTATCTGGATGCTGAGTTAGGATCAGGGTGATAGGTACGGATAGGACTGGGAGATTAAATATTTCTGACACAGGGGAGACCACCTCTCCAATATCTGGGTCACAGGTTAAGGGAGAATGTCGATTTTCAATGGGGATATGGGGGTAATCAGCGTGGGGTAAGATAGAGAGGAAGCCTTCCCCCCCTTAGAGATAGCCACTTGCTCCATTATCTTAAAATAAGATTTTAGGGAGTGGGTTTTGGGGAGGGGGCAAGTTTTTCAAGGTCTTACATTTTTAGACTCCCATACCCTCGTATTTTTTTCCTTTTTTTCTTTTTTCTTTTTCAAAGGAGTCAGTAGGACCACTGCATCCGTCCCCCATGCCTCTTCCCTGTGGAACCAATAAATCTTTTTTCTGCAGCTCCAACTGGGAGCGAAGCTGGTACCTGTTCTTGACAGGTAGCACTCTCTCACCTTTCCTGTCTTCTCTATCTGGAGTCTTTTCCGTGGCTCTGAAGCTTGTAGTTGGGCACTGTTTTAAAATTGTGTCTATACTCCCAGAACCTAAATTAGAAAGGTCTCTTTCCATGAGCGGGACCTGAAAAGGGCCTTGCTCCCTCCGTGGTGGCACGCTGATAAAGTTCTGGAGATTCTGCAAGTATTGATGCACACACCCCTTCCCTGACCCCACTGACCATATCACAGCTGATCCTCGCCCCTCTGGGGCACGAAAATCAATTCTTGCAGCTGCCGACCTGATTCTCCTCCATAATCTCGCTCGACATTCTCCACAGCTTCCGCCCGTCTCGCGTACCACTGGCTCCGCCTCCACTCCCGTCTCAGCTCCTATACAGATTTCCCTTGCTGGGTCCTAAGGCCCGACTTTTGCCGACACGCCTTAGCCCTTTAGCGGGCGCAAGGTCTCCCCCCGTTCTCACCGCAAAAAAATGGATCAACCATCGAAAGAAAGGGTCAATCTATTCGGGGTATTCTCCTGGTCGAATCCGGAGCTCCCGCGGCCAGCGTCAGCCTGCCGCCATGTTCCTCTGTTGTAACCTTCCCTGATGATGTCGTCAAGCGGAACGGAAGGAATTACTACGCAAAGTCTCTCCAAAAAAACTCTCCAAAAAATTCAAAGGTGAAGAGTTAGAAACACGTGGGAAAATGTTTGAGCCCAGCGGATTCTTAAAATAATTCTTAGTCACTTTTCTACGAAAAATGGCTCGAGTTATGGTATACACTGATGCAATGCCATTTCTGTTTCATGTTAAATTGTTATTTCAGTTTGGCATGACACTTAAAACTTCATATTATATTTTCACAGAAACGCTGCACATCAGTGGGACACCACCCTCCTATATAAAAAGGACCGCATATTATGTTTCAGGAAAATTAGTGCCGTATTTTAATTAAACTTAGGATCCCTTAACGTTTATCTGACGCCATTTGAGATGTCATCAGTGATGTCATCAGTGATGTAACTGACCATGTCATGAATGATGTAATATGTGACGTCATCAGAAGTGCATTGCGGGTGCGTGAGTTATAGTTAGCTGAACTAACTATAATGGGGAAATTTCTATGGTTTTGTATGAGAGAAATGTCCAATTACCAATGATGTCCCTGAAACTAATGGTTTTTTCAGTGAATTTATAAGGGATTTTTAAATGCTAATTTCTAACTATAACTTGCCTAAAACCTTTGGTTTTTTTCAGTGAATTGCAATGGATTTTTAAAAGCTTATTTTGAATTATAACGCCCCTGAAACCTATGTTTTTTCAGTGAATTTCAAAGGTTTTTTAAATGCTAATTAATTTATAACTATAACATTTCAGTTGTGTTTCCAGAGTGGTGGAGAAAGGTGATCGGGCCCTGTGGCGCTTACTGGAGGTACGTGGTGGGCCAGTTGGCCTCCAGGGACCCTCAGGATTGAATGGAAATTAATCTCCCAACTTAAAACACGCCATGGGGCACGTTTGCACAGTGGTGCATGGAGGGGGTGGGGCCTGATGTGACAAGTGTTGCAAACGTGCCCCATGGCGTGTTTTAAGTTGAGCGATTACATCTGCCCACCAGGTATCTCCAGTATGCGCCATAGACCTGGGTTGCAGAGAGGTGTTAAAAGGGGCGTGACCTCAGACCACCTCGCTGCAATGCAGCTCCTAGGGCTTACTGGAGGTACCTAGTGGGCTAGTTGGCCTCCAGGGACCCTCAGGATTGAAGGGGACCTAATCCTCCAATTTACAATGTGCTAGGGTGTGCGTTTGCACACCTGCTATGTCAGGCCTCGCCCCCTCCCTGCACCACTGTGCAAACGCTCCCACTGGCGCATTGTAAATTGGGGGATTAATTAATGAAACGCGTTGGCTACGGTTTTTGAAGAATATGAATAAAGAACATTTTTAAAAAACGACCTGCTGAATGGATTCTAATGTCTGCTATACTTGCTCATTGTTGATTTTTTTGTGTGGAGTGCTGGATCATTGTATTTTATTGTAAACTGTGGGAATTTCACTTGGAAGCTTAGGGGTATTGAGCTTCCGGTCCTTAGCACCCAGATTTTATGATCACTTAAACCAGATTATTGATAGGTGCAGTCATTATTGCCTTATACCCTGTGCTCCATTTTGTAGTTTCTATATTACCAATAGGCTATGCGCATTGGAATAATATATCCTTTAGATTAGGCGTAGGACTGAGGTCAACAAGGTCTCTATCGAATATATTAAACTTAATAGTGAGTGCCAGCTAGCTCAGAGGTCACTAGAATCTTTCTGACAACTACATAAGCATGACAACTTTGTTTCCCAAGAATAAGAATTATATCTCTAGAGTCGCAGAAACAATAGATAAGTATTTCACTCAGTCAATTGTGCATGCTTCGTTTCTACAGAGGTGCAGAGAGACGGGCGTTTTCAATAAAAGGTTCTATTTAATAGTCTTCTTTCTCATGCAACAAAAGTGAACTGTTACTCTCATAATGCAGACTGCAAAGTATAATGCGTACAGCAACAACAATATTATAAAATAATACTGTAAGATCATTGTATGGTTTCTAAACCATATCTAAATACATACATAAAAACCATATGGCTAAAAATGCTAAACTTTTGCCTCTAAAATACGCCTACCCCAATGTACCTAACCTAAGTCTAGTACGCGGGAAAAAGTAAGTATTGTGTATCTAGGTTTAGTTTTCCTTGCCAATAATCTATCCAATATTTCTCTAGGTTCTAATCAGCTCCATACCTTAGTTTAGAATGAAGGAAGTCTGGTATCTCAGTCTAGGGACTTGATTTCCCAACACCCCGCAAGGGGAGCTTGGAAACACTGTAGCTGGATTCTCACCGAGAGAAATGCAGCCTCTCGATCAGTGCGTCAGCTGGAGGGTCGGCTTCCTTTGGTACTTGCTGTAGCGAGCTGCGTCGGGCAAGTAGATAGTCGAACTGCTCAGAACCACCGTGTCTTGCTAGAGCAAGTGAAGGCATATTTATACCTTGAAGGTGTCTAGTTTGACGTAAAGTCAGGCATAACAACAACAGGAAATAACTCCTAGGGAATAGTAGTTCTCTGTAAAGTACATGAGTACTTGGACAAATCAATATTAAAGCAAGGGAAGGTCCCTGACTGCTTAAGCCGATTTTCCAAGAAATCGTTGTGACGTTTGGTACGGGTGGAAGTAGCCATGCCTGTATTCGGCCTGCATGGGCTATGTCTAAATAAGGGATTGATTTCTATGCCTATATTAGGGCAATGTGAATTGTACCTATACAAGGGCATGAATCGGGAAAATTAATTTGGAGCCTAAAACACCCACTCCACTTTATTATGTACGACAGTACTAAGTTCTAAAACACATAAGACATATCTAAACATGATGTGTTAAAAACCCCCACCCAAAATACATAAAAAATGCATTTAGAATGGTTGTACACAAAAAGAGCATTTGTGCTGTACACATTTCATAGCAATGTTTCATTCAAAGCATATAGATGACATTTAAAAAACGCTATCTGAATGAATTTTGAAAATACATTTAGGAAATGGCTCTTAAATACAGAAGAAAAAGTCGAGACCATTCCATGACAGAATATCTAAATTGTTTGGTTGTGGACAAGGTCAAATATTGTCTCTCGGGAGTATTCAAAGAATTCTTGTTCTCTAGGAATAGTTCTACTTTAAGCAGATTACTTTGTGCCCAAAATAAATTCAATTTTGGAAAAAGTCAAATCATAGAAAAATAGAGTTCCAAAGTTAGAAGTTTGTTTTGGAAAGTGGAGGTCGAATTTAGAGTCTTACAGAACACTGTGTGCTAACTGCAAAAGTCAGTGTCATTGTTTGGAGAAAACATCAAATCTTCTAAGCTTGTAAAGAATTTGTCCACTACTGTAGGTGAAAGTTGGATTACCTCGTTAAGAAGATTACGTGCACAAAGATGCGAAGCATCGCCGTCAGCGTTAGCCGCATTAGCAATGTTTGAAGTAGATGGTACCTGTGTGCCTATTGCTACACATATCTCACCGTCTGCAGTTTGCGTCTGTGAAATCTCAATGAATGTCGTCATCAGGATTGGTAGCCGCTGGGGACAACACAGTGCATAAGCCGTCACTGGTCCAAGCAAAGTATCAACTTCTGTTGGCAGGACTGATGGGAGTGTCAGACAGATGTCTAGCACGCATTCTTCTCCACATAGCAGGCATCGTCGAACAGGTAAGATGCAATCTTGCCAGATTGGTCGGAATGATAGAAACCACGTGGTATTCAAATCTCTTAACAAGACAAGCCCAGTATTTGTTTCATGTGCTCATGACACTTCATTGCCAGGAGGGTGTTCTCCAAGGTGATCTGGGTGTCGATGGTGACTTGGCTTGCCATATCAGAGCAGAAGGAGCAAAAATAGTATTCCTGCTATGAGTCCCAAAACGAGAGGCAGGCTGCCAAACACAGAGTGCACGAAGTTTGGAAATATGCCTAGGACTGCTTCAAAGGGTGCTAACAGTCCCGAAAAAATTGTCTTAAATATATGTACAATACCACTCGTATCAGACATGTTTAAGATACGACCTAACATTTCTGAGAAATGTGTAGGGCAGTTTGTCGATAAAAGGGCATGTATCTCTGCAGAATTCCTTGCAACTTGCAGATCATACGACTCTTTGGCCGAGGTCAGTGGCACAGTTTTTTGTAAAAGAATGGCTTTCATTCTGCTTAAAGTATCAATTGTTTAAAAGAGATGTTCAGTGAAGGCCATAATGACGACTCCCCATCTGTCTTTTTTTGGAAACAATACTTGCCTACAACAAGTGACCCTGGCTGACACAGTTACGAGATAGGGGGTTCCTGGCAACATGCCATAGCAGCTGTGATCATTCAACATAATGTAACTTCCATTAGAAAGCTGCCTAAAAATTAGATCAATCACTGCAGCTAGAGAACCTTGCAGGTGGCAGGATAAGTTGTTCTAGGAACTATCGCAGGCCCCCTGTAAATTAATACCCTGACATAAGAGTGAACCGCTTAGTGCATTCTCGCAATTTGTACCACTAAGAAATATTTTGTGTGAGTCATTCTAATTGTCATTCATTCAATCCCCCAAATGTGTCCACAATTCCTCTTCACTGTTGAGACCCCTGGGGGTTCAGGGAATAGTCCAAATGTATTAAATGCTAATTCCTAACTATAACGTCCCTAAACCTATGTTTTTTTAAATTAATTTCTAAGGTTTTTTAAATGCTAATTCCTAACTATAATGTCCCCGAAACCTATGTTTTTTTCAATCAATTTCTAAGGTTTTTTTAAATGCTAATTGCTAACTATAAACCCAAGGTTTTTTTCAATGAATTTCTAGGGTTTTTAAGATCATTTTATTTATGAAAAGATGTTTTATTCCTTGTCTATGTTTTTTAAAGTATTTCTATAACGTTTTAAAGTAATAATAATCCGTTTTTAAATACATAGCTGATTAAAGATTTAGGGCCAGATGTAGGTCGCCAAATACCGGTCGGTAACGGCCGAATTCGGCTGTTACCGACCGGTATTTGGGATTTGACATGTAGGGGGCGTCATATTTACAGAATCGGTATATATACCAATTCGGTAAATTTACAGAATCGGTAAAATACTGAATCAGTAAATTTACCGATTCTGTAAATCCATATGTAGGTGGCACTTCAAAGAGTGCCACAGGCCCTTTAGGACTCGGTATTTACCACCCAATCCTATTGGGTGGTAAAATACCGAATTCCAGTGTACATGCACATCTGTGCATGTACACCTATGCCATGTGACACACAGACATGCCCTTAGGGCATGTCTGTGTGCCACATGGCACACAAGCCTGCAATTGGGGTGCTACAGGGTGTCAAAGTGACACCCCATTCCCTCTGCCAGGATTCGGTATTTACCGATTCAGTAAATACCGAATCGGTATTTCCCATTGATTCCTATGGGCTTCAAGGCAGAATCGGTAATTATAAAAGAAAAATGACCTACATCTGCCTACTTCCAATTTACCTACTCTTAAATACCGAATCGGTATGATTCGGTATTTAAGAGTAGGTAAATCGGAATTACCTACATCTGGCCCCTATAGTGGTATTTATTTGAATTATTTTCACGTTTGTTATTTTGTACAGTGTGATATTATATAGCAGAATTTCTAATTCAAAAACCAAAGTTTAAAAAAAGGTTTAGTATATATATATTTTTTTAAATTCTGAATTAAATGTTGCATTATTCCTTTTAATAGTATGAAACTTGTTTTGTTCTTTTCTCATAATAACTATCTTATTTGTATATATATATATATATATATATATATATATGTATATATATATATTTTCAAATGTAAAAAAAGGGTTGCATAACCATACTCTACCCTACGCGGTGGGTGAGCAGATCCGTTATATGAATATATATATTTTTTTTTCATGTAGAGTTTCACTAATTACAGAAAAATAGCAACAAAGAAGTTATCATTTTGATTTTTGTAGACGTGATCTATGTGTTGCTGGCGTGAATCTCTTACGCAAATATAACCTTAAAATACATACTTACACTGAAATAATATATTTTTTGAACAAGAGGTTTAATATTCAATCCTCAAAATTTGTATTAGTGTTCTCGTGCAATATTTGTAAGATGTTTAAAGCACATTTTTATGTATACAGCAGCATAGTGCAGAGGATGCGCTAGAGTTGTGAATTCTGCTGTCACGTATTTCCAGGATCATGTAGGGGTTGCAACTCCGGCATAATTTTCAAAAGCATGAAATATGAGAGTTTCAAGTTTAAATATCTGTTTTGCATAAACACTTTTCATTCAAATACTGTGAGACCCAATATCTTGATTGTAATTTTCAGTTTTATATTACATTTCGTACATTTTATGGGTGTGCAACGTACGTGCAACAGTTCTGCAACGTATGCACGATGGGTGCGCAACCCCTATGTGACTTTATGTCACATAGAAAGAAAGCTTCTTGTTGGTTAAAGATGTTTTCATTTTGTTGGAGGGTGGAACGAAGACCTCTTACAGTCCTTTCATTTTGGGTGTGTCTCGCTTGAAGACTACTTGTCCCCCCCCCAAAAAAATGGCATCAGCATTCCCTGAAGAGCAGGAGGAGGGGATGGAAGAGGTGGAGGGAAAGTATTGTGTGGGCTTTCTTCACTGTGCCTGAACGTGAAAAGAAAGTGAACGCACGTAAGATGACATGTACAGTTTGTCACAAAGTCCTGTCAAGAGTGTTCATGTGGTACTTCTTCCTTGAAAGAACATATTGATACAATACACTCTGTTCATCTTGCACGAGAGGTGGAGCACAAATGAAGGGAAGAAGCAGCCAATGATGATGGAACAACTATCAACACATGTAGGGGTTGCTTTAAATGCACCACAACCTCTTCGGAGTTGGCTTATACTGGCATCCACTGCAGAATATGTTTGATGAATCTGTGTGTTGGAGAGCTCTCCATAGATGCAATCAAAACTCTCCTCAGAGCTCACAAATGTAATTTTTTTGTTACTTGAGTTTCTTCGTTGTAAAGAAACAGCAGAGTTGGACTCTTTCACTTCTATATTTTGTTTTTAAAAAACTTAAAAAACATCCCAAACAAAATAAAAACCTAAAACGATAAAATTGTTCCCAAAAAATAAAAAAAGGTTCTAATGGAATCACCTGCACTGGTTAAACATAGAAAAATTGGAGTAGTGAAAGTGATTGCTTGTATGATGTGTGTATTAACAACATTACAGTTGATTGTATATGTGCAGGCATGTGCCTGGGTGATTAAATGAGTGCAAGTATCAGTCAAGGGTAATTCCAGGGTCATTAAATGAGTGCAAAGGTAATGCATGAGTGAATGGATGAGTGCATGGGTAGTGCCTGAGTGTTTGCATACTGCATTTGCAGTGCCTCGTTAATTTCATAACTGCAGGGGCCCTGCCTGGGGGACTGGATGAGTGCATGGGTATTGCCTGAGTGAATTTAAGAGAGGAAGGGTAATGACTGGGTGCTTGGATCAGTGCATAGGTGGTGCCTTAGTAAAACGAGGACTGCAAGAGTAGTGCCTGGGTCATTGGATTATTGCATGTCTAGAGCTTGAGTTATTGGATGAGTTAAAACAAACTGGTATATCCTGAGCTAAATTCCAACAGCAATATATGTACTAAATAAATCAAAGTCGATGCAGTCTTCTTATATTCTTCAATTATTTTTCTTATTCAATGATGATCTTCAACTTCGAGCCTAGCCAACACGTGTTTCGTCTTTCGTGGTAACAACCACAGACTTCGTCAGGACTAGAATGTTACAATACACACAGACAATATCTCCAAACATATACTGAATGTAAATCATATATCACCATAAATTACACATAATCCAAATCAAGGGACTAAGTATCATTATAATAACCAGAACAAACAAACAAAAGTGCAATGGATGAAAAAAGTGCAGATAGATCACTAAGTCATTCTGTCTTTATAGAAAGACTAATAGAAAAGAGACTACCGTAAACTATCCTCATGATCAGACATGAAGTATGGGGTGCCGTGATTGAAAAGAAAAGTAGTAGGTATCACAAACTGCCATGCCTTATTAGTTAGGGGTGATATTAAAAACTAGCAACATGCACACCCCGCATGCAAAATGTACACAAAAGCAAGGAGGGAGAAAGATCAATATACTGGCAGAACTCACCTAATTTTTTTAGGGAGTAGAGTTAAACCATTAAGTTGATTTCAAGTTCATTAAATAAGGAACATTATAGTAGTCGCGATTCTATGGAACAGAACCACTTATAAGTATAAACTAGGATAAAGCTAGAAACAAATAGACTCCTTTTCACAAGTAAAAAGAATGTGTAAGACTCACTTGCACTATGTCGGATTCACCGTAAAGGTGTGTGGCCTTTCCTAATCTCGTTTTATCAATAATCGATTAACATCGAACCTGTCAAGAAATAAGATGAATACTCATCTATCCATAATTGTTAAAATCTGTAGTATATAAGTAAAAGACCTCTGATAAAAGATCACTTGTGTGTATAAACAACGAGTCTATTAGTAAAACTCTATTAAGAATTCAAAATTCAGAAGCATTATCGCGTAAAAACGTATTATTATCAAATAAGTCCATCATCAAATACAACGAAGTATTCCTTAAAAGGGATAATGACACAATAAAAGGAATCAAGGGATTCAGTTAATCGAAGTAATCCAATTGAATCCACACTTTATCCGGAAAGACACAACGATCAAAATGACCCGTAGTGCCGTGAATATATCAATCTTGAATAACATTAATACTCATGTGCAACCTAGTTTCAGGGTAAATATACAAGTAATGCAAACAAATAAATCCCCTTTCAGTACAAGGGGGTGCGCTTACCGGTCAGTAGAGTGTGTTCAACTTATTGGCAAACTTCTTTATCACTCAGAAAGAGGACTCGATCCCTCTAAAAACGGCCGCCATCTTAAGACGGGTTTTGTATATAGAACGTTGCTATATTTCACAATCATTCAGAATAGGAATATAGATGCCAATATCCTAATCCAAAGTTAATAAATGCACCCGTAATATGTTTTCCGCACACAACAAAGAAAAATTTGAATATTAACAAAGGACATAAGGTGGGTTCATACGAATAAGAAAGTTCACCATTGTGTGATCTAACAGGCAGCTCAAGGCATAACTCCATCTATTCGATGACTCATTTAAGATCGGTTCATATACTGTCAGACTTTTAGTTTAAACGCAATAACAATATTGTATATATCACTGTTCAGATAAAGAAAGTAACATTCCACATTAAAGGGCATTAATAATGTAGTCCCCACAGAGTATAGCATATGACATGTAAAGTACATACAACAGTAATGAGCTAGAGTATAATTATAGACATGACAGTTATGTTCATAATAATAACGCCTGTCTAAACAAACATGTTCCTCTTAAGTCCAAATAACCATCTCTTATTTGATAACATGGACCATAATGTGGAAGAAATACAACCATCATAAAGTGATTCTTACACATAAAAACATGGAACACATTACCCATCGTTAGAACTGGCTATTTCTGGTAGGCTAAGGCTGACGCCAAAGCCAGGCAGAAACCACCATTCTAGTCAGGGCAATGGAGTCACACGCCAAGATAAGTAAGGCTAAACTCGGAGGCAATGTGTAAAGCATTTGCGCCAGCACACAACAGCAACATTATCCTAGGCACACCACAAAGGGAACTCCACACAAAGTTATATGAAAATAACTTCTGTATTGTCAAAATCACATCAGATAGAAATCACACATGTACATTGTGCCAACTGGCACGGGCAATATTCATAAGGGATTATTTACAAGACAGGGCCACATGGGCCACTGTCAGAATCAACACTTTTAGAAATAGCACTTCTAGAACTTAGAGTAAGTATAGCACAAAATAACAGTTGTAAATCACATCCAGTAACTACTGGGAACAGGTAAGTACCACCTACGCAACCCTAACCACCTTAGGAGAATGTCACGCAGGGGACCAGGACCTCACTAGGACCACCTGTACTAAAAAGAACAACCACCTAAGTATCACAATACAATTAGGGATATCAGCAAGGACACATTACACATGATGCATCTAAAACACATTCAGCGGTGTAGGGAAGGAAAACACATGATGCCTAAAACATTCAGAGGAGTAAGATCAAGGAAGACACATGATGCATAAAAACATTCAGAGGTGCCAGAACATAACTCAATAGCGCAAAAACACATGATGCATGAAAACACATTCAGAGGTGCAAGGAAAAACCACACAATTGCGCAAAACCTACATAAGCCACTACCTGGGCAGTCCCTAGGCCAACTGGCCTTGTTGGGGCTAGAACGCCCTGTGTCTCAATGTCAGGGCCTAAACGGTGCAGCTGCCCACTAATTGCTGGGCAGCTGGGATAACAAGCAAACTAGGGCATGGGCTCTCACTAGCCCTTGAACAGTACTGCGCAAAAAGGCAGGAGCCACACAGGCTCTTGAATCAATATGCCCCCATGAACCTCTCTGGTTCGTCTGCACTTGTATTATCAGGAAGTTCTCCTATAACAATCAGTCTCAAGTCTCTCTTAAAAGCAATTATCAAAGAATATGTTTGAAGGTTATGGTCACTTATCAAACGAGCATGGGGCCGTGCCTAGCGCTATTCCGATGAAGTGCTCCTTCCTTGTTAGACACTCGGATCACATGGACTCCCCCTCTGGCCTTTGCTGAACCCGCTAGCTCCCTGCCTGCTCCTGATACGACAGCGAGCGGCAGAAGGCTCAAATACCTTGCTAACATGGAGGCGGCAGGCAGGGGGTGATCGCTGCCGCTTCTTCGTTGTTTCCTGGCTTCGGCGAGGCTCCCGGTATCTCCCGGCGGTGACACCTTGCTTAGACCAATCCGGTCTCGGCTCCTCTGGCGAGCCCTCCTTGATGACACGGCGTTCTTCACAACAGGTCGCTCCACACGCCGAGCTTACCGCAGCCCGCCAATCACAGCGTGGCGCTCGGACGAGCCCTCCGTGACGTAGACACTTCTGCGGGGGTATCAGACAACCGGAGCGCCGCGCCTCTCGGCCAGCCTTCGGTCAACAGCCTACCGGCAAACCCTCTGTGGCAGCCAATCAATGCGCAGCCCCTCCGGTGCTTTCTCCGCGGCTCTGGAGATGCGAACCACAGCTCTTGGTCAATTTCAGACCCCCGGGCCACGGCGGTGAGATGCGGGCAGATTATTAAATCGCGCCCAGGGCTAACAGGCCGATCTCGAAGCAGCAAATCCTTGCAGAGGATATGTGGCTCTGGGGACGCCCACCATCTCACGGCCACCACCACACACATGCCGATGAGCACGTCGATCCCCCAACACGGCAGCCGGTACCAGCGCGGCACTCTCACTCGGGTCAGAGAGCAGCCAGCGCGCTACACGAGGCAAATGGCAGACACTCTTTCAGACAGCCCACGATCTTGATGGCACACAGCAGCTTCAGGAGAGAGGGGCACTGCAGAGTCTTTTAGTCTATAGCAACCTTTCTGTCCCTGGGTTGCAAAACAGGAGGCCAGCTCTACTCAGGCCCTTGGAGATTCAGAGATACAGCACACAGCAAAGTCTCTTTTGGTTCAAGCAAGCAGGTTCACAGCACACAGCAAAGACCCTTTCTTATTCTCAGCGTCAGTTAGACAGCAGAACAGGTCAGCCCTTAGAGCAAACAGCAAGGCAATCTTCCTTCAATTCTCCAGCAGTCCTTCTTTCAGCAGAGGTTCCTCTTGATTGTAGAATCCAGTCTTCTGTTGTCAGGGGTCCTTCTCTTATACCCCTAAAAGTCTTTGAAGTCCTTTGAAGTCTTTGTGTAAGTGGGTCCTGAGCCCGGTCTAAACCAGTTCTGGGTGTTGCTGGAGCAGTGGGGCTTTCCTGGCTTCCTTCTTTCTTTCAGTATCAGGGACAGAGGTGACAGTCGCCCAGCGGGAGGTGGAGCCAGTATTGTGGTCAGGCAGGCACAGCCCTATTCACTCCTAGGTGCCATCTCCTCCTACTTCCCTGGCAGCAGATGCAGCCTTTCATCCACGGGCTGACTCAGACAACCTCCTGGGGGCTCTGCAGCCCCTGTAACCCTCAAACCAGACAGACAATCCACAAGCAGGCCCAGGCACTCTGGGCCAGGCTCACCAGCCAATCACACGCCAGGCACAAATTACACAAATATGCCAACTTCTAGAAGTGGCACTTCTCCACTAGACACCGTCATGCCGCATATACCATTGCACAGCATTCAATCTCACAAGTTCGCACATGCCAAACTCGACCCTGCTCTCCCCACACATCAGGAGCTACCATGGGCATACATATTCCCCATTCATTCCTATGGGAGGGCAGGTCACTCACCACACATACACAGAGAGCTCACGCACTTTACACTGTACCACAGTGAAAAAGTGCGCAGAGGCCTAAAATCACCACCACCAGGTTCCAGAAACAGGCTAGGAAAAAGCAAAAAGTCTCGGGGTGAACCTGCCAAAAGGGCCGGGTCCAACACCCATCATCATCTTTATTTATTCTACAGAGTGAGTCCGCATTCGTGTAATCTCTTTGTCATGAACACTGCGAATTAAGCGGGGATACATACAGAGTACAAGGAGGTCATAAGCAAATCAATTCCCCAAGAAATACTGAAACTCATTATCAATGTTCAAGCCCATATCGACCGCATGTACTTGCATGATCCATCGCGCTTGTTTTTGCTTCAGTCTTAATTCACGGTTGCCACCTCTGGCATCCGGTAAAACTGTTTCGATCCTATGGAAAGAGAAGGATAAGTGTATCCCTTGTGACTCGCATTCTGACGCATGTACTGCTATTGGATATCTCATATCCCTATTCTTCAGAGCCCTGAAGTGTTCAGCAATATGGTCTTTTAATCTCCTGATTGTGCTACCTATGTAGACCTTAGAGCATCTACAGATAACTGCATATAGCACATAGGTCGTATTGCAGTCTATGTGTGTCTTAATCTGAAAGTTCATGGAGCCATTGTAGCTAAAATTACATATACCATGTTGCATTAGTTTACACATGCTACATCCAACACACTTAAAAGAGCCCTTATTAAATGTATGTGGCCACGTAGGCTTCTGTCTCTGTTCTCTCGGGTAGCTAGGACTGATCATGTCCTTAATAGTTAGACCCCTTTGATATGTAATGGATGGGTGATTTTCCACAAATGGGCGCAACATGGGATCAGACGTCAGCATGAACCAATATTTTTTGGGGATATAATATACCTTAGCCGACCATGGGTGGTAGTTGGTAACCATCCTGACTGGATTCTTACAGTCCTTACCCGGTTTCTTATTATATTGTAAAGTGACCCTGCTGTTCAGTTTCAAAGCTCTTTCTCTGGCTCTGCTGACAATCTCAGGTCCATATCCTCTAGATAAAAACCTGTTCTCTATATCTCTTAAACATGGTTTGAAGTCTGATTCTTCACTACAGTTACATCGTGCTCTATAGGACTCTCCATTTGGTATGGCATTTACTTGCGATCTCGGATGGGCACTATTTGAGTGTAGTAGAGAATTACAAGAAGTACTCTTCCTAACGATTTTACTGCAAAGCATGCCATGGTTGACATATAATTCTAGATCTAAAAACACAATCTTTTCAAGACTGTAGTTTACTGTAAATGACATGTTGTAGGCATTGTTATTCATGTGTTCAAAGAAACTCAACAGTTCTGCTTCCCCACCTGTCCATATGAACAGAACATAATCTATATATCTTTGTAGTAATATATGTATTGATGCCAGTGTGTGCCACCTGGACCCCAGCCACCCCATAAAGAGTTGGGCGAAGGACAGAGCAAATCTGGAACCCATGGCAGTCCCACACGTTTGCATGTACCATTGTCCATTGAATAAAAAGACGTTGTGTTCAAGGACCAATCTGACCATCGTCAATAGCATCTCTGTATGTTCGAGCAGTTCAACAGGTCTTCTGCATAAAAAGTATTTTAAAGCATTCAGGCCATGTTCATGGCTTACATTCATATACAGTGACACTGCATCCATAGTGACAAGCATCATTCCAGATTCCCAAGTAAAATCATTAAGGACATTTAAGACATGTTTAGTATCTTTTATGTTAGACGGTAAGTTGTCCACATGTGTAAAAACATGTCGATAAATTCAGCTAGTCTCTCCGTCGGGCCACCTAAACCCGATACGATAGGTCTACCGGGGGGGTGACAGTGCATCTTTATGAACCTTCGTTAAGGTATATAGGCATGGAAAACGAGGACGGTGTATAGTAAGGTACTTAAACTCATCATCATTATTGATAGTATCACTATGCCATTTCTTAAGATGACCAATAATTATGGCAATAATATCAAAGATAGGATTGTGGGGTAATTTAGTATACCACTCTTCATTGTCTAGTTGACTATGTGCCTCAGCATCATATTTGATCTTATCCATTAGGACAACATGTCCACCCTTGTCTGCCTCTTCAATAATGAGAGAGGCATCAGATCCAAGGGTTTTAAGAGCCAATCTCTCTTTATAAGTCAAGTTGTTGTTATAGTGTAATGGCCTGGTCTTTTTAATTCTTTCCTCCAATGCACCTAATTCCCTACTGACACTCTTATAAAAACCATCTATACTATTGCCACTTGATAATTGTGGGGTCCATCTGGACCTTTCTCTCAGACCACTGTTTTCACTTTCATTCACACAACAGTCTAAGTCTTGTAGTATTTGATGTAAGGTAATAGGATCATTCTCATTTTCTGTAATGGAGAGTAACATTTTTGTGTCATGAATATCTTGAATTGTAACACCACCACATATTGTATCTGCAGATCCAGCGTTATTAACAACATCAATGGCAAAAAAAATTTTGATCTTCAATTGTCTCACCAGCTTATAGACATCAATTCTAACGTCATTCATGTCACATCTCAGTGTTGGACAGAAATTAAACCCCTTCTTAAGAACTGTTGACCTATCACTGGTAAGATTTATACTAGAGAGATTGATTATTTGTATATCATTACTACCATCTAACTTTTCTGATTCGCTTTCCATGAGCGTGTGTGATAACGTTCCCTTTCGCCTGCAACACTGTCCACCCCTTTTTCTTCTCTTAGTCCTCCTGTAGTATCCACCCTCTGTTCTCTCTGCCTCGTGTTCCCAATGCGTATCCTCTGGACCTCCTTTAAAAAAGAGTTACTACCTGAGGGTTCACTAGTCTCATTAATAGTGACCTCATCCCCACTACTTGAGATGTTACTAGATGAGGCCGTGTTGATACTGCTCATAGAGGGTGTCTTCTTTTCACCAGAGGGTATATCTTGTTTGATGAGAACATCAAAACGCTTAGCGAAGGTAAAAACCCTCCCGTTAATGTAGTCTTGCTCATCGCTTTTAAGCTTATGCGCTTTCCTTTGTTTGATGTCTTCTTCATATTTATCTAACACCCCAGTCAGGATCTCATAGTTCTTCTTGGTCCCTTCTACTTTATTCATATCGGCTATTTCTTTCTCTAAGATGTCCACCTCAGTTATAGTATTCTAAAACCTTTCTCTCTGAATTTTCAATGAGGAGATTCATTAATCTCATGGAGTTAACAATTAGTTCTTTTTCCCAGATCAGCATTAGATCTTCATCTAGATTGTCATACGTGGGGAATAATTGCAATCTCAGGCCCCGGGGAATCCTATCCAACCTCTGGTATTCCTTTAATGTTGCCCCATCCCACCACTTGCTGATCTCAACCTTTTTCAGCCTTTCTAACCTGAACAATTTCAATTTAAATCCCTCATTAGGTCTGTTAGTGCCTTGTGCTACTGCCTTGTTCACTGAAGCACCAGCATTTAGACTTTCGAATAAATCATCTGCCACCTTGGATGAGTGCATGGATAGTCCTTGAAGGAAAGGCTGAATGCAAGGGTAGTGCCTGAGTTAATGGTTGAGTTCAAGACTAGTGACTGGGTGATTGCACGATTGCGTAGGTATTGCTTGATTTGTTGCATGTGAGTATAGGTAGTTACTCCTTAACTGTATGAGTGCATGGGTAGTGCCTGAGTAAAAGCATGACTGTAAGAGTAATGGCTGGGTCATTGGCTGAGCGTATGGGTAGTGCCTGAGACAATGGATGAGTGCATGGGTAGTGCCTGAGTGAATAATTCAATGTGAGAGCACTGTCTGGTGATTACTTGAGTGCATGTGTAGTACCTGAGAGAATGGTTGAGTGCAACAGTAGTGTCTGAGTGACTTTATGAGTACAGGCTAGTGCCTGGGTGATTGGATGATTGCATGTGTTGTGCCTGTGTGAAAGGAACAATGCAAAGATAATGCCGGGGTTATCCTATTAGTGCAAGAGTTATGCTATAGAGCCTATTAGAGCTCTCCCTAGAGGGAGGACTAGGGCTGCGAGCTGTCAGTCGAGCAGCACAGAGCCTCTGCTGAACCTGTGATATTTTGTGTTTTTAGATCGTGATTGGTGATTACTACTATTTTAACCTGAGGGGGGCTTTTTATTCCTAGATTAACGTGGGAATTAGTCTTGAGGCACTCTGACACCCTAACACACGCTACTCTCGTCGCTGACAGCCTCGCCCAGCCGTTTCCTGATTCCCGGCTGAGGCGGCGGCGGGCGCCATCTTGGGTGTGGGCAGGGGCGGCGCTCTAGTCGCGCCGGCCTCCCGCCCTCCCAGACTTCTTAAACAGGGCTTCTTCAGCTGCTCGCTGCCTATTAGAGCTCTCCCTAGAGGGAGGACTAGGGCTGCGAGCTGTCAGTTGAGCAGCACAGAGCCTCTGCTGAACTTGTGATATTTTGTGTTTTTAGATCGTGATTGGTGATTACTACTATTTTAACCTGAGGGGGGCTTTTTATTCCTAGATTAACGTGGGAATTAGTCTTGAGGCACTCTGACACCCTAACACACGCTACTCTTGTCGCTGACAGCCTCGCCCAGCCGTTTCCTGATTCCCGGCTGAGGCGGCGGCGGGCGCCATCTTGGGTGTGGGCAGGGGCGGCGCTCTAGTCGCGCCGGCCTCCCGCCCTCCCAGACTTCTTAAACAGGGCTTCTTCAGCTGCTCGCTGACTATTAGAGCTCTCCCTAGAGGGAGGACTAGGGCTGCGAGCTGTCAGTCGAGCAGCACAGAGCCTCTGCTGAACCTGTGATATTTTGTGTTTTTAGATCGTGATTGGTGATTACTACTATTTTAACCTGAGGGGGGCTTTTTATTCCTAGATTAACATGGGAATTAGTCTTGAGGCACTCTGACACCCTAACACACGCTACTCTCGTCGCTGACAGCCTCGCCCAGCCGTTTCCTGATTCCCGGCTGAGGCGGCGGCGGGCGCCATCTTGGGTGTGGGCAGGGGCGGCGCTCTAGTTGCGCCGGCCTCCCGCCCTCCCAGACTTCTTAAACAGGGCTTCTTCAGCTGCTCGCTGCCTATTAGAGCTCTCCCTAGAGGGAGGACTAGGGCTGCGAGCTGTCAGTCGAGCAGCACAGAGCCTCTGCTGAACCTGTGATATTTTGTGTTTTTAGATCGTGATTGATGATTACTACTATTTTAACCTGAGGGGGGCTTTTTATTCCTAGATTAACGTGGGAATTAGTCTTGAGGCACTCTGACACCCTAACACACGCTACTCTCGTCGCTGACAGCCTCGCCCAGCCGTTTCCTGATTCCCGGCTGAGGCGGCGGCGGGCGCCATCTTGGGTGTGGGCAGGGGCGGCGCTCTAGTCGCGCCGGCCTCCCGCCCTCCTCACCTCCTATAAGATGTGCGTAGGGTTCAGACGGCGCAGCGGGCTGGCGCAGCGGGCGCGCCGGACGCGCGCCGAAGCCGCGCCTAAGCCAAGCCCGTCTGCGCCCGTCCGCGACCGACCGGGGCTAGGGGCGCAATCCCCTACATCGCGCGCCTGCCGCATTCAGTCCTACACAAGTAAGAGGCTGAGAGACCTCTGCCCCGCCTCGTATACCCTCTGTCGTCACACGATGGAGCCACTGAACCTAGGTCCGTGCTCTCATTGTTCATTTAGAGGAAGTCGGTTAGCGCCCGCTGTCCCCGACCCTGAAGCGCTTAGTATTAAAGGGGGTCTTCTTAATTGTAGATCTCTTAGTAAACACGCTCTCCAGCTGTGGGATCTCTTACTGGATGAGGACATACATATACTGTTTTTAACGGGAACCTGGTTAGGAGAACACTCGAATCCAGACATAGTGGACACTACTCCGCCAGGCTACACTCTCCACAGACTAGATAGAGAAAAAGGAAGGGGAGGTGGCATTGCCATCATTGTTAAATACCCTATTGAGTGTGTTCTAAAACCAGCAAAAATTGAAGATTGTGAAGCAGGAGAATTCAGTATCAAATTGGCTCCACACGAGACAATCTCGGGCATCCTAATATATAGACCTCCTGGCTCGCTGGGCAACTTCCGTAGCAGTTTACTAGAAGGGGCTGCTCAGACTGCGATTAAACACAATAAAGTACTGGTGTTGGGCGATCTGAACCTACACCTAGAAGATCCCTCACAAAAGGAGGCAGAGGAAGTTCGTCTTGTCCTACAAGAACTTCAGCTTAACCTGCTAAGTGTGGCACCCACACATCAGAGGGGTCACTGTCTGGACCCTATTTTTGCAAGCTGGGATAGGATACAAGCTTCTACTCCTTGTCAGCTCCCGTGGACCGATCACTTTTTGGTCCCTTTCCAATGTTTCTTTCAGCCTGTTAGGGTCATTGAGATAGGTAAGGGAAATATTATGAGACGCCAATGGAGACAGTACTCTCAAGAGCATTTCATAAGTGCCATCCAGAAAGCACAACCTCTGTGTGCCACTGACAGTGATCAGGCGAACAAGGAACTCAATCTACTTGTGACTGCCACTCTGGACGAGATAGCCCCCATGAGTAAGGCTAAAGCTAGAGAAGGCAGACAACGAACTGCCCCGTGGTTCACCCCTGAACTCCAGCAAATCAAGTCCAAGTGCAAAAAACTTGAAAGAAGCTGGAGAAAGAACCCGAATGAACTAGCAAAGAACAGTTATAGCTCAGCTCACCGAAGCTATCAGTATGCGGTGCGCAGAGCTAAAGCCAAATATTTCCATACACGCATTGAGGCGGCCGAGAGCTCCTCGCGTGAGCTGTTCAAAATTTATAAAGAAATATCCTCAGTCTCTAGCTCTAATACCTCCACAAAGGCCTCTAAGGAGGGTTGCAATAGAGTCGCTGACTTTTTTTCCAACAAAGTTAAAGCGATCTACGATTCCTTCTCCCAACTACCAGATAAGGGCATAGATTTTAAAGCAGGTAGTTCCCCTGCAGCCCCCGAATCCTCATTACAAACATTCGTGGTCCCCGCAGCTGACAAGCTTATAAAGCTGTGTCGAAGTGTGAAGTCGGGCTCCCCCAATGATCCAGCTCCTGCCTGGGTCATCTCTGAGGGCCTGACAGCCCTGGAACCTCACATCAGACACGTCCTACAAACCTCCTTTTTCACTCAACAAGTTCCTATGGAGTGGAAGAAAGCCATAGTTTTGCCAATAAGGAAAAAACAGAATGTGAGCATGGAGGTGCTGGAAAACCTCAGACCCATTTCCTTGTTGCCATACGTGGCGAAGGTGGCGGAGAAGGTGGTCAATACCCAGCTGACGGAACATCTGGAGAGGTGGAATCTACTTCATCCCTCACAGTCAGGCTTCAGGGTAGGCTATTCCACGGAGACGGCGCTCCTGAGAGCCACTGAGACTTTAAGAGCAGGGGCAGATGCAGGCCACACTATGGCCCTGATCATGCTCGACCTAAGTGCGGCTTTTGACACCGTAGCACATTCCATTCTGCTACGGTGTCTGAACGAAGCCGGGGTCGTTGGTCCTGCGCTGCGCTGGTTGCAGTCGTTCCTCACGGAAAGATGTTTCCAGGTACAGCAAGGGACATGTCGCTCAGTTGAGATGCCATTAGATCAGGGAGTGCCTCAGGGCTCAGCATTGAGCCCTACTCTTTTTAATCTTTATATGGCCTCCCTGGCGAAGGTGGTACAATCATTTGGGGTGGAACTGGTATCGTACGCCGACGACACCCAGCTGCTGATCTCCCTATCGCAGAACACCTCTAACACTCCAACCAACTTTAAATCCTGCATGCAGGCACTGGCTGAGTGGATGGACTCCCATTGTCTAAAACTCAATGGCTCTAAAACAGAGGTGTTGGTGGTGGGGGGGAAAAGTGAAAACTGGTCAGCTGAGTGGTGGCCGGCGTGCCTGGGTCCTGTTCCCACACCCTGTGAGGAGGCTAAGAATTTAGGAATCTGGATGAATCCCTCTCTCTCATACGAGGGCCACATAAGGCGGCTGGTGGGCAAATGTTTCGGAGTCCTAAAGACCCTAAATAAAACCCTAGACCTCCTACCCATAGCGGCCAGAAAGACACTAACACAGGCATTGGTGACCTCGCGGTTGGACTATGCAAACATACTGTTCCTAGGGGCAACCGAGGGTAGCCTAGGCCGCCTTCAAGTCATACAGAACTCCGCCGCCAGGCTGGTGTTAAGAAGACCTAGGAGAGCCAACTCGCAAAAGGCACTGGATGCGCTTCATTGGCTGCCTGTGAAGAAACGTGTGCTGTTTAAGTGCCTCCTCTTCTGTCACCGAATTGTCTGGGACAGGTCGCCCGCTTACTTAAAGGATTTAGTCAACCGCTATGAACCGACCAGGACACTCCGTTCGGAGGGTGCCGGACTGTTGACAGTCCCCAGGATAAGGAAGGCCAGATTAGGCGGGCGATCCTTTGCGCTACAAGCAGCTCAACAATGGAATAAACTTCCCCTTGTTTTGAGACTGGAGAACAGTGAATCACGGTTTAGGGCCTTGCTTAAAACTCATCTATACACGGCGTAGAGCATAGGACCTCATGTCATGCTGCTCACTGATAGCTTTAGCGCGGGGACACGCCGCGATGGCGTTACTGAGCGCTCTACAAGCTTTTATATTATTATTATTATTATTATAGATGAGAGCACAGGTAGTGTTCACGTAAAAAGATGACTGCCTAGCTGATTACATCAGCAACATGATAGTTTGCAAATAGTGTAAAGGATCAACATTATTTAAAGTAGAAACAAATAACATAAATAAATGTTAAACTTTTTTTCATGTTATCATCCATATCATTTTTTTGTATTCTTACCTTTTAAGCAATTTACATACATAACTCACTAAAAGGTATGTCCTAAACAGCATTACAACTGTTTTCAAACTTCACCGGTAGCTACTACAAACAAGAAGAAGAAAAAACTTTATTTAATGTAATACATTACAGAAATTATAACATTATATTTTTAAGAACATAAATTTAGAATTGCATAACATTTTCAGTTTCCCTTTTTTGCTGCTCTCAATTTCCACATAACTTCACCATACACAGTGTTTTTGATGTAGTATCATCGTTGAACAGCGGGGAAAAAACAAAAACAAATTGATTGTGAAAAAAAAACATATCAGTGTAGATCATCATTTTCAATATGTGTAGCTATCTGGTTTTCTATGGACACTTTGTTATGGGCAAAATAAATGCACATATACATGGAATATCAGAGGGTAAAAGAGTGATCAAACAGACACTTATCGATCTGTGAATGTTTCAAGAACAACCAATATGGGTCGAAGTATTTAACTTCAGGGTATGCAATGTAAGGCTTGTTATTTGCAACACCAAGTTTGGAACTTGAATACCACAATAAACAGCCCAATGGGAGCATCTATTTTGGAGGTATTCAGGACAACATTTCAAACTGCCATCGCAAATGAGTCATCTACCTATGGGGCACACTGCCACAAAGATCTTGAAAAGATTCTTTCAACTGCTGTAAAATATGTTTGTCTGATTAACCTGTTTGGGTTAGTAGGCCACCAATGTGTTGAATATTGCTTATGCCTAATGAATCCGGAGGAAGGACTTCTAAAAAAACTGATTTGAAAGGATCTTTGCGCTCCAGCTAAAATCTGTATTGCAAATGGCATTCAGATATTAAATAGAATCCTCCACTATTGTTCACTCCAAAACAGAACATTCTAATGGCTGATAGTAGCCCGCAGCATCAACATTCCAATGTTTGTTCACAGCTCCTCACAGAGCCCGAGGGGATTTCAACCCCCTTGGGCTCCGTGAGGCCATTAATTCATAAATTAGAACATTCTCCCCTCCAGTGATGGCATGTTCTAATAGCCTCAGAGCCTGATGTAGTGGGCTCTACTGACCATTAAAGGCTCACTCCCTTGTAAAAGGCCCTTACCTTCGGCTCGGGCCTTCGATGCTGAACTGGGCCTTAAATGGCAGGTAAAACACACTATGTTGTGATCTAAGGCTTTATTAAGTCTAGAAGCAGTTGTCTTGTCCTTTGAAGATAATCTTGAGGGCTTAATGAAACTCAAAAAGAGAAAAGCTAATTCCATCATATACCTCTCTGTCTCCTCAGAGATATCTGCAAGTATATCTTAGAAGGTTGCTTAGCAACAAACTTAGGAGGCTTAGGTTTCATCAACAGGAGAGACATAAGTTAGTTGGATAAACCAAATTGGTTGGTCTTGCGCTTGTTGCGGCGACTGAGGATATGGGTCTGAATCTCTTGAACATATTCTGCTCATGCCCAACTTTTCTAGAGCGTCACAGAGAATTTTATAGGCCATGTTTCATCAGATTGGAGTTTCATATGATTATTGATACATGCTGCAGATGTTTGTTGGGCAACAATATACAATTGATATGTAAATTAGTCGAATTTTTGTTCTTAGCTTTAACGGAACTTGAAAATGTTAAAGAAATGCCAGTTGTTTCAGATTGTATTTTAGAAAAAGCATAAGCAAGTAGAATCGGCCCAGCATCTTGAAGTTCTAATTTGAACTGCTGTTTATATAGCACAACAGAACTCCACAGCATTCCTTGTAAAGATAACTTCTTGTAGACAGATTTGTTTCATGGATGATAGTATTGGCATTCATTCACAATTATTAGGCCTGGGTGTAGTTTGTAGAGTTTTGCTACGCAGAATTTTGCGAAGTTACAAAATAACTGCAAAGTTCTGCGAATGATGGAATGCAGGGCGAACTGCAGTTTGTGCTGGTATTCCTGCCGCTCGAGCAAACATTCTACCCGAGCGGCACCTCGTGCTTGTAAACTTACTGTTTGCTGTCGCAAGCGGGGAAAGAACTCCGCTGTATATCGTGAAGCGGAGTTTTCTGCACTCTGCGAACTCCGCAGAGTGCGGAGTGCAGAAAACTCCGCAAACTCCGCAAACTGAACAAAGTTCACCGCCCAGGCCTAGTAATTATACGTTAAAATGCATTATTTAAAAAAAAACTTTTAATCATGCAAATAAATGAAATGAAATACTCAGATATACTCAGATGGCACACCGAAATTCCCTTGATCTCAGGACTGAATATGGTTTTTGCAGAAACGAATTCTGTCAATACTTACAATTGAGACAATGCATGCTTCCGGTATTAAATAGACTCCCACAAGATTTGGCATCCTCATCCTTGCAAAATTACTTAGTAAAAGGGGCCCATTATAAAAAGCTACATTCAGGTATGGATACATTTATGATACATTTATGATAATGAAACTTTACTCAGATATGAGTTAATGCTAACAATTGACAGGAGTTTAATGAAAGCCCATCTTAAATATACCTCCTTCAAAAAATTGCAAGACTGGTACTGGACACCCAATAAACTACACAGAGTGAAAATGTTCTCGGCACTATTTTCCTAATATGCACAAGAGGAGTTGGATTGCATCAGCCCTTGCATTAACACAGTCATGTATTTTATGAAAATCAAATTTTGTAGCTACGACAACACACAAAGTACGGCTGGATTCTATGGCTGTCATAGCGACACACCAGAGACTAATTTGGAAAGTTAATGATCAATTTAATTTTGTTTATGCTATCTGCATTCTTGTTCTCTCTAAATGATTAGCGTGGCTGCTCCCAAGGTAGAAGGTATCTGTTCCCTGCCCTGTTTTCCTATTTTTTTTATATTTTTGGGGGGACTCAGCTGAAGCTGAGTCCCAAGATGGCTGGCAACATTTCCTGCCTGAAGTGTTGGCACCCAATCGGAGGTCTGCATTTCCCTGCACGTGCTTGTCATTTTGGCACTTATTCTTAAAGAATCTGTGGCCATAGATATCATCGTTTTGATTCTCTTACATTTCTCGACAACTACTGAATGACTTTAGACCAAATAAGAAAAAGTGTGATCTGCGTAGCCAAATCTACCTATCTGCCAAATTTGGTGTAATTCTGGACAGAGGTGAGGGCAGTAGGTGTGTTGAGAAGTCCTATGCGAATTAACATGGGAAACTCACTTTTTTTTACTCCCCCTTTTTCTCGACCCTCATTTCACTGATCATCCTGAAACTTTCCATGCACAACAAGATTCACTGGTACACTTTTTTCGGAACATTTTGCTAAGATTCGTTAAATGGCACCAAAGATATAGGCAAGTCAAAAAAAAAAAATTTGCATGGAATATATATATATATATATATGTATATATATATATATTTTTTTTTTATATATATATACATATAAATATATATAATTATATATATATATATATGTATATTTATGTATATGTAGATATATATATTTGTGCATATGAACACACACACACACACACACAGATAAATAATATATAGATGTTAAACGTTTTAGAGGAAACACGAAAAATGTAATTATCATTAAAGCATAGTTGAGATTATCTTGCCTCACTTAGAATCATTAATTATGTTCCTATTTAAAAACCGATGTATGAAATTTTGATTATGTATATTGATTTGGTCTTACTGCTGCAATTTTTAGTTCCTTTCAGTGTGTGGTCTATAGAACGTACAGCTTTAAAACTTTCCCCAGTGTAAACCTCCTTTGCAGCGCCAGCAAATTGCAGCTGTAGATCGTATTGGCTTAAATAATGAAAAACATTTTTTAAGAAGACAGCTGAGTATGCAGCAGAAATGTTATTAGAAATAGGGAATTGTGTGAAACAGTTTTGACATTGAATCTACAAATAACCTACAACTAGCTAATAAATAATTTATATCTGGTGAGTATTGTGGAATATATGTGACATACTGTGGATGTATTAAACAAAGCACAGTCAAACAGATTGTTCTTGCGTAATTAGAAATCCTAATTAAAAATGTTGAGTCTCATATATTTGACATTATCAGTTCTATGTATCTAAGTAGCATCAACTTTAACAAATACCACAATTGGTTATCTACATTTTCATGTTCCAGTACAGCGATTGCTCTATTGCATTAGAGCATAATGAACATTGCTAATGACTTTGCTTCCTTTATTCATTAATGATACATGGAAAACCAAATGAAAAAATGAACTGCATACTGTTGCATGGAATTGCTTGATCAAAGTGGGCTACCAAATATCAGTGAAATTCGATATTGGAAAGCCACATGTGAATAAAGTGACCAGCTTTGGACTACATTTGAATTAGTGCTGGTGGGCCAAAGATAGGAACTATAGGAATACTTCATGTATTCTGAATTTATAACATCTTTGGAAGGAGACAGGAACTGATAAAGCTGCAATGTGCCCTGTGCTCACTTCAAATGTATTCTACTATCACAACAGGCAAAACTGGCATTAAAGGGAACTCCTTATAGGCTGATGTGCACCTTGTGAAAGAGCAAAATGCAGTCACTCAAACAGACATTAACCAGAGACTTAAGTAGGCTGACCCATCGCCCCATGCTGTAGTGGGCAGAAGCAAAATGGGAATGACACAACAGACAAATTGATGAAGAAAGGTTGCTGAAAGCCCCTTAACGTAAATCTATCATGTTAATTTTTTATAATAAAATCAAAACATATTGGTTAACACCAGCCCTGATGTTGGAGCAGAAGGCTTATACAAGCTACTATTAGCTCTGAGACACTTAATTATGTTCAATGGAGCTCCAAACATTCTAATGTTCCAATACTAATTAGAGCAAATATTGGAAACAATAAATCAGACAATGGAAATAATGTGCCCCATTGGATAAGTTGTGCAGCAAAACTAGGTCGCCCTTCTCGACCAATGCCACATGGCAGTTCTCTTCCTCCTGGACCTATCGGTTGCTTTCAACACTGTCTCCCACCACACACTAGCCACCAGACTTCACGACACCAGCATCCAAGGAAAAGCCTTTGACTAGATACGATCTTTCCTCTCAGGGAGAACACAGAGATGAAGACTCCCGCCCTTGCTCTCAGAACTGACAGAGATCAGATGTGGAATACCCCGAGTATACTCTCTCAGCCCTATACTCTTCAACATCTCCATGGACCCCCTCGCAACCATAGTTAGAAACCATGGGCTCAACATCATCTCCTACGCCGATGACAGCCAGCTTATCCTCTCCCTCACCAAGAAACCTGACATCAACAGACACAACTTCCAAGAAGGGATGAAAGCTGTCGGGACCTGAATGAGCAGCAGCTGCCTGAAGTTCAAATCAGAGAAAACAGAAGTCTTTATCCTCGGCTCTATCCCCTCTGCATGGGACAACCCCAGGAAACCCACCCACGACAATGGACCATGCACGCAACCTCAGCATCATACTCGACTCTTCACTCACCATGAATCGCCAGATCAATGCCGTTTTCTCTGCATGCTTCACAACCCTTCAGTTACTTCACAAGACCTTCAAGTGGATTCCCTGACTCCAGGAAAACCGCCACCCATGCACTCAACAGCAGACTGGACTACAGCAATGTTCTCTATGCCAGAATCAACAATAACCTCCTCCGCAAACTCCAGACTGCCCAGAGCGCTGCAGCCAGACCTATCCTCAACATCCCACAACACCACCAAGCTACTCACACACACCTACAAAGCCCTCCACAACACCGGACCCCAATTATGTCATGAAAATAAAGGAGATTTTTATGTTACATTCTATGGCATTACTAGCTATTTTGACATTTTATTAGGCACTTATACAAAAGGGATCCAAATATTACAAAATGTGCAGAACACTTTAAAAACTATGCCTATTTAGCGACAATATTTAATATAGCATTCATCAACAATTAATGGTTTTGATTTGCATGGATTCACGGGCATGCCACTTTCTATACGCTGTGCAAAAAGTGCATCCACATGTAAGGACTTTGTCATCGATAACCAGTCTTAATTACTTTGCTATTTATTGTATCCAATACATAACAATACCCTCATGATCCTTGTTTATTGGATGTGATCAATAACAACAGTTACAAGTTTTTCCCAAGAAACGTTGAACAACCTGCTTATCCTGGTGCTTGCTGAGAAAAATCCAACACATTTTAACAAAAAAAGCCTTGTTTCTAGCTCAAACAGCTCAAGCATTACAAAATGCTGCGACAAGTGTTGCAGCGTGGTGGAAGGCCCTTTGCAAACCTAGAATGGTCACCTGTTACTTATTGCTAAATGTGGGTGTTAAATTGAGACTAATGGTGTGCAAGCCACTTTCTGCATTTCTGTTGCTTCTTTCTGCACGTTTCCTCTTTTTTCTGCACTTCTCTTGCCTCTTTCTACAAATCTCTTCTACTTTCTGCATCTCTCTTGCTTTTTTCTACATGTCTGTTGCCTCTTTCTGTACCTTATTTCCTTTATTCTGTATCCTTCTTTCCTCTTTCTGCACCCTTCTTCCCTCTTTCTGCATCTCTCTTGCCTTTTTCTGTAACCCTCTTATGTCTTTCTGCACTTTGTTGCCTCTTTCTGCACCTCTGTTCCTTCTTTCTGTACTTCTTTTGTTTCTTTCTGCAGAGCTATTGCCTCCTTCTGCACTTCACTTGCTTCTTTTTGTACCCCTCTTGCCTCTCTCTCCACCCCTCTTCCCACTTTCTGCACTACTGTTGCTTCTTCCTGTACTTATCTCACTTCAATCTGTACCTCACTTGCCTCTTTCTGGGCCTCTATTGCCTCTTTCTGTAGTTCACTTGCCTCCTTCTGTACTTCACTTGCCTCTTTCTGTAACTTTCTTGCCTCTTTGTGCACCTCTCCTGCCTGTTTCTGTACCTCACTTGTTTATTTCTGCACCCTTTTGCCTGTTTGTGCACCCCTCTTCCCTCTTTGTGCAACTCTCTTGCCTCTTTCTACACCTCTCGTCCCACTTTCCGCACCACTCTTGCCTCTTTCTGTACCTCTGTTCTTTCTTTCTTCACCTGTCTTGTCTTTTTCTGCACCTGTCGTGTCTCTTTCTGCACCTTTGTTGCTTCTTTATGTAGTTCTCTTCCTCTTTCTGTACCCCTCTTGCCTCTTTGTCTACCTCTCCTACCTCTTGCTGCACCCCTCTTGCGTCTTTATGCACCTCTGTTGGTTCTTTCTCCAAAGCTCTTGCTTCTTTGTGCATTTCACTTGCCTCGATCTGCATTTCTCTGGCTTCTTTCTAAACCTCTTTTGCTTCTTTCAGCAATTCGCTTGACACTCTCTGCACTTCTCTTGCTTGTTTCTGCACCTCTCTTGCATCTTTAGCCACCGCTGTTGCCTCTTTCTGCACTTCACTTGCATCTTTCTGCACCTCTTTTTCTTCATTCAGCACTTCACTTGCCTCTTTCTGTACCACTCTTGCTACTTACCACACCTCTGTTGGCTCTTTCTTCACTGCTCTGGCTTCTTCCTGCACCTCTGTTTCAAATTTCTGCATACCTCTTCCCTTTTTTTGCACCCCGCTACCCTCTTTCTACACATATTTTGCCTCGGTTTGCCCATCTGTTCCCTCTTTGTGTACCCCTTTTGCCTGTTTCTAAAAGTCTCTTGCATCTTTCTGCAATTCTCCTGCCTCCTTCTGTACCTCACTTTCCTCTTTTTGTACCACTGTTGGTTCTTTTGCATTGCTCTTGCTTCTTTCTGTACATCTCTTGCAGATTTCTGTACCCCTCTTGCCTCTTTCTGCACCCCTTTTACCTGTTTTGCACCTCTCTTGCCTCTGTCTGCACCTCTGTTCCCTCTTTCTGCACTTCTTTTGCCTATTTCTACACTATCTTGCCTCTTTTTGCAGTTCTCTTGCCTTCTTCTGCACCTCTGTTGCTTCTTTCTGCACTTCTCTTACCTCTTTCTGCACCCCTGTTGCTACATTCTGCACTTCCCATACTCCTTTCTACACCTGTCTTGCTTTTTTCTGTACCTCTGTTGCCTCTTTCCGCACTCATCTTCCCTCTTTCTGTACCTTTCTTACCTGTTTCTGCATCTCATTTGCCTCTATCTGCACCTCTCCTGCTTCTTTCTTCACCTCTGCTGCTTCTTTCAGCAATTCGCTTGGTTTTGCACTTCTCTTGCCTGGTTCTGTACCTCTCTTGCTTCTTTATGAACCCCTCTTTCCTCTTTCTGTGCCTTACTTGCTTCTTTCTGCACCGCTCTTGCCTCTTGCTGTACACCTCTTCCCTCTTTGGGCAACTTTCTTCTTGCCTCTTTCTTTGCCTCTTTTGCCTCTTGCTGCACTTCTATCGCTCTTTCTGTACCTTTCACACCTCTTTCAGCACCTCTGTTACTTTTTTCTGCACTTCTCTTTCTTCTTTCTGCACCCCGCATGCTTCTTTCTGTGCCTCTCTTGTCTCTTTGTGCACCCCTTCTACCTTTTTCTGCACACTTCTTGACTCTTTTTCAACTCTGTTGGTTCTTTCTGCACTGCTCTTGCTTCTTTCTGCCCCTTACTTTCCTCTTTCTGAAGCTCTGTTGCTTCTTTCTACACCTCTGTTACTTCTTTCAGCAATTATCTTGCCTATTTCTGTACTTCTCTTCCTTCTTTCTGCACCCTTCCTGCCTCTTTCTGTACCTCTCTTGCCTCTTTATGTACTTCTCCTACCTCTTGCTGCACCCCTCTTGCATCTTTTTGCACCCCTGTTGGTTCTTTCTACACTGCTCTTGCTTCTTTATGCATTTCGCTTGCCTCTTTCTGCACTCCTCTTTCTAAACCTCTGTTGCTTCTTTCAACAATTCTCTTGACTCTTTCTGCACTTCTCTTGCTTGTTTCTGTACCTCTCTTGCATCTTTTGACACCTCTCTTGCCTCTTTCAGCACTTCATTTACTTCTTTCTGCACCTCTCATCTCTTTCTGCACCCTTAGTGCATCTTTCAGCACATTTGTTGCTTATTTCTGCACCTCACAGTGTTCTTTCTGGACCCCTCCTGCCTCTTTCTGGACTACTCTTGCTTCTTTTTATACCTCTCTTGCCTCTTTCTGTTCCTCTGTGGCCTCTTTCTGCACCTCTCTTGCCTCTTTCTGCACTACTTTTGCTTCTTTCTATACTGTTCTTCCTTTTTTCTGCACCCTTCTTCCCTTTTTTGCATCCCTCTTGCCTCTTTCTGATGTTCTCTTGCCATTTTCTGCACCTCTATTGCCTCTTTCTGTACCTTACTTGCCTCTTTCTGCACTTCTCTTGCTTCTTTCTACACCTCTGTTGCTTCTTTCAGCAATTCTATTGCCTCTTTCTGCAGTTCTCTTCCTTATTTCTGCACCCCTCCTGCCTCTTTCTGTACCTCTCTTGCCTCTTTGTGCACCTCTCCTACCTTTTTCTGCACCCTTCTTGCCTCTCTTTGTACCTCTGTTGGTTCTTTCTATACTGGTTTTGCTTCTTCATGCACCTCACTTACCTCTTCCTGCAGTTCTCTTGCTTCTTTCTTTACCTCTGTTGGTTCCTTCTGCATTTCTCTTGCTTCTTTCTGTATCCCCTTGCCTCTTTCTGAACCCCTCTTTTCTCTTACCGTACCTCTCTTGCCTCTTTCTGTACCTTCCCTGTCTGTTTCTGCACCTCTCTTGCTTCTTTTTGTACCTGTTTGTTCTTTCTGCACTTCTCTTGCTCTTTCTGCACCTTTCGTGCCTCTATCAGCACCTCTTTTGCCTCTTTATGCACTTCTCTTCCTTATTTCTTCACCCCTCCTTCCACTTTCTGTAGCTTTCTTGCCTCTTTGTGCACCTCTCTTACCTATTTCTGAACCACTCTTGTCTCTTTTTGCACCTCTGTTCATTCTTTGTGCACTGCTTTTGCTTCTTTCTGTATCTCACTTGCCTCTTTTTGTACTTCTCTTGCTTCTTTCTGTGCCTCGATTGCTTCTTTCTGTATCTCCCTTGTCTGTTTTTGCACCTCTGTTGCTTCTTTCTGCACTTATCTTGCCTCTTTTTGCACCTCTGACTTAGAGATAGTTTTAATTCCCCTGCCCTATTATGGACTAGGGCCTTACAGGGGAGGTCATGCCAATCACTGCGGTACCCCAACCCATACTATACCCTAGTGTATGTATGTGTTTTCACTGTATTCTAAGTATCTTTCAGCATAGTACTGGCTCCAGGCCGGGTTAGTCAGAGTGAGTTACCACCGGTATCAATCAGCAAAAAGCTGGGGGCACAGGATGACTTTGCAAAAAACCTCTTACTGCACCTCTTTTGGTTTTTCTGCATATCTCTTGCTTCTTTATGTACCTTTCTTTCCCTTTCTGGACTTCTGTTGCCTCTTTCTGTGCCTTTCTTCCTCTTCCTGCACATGTCCTACCTCCGTAGGCATACTTAGAAATTAGCATTTAAAAAACCTTAGAAATTCACCTAAATACCATGGGTGTCAGATGCGTTATAGTTAGAAATTAGCATTTAATAACCTTTCAAATTCAGTGAAAAAAACCATAGGTTTCAGGGATGTTATAGTTAGAAATTAGCATTTAAAAAACCTTGGAAATTCACTGAAAAAAAACACGGGCTTTAGGGACATTACAGTTAGTTGGACACGTCACTCGTACAAAACCAGAGAAATTCGGCCGTTATAGTTGGTTGAACACTGCTGATGACGTCAAATATTACATAATTCATTACACGGTCAGCGACATCACTGATACATCTCAAATGACTTCACTGATGACATCATCCAGTGACTGTGTGTTTCTATACAGTTTAAATATGTTTTAAATATATAAATGGCAAAGTGTATTGAAGAATGAGTGGGTGTATAAGTGTCCAAATTGATGATTTAGTAGATGTGTGACTGACTGGTCCACAAGCTGATCAGAATTGCAGCCCTGACATTAAAATACCTGACACGTTTCGGAGTAATTCAGACTCCTTCAAAGGTTTATGGCAGTTCCACAATGCATGAACTGTTGTGTGGAGTTTTAGGCTCCGAGTGAATTTTCCCAATTCATGCCCTTATATAGGTACAATTCACATTGCCCTTATATAGGCATAGAAATCAATCCCTTATTTAGACATAGCCCATGCAGACCAAATAGAGACATGGCTACTTCCACCCATACCAAACGTCACAACGTTTTCTTGGAAAATCAGCTGAAGCAGTCAGGGGCCTTCCCTTGCTTGAATATTGATTTGTCCAAGAGCACATGTACTTTACAAAGAACTACTATTCCCAAGGGGTTCTTTCCTGACGTTAATATGCCCGGCTTTACGTCAAACTAGACACCTTCAAGGTATAAATATGCCTTACCTTGCTCTTACAAGACATGGCGGTTCAGAGCAGTTTGACCATCTACTTGCCCAAAACAGCTCGCTACAGCAAGTGCCGAAGGAAGCTGACCCTCCAGCTGACGCACTGATCGAGAGGCTGCATTTCTCTCGGCGAGAATCCAGCTACAGTGTTTCCAAGCTCCCCTTGCGGGGTGTTGGGAAAACGAGTTCCGAGACTGAGATACCAGACCTCCTTCATTCTAAACTAAGGTATGGAGCTGATTAGAACCGAGAGAAATCTTGGATATATTCTTGGCAAAGAAAACTAAACCTATGCTACGCAATACTTACTTCTTCCCGCGTACTAGACTTAGGTTAGGTACATTGGGGTAGGCGTATTTTAGAATCACCAGTTGAGCATTTTTAGCCATTGTTATTTATGTATGTATATATATATGGTTTAGAAATAATACAATGATCTTACAGTATTATTTTATAGTATTGTTCTCGCTGTATGCATTATACTTTGCTGTCTGCATACGATTGTAGCAGTTCACTTTTCTTGCATGAGAAAGAAGACTGTTCAATAAAACCTTTTATTGAAAACTCCTGTCTCTCTATTTCTCTGCACCTCTGTAGAAACTAAGCATGCACGATTGACTGAGTGAAATACTTATCTACTGTTTACGCAACTCTAGAGATACATTTCTTATTCTTGGGAAACAAAGTTGTCATGTTTATGCGGTTGTCAAAAAATAATCTATTCTTGTGAATTCTAGAAAGTTTTTAGTGACCTCTGAGCTATCTGGCACTCACTATTAAGTTTAAAATATTCAATAGAGACCTAGTTGACCTCAGTCCTACGTCTAATCTATAGGATATATGATTCCAATGCGCCGAGCCTATTGGGAATATAGGAACTATACTACATGTCGCCCAACGTTTGGTAAGGCACTAATTTAACTCTAGATACTACAGTAACTCAGTCGTGCTTTTTTCAGAGACCAATTTGTCCCATAAAATACTCCAATGGATGTCTGGAGTGGGTAAAAATATAAAATAGCTGCCATAACTGAGTAGGACGAAAATCGTATGTATTATTTTTTTGGTTTGTTCAACTTTGAAGGATACAGTGTTCCAAAATAATACGCACCTTATCTTTGTTTCCTTGAAACTTGCTCTGCAACAATCATTAAACAATGTCTAATAACGCCAACAGCACCGAGAACGGTGGAGCTACAGGCAATAATGCCGTACCAGGCATTGACGTTACAGGTGTCCAAGAATATGACCCGGATGCTATATTCATCCCAGAAAATTTAAGGAAAGCCATCACTATAAAACTTATAACAAATGGCCTATCATCAAGAGGTGGTAGGGTAATTTTTGTGAGAGAGGTACATGAATATTGTCAGACAGAGGTATTTTATTCATGGATTACCTTCCCTGAAGCAAATCCAATATCACATGTGTTTCACTTCTACAAAGAAGAGGAACATTCAATGGAATACATTCCTTTTGAGGACATTGAAATTCCACTAACTTACCAAGAGCGTGCACTCTGGTTTAAAGGCGCCCTACAACATCAAAATCACATTACCAGGCTTGGTCCTCTAGGTAGACCAGGAGCAACATGGCCGGTATTAGCCAGCTAAACACCACATACTGCCTTTAAAGAAATGACAGGTGCAGCACTATTAGTCAAATAAAAAACGAATAAAAATACACAGACAATTGGTTTAATATGTCACGCGGACTCTAACAGTCCAACCTCCTACAAGGATTCCACAAAACACCCCTTACCAGGGGAACACAAATAAAATTACACCACAGACTATACAATCAGTCATTGGTAAATTACCAGCAAAAAGGGAACAAATTCCATTCTGGATAGCTCAAAAAATTACTCAAATAGAGGCAGTATTTCCTGATACTACCCCTCATGAGAAACGTAGGATTTTAACAATCTGTTAACTAATGGGGATCGCACCACACTTGGAGGACTGCGACACTTGGGGTACAGTCTTTGCTGCAATCTACACCAAAACACATGGTGTTCCGTCTATGGCGGAAACAAACTTCTAAAGAGAAGCGTTCTCAATCCCGAGGTAGGTCTCCTCAAAAGGAGCCCTCTGAAAGGAGGTATAACCTCAGGAACAGGGATAATTTGAGAAAACCTGATAGATATCAAGATACTAATACACGTTCCTCTCGTACCTTTCAGACTTCATCACAGAAATCAGAAAGAAGAGGACGATCAGAACACAAAGAAGAACGCGTGAAGTCCTAAGACGATCAGCACGTTCCAAAAAATAAGAAAACTCAATTCACCGAAAAGAAGGTAGCAGTTCTGAAAATCAGACATGCCGAAGATCTTGAGGACACAACTCAAGAACGGGGAATGGTCTCAGACAATGTTGGACAGCGCAACAGAAGTAACCATAACTCACAAGATCTTGAAGGATCATCTGGAGACAATGGACCTGAATGAGTACATCCAGGTTGAAACTGCTGATATCAGGGTTAGTGTCCCTCACAAGTTATATGAAGTAAGACTCCGGATGGAGGGAGATATAACTAGAAAAATAAGAGCACTCTTTTGGGAGAAGCTCTCCAAGGGTTATGACATTCTTGTAGCTGAACAAGACTGGCCACCTGGATTTGTCAGGGAGTGCCCACATGGTGAAGACATCATTATACTTGCCTTCTCCAATCATATTCCAATTCATTAAAAATATACTTATGCCAGGAAATGGGCAGTAACCCAGGCTCCTACATTATATAAAAATCATGTAGGATGGGATGAGGATGCTCCTCAACATAAACTCCAGTTAAAAACTCAACCAATCGCACAAAGGCAGTACCCAGTTAAGCAAGAAGCTAAAAAAAACAGGTCAGGGAAATCTTATATCAACTTGAATACCAAGGGGTGATTGAAACATGCACCTGGTCCATGAACAATCCTTTCTTTCCTGTCTCCAAATCAGACGATACATATTGTCTTGTTTTGGATTATAGATCATCAACAACATTCTCCTCCTACACATGACGAATGCTTACGCGGCTGTGTCCTTCACCTTCAGTACTATTTTTTGTAGTAGCCATACTCCACGCAACTAGTACTTAGATTTTGAATACTTTAGCATTGCTTAGGCTACAATTTATGGCACTGTTCTTGTGTACTGTACTATCTATCGTACTGTTCTAATGCTCCGCTCAGGCCACTCAATGTTTCATTTCCTTGCTTTCATATGCTGCTACTGCCAGTGTGTACCACTACTACTACCACCACAACGATGACATTTCATCCATCCAGGATTTCATAGCCAACCTTAATCGCCATTTTCCATGCAGCCAGCCCTGTGCCTAGCCCTATTCTCAAACACGAATCACAGGTAAGATAAGCATTTTGGGGGAGGAAGAATAATGGAGTAGGAGGAGAGGAGAGACTGACGGTACTACTAGTAAAGTAGTAGGACAATTGAAATCACTAAGTCTGTCAGTGGCACTTTTGTACAAGTTTGGGCAATTAGACAATTTGAATCAACCAGTCAGGAAAACAAACGTACAGTTAACCCTCCCCTGCCTCCCCCACAAAACAGTAAAAAAAACACGGATGCTATGTTTAAGTTGAAATGAATCATTATTTGAGCCCTAACAAAAATAAACTATCCCACAAGAAGACCCGACCCACCCCCCTCCCTAACCCCAACCAATGTCCATGAACTCAATGTCCCCAGTCCAAAAACCCCAACGCCCAATTCCCACCCCGCAAAAGTCTTTAAAAAAGGGGCAAGGGGCATTCTCTCTACTTCTGCCGGCAGTGTCCTTGGCCAGGTGGTCACGCTGCTCTCTCCGGAGGTCCTTGAGCAGGGCTTTCAGCCTTGCCATCTCCTGCTCAAGGTTGGACACTCGCAGGGTCAATTGGTGCACAGGAGCCTTGCACTTGCAGGTACTGTGGGGGGCAGCTGTTGTTTTTGCTGCTCGGCGTCGGCGGGTGGCTGCCGGACCACGGCTCTGTACTGCTGGAGGTTTGCGCTGACTGTATGACCCAGGGGCAGCGGAGGAGGATGCAGCTGTCGTGGATGTTGTTGACTGCGACTGCGAGTCATCCTCCTCCTCCTGGGCCACCAACCGCCGATATTTGGCGACAATTGTCTCCAGCTTCCGTTGCCGGGCCCGTCTAGCCAACTCCTTCCTTGTTAGTTTAGAAGGAGTATCTATATGAAGAAAGAAAAACATACTGTAACCAAAGCTCTTTAAGATTAACACAAAATAATTCAGCAGAAAGTTGTGTCACAGTAGCACTAGCAACTTGCAAGCACAGTACATAACATTTGTGGCATGTATCTATCTAACCTCCCACTTCGTCGGCCTCTGCTCTAACATTAGTGGGAGTTTCAGGAATTCTACTAGCACTATATGGACTCACTACATTAGACTCAGACAGTCAGTACACCAGTGTTCTTCTTCTCTCTTTGGAAATTGGTACGTAAACTTGTGGAAGCAGGCATAATGCCAGCGTAGTCAACTTGACGCAAGCCATGATGACACAGACTTGCATTACTGTTACCAGTTCAGTACATGCAGGTGGTGAAGCTCTTACTTTTCTATTACGGGTGGTACTGGCCATACTCTGTTACAAGGGCTACTGCTTAATTAATTTAACTTTCACCCTGCCCTGCCCCTGACTACTACAAAAGGAAAATGAAGAATATAAATAATATGATCATCTATCCCTTCACAGGATATTTTCTTACATATGGGATGACTTTAGGTGCTTTGTTTTTGATTGAGTGAACACCGATAGGCCACAGATAAAAGACAGAGTTATAAGAAAATTATTAACAGAGGTAGTGAGTGGTCCCCGTAATCGCCGGATGTATGCTGTGCTTGCAAACTACTGTTACTAGTCATGGTAGTATTCGGAAAAATTACAACTTCTTTCCTCGGCTTTGCTACTCTGGCATGGACGTGCGGTGTTACATGCTCTTCAAAGTAACACTCTTCATCCAGTAACCGTCTACTTTGTCTATATACACCTATTCTATCTATGAGGAAGATATCATCCAGGCATCCTTCCATTCAAAGTAAATGTCAATCATTCGTCTTAATCTCTGACTCTCAACTGGACAAACCAGCGCAGTCAACTTGACGCAAGCCATGATGACACAGACTTGCATTACTGTTACCAGTTCAGTACATGCAGGTGGTGAAGCTCTTACTTTTCTATTACGGGTGGTACTGGCCATACTCTGTTACAAGGGCTACTGCTTAATTAATTTAACTTTCACCCTGCCCTGCCCCTGACTACTACAAAAGGAAAATGAAGAATATAAATAATATGATCATCTATCCCTTCACAGGATATTTTCTTACATATGGGATGACTTTAGGTGCTTTGTTTTTGATTGAGTGAACACCGATAGGCCACAGGTAAAAGACAGAGTTATAAGAAAATTATTAACAGAGGTAGTGAGTGGTCCCCGTAATCGCCGGATGTATGCTGTGCTTGCAAACTACTGTTACTAGTCATGGTAGTATTCGGAAAAATTACAACTTCTTTCCTCGGCTTTGCTACTCTGGCATGGACGTGCGGTGTTACATGCTCTTCAAAGTAACACTCTTCATCCAGTAACCGTCTACTTTGTCTATATACACCTATTCTATCTATGAGGAAGATATCATCCAGGCATCCTTCCATTCAAAGTAAATGTCAATCATTCGTCTTAATCTCTGACTCTCAACTGGACAAACCTTACCTTTTCTCACCAAAAACAACCTTTATATTTTATTTTGTAAACCGCCAGCCATGCATCCGTGCTTGACTTGCATTTGAATTTGAACCAAAGGATATATTGCGCACACATACAGTTTCTGTTTCACCCACCCAGGCAGTCCTCTTTTCTTTCTTCTTCCACCCATCCTTGCTTCAGCCTTCAGCCGGCCATGCATCAGATTCCCAGCCATCTCGGGCAGCATTCAAAAACACGTATCATTCTTTGCCAGTCATTAATTTTAACTCGCTCGTCCTTCCTAACACCCTTCTTTCCCTTTTCGTTCATCCCATCCATCAAGTTCATCTCTGATCTGACTTGGCTTCTCGATAAAACTTTCACAGCTGATTTGAAGTCAAATTTAGAGGAGGCCATTGGTTACTCGTCAACTCCCGCCGCTAATGCTATTGCTAATGAGAAGTCAAGGGTGACTATCTTCTACCTGGTTGACAAAAACATGGTTCTAAATTTGTAAGTCTTCTTAACAGTAAAGTGTACTTGTACTGTACAACATTTACACCCCTGCAGAGAGTCCACTCTGCAATATCAATAAGTAAGGAATGTAATAGGTTACCACTGCCCGCCACTACCATGGCATCCCCCACAGCAGTTCCTGCTGGCTGTGGCACCGCATCCACCCCTGGAGTGACCACCTCCGCGCTGGCCCCGGCACTGGTGGTTGGCTGTGCCGATGGTGTTACGCCTAGAAAATATATTTAATATTTTTAGATGCCATATACACCACTCCCTATTTTGTCTAGGAATGACATTTTTTTACTAGTACTACATAAACAAATGTAGTAATTTTTGACTCTCTAGTCTAAACTAAAAATTTCTCTTTCTTCAGGGAAGGGTGTTTTTTATTTATGCTTAGTCATAACATGTGATGCTACACTTTTTGGCACAACTGATGAATGAACACACCATTTTTCTCATAACAGACAGAAGCTTCCCTTCTACGAACAAGAGCAAGATCATATGAATGTTAGTCGGTGTCGTCAATGATTCATCTCCACCAAGACTTTAATTTCCAACCAGGTGAGGGCTCTCCCATAATTAATATGTGAAATCAGCCACTTTTCAGTCGTTCACCTTTTATCTTATATGAAGTTGCTTTTAATAAATGGTTTTATATAATGCACAATTTACATTTTTACAGAGTACACACAGAGCTAGTTATTTTACTTTTAATAAAGCTTTAAAGCTTACATAGACTCTGTGGTTTTTGGTCATGAGTGAGTGAACGAGAGGGTTTTCAATTTGCAAGCATGAGTTTGTGACTCTGAGAGGTCGGGACGATGACTCTGTAGTCTTATGTTCTGGGTTGTATAATCATTGGGGATCATCGCTGCATTCGGGAGCTAAATAATGACTCTGACACACTAGCTAGTCAGTAAGGAGATTGGGGGTTCAACTTATGTTATGCCTGAGGTATGTGGAAAGTCTAACTGCGCCTATTATCATCAATGCCCTATTTCTTGTACATAGTTATGTATGTGCAGAATAGTCCCTGCAACAGTAGTAGTATGTCCTCCTATCCAATCAAAAAGTAAACTAGTATCTTATTCTTGGTGGTCATTGACATTTTAATGTTGGGAATTGTCAAAGCATAAACATTTAGAAGACTTCAATAGACATTATGGACAACCCAGAGGACTGCACTCAGTGCCTAGAGCTATTGCTGAATAGGAGTGTTGTTTAACACCTTTTGCAAACTGTGCAAGCTTAGCTAGCTACACAGACAGACTAATAATAATCTAGTAGTAGCACAGAGAGTCAAGGTCGAGGCAGGATAAGAATTTAGAAACAGTCTACAAGAAGATCAAAGTCAATTTAGGACAAAGTAGAATTATGAGGAACGTTTGGAATAAATAGGTTCTGTAAAAGATAGGGAAGTATAATTAATAATATTAACAGGAAAACTTACTGGGGCCAGCAGAGGAGCCCTCGGCGGACCTATCCTGGCCTTCCTGTTCCTGCTCTGCCAGTGCCGCTACCTTCTCCTCTGTCCTCTTGCCCCTGGGGGGAGCTGATGTACAACATGAAAGAAAGACACAAACATGGATGATTGTTGTCAACCAAATCAAACATTAAAAAAGCAATAACAAAATATTTCAAGGAAATAGACACCAATTGCACTAAATTTATCGACCTATCTGATGTGGTCTACTAGGATATTAGTATTGCTGGATTCGCGGACCGTCTACTTGGAAAGTTATGTAACTCACTAAACCAACTACAAAAAGGTTCTACTAGGACTGCCAGGCAGCACTTCGCAGCACGAGTAGTGACGGACACAGTCCGTCATGATTGCAGACCACTAAAAAGTTTCCTACTAAATAACCCGTCATAATATACTCAAACTATCAATCCACCACCACTATCTCTTCTTAGTGCCAGGAGTACAAAGGAAGGACTGGACTTGAGTCTCTAGTGTCTAGTATTACACAGTTCTGTAAAGTACACTCATACATAATCACTCAGGCCAAATGAGCACAAAATTGAAAACAAGTAAGCAAAATAGCACCGCCAGTGAGCAGGAGAGCACCTACAATCACAGAAGATTTTGAAACATAATTTACCTACAATATAACACGCAAAAATAAAAAAATCCGCAAATTTGCACAAATTCGTGGATTTTGCGGACCGCAAATTCTCTTTCGCGCGAATTTGCGTACCGCGAATTCGTAAATTTCGCCCATACTTACTCCATGCCCTAAGGCCTGCTTTGTTGCATGACTTCTTGGGTAGTGACTGATGATTACAGTTCTGCAAGGAGAGTGTCTGGCTGAATGTATAACTGCTTCACTTTTAGCACAGTGTATAGATAAGCACATACTGCTGTATGGCTCACTACAATACTGAAACAGCAGTGTCAGAGTGTTTGGTGAAAGTGTAAGGATACAAACTGGGGAATTGAAGATATAAAAGACAATTGCAGATACATAGAAGACTGCAAGCATAGTCTATAGGGGTTTGAAGCAGTTCATGGCCTAAGGCCTACTTTACTGCATAAGTACTTCGGCACTGACTGAATAATTGCACTGCTGCAAGGAGAGTGTCTAGCTGAATGTATAACTGCTTCACTTTTAGTACAATGCATAGATAAGGACATACTGCTGAATATTTCACTACAATAATGAAACAGCAGTATCAGAGTGTTTAGTGGAACTGTAAAGATACAGACTGGGCAATTGAAGGTTTAAAAAGCAAGTTTGCAGGTGCATAGAAGATTGCATGCATAGTCTATAGGGGTTTGAAGCAGTCCATGCCCTGAGGCCTACTTTGCTGCATGAGTACTTACGTACTGACTGAATGATTACAGTTCTGCAAGGAGAGTGACAAGCTCAATGTGTAACTGCTTCACTTTTAGAACAGTGTATATATAAGCGCATACTGCTGTATGGCTCACTACAATACTGAAAAGCAGTGGTAGAGTGTTTGGAGGGAGTGTAAGGATACAGACCGGGTAATTAAAGGTTTAAAAGACAGGTTTTTACATGCATAGAAGAGTACATGCATAGTCTATAAGGGTTTGAAGCAGTGCATGCCCTTAGGCCTACTTGGATGTATGACGTTACAACGCATACTTTTACAACGCCTACCTTTACATCGCAAGTTTTACAACGCATAATGCTTTTGGGCGCTGGATAGTGAATAGTTTAATTTACTATTCCAACTCCAGTCCCCGTGGATAGTAGGGAAGGTGTTGGATAGTACATTAAACCTATTCCCTATCCTAGAGCGCCCCCCAGCGATATATACGTTGTAATGGTTTGCGTTGTAAAAGTTACGTTGTAATGGTAGTTTGTTGTAAAAGTTTTGTTGTAAAGGCTGTATACCGGCCTACTTTACTGCATGACTACTTGGGTACTGGCTGAATGATTACAGTTCTGCAAGGTTAGTGTCGAGCTAAATGTATAACTGCTTCACTTTTAGCACAGTGTATAGATAACCACATACTGCTGTATGGCTCACTACAATACTGAAACAGCAGTGGCAGAGTGTTTGGTGGAAGTGGAAGGATACAGACTGGGCAATTGAAAGTTTAAAAGACAAGTTTTCTGGTGCATTGAAGAGTACATGCATACTGAATAGGGGTTTGAAGCAGTCCATGGCTTGACGCCTACTTTGAATACTGTAAAGATTGTATAAGTGAATCTATAAGTGCTTCACTTTTACTACAGTGAATGCATTAGTAGATAGTACTCAAACCATTATTATTATAAAACAATAAATGTATTCTTGTAACATCTCATAATCTAACAGAGCTTCTAAAACAAGTTTATCAGGTATTTCATTCACATCAATTTCCTGGTTAACAATTTCGGAATTTATATGTTCAACAAATTTAATATAATCTAATGCTTCAACAAAATCAGTATCTAAGCTTTCGTCTAGGAAATCACAGCTCATATATGCAGCAATAATTTCTTGTTCTTTACTCTCGGTACTTGTGAGAGGTACATTTAGTTCTTCTATCAGACTGTTGGTAATTTACAAAGTGGCCTCGATATTGTTCTGTTCTCTTTCCATAATCAATTTCTTAAGTTGTAGGTCCTTGTACAAAAACATATACACTTCATGTTATCAGTTTTCTTAACCCCTTCGACGCTCATGACGAGCTGGGCTCGTCATGAGGTAGCCTCCCAGCACGCTCATGACGAGCCCAGCTCGTCATGAATAATGGGTTTTTTAAAACATGAGCACAGGAGGGGAATTTCGCTAGCGCTCATGTGGTTAATACAAAACTAGCTTTATCAACTATTTTGGCCTTAAAAAATATTATATAAATACCATTGTCTAATAACATTCCAACATTAGAGTTTTAGTACTGTATAATGCTATATAAATATAATTATTTATATCGATATCCTGTTCTTAAGTTTTCTTACATTTTCAAACCAGTCACTCTTATGACTATAAGAAAAGACTCAGGCTGTTATAGTAAAATGCAGTACTAAAAAATGTAGAATATGTCTATTCACCTTACCTGTTCCAAACTAGTAAATGTGTTTTAGTAAAATGCAAGGAATACTGTTGGTTGTCCAGAATAACACTGTGTATCTGTGTATATTTAAGTACCATTATCACAATAGTACTTCATGTGTTTTCGCACACAGTAATTCTTAAAGACCTATACAGTACTCACCTTTTAATGTAATAAGAAAGTAGTGATTCCTTATATAAGTTGAAAATACTCACAGCAATAGGTATAGAACAACACTTCAACACAAAGTATTGTGTATGATAAGGACACATTTACATAGAGAAGAAAAACTACACACACACACTTATCCTGTCCTTCTAAACATAAAAGAGTATTTGAAAACACTCTCTGTGACATATTTTATGGAGAATAATATGATCTCTTTTAATCCTAAAACTCTCTGGTCTCTACTAGCCAAGCATGTCATTCTATTCAATACCATACTGGTGCGTTGCACAAAGCTGTTCTGAAGCCATGTTCCATTTTATACATCTCTGTAATAAAACTCTCTGGCATTTTCTAAATATATGTTCAAAGATAGAAGGTCCTCAGGTACACTCAGTATATATGGTAACTTTCTCAAATGTCTTTAAAAGATACAAACCATCTTTGCACAGATATGTAATCCATCCATCTCTTGTTCCTTCAGCTCTGTAGAAGCACATCCCATTGACCATTTTAACAGTTATTTATACTTACCTTAAACATAATCAATAATAAAAAAAGTATATATTATAAAATTAATATCTGTGGAAGACAAGAAAAATACAGTTACAATATATATTTTACAACACAAAATAATTTGTAAAGCATTTCATTTGCCTTTTTTGTTGTTCTCAGAATATATTGAATTTCACTAGAAACAGTGAGTTCAATAGTACTCATCACATAACAGCAGGCAAAAAAAAAGACAATCAATAAGATTATCTTAAAAAAAACATTCAACATTGTCAATAACAATCTAAAAAATAGAAAACAAACATATGTTAAATGTTTTTTATAAGAGCAAATTCTTACGTAAATATGAGACATCTCAAACAATCTTAAAATAACAAAACATTATTAATATTCATACACTGTAAATAGTGTTACTTATAAATATATGCTGATAAAAAATACAACAAAAATTCCTTAATGGTTTTACATATTTTTCCTCATGGCCAAATAGTATATGTCAAATCCTTAGTTTGGAAGTTGTTCAATAGTAATCCTTAGAATCCGCCTCCCAGCCTTCTGATCCAAAACCACTGACATTATTTGGGGCGTCCCTCAACCCGACGCTATTCAACACCTACATGGCCACCCTCACACAAGTGGCCCACCATCACAACCTCAACTTTATCTCCTAAGCCGATGACACCCAGCTCATCCTCTCCCTCACCAAAGAACCACATACCACCAAAAGCAACCTCCATGAGGGAATGAAAGCCATCGCCAACTGCATAAGGATCAGCTCTCTAAACCTCAACTCGGACAAGACAGAAATACTAATTATCGAACTCACTCCCTCAGCCTGGGCCGACTCCTGTTGTCCGACTATACTGTGAACAGTACCAGCACCGACTGACCATGTACACAACCTATGATTCATCCTCAACTCCTCCCTCTCCATGTGTAAGCAAGTCTACACCATCTCCTCAAACTGCACACCCTACGCATGCTCAGCAACATTTACAAGTGGATCATAACCAAAAGAAGAAGAACAATGACACAGGCCCTCATCAGCAGCAGATTACATTATGGCAACACATTCTGCACAGGAATTACAGCCAAACATCTACAATGACTACAACAAATCCAAAACACCTCAACCCGACTGATCATCAATGTCCCCTGCTGCAGCGACATCACCCACCACCTCATACATCTACACTGACTCAACATCAACAAGAGGATCATTTTCAAGCTCCTCAGCCTCACTCACAAAGTACTGTACAACACCAGACTAGCCTACGTTAATAACAGTAATCCTGAAAGGCCAAATTTTGTTCCTAACATTTTGGCTTTAAAAATATTAGGTACAAATTTGGTAACTCTTTAGGCAAACCTTGTTTAAAAAACAATTGACTATTATTACAATATATCCAAACTTTCGGACATTTTAAATAAACAGTGTAATGTCCAAATGTTGTAGAAGGACCATCATGAAAACTAATTCCTACAGCTACAAAAGTTCTTCCTGATATTGATACTTGAGTAGCTACAACATTTTGAATTAAAGTTTTCAATTTTCTTCCATCAGCTCTACTACGTTGCAGCATTAAAACTACATACTGTCCATATCTTTGTAGACATAATTTTGATGACATTTGTGATTTGCATTGCCTGCACTCCCCGTTTTGACTTGCTCCTCTAACTAGGTTGTTAAAAGACACTGATTCACAGTCTGGTAAAGTCAAATATATAAATCTTTCAGTGTCTATGTTAGTGCTACATATAAAAAAACATTTTTCACAGTCATGTTGCTATTTATAAAAAAGGCCTAAAAGATTTTCAATATCCATACCTTCATCTTCCAATACAAAAAGTTTATACATTAGAAATTCCTGACAATCTTGCTGAATATTCTGCGTAAATTGAGTACAACTAGAACATATGTCCAATGCATTTCGAATATCAGAAACACTACATTTCTCATAAACAGAATACAACAAGCAATATCTTTTTTCCCGATTTTCAACAATTTGCTGTTGCAAACTTTCAAGTAAAAAAAAACAACATTAACAACTACATTAGCATAGCAGTTGACACCAGAACTAATTTCAAACTGATAACCAACAACATCTTCAATAGTGTCCTTTTTCTTTTTGCTTGCAATAACAGCTTCATCTTGTTTTTTTTCTTTTTGTACAACTTCACTACAGATATTCTCATATCTTCTTTTTCGACCTACCACACGCTTTTCAAATACAGGATATTGACCCAAATTGGCAGCATATTCTCTTCTTAACCTATTATACTCTTTCACACAATTTGCATCTACACTAATCTTTGTCTCACCAAAATCAATCAAGTACAATCCAGATAAAGTTCTGACTCAAGACAAAGCAACATATGCCACACCCTCTTTGAACACAGTACTTCCAATATTAACTAAAGCACTATCTACACTTAAACCTTGAGATGTATGAATTGTCACTGCAGACGCCAAAGAAACAAGAAACTGTTTTCTGCGAACATACACATCTTTTGCAAGCAAAAACCGAGCTGAACAACGACGAAATTGTTGTACTTCTTCAATTTGATCAAATTTGATTTTCAAAAATTCAATACCATCTCTATTTACTTAATTAACGAAATCAACAACTTTACCCATTACTCCATTTACTAAACCTTTTGCCACATTCAAATCACTTCGTAAAATTACCCTACAGTTTACACATGCATATAAAATATTTTCTAAACCAGCAGTTTTACTTCTCGACTTTTCTAAAGAATCCAATTTTTTCTTCAACTTTTCTGTCAAAATAATAGTGATTCCTTCATGCTCTATTTTATCAATAGCTTCCAATTTTATAATTTCTTCATTTCCCAACTTTAACATTTCTTCATTTCTTCATTGAATATAGAACATTCACGCAGTGTTGGCATTAGGCAGATTACAGATTTGATTTTTGCTATTCTCATATATATTTTCTCAGGAATAATATTTTCATTTGGAAACAAATTGAAAAGTAATCTTCTCTATATCGCTTGTTTACCATGTTCAGTCACCTTTCCAATATATTTATATCTTGAAGAATAGTTCCATAATCAGCATCATTTGCCTGTCGCATATTTACAATAAGTTCCTTATACTCAAAATATGACCAAATATTAGCATTTCCAATGCTCCCCAAAGACTTTCTGGTATCTTCATGCGTCAGTGTTTTAAACACTGGTTGTCCTTTTACAGGAGTAAGTTGTAGTAGATCTCCAAAAACTATGACATGTTTTCCTCCAAATAATACGTCATACTCTGTTTCAAGAATTTGCTACATTCTTAAATGCACAAAGGCAAGCATTAAGTTTGATACCATGCTTACCTCATCAATATTGAGAAGTTTAATTTTCTTCAAGACTCTTGAAACTTCACAACAAGCTTCTCCACATAGCTTGTGGTATTCCAATTTGTTTTCATGCTCTACTGGTAACATTAATAAACAATGTAAAGTAATTCCTTTAATATTGTGTGCTGCCAACCAAGTTGGAGCAGTGACAACACAAGACAAATGCGACTCAGTTGTTTTCTGTAGAAAAGTTGTAATTACTTTAATTAAAAAACATTTTCCTGTCCCAGCTTGTCCACTCACGTACATTCGGATAGGTTGAAATGAAGAGCAACAGCACTCTTTCTTTTCATGAAGTAATCCATGGTTAATCTGTTCTCTCACTTGGACATATATTTGTTTCTGCTCAACATTTATTTGTTCTTCCAAGTTTCCTAAGTTTGTTACATCTTCTTGAGCTTGATACACTGCTGTTTCCACCTCATCCATAGTAGTTGCTCCTTCATTTTGAACAATTGGTTCTCCTAGTGGATCTTGACTCAACGGAGCAGAAGTTTGACTGTCTTGAGAACTGTCTCTAGCAGTTTCAGCTGCAATTGTAGCTTCTTGCTCAATTTCGTCGTTCAACATTTTCACATAATTAGCAAAAATAGGACATTGTATAGTATCTTTACTTGCGTTGAACGAATCTTCATAGCTCTCAAAATCTCCAAGTAATTCCAATTCTGAACGCCACAGCTTGAAGAGTTGCAAAAGAGCTAAATAGTAAAATTCCCTTTTGTCAGGAGTTTCACAACTCAGTTTACGGTGATTAATCAAATGTCCTTTTCTTTGCTTCACCAAACATCCTTCAGTACCAATCACGGCATATATACCATTATTGATGTTTTCTGTAATATTTCGTTTAAAAATATAGTTTTGCAGCACTTCATAGAGACAAATATTCTCAAGATGATGACTTCTATTTGGATAATATGTATCCAACATATTTGTTTTCACAATATCTGTACTTTCTGGCTCTTTTTCAACTAAATATTCAATTTTATGTACAGATTTAAGTACTCGACTTCGTGTTGCAGCAAGACCTAGACTCACCCAAATAATTCTTCTAGATTTCGAGTATAGACTTGCAGATGATAAGCGATCCGAGCATTCATACGCTCCAATTTCTCGATGAGATAACATCTTCAAACTGTAACTATATAATTTCTTACTCAGACTCTTCTCGTGGGAAATCTCGTCCCACATTTCCTTCAATTCCGTCTTTTCTGATTTTGTTATGTAGGATGTTACATATCGAGCAACAGCAATGGAATTGTCCGCAACATATTGAATATCCATGTTACCATTCCTCATGGACAAAATAACTGGGTTGTAGTCATTTATGTATTTTAACTCTTCATTTCTTCTTAAGTTGTAGGTATTTTTTGGAGACTTAATTGTGATAGTATGTCACAAAGATGACATAAAACTGTTCACTCTTCCTTTTGATATTACAGGACGTAGAAATCCAAAACGACATTTGGTGTAGAATTTGTCCTTAGATTTGTACTTTCAACAACAGTATTTCCCACAACAATGGCTTTGGAATTGTAAGACTTGTTGTTTTAAATCTTTTTCTTCTGTGCTTTTGGGGATATCACATGTAGCATATTCTTCAATAAAAGACAACACAGTATCATCCGAATCTGTTCCGAATTTGGGGGCACCTTTGATCCATATTAGCATATGTATATGAGGAACACCTCTTACTTTATACTCCTTTCTCCAAAAGAAATCCACAACTTCTCCAAGAGGAAGTTTTTTTTATTGCTGATAAAAGCCATCATAGCTTCAAATCTATGATTGAAATATCTGCATACATTAACTGGATCCAAAGAGCACAATTCTCCAGGTGTCTTGTATTCAATATTTACTGTATTTGGATTTGCCTATCGATAAATTGAAGTAAATCATCCCAAGCATATTCAGCACAGCTTAGAGTAAGGAACCATGTAGGAGTTCCTAAGTTCCTTAGCATACAGTTCTCCATGACGACGGTACCAGTACCCATTAGTACCACACTGACATGCCATGAGATTAATCAGCTGAGATTCCAAAACATTATCTTTCTGCTGGGTTTTATCCATAAATTCCTTTGCCGAAACATTTTGCAGATGTACACCTGTTTTAAATAGATGGTTGACTGCATAAGAAAGTCCAGACAAGTCACTCTCAAACAAAAGATGAAACAAATATGGAATACATAGTCGAAATCTTGGATATTTTGCATACAATCTTGATGTCTGGTATTCAGTTGCAGGAATCTGCACAGGTCGGTCATCATATCGTCCTTCTTTTCCTGTTGTAAACAACTGAGGAAAACAATGAGCTTCCAAGCTTTCTTCCCATACACTAATGGGACTTCCCTTTGCTTCTTTCATTTGGAATAACTCTATAGTATTCCCCATGATTTCTTTGGAATGAAGTGGATGAACACTGTAATGTTCGTGGATTACTTCAGTTCTGGACACATCCACTTTTTCAATTTGTCCAGTTGACGAGTCCCTATCTTCTTCTACAGTTATTTCTTCTTCTCCCACATGCACATTTTTATAGTATTGATTATTTTTTACCAGATACAATGTTGCCTTTTTGACTTTCGTACTCTTTGTAGGAACGCCATTAACAAGTATAACTAGAGGTTCATCTTTTACATTTTCGACACCAATTGTTTCAATATTTTTCTTCAAATCTAGAGGCATATATACAACTCTTCCCTTTGATCCTCTCTGTAAATCTGAAGGAGGCAATTTCCCTGTCTTAGACTCCATACGAACAATAGCCTGAAATGGATGCACACATTGAATAAGAATAGACTCATAGGTATTTAAATCCATCAGTTCAGAAGGAATATTTACCAACTGAAGATTATAATGCACAGCTCTAGCAGGCATTTTATTCTCATCTAATTTGTTAAGACAATATATACAAATACACTGATCAGAACCCAAATCAAAACAATTCTCTGACAACAAATAAGTTGCAAAATCCTTCCACTCATCATTATTTTCCTTTTCACTTTTTAAATACAAATCAACAGTCCTGGTCTGATTTTATAATGAGTTCGTCGACAACAAATACAAGAATAATTTGGCCTTTCACCTGAAATCAACTTAAACTTCATATTTTTTGCTCAAAATGTTCTGTACTACAATGTTGTACATTCTCTTCCACATTTCCTTCTATTAATGTATCAGTTTCTGCACTGTCTTCCTCAGGACCAAAGTAACTAACCTGAATTTCATCACAAACGTTCATTACATCTGATACAGATCCACGCAAAAGAGCACTGTTCAACTTTTTTAACATTAGTGCTGGACTTTTTGCATAATACAATGTTCTGACTAATTTCCTCATTTGAGTATGATGTACTGCTAACATCCTGAAATGGTGAAAAACACTTGAACATACTTTTTTAGAAAGACAAGCAAGAGAATGACCTTACAAACCAGTATTTTCCCTTAATCTGCAAGGGTCTAGTCCTTGCAACATCTTAATCTTTTGTTTAACACTTTTCTTAGTATACTCACGTACAAAATTGCGTAACAAATCAATAGATTCCTACCATACACTACAAATACTACTGCAATTCCAAGTATAAACTGAAGCTTTAGGACGTCTCCCTAAAACTTCATCAGCTAGCACCTCTTCTGCATTTCTAGGAACAATTTCCTATTTTTCTATAGGACAACCATTTCTAACCTCATAAGCACGACCACTAGTATCATCTGCATGCAACAAATCATTACTCTGAAAATAACTCTCTTCATTAAAAAAAGGCTCAGAACTTGAACTATGTTTCCATTTACCCAAAAAAACATCAGAAAAATTACTTCTGTTAATTCTTCTCCACTTACATTTGGCCTTCATTAAATGGATTGGCATATCCAGTGATCGAATTCTACTGATTACTAAAATAAAAAACTTGTTTTTTAATTCGAAAACCTTCTCAACTATATTTTCTATACGTTTCTTCTTCTTATAAAATGCTGGTTTTCTTTTACACTTCTTCATTTCCTTCATCAAATTCGGCACAACCCTAATATAAAACATTCTTTTACTAATTCCCTGAAATTGATTCTTCCTCCTTTTACTATACAGTGTTTGTTTACAAGATAATTTTTCATCCTTTTTCTCTTTTCTCTTGTTTTCCTTTTTAGTTGCAGATACACTGTTTGTATGTTGGCATTGTCCACACTACTCCTAGTGTTTGATAAGTTCTTCAAAAAAATCTTCGTTGTCTTACCAGGAGTTTTTTTTCTTTTTCTTCACACATTGTTGTTCAGGTAAATCTTGTGGATGACTTCTCTTTAAACTATAAGCTTTATTATGTTGTTTCCTCTCTTCACTTTTTGAAGGCATGATGAATTTCTTTTAGTGTTGATAAATAGAATCTGTTATAAAAAATATATATTACAGCGGAGACATGATGTTATTGCATTGAATTGTTTATTCATCATTTTCAAATACCAAACGTTGCCATAGGCTTCTACGTAGGCATGTGAGGACAAACATATTTCAACACTGTTAAAATGACGTCAACGTTCTCCCAATGCATTTCGAATTATAAAATTCTTCGTCAGGGGATTGACTGTAAATGAAGTAAAAGAAACAGATAAGCTAGCTGCTCGAAATTGTGTGTAACACAAACTAATACCTTAAATCTTCCACCCTTAATCAAAACAAGCCTTCAAGTGAATAACATCCCATTACTCTCCCTCCGTGCTCAAAACCCTCCCCTCTCCCGAGTTGACAATCGGTATTTTACTCAATGCGTGCAATACGGCATATCTCACGCCCTGCTATACAATTCCCGCTAAGCTCTAAACCACCCTTCTCTTCTATTTACCTTTTCAACGCCGCACTCGGCAGCATAACCACGTTTCACACCCTCCATGGCAAATATTCTGGAAGTATTACCCTCCCGCTCTCATCATTTTAAACGGGAAAAGACACACACCTGTAAGCGATATGGCTACAAGCCTCCACCCCTACTTGTAGTTTGTACGTGCCATATAGAAATGAACTTCATCTCCCATAGTGCCCTGCATTGGTCTAAGAAGGTGAACCCACGACAATTGAATAAAATATAAAACATGACCTTCTCGTAAACTCATCCTGGACTTAAAAAGCATATTACAAAATGTATGAACATAAACATTGCTTGCGAACATAGGGAAAAACATTTCAAAAAGAAAACAAATTATTCGAGTAGCAAAGTCGCACTGTCCACTCATTCATGTGTCAGTATTGTTCATGATCGTGTTTGTGTCATTTACTTTGTCTCCGCGATGACGTCTCCTTTTGTCAAATATAAACTTGAGTCTTTTGGGGTGCAGGCTCTGAGGCGATAATGTTGCGAAGCAATTCTTTAAGGTTTGAGCAGTTGCACTCCTTCCCTTGGTCATATAAAATAGTGTACCGGTTTAAACGGTGAGCTGCGTGCGAACAGGAACCGTGCCAAGCCTCTTCACGGTCGAGTTAGAAACTAGTTTCATGGGACACTTCACTCCTGCGCCCGTCTGTCGCACTGCCATTGAGGAAATCATTCCTGTGTGTGACTTTGCTTAATTTTTCAATTTCTTCTAATTCTCTTTTTTTTTATTATCCAAAATTTTTTGTTCTCCATATCTTGCTTAATTACATCACAGCGGAGACATGATGTTATTGCATTGAATTGTTTATTCATCATTTTCAAATACCAAACGTTGCCATAGGCTTCTACGTAGGCATGTGAGGACAAACATATTTCAACACTGTTAAAATGACGTCAACGTTCTCCCAATGCATTTCGAATTATAAAATTCTTCGTCAGGGGATTGACTGTAAATGAAGTAAAAGAAACAGATAAGCTAGCTGCACGAAATTGTGTGTAACACAAACTAATACCTTAAATCTTCCACCCTTAATCAAAACAAGCCTTCAAGTGAATAACATCCCATTACTCTCCCTCCGTGCTCAAAACCCTCCCCTCTCCCGAGTTGACAATCGGTATTTTACTCAATGCGTGCAATACGGCATATCTCACGCCCTGCTATACAATTCCCGCTAAGCTCTAAACCACCCTTCTCTTCTATTTACCTTTTCAACGCCGCACTCGGCAGCATAACCACGTTTCACACCCTCCATGGCAAATATTCTGGAAGTATTACCCTCCCGCTCTCATCATTTTAAACGGGAAAAGACACACACCTGTAAGCGATATGGCTACAAGCCTCCACCCCTACTTGTAGTTTGTACGTGCCATATAGAAATGAACTTCATCTCCCATAGTGCCCTGCATTGGTCTAAGAAGGTGAACCCACGACAATTGAATAAAATATAAAACATGACCTTCTCGTAAACTCATCCTGGACTTAAAAAGCATATTACAAAATGTATGAACATAAACATTGCTTGCGAACATAGGGAAAAACATTTCAAAAAGAAAACAAATTATTCGAGTAGCAAAGTCGCACTGTCCACTCATTCATGTGTCAGTATTGTTCATGATCGTGTTTGTGTCATTTACTTTGTCTCCGCGATGACGTCTCCTTTTGTCAAATATAAACTTGAGTCTTTTGGGGTGCAGGCTCTGAGGCGATAATGTTGCGAAGCAATTCTTTAAGGTTTGAGCAGTTGCACTCCTTCCCTTGGTCATATAAAATAGTGTACCGGTTTAAACGGTGAGCTGCGTGCGAACAGGAACCGTGCCAAGCCTCTTCACGGTCGAGTTAGAAACTAGTTTCATGGGACACTTCACTCCTGCGCCCGTCTGTCGCACTGCCATTGAGGAAATCATTCCTGTGTGTGACTTTGCTTAATTTTTCAATTTCTTCTAATTCTCTTTTTTTTAATTATCCAAAATTTTTTGTTCTCCATATCTTGCTTAATTACATCACAGCGGAGACATGATGTTATTGCATTGAATTGTTTATTCATCATTTTCAAATACCAAACGTTGCCATAGGCTTCTACGTAGGCATGTGAGGACAAACATATTTCAACACTGTTAAAATGACGTCAACGTTCTCCAATCCCCTGACGAAGAATTTTATAATTCAAAAGCAAAGTCACACACAGGAATGATTTCCTCAATGGCAGTGCGACAGACGGGCGCAGGAGTGAAGTGTCCCATGAAACTAGTTTCTAACTCGACCGTGAAGAGGCTTGGCACGGTTCCTGTTCGCACGCAGCTCACCGTTTAAACCGGTACACTATTTTATATGACCAAGGGAAGGAGTGCAACTGCTCAAACCTTAAAGAATTGCTTCGCAACATTATCGCCTCAGAGCCTGCACCCCAAAAGACTCAAGTTTATATTTGACAAAAGGAGACGTCATCGCGGAGACAAAGTAAATGACACAAACACGATCATGAACAATACTGACACATGAATGAGTGGACAGTGCGACTTTGCTACTCGAATAATTTGTTTTCTTTTTGAAATGTTTTTCCCTATGTTCGCAAGCAATGTTTATGTTCATACATTTTGTAATATGCTTTTTAAGTCCAGGATGAGTTTACGAGAAGGTCATGTTTTATATTTTATTCAATTGTCGTGGGTTCACCTTCTTAGACCAATGCAGGGCACTATGGGAGATGAAGTTCATTTCTATATGGCACGTACAAACTACAAGTAGGGGTGGAGGCTTGTAGCCATATCGCTTACAGGTGTGTGTCTTTTCCCGTTTAAAATGATGAGAGCGGGAGGGTAATACTTCCAGAATATTTGCCATGGAGGGTGTGAAACGTGGTTATGCTGCCGAGTGCGGCGTTGAAAAGGTAAATAGAAGAGAAGGGTGGTTTAGAGCTTAGCGGGAATTGTATAGCAGGGCGTGAGATATGCCGTATTGAACGCATTGAGTAAAATACCGATTGTCAACTCGGGAGAGGGGAGGGTTTTGAGCACGGAGGGAGAGTAATGGGATGTTATTCACTTGAAGGCTTGTTTTGATTAAGGGTGGAAGATTTAAGGTATTAGTTTGTGTTACACACAATTTCGAGCAGCTAGCTTATCTGTTTCTTTTACTTCATTTACAGTCAATCCCCTGACGAAGAATTTTATAATTCGAAATGCATTGGGAGAACGTTAACGTCATTTTAACAGTGTTGAAATATGTTTGTCCTCACATGCCTACGTAGAAGCCTATGGCAACGTTTGGTATTTGAAAATGATGAATAAACAATTCAATGCAATAACATCATGTCTCCGCTGTGATGTAATTAAGCAAGATATGGAGAACAAAAAAATGTTGGATAATTAAAAAAAAGAGAATTAGAAGAAATTGAAAAATTAAGCAAAGTCACACACAGGAATGATTTCCTCAATGGCAGTGCGACAGACGGGCGCAGGAGTGAAGTGTCCCATGAAACTAGTTTCTAACTCGACCGTGAAGAGGCTTGGCACGGTTCCTGTTCGCACGCAGCTCACCGTTTAAACCGGTACACTATTTTATATGACCAAGGGAAGGAGTGCAACTGCTCAAACCTTAAAGAATTGCTTCATAAAAAATATATATAACATTATAAAAATAAATATATGAAATATACTATTCTATTACTAAATAAATACAATGTAAAATGACTAAGTATAAAAAACAACTGTGTAACTGATAACAGAAGTGCATACATACTGCATAAAACTTTCAAGAACTACATCTGGAAGAAGAGTACCTTAATTAATTTATCAGTAGTTGAACTTTTGAGCGGATAATAGATTAGTGCATGCTACTAAATGCATCACTACAATAGTACAAGGGGAAAGATAGGAAGTAGTATGAGAAGAGAGCTGGCAGTATGAGGAGATAAGGGGGAATATCTGGAGAGTGGGGCAAGTATGAGGAGAGAGGGGGATAATGTGCAGAGAGGGGGAGTATAAGGCGGGAAGGGGTGTATGAGGAGAGAGGGGATAGTATGAGGAGAGAGGAAGGAGTATGAGTAGAGAGGCAGGACTATGAGGAGATGGGGAAAGTATGATGAGAGATGGGGGTATGAGGAGAAAGGGGGAGAATAAGGAGAGGGCGGAGTATGAGGAGAGGGGGACATATGAGGAGAGAGGAGGGAGTATAAGAAGAGAGAGAGGGAGTGTGAGACGAGAGAGGAGGAGTATGAGGAGAAGGAAGACGACTATAAAGAGAGAGAGGGAAGAATGTGGAAAGAGGGGCGGGTATGAGTAGAAAAGAGTAGTATAAAGAAAGGGAGGTATGTATAAAAAGAGAGGGGAGAGTATGAGAAGAGAAGGGGAGAGTGTGCAGAAAAGGGGAGTACAAGGAGAGAGGCGGTGTATGAAGACAGATAGTAGAGTATGAGGAGAAAGGGAGGAGTATGAGCAGATGGGGAGTATAAGGAGAGGGAGGAGTATGAAGAGATGGAGAAGTATGAGTAGTGAAGGGGTATGAGATGAGAGTCTGGAGTATGGAAAAAGAGGGGTAAGTATGAAGAGAAAAGAACAGTATAAGAAGAGAGAGGAGGAGTGTAAAGAGAGAGTGGAATTTAAGGAGAGAGGGATGTGTATGAGGAGAGAAGGGAGAGTATGAGAAGAGAGAGGAGCAAAAGGAGAGAGGGAAGAGTATGACAACAGGAGGAGTATAAGGAGAGAGAGGGAAGAATGAGAAGAGAGAAGGAATATGAGGAGAGAGGGGGGAGTGTGAGCACAGAGAGGTGGAGTATAAGGACAGGGGAATATGAGGAGAAGGAGGAATATGAGGAGAGCGGGAGGAGGATGAGAAGAAAAGAGCAGTATGATGAGACGAGTGAGTATGAGGAGAGAGAGCGGATTATGAGGAGAGAGGGAAGAGTATAAAGAGATTGGGGAAATATGAGAAATGAGGAGGGTATGAGGAGAGAAGGAGGAGTAAAAGGAGAGTAGAGGGAGTATGAGCACAGGGAGAGTATAAGGAGAGAGATGGAGAGTGTGAGGAGAGAGAGGAGTATGTGAAAAGAGGGGCAAGTATGAAGAGAAAGGGGGAGTATAAGGAAAGAGCATTGTGTATGAGGAGCGAGGAGGAAATATGAGGAGAGAGGGGTGAGAATGTGGAGAAAAGAGAAATATAAGGAGAGAGGGAGTGTATGGGGAGAGAGGGAAATATGAGGAGAAAGGAAGTATGAGGAAAGAGGGAACAGTAAGAGGAGACAGGGGGAAATATGAGAAAAGGGGGAAGTATAAGGAAAGGAAGGGAAATTTCAGGTGATAGGAGAGAGTATAAGGAGAGAGAGGACGAATGTCAAGAGAGAGGGGGGAGTATGGGGAAAGAGAGGAGGAGTAGGAGAAAAGAGGGGGACTATGAAAAAGAGGGGCAAGTATGAGGAAAAAAGAGGACTATCAGCAGAAAGGGGTATGTATGAGGAGAGAAGGAAGAGTATATCAAGAGAAGGTGAGAATGTGGGGAAAAAGGGAAGTATAACAAGAGAGGGAGGTATTAGAAGAGAAGGGGTACTATGAGGAGAGAGGGGAGAGTATGATGAGATGGAGGAATATGAAGAGTGAAGGGGTATGAGGAGAAAGCAGAAGTATGAGGACAGAAAGGAGAGAGAGGGGCATAAGGAGAGAGGGGGAGTATAAGGAGAGAAAGGTGTGTATGAGAAGAGAGGGGGGAGTATGAGGAGAGAGGGGAGGATATAAAAAGGGTCAATATAATTTCTAAAAGCACACAGACACACAGTGTGATTCTAGACAAAAAATATAATATTATTTTACCAAAACACATTTACTAGTCTAAAATGGTTAAGTGACTGCACACATTCCTTGTATATAACTACTACATTTCAGTTGACAACCCTGACTCATTTTGCAACTACATATGCAATTGGCTACATAATTTTTGCCAACATTACATGATTAAAGGGACACAATAGAACAACAAAAAGGCGCAAGGGGCGTGTAAATTTGCCCCAGAGTGTATGCAGCAGTGTTTCTATACTAACTAGGGAATTGTTAAGGGGGAGGTATGAGGAGAGAGAGGGGAGTAAGAGGAGAGAGGAGGGAGTATGAAGAGAAGGGGAAGTATGAGGAAAAAAGGGGAAAATAAGAAGAGAGGAGGAATATGAGAAGAGAGGGAGGAGTATGAAGACAGAGAAGGTGAGTATGAAGACAGGGAGGAATATGAGGAGAAGGGGGAGTATAAGGAGAGAGGGAGAGTGTGAGGAGATAGAGGGGAGTAGGAGGAGAGAGAGACAAATATGAGGAGAGATGGGGGAGTTTGTGGAAAAGAGGGAATGTGAAGAGAGGGAGGAGTACGAAAGGATGGGGAAAGTATGAGGAATGAGGGCGATGTGAGGAGAGAGGGAGGAGTAAGAAGAGAGAGGAGGGAGTATGAGCACAGAGAGGTAGAGTGCAAGGAGAGAGTGGGTATGTGAAAAGAGGGGCAAGTATAAGAAAAAAGAGGAGTATAAGGAGAGAGGACTGTGTATGAGAAGAGAAGGGAGAGTATGAGAAGAGAATGGGGAGAATGTGGACAAAAGAAGAGTATAACAAGAGAGAGGGTGTATGAGGAGACAAGGGGTACTATGAGGAGAGGGAGGAGTATGAGGAGATGGGAGATTATGAGGAGTGAAGGAGGTATGAGGAGAGAGGGGGAGTATAAGGAAAGGAGAAATATGAGTAGAGAGGGGAGTATGAGGAGACGGGGACTATGAGGGGAGAGGGGGAGTATGAGGAGAGTGGAGAGTATGAGGAAAGAGGAGGGAGTTTTAGGAGAGAGGTAGGAGTATGAGGAAAGAAGGGAGACTATAACGAGAGAGAGAGGGGGAGTGTGAGGAGGGAGTAGGAGTATAGGGAGAGAGGGGTGTGTATGAGGAAAGAGGAGGGACTATAAGGAGAAAGAGGGGAGAATGTAGAAAAATGGGCGAATATAATTGCTAAATGCACAAAAACGCACAGTGTGATTCTAGACAAAAAATATAAGACCTTGCATTTTACCAAAACACATTTACTACTCTAGAAACGGTTAAGTGACTGCACACATTCCATGTATATAACTATTACATTTCAGTAGACAACCCTGACTCATTTTGCAAATACATAACCAATTTGCTGCATTTTTTGCCAACATTACATCCAAACACTGACACAATAGAACAACAAAAAGGCACAAGGGACTTGTAAATCTGCTCTAGAGTGTATGCAGCAGTGTATGTATACTTACTGGGAAATTGTACATTCAGAACACAAGTCTGATTCTAGACAAACAACACTACTAATTACTCTTGAAGGGCTAATTTCACTGCACACATTACAGAAATATACTTATTGCATTTTACTGTACAACCATTAGTCATTTTGCAAATACAAAACCAATAACCGTTTTTTAATTTTATCAAAACCAGGAAAAAGGATAGCATTATAGGCACTTATGTATCTGAAAACACAAAACATGTAAAAATGCTTCTCTCAGAACAATTCCTAAATGCACACAGACGCACAGTGTGATTCTAGACAAAAAACTATAAGACCTTGCATTTTACCAAAACACATTTACTAGTCTAGAAACAGATAAGTGACTGCACACATTCCATTTATATAACTGCTATATTTCAGTGGTCAATCCTGACTCATTTTGCAAATACATAAGCAAATTGATGCATTTTTGTACCTACATTTCATCAAAAAGTGACACAATACAACAACAAAGAGGCACAAGGGACTTGTAAATCTGCACCGTAGTATATTCAGCAGTGTATGTATACTAACTGTGAGATTTAAATCACAAGTCTTATTCTAGACAAAAAACACAATTAATTACTCTTAAAGGGCTAATATGGGTGCACACAATTCAGAAATAAAATTACTGCATTTTATTGTACAACCATGAGTCATTTTGCAAATACAATAACAATTTGCTGCATTATTTGTGCGAACATGGCATCAAAAAAGTAACGCAATGGCAGCACAAAGACGCACAAGAGGCTTGTAAATATATCCCAGAGAATTTACAATATTATATGTATACTGACAGGAAAAGTGTAGATTTAAAACACAAGCCTAATTCTAAACAAGCAACACTATTAACTACTGTACAAGTGAAAAAGTGACTCCACACATTTTACATTTTTTAGTACTGCACTTTATTGCACAAACCTTACTCACTAAACACATTAACTTACCAATAGGTTTTTTCACAATAGTTATCCAAATGCAGACAAACTCAGAATATGACTCTACACACTTTAGAATGTTGAACACATTACTCTTTCTAAAAACAAAATGCACCACATACATTCCCTTACAAGTTATCAACTCACCTTTCAAATTCATTTGTAGATTAAGAAGAATGCCAGTCACACAGTAGATATTCTTATACAGAATTTCTCTACTTCAGTGTTCGCAGCAAAACCAAAAAATTGCACATTTTCCCTCTCAATTTACACATATATACATATTAATAACATACATTAATTCAAAACCAAACACACATTTCTATTGGTTGAACATTTGAACCCTTTACAACTGACATAACTTTAAACCCTACCCCCAACAGATCATGCAAAAGTCAACTGTCCACAGAGGTCAAAAGTTCAGCACACTGTAAAACACTCCTCCTCAACAAGTTTAGACTCTGCAAAAGGTACTTACTTATAAGTACCAATAAAGAGAAAAGGTCTTCTAAGAACCAAACAATATCTAAACAAATAAGCTTGATAGATATCTGTAAAACATATTTTTTTATTATTTTTTTCTTACTTAGGTACGCGTACGGGACGACTTAGGAACCTCGCACTGTATGTCGTCCGGCCGCGCTTGGTACGCGTACTGTAAATTTACCATAGAAATAAAATAGCCCCTATCACTAATTTTTATTATCCCGGGGGACCCCATCCCACGGGGCTCAAATAAAACATTAGGGACCGTGGGGGGAGCCCCAATGCCCCTACGGTCTCAGCCGGCTCCCCGCGTCCTTCGGGAGCCGGCATTGCTTTTCGTCAGAGAGAGCAGCTTACATGTATCTCTCCTTAACATGAAGCAATATGCTTTCCTATTTGGAAGAGAGAGCAGCTTTCTTGCTCTCTCTTCCAAATAGGAAACCAGTTTGCTATGGTAGGGCAAGAACCGCGAGGCTCGCGTCCTACCATAGCAAACAGCAGTATCCCGGGGGTAGGCACCCCTGGACACTGCAGGAGCCGGCCCTGGGGGGTGGCGGCCCCCAGGGCCATAAAAGGCTCCAGGAGGGGGGCCGTGCGGCCCCCTCCCATCATTTGTAAAGCCCCCGAGGGTGGTGGTCACTGGGGCTGGGGGGTCCCCTCTGGGCGCCCCCTTAAATTATAAAAAAAAGAAGCCCCATGGATGGCGGTCCCCAGGGCTGGGGGGGCCTCAGAGCCCCCCACCATACTAAAATAAGCCCCGAGGGGTGGCAGTCGCTGGGGGCCCCTTTGAGTAAATTGCCCCCGGGATTTGGCCCCCCCAGGGGCATAAAAAATGATTTTTTTTTATCGGCAAGGTACGCTTACCTACGCGTACTCTGCGATTTAAAAAAATAAAATAAAGGCCTAGGGGGACAGGGTGTTTCTACCCTACCCCCTTTTAGCATTTTTAGCGTTTCCTTCTCTGTTTTCTTGTGCCTCGGTTCTACCGAGGCACAAGATGGCTGCCAACACTTCGTGGTTTGGAGTGTTGATAGACAGTTTTTATCCAATTAGCATGCAGCTCGTGCTCATAATGGTACGCGTACTGTCCTCAGTCGGTACGCGTACGGTACATCTTCGAATATATATCTATGATTTTACTTTTGGTTTTCTAAGGAACTACTTTTTGCCAAATTTGGTGTAATTCCGTTCAGCAGTTCGGGCTGTAGCCTCACTTAAAGAACCCTATGGAAAATTGCATGGGGAAAACACATTTTGGAACCACCATTTTTTCTCGGCCCCAGCTTCACGAATCACCCCGAAACTTTCAGGGAAGGAGCGGAGCGGAGCGGAGCGGATCCCCCCATCTTCTTTTAGAATTTCGTGAAGATTCATCAACCGGCGCCAAAGTTATTCCAAATAGAATGTTGCGGATTTCCTATGGAAACTAGGTCCTAACTATAACTACCTGATGGCGACTGCCAGTAGGTCATATATATATATATATATATATATATATTCACTGAAAAAACCATAGGTTATAGACCATATATAGTTAGGAATTAGCATTTAAAAAACCTTATTTTACTCACACAAAACCATTGAAATTCCATATATAGTTAGTTGCACTAACTATATATCGCGCACCCGCAATCCACTGCTGATGATGTCACATATTACATCATTCATGACATGGTCAGTGACATCACTGATGACATCACTGATGACATCTCAAATGACATCACTGATGACATCACTGATGACATCTCATTTGACATCATTCTTGTGCTAATACGATAAACCTCTTCAGACTCTAATATAACCTTAGATACACTCACTGTATACAGACACTCACACACTGTCACTCATCCATGGAGTTACTCACACACCTAGTCAGTCATGCAAAGAAACAATCTCACCTCCATTTCCTCAACTATACAGTTATACACACCTTACTTATTCAAACATATACTAACACATATTTACTCTCTTATACAATCCCTGATACAAGTTCACAATGATCCATACAGCCACTCACACATTCAGTGGCTCTCATGCACAGTTATTTATATATGCCAACTCTCACATGTACTGTGTTTTACATATGTACTTACTATGACATGTAGCATTGAGATATCCATTCACTCATCAATACACTCATGCACACAGTCAACCGCCCATGTAGCTTTTTCCACATGCACTCTTGAACTCATACACCTAGTGAATCAACTGCTCACACATCTATGCACAGAGTCACACACCTCCCAGCCACCCCCACACAAACTCAATCTCCCATACAAATACTTGGGCAACCAATCAATAACACATATAGCCTCTCGTACAGCTAATGATCAACACATGCAGCAGTTTACATCACAACAGACATACTGATGCACACATTCAGACAGTTTAGTCGCTAACCCATGCATTTAGTACGACACATTTATTCACTCACTCATACAGTCAGTCACGCACCTACTAAATCCTTCATCCAGACACTTATACATCCACTCATTCTTCAATATATCAAACATATTAAAACTTTACAGAAACACACAGTCACTGGATGATGTCATCAGTGATGTCATCAGTGATGTCATTTGAGATGTCATCAGTGATGTCATCAGTGATGTCACTGACCATGTCATGAATGATGTAATATGTGACATCATCAGCAGTGGATTGCGGGTGCGCGATATATAGTTAGTGCAACTAACTATATATGGAATTTCAATGGTTTTGTGTGAGTAAAATAAGGTTTTTTAAATGCTAATTCCTAACTATATATGGTCTATAACCTATGGTTTTTTCAGTGAATTTCATTGGTTTTTTAAAAGCTAATATCTGTAGCTGTAAAATGTATTCTTCTTTAAATCCAAAAATATATTTTATATGTTTATTAATATTTTTTTTAAAAATATTTTTTTTTGTTCGCTCCCGGTTCGCGAACCGGGAAGCTTCCCGTTAGCTCAATTTGATGCCGCAACCCGGTCCGCGAACCGGTAAATGTTCCGTTTGCGCAACTGCCGCGTTAGAAATCAACATCGTGACGCGTCGCGGAAGCGCGACGTATCACGTTGTCGCGTAATGCGTCTTATGACGCGCCGCGTTAGCGCACCCGGAAGTGCTCTGGTACGCGAACTGAGACGCGAAGCGCAGCTCCCCGGAAGCGATCCGGGACGCGTCGCGAAAGCGCGACGTATCGCGTTGCCGCGTAATGCGTCTTATGACGCGCCGCGTTAGCGCACCCGGAAGTGCTCCGGAGCGCGAACCGAGGCGCGAAGCGCAGCGACCCGGAAGCGATCCGGGGCGCGTTCCGCAGCGCGTAACATAAGCGTAACAGGTCATGTGACTTGTTAATAAAACTTTTCATTGGTTCATTTCACTTTTGGTTTCCTAATGATGTAAGGCTAGGTCAGGTGACCTAAAAATAACACTTTTCATTGGTTTAGAACTATTGTTTTTCCCAAATGATGAAAACCCCTCCTTCTTTCCTCACTCTGACTTTCATCTTTGTGAGAGGAAGACCTTTTTTGATATTTGAGCAATGGCTTCATTGGTAGCTTCAGCTGGTGGACCCCCACCACCACCACCACCTCCTCATGGGAAGAGAGAACCACCTCCACAGTTCATCAGCAACTCAGAGGAGGAAGAGGATGAACAAGAGGAAGAGGAGACAGAGGGACCACAGTTTTTAGAAGAGGAGCCCCGGGTTTTTCATCGTAAAACTAGTTTTATTTGGCAGTTTTTTTCAATCCCTGAAGGGCAGAAAAAAGTTAATGCTAGATATGTGACGTGCCTCATATGTAAAGAGGACTTATCTAGAGGCACCTTAAAAAAGTATAGCTTCGGCAACTACACCATGCACCGTCACATGCTGAGGTGGCATCCACTAAACTACAGCCGGGCAGAGATGCGTGACCTTCAGGACAATCCTCAAACTCCTGTGGCCAGGACATCAACACAGATATCTTTGTCAGGGCCAGAGGCACGGGAAACCGTGCCAAACATTCAGGACAACTTTCTCCATATGAAGTTTACCTGTTTATATTGCGGTGCATTACTCTCATGTGGCAATATGAGCATTAACTTAATCAACAGAGTATTTGAAAACCACAAGTGCTCTAAACGCCCCAGAAAGTAAATTTTTTTTTTGCTCCTGTTGAGCCCTTTCCAATGCCTGTTTTTTGTTGTTTCCCCTCCAAAAAAAACAAAAAAAACATAAAACTGTTCAAAAAATACAAAAAAAACAAAAAATATTCAGAAAAAAAAAATATATATAAAACAACAAAAACATTAAAAAAAAAGTTCTTTTCAGAACTACCTCCCCTTTCAAAAAAAATTGCTAGAATGTTTAGCACTCTGGCAAGCTGTATTTCTTTTGGTTCGCTTCCTGGTTCGCGAACCGGTACGCGAACCGGGAGCGAACCAAAAAAATTTAAAAAAAAAAAAAGAAGAGTAAGTATAAGGGAAGTAAACAGAGAGTAATGTTAAAACAAAGACAGCTATAGGGTCTAAACCAGAGATACTGTTTAATAGATTTATTTACCGAAGAAAAGAGGGAAGAGGATATAATTGTGAAAAACAAAATAGATAAGGAAGTGAAAGAAAAAAGGAGAGTAGAAGAATAACAAAGAAGATTTTCTTGGAGAATGTGAGTGAATGTTCAAAATAAGATTAAAACATGTGGAATAACAGAGAGAAAAAACAGAAAACAGAAAAGAAGAAGTAACACAAAAAGAATAATTGAAACAGCAAAGAAATGTAAATAACATAGGGCCATATCATCAACATAGGCAATAAAAGTTTTGCAGCTTTTATCGGCAGAAATGTGTCGCTAAAGCCGCTTTTGCGGCAGAAAACTGCCGCTAAAACCACTTTAGCAGCAGTTTTCTGTCAATAAAAACAGCAATAATTTTATTGGCTGTGTTCATAATATGCCCCTTAGTGTGCTTCAACTACACAGAGAAAGCATAATGAACAAGTAGTGAAAGAGTGATCAGTCAAAGACACTAAGAGTAATAGAGACGGAGTGAGTGAACAAGAGTGAGGAACTATGAGAAGAGAGGGACTGAGAAAAGGAGTGGAAGGAGTAGAGTAAGTAGGTAATAGAGAAAGGAATGAGGGAAGTAGCAAAGGCAGGAAACTGAGGGTTAAAGAAATGAAGCTGTGGAACTAATAGTAGGTGAATGTGATAGAAATGTAACGAAAAGAGTACAAAACATTTACCTTATAATTGTCGTTAACTTACTCACTTTTTATTTTTATACTTTCAATCTGTGAAAGAGAGAACAAACATTTGAAAAATATTAAAACATGTATTTAAAAATTAGAAAAGACAACAGAAAAGATTGAAGGACAAACAGTTTTTCAACAACTTTGACACTTACAGAAGCTTCTGCTTCTCCAGGCCCCCTACACAGTCCTAAAGATATACATTTTAAACTAACAGTATCTTGATGCAGAGGAAGTGAGGCCTATCTTAAAACATGGTGCATCTTTTGCACTGCTGTTGTCTCACAAAAGTGTCGCAAGACACTAACATTTCAAATGATTGTTTCAGGATGCCAATAAGATGTGTCCTATCCAGAGGTTTGTTTGAGGTGAGGCCTACTCAGGGTTCCAAATGAAATTTCGAGTTGTTGAAGAGAACAGAGGACATAATACATGTGAAGGTCTACCAATGAAGTAAGTCATGTCCACTTCACTCTTGAACAAACGCCAGACCTCTTCTGTGTCCGTGGACAGAGCTAAACTTCATCTGCACAATGTCATTCGTAAACTTAGGAAACACAGGTGATGTAATTGAAAAACGTGCAATTTCTTTTGCTCATTTCACAATCACATCACTTGTGTTTCCTTTGCTTAGGTATCTCATTGTGCAGATGTAGTCCAGCATATGAAACAGTACCCAGAAGTGCAGCACTGCATGCAACAACTTTGACACTTAAAAAAGCTTCAGCTTCTGCATGCCCCCTACACAGTGCTAATTATATACATTTTAAACTGATGGTATCTTGCTGGAGATGAACTGAAACCTATCTTGCAACATGGTGCATCTTTTACACAAAAGTGACCCACAGCGGCGCAAAAGAGGCGCACGGCCATCATAAATGTGACCCTAACATTTTAAATGATTGTTTCAAGATGCCGATAAGGTGTAACCTATCCACAGATTTGTTTCAGGTAAGTCCTACTCAGGGTTGCAGATGAAATTTAGGTTTGTTGAAGAATACAGAGGAGATAATACATGTGCAGGCCTACCAACGAAGTGAGTCATGCCCACTGCACTCTTGAACAAATGTCAGACCTCCTCTGTCTCCTGGAACAGGCCTAAACCTCATCTACACAATGTGATGTGTAATGTTAGGAAACACAGGTAATATAATAGGAAAACGTGCAATTTTTTTTGCTCATTCCACAATCATATCACCTGTGTTTCCTTTGCTTAGGTATCTCATTGTGGAAATGTAGTCTATCATATGAAAGACTACGTAGAATGTGAGCACTGTATGCAACAACTTTGACACTTACAGAAGCCTCTCCTTCTCCATGCCTCCTACACAGTTCTAAATGTACATCATAAATGCAAACAGTACAGAATTAATTATACATGTTAAATGGTTTATTTTTGCTGTTCTCAGAATGTATCAAATTTCACTAAAAACAGTGACTTGAAGGTATTCATCATATAACAGCGGGGAAAAAAAACACAATCAAAATGATTGTGTTTAAAAAACCCATACAACATAACAAATCAGAATTCAGAACTCCTTAAAATTAACTTACTTTCCATGACGTCGAAGGATGTCCTATGAACAGCTTACACTCTGTTGTGCTATTATTACTTTCAGCCCGCCAATTTCTGAAAGAAAACCTCCATCGTTTTGAAAAATATGTTACATACAATAAATGACTTCTCGCTCTCTACCACACGTTTCCACAAGGCCAAATCATGTAAGAGCCATTTATAACTCTTGAAATTCTTGTAAGCCAATCTCGTCATTTTGAATTTCCGCAACTTTCAGAATTAAAATGTTGAAGATCATTTTCACAATCCTGGACTAGTAATATCTTACCCTTCTTGCTCACTCATGTTCTACATTTCCTATGACACTGATACTGCTTACTATGAAGCAGACTTACACTACCTCTATGACTACTACAAGTATTTAATTCTCTACATCACTTTTAATCACAAAGCAATATCAAACAGTAGACAGCATTGCAGACTTACATTCCCTCTACTCCATGTTTTGATTGGCTGCTTCAATTAGCTTATAAAAAGAAACAGTTTTTCTGAACTCATTCAAAGTGCAATTATTTTTCCATGACGTCAAGTGTTATGGTAAGAAGTTATGTCTCTGTACTACACTTATCCTCAAGGCCAAATCGTGTAGGAGCCATTAGAACTTCTTGAAATTCCTCAGAGCACATCCCGAGATTCTTTCCCTAAAATTTTGGTTTTAAAAACACCAGGTAAGAATTTTTAAGGTCATACGGCAATTTTTTTTTGAAAATTAAAACAGAATCGTTGCAGAATGACCAGCCATTTCTAGACTTTAAATAAGCTGTGTAATGTCCTGATGTTATTGAAGGACCGTCATGATATATAATTGCTGCAGTTACAAAAGTCCTTCCTGATATTGACAACTGTGAAGCCACAAAATTTTTAATTAAAGTTGTCAATTTTGTTCCATCAGGCCTACATCGTTGGAACATTAAAATGACATACTGGCCATATGTTCGTATAAATAATGTTGACATCATTTCAGATTTACCTTGGCTACACTCCATGTTGTGATCAGCTGCTTTTACTAGCTTATTAAAAGAGACTGATTTACTGTCTGGCAAAGTTAAATATATAAATCTTTCTGAGTCTACACTAGTAGTACTTGATACCCTACAGTTCTCGCAGTCATGCTGCCATTGATAAGAAAGCCCAAACAGGTGATCTACATCTACACCTTCAGCATGCAATACATCAAGCATATACATTAAAAACTCCTGACAATCTTGCTGAATATTTTGAGAGAATTGTGTTTGACCTGAACATCTGTCTAACAGATTTCGAATTTCAGACACACTTTCTATTTTTGTTCTATCAGTGCTACATTTCTCTAACACAGAATTTAACAAACTGCAAAATCTTTGATCAGAATTGACCACAATCTCTTCTTTTACATTTTCTAGAGAAAACAAAACATTAACCACTACATTAGCATAGCAGTTGACACCAGAACTGTTTTCAAATTGAAAACCAACAACATCTTCAACAGAATCCTTTTTGTTTCTGCTTATAATTTCAGGTTCATCAACTTTTCGTCTTTTTGCTACAACCTCCCTAGTATTGGTCACATTTCTTCGTTTCCGGCCTACCACACGTTTCTCAAACAAAGGATATTGAGGCAAATGTGGCGCATACTCTCTTCTTAACCTATTGTATTCCTTAACACAATCTAGATCCGCACAAATGTTTGTGACATCACACTCAATCAAGTACAATCCCGATAAAGTTCTAACTCGTGACAATGCCACATATGCCATACCCTCCTTGAACACAGAACTGCCAATATTCACCAATGCACTGTCTACACTTAAACCTTGCGATTTATGGATTGTCACCGCATATGCCAAGCAAACAGGAAACTGCTTACGGCGAACATATAAGTCTTTTACAAGCAAAAATCTAGCAGAACAACGACCAATTAGCTGTACTTCCTCAATGCCATCAAATTTAATTTTTAAAAATTCAATTCCATCTCTATTTCTGTATTTCACAAAATCAACAACATTACCCATTGATCCATTTACCAGACCTCTTTCAACATGTAAATTCCTTCTTAAAATTATACGGCAGTTTAAGCACACATTCAGAGTCTTTTCAAAACCTGCAGTTTTAGATATAGTCTTCTCTAATGAATCCAATTTTGTTTTCAAATTCTCAGACAAAATTATTGTTGATCCCATATGCTCTACTCTGTCAATAGCTTCCAGTTTCACAATCTCTTGGTTTTCTAAATGCAACATTTTGTTGTTGAAGATGGCACATTCTGCAAGATTTGGCATCAAACATATTCCAGATTTCTTCTCAGTAATTTTCTGAAAAATATTCTCAGGCACAACATCTTGTTCTGGATATAAATTTGACAGTAATCGTGCATGTAAAGCTTCTTTACCATGCTCGGTCACTTTTCCAATTCTAACATCTTGTAGAATATTCTTGTAAACTTCATCCTTCGCCTGACGCATATTTTCATGCAGTTCAGCATAATTGAAGTTTAACCATATATTGACGTTGCCAATGCTCCCTAGGCACTTCCTGGTATCTTCATGCGTGAGCATTTTGAACACAGGTTGTCCTTTCACTGGTGTCAGCTGCAGAAGATCTCCGAAAACAATGATGTGTTTGCCACCAAATAACACATCATACTCCGTTTTGAGAACTTCTTGCATTCTCAAATGCACAAAGGCAAGCATGACATTGGAAACCATGCTTACTTCGTCAATGATAAGAAGTTTCATTTTCCTCAAGATTCTTGAAACTTCACAACAAGCATCTCCAGATAGCTTGTGATATTGTAATTTGTTGTCATGCTCCACTGGCAGCATCAGTAAACGATGTAAAGTAATCCCTTTAATGTTATGTGCTGCCAGCCCAGTTGGAGCGGTAACAACACAAGACAGCGGTGATTCAGTCCTTTTCTGCAGATAAGATGCAATTGCTTTAATGAGGAAACTTTTTCCAGTTCCCGCTTCTCCACTCACGTACAGTCGGACAGGCTTCAACGACGTACATGAGCACTCTTTCTTCTCATGACTTAATCCATGATCTATTTGCTTGGTAACTTCGTCATATATTTTCCTCTGCTCAACGTTGAGTTGTCTTTCCAAGTCTTCTAAGTTAACCGCATCCTCCTGAGCATGTGCCATGGCTCTTTCCACTTCATTCATGGCAGTGGCAGCTTCATTTTCGATAACAGGTCCTCCTAGTGGATCCTGACTCAATGAAACAGAACTCTGACTGTCCTGAGAACTGTCTCTGGCAATCTCGGCTGCAATCGTTGCTTCCTGCTCGATTTCCGCATTCAACATTTCTACATATTTGGGAAAAGCAGGACATTCTATGGTCTCCTTGGCGGCAGTGAAAGAGTCTTCGTAACAGAGGAAATCTCCAAGCAGTTCCTCTTCTGCACGCCAAGGCTTGAAAAGTTGCAAAAGTGCTAAATAGAAAAACTCCTTTTTTTCAGGAGATTCGCCACTCAATTTTCGATGGTTTACCAAGTGGCATTTTCTTTGCTTGACCAGACATCCCTCACTTCCAATTACAGCATACACTCCTTTCTCAGTATCTTCTTTGATGTTCCTCTTGAATATGTAATTTTGTAGAACCTCATACAGACAAACATTCTCGAGGTGACGGCTTCGATTTGGATAATATGTATCCAACATGTTGGTCTTCAAAATGTCGGTACTGTTTGGCTCCTTTTCCGCCAAATACTCAATTTCCCGCACAGGTTTCAGAACTCGATTACGCGTTGCAGCAAGACCAAGACTCGCCCAAACGATACTCCTAGATTTGGCATAGAGACTTGCTGAAGACAACCGGTCAGAACATTCGTAAGCTCCGATTTCTCGATGCGACAACATCTTCAGACTGAAACTGTACAACTTCTTACTGAGGCTCTTTTCATGGGAAATGTCCTCCCACATATCCTTCAATTCTGTCTTTTCTTTTTTGGTGATGTAAGATGTTACATACCGAGCCACAGCCATACAGTTATCAGCCACAAACTGTATATCCATGTTAGCATTCCACATGGACAAAATCACTGGGTTGTAGTCATTGATGTACTTGGACTCTTCGTTCCTCTTCAAATTGTCTGTGTTTTTCGGTGATTTCTTCATCACATTATGTCGCAGCGAAGACATCAAACTGTTTACTCTTCCTTTAGAAATCACCGGTCGTGGAAAGCCGAAACGACATTTGGTGTAGAACTTGTCCTTGTTTCGGAATTTACGACAACAGTACTTTCCACAACGATGGCTTTGGAAACGTAGAACTTTTTCTCTTAGGCTTTTCTTCTCCTTTGCATTTGGAACAGCACACGTAGAATACTGTTGTATGAAACTCATCACTGAGTCTTCTGGATCTGTTCCAAATTTAGGTGCATCCTTGATCCACAGTAGCATATGTATATGAGGAGCACCTCTTGCTTGGTACTCCTTTCTCCAGAAGAAATCCAACACCTCTCCAAGAGGTGGATTCTTCTTATTCATGATGAAAGACATCATAGCTTCAAATCTATGATTGAAGTACCTGCATACATTGACTGGATCCAAAGAGCACAGTTCTCCGGGTGTCTTGAATTCGATGTTTTCAATGTTTCCATTTGCCTCTCGTAGAAATTCAAGTAAGTCTTCCCAGCCATACTCCGCACAGCTCAGAGTGAGGAACCATGTGGGAGTGCCTAAGTTCCTCAGCATACATTTTAAATCACCATGACGACGGTACCAGTACTCATTAGTACCACGCTGACACGCCATGAGATTAATCAGGTGACAATCCAAAATACTGTCTTGGACATTGACTTTATCCATAAAGTCACTTGCCGAGATGTTTTGCATGTGTATACCACTTTTCAAGATGTGGTTCACTGCATATGACAGTCCAGACAGATCGCTTTCAAACAGGAGATGAAACAAATAGGGAATACATTGTCGAAACCTAGCATCTCCTGCATACAATCGCAAAGTCCGGTATTCAGAAGCAGGAATTTGATGAGGTCGCTCATCATATCTTCCTCCCTGACCTGTTGGAAAAAGCTGTGGGAAACACCGAGCTTCCAAACTTTCCTCCAAAACACTAATGGGACTCCCTTTGGCTTGTTTCATTTGAAACAACTCAATAGCATTCCCCATGACTTCCTTGGAATGCAAAGGATGAACACTATAATGTTCATATATTTCTTCACTAGTAGAGGGTTCTACTTTCTCAATTTGACCAGCACACAAATCGCTATCCTCTTCCTCACTTACTTCCTCTTCTGCAACATATACATTCTTATAGTACTTATTATTTTTTTCAAATACAATGTTGCCTTTCTGACTTTCCTAACATCCACTAAATCTTGCCATATTTTCTTATTCTTTGTCGGAACCCCATTAACTAAGATAACCAGAGGTTCCTCTTCCACTTTTTCTACTCCAATTGTGTTAATGTTTTTCTTCAAATCTAGAGGCAAATAAACAACTCTTCCCTTTAATCCTCTCTGTAAATCTGATGGAGGCAATTTCCCTGTCTTTGGCTCCATTCTTACAATAGCCTGAAAGGGATGGATACTTTGAATCAAAATAGATTCATAAGTATTTAAATCCTTCAATTCAGAAGGAATCTCAACCAATTCCAGATTATTATGAACTGCTCTAGCAGGCATCTGGTTTTGATTTAATTTGGTACAACAATAAGTACACACACGTGATCTGATCCCAAATTAAAACAATTTTCTACCATCAAGTATGTTGTGAAATCCTTCCATTCACTATTATTTTCCCTTTCACTTTTTGCATATAAATCCACTAACTTAGTCTGATTCTTATAATAAGTGCGTCGACAACACACACAAGTGAAATTAGGCCTCTCACTTGATTTCACCTGAAACGTCGCAATTTCCCTCTGAAAATTATCTGTACTGGAAACCTGTACAATATCTTCCACATTACCCTCTTCTTCTGGGTCAATTTCAACATTCTCCTCTTTACTTCCAAAGTAACAATACTCAATTTCTTCACAAATATTCTTCACATCTATTTCAGAACCATGCAAAAGAGCAGCGCATAATTGTTTAAGCATAATTGCTGGACTCTTAGCATAATACAACATTCTAACTAATTTCCTCACTTTATTATGATGCACTGCTAGCATCCTGAAATGATGAAAAACACTCTGGCATACTCTCCTGGAAAGACAAGCCAGTGAATGTCCATGCAAACCTGTCACTTCTCTCACTCTGCAAGGATCTATTTCTTGCAACAACTTCATTTTCTGCTTCAAACTTTTCTTATTAAATGTCCGTACAAAATCACAAAGCAAATTGATGGAATCCTGTCGCACACTGCAAATACTACTACACTTCCAGGTGTACACAGGACCCTTAGGACGTCTTCCTAAAACCTCATTACCTAACACCTCTTCTGTCTCTGTTGTCACAAGTTTTTCTTTTTTAACTGGACAACCATCTTTCACTTCATAAGCTCGACCACTGGTGTCAACTGCATGCACCAAATCATTATCCTGGAAATAACTCTCCTCATTAAAAAATGCCTCACAACTTGAACTATGCATCCATTCTCCGGAAAAAACTTCACAAAAATTACTACGATTAACTATTCTCTTCCATCTACTATTTCTTTTGAAATCATAAATTGCCTTGTTTAGGTTCCTAATTCTATTGATTATCAAAATAAATAACTTACGTTTAATTTCAAATGCCTGATCAATAACTTTCTCAACTTTTTTTTTTCTCTTATAAAAAACCACTTTCTGTTGACCTTTCTTAATATTTTTTAACAAATTGCCAATTATCCTGTTGCGGAACATTCGTTTACGAATGTCCCTAAACTGTTGTTTCCTTCTACTATCATGCACAGAGTTATCTCTTGCTCTAGCAGTAACATTTTTCATTGGCCTTTCCTTTCCGTTTAAATTGCTTCTCTTTTTCTGGACTGAAACATTTTCTGTAGTAATACTTTTTTTACTACAAATATTTCTTATGAATGTTTTTATGGTCTTACCCGGTGCTTTCTTGGTGACTTGACAATTTTTTTTGGTAGAGGACTGCTGCATTATTTCATGGACCTGCTGTCTTTGACGTTTTGCAGCCTTTCTAAGTCTTTCTTTGGTTGGCATGCTCAAATCTTGAAATGATCTGCAGTTGAATCTGTGGTAAAATATAATAAAAAATGTTATTAACCACTGTTACCAAACAGTAAATCAATAACAGTGATCAAAAACTGAACACACTACTTCACATTTTTACATAGAACATTTTTTAGTGCTTTGGCAAATTTAGAATACAGAAATAGCAGAAAAGAAATGGAATTCTTCTTCATTTACCTGTCCTGTTTTATATGTGAATCTGATCTAATTTTATGAGCATATTTTAATATTTTATTGAAGACACTACACATAACCTGTTTTTGAAGGTGTGTTTAATTTAAAATTAAACAGTTTACATTTTTACTTTTCATTTATTGTAAATTTTATAAATAAATGTTTATAGTTCCATAGGCTCAAGCAGGTCAGCTTCCCACCCTATGTCATACAATTCTGACAAATCTGCATCCTCATCATGTTCTTCTTCATCCTCAGGATTTAAATCATCCAAGGGATCTACTTCCACTGACGTTTCAATTACGAGTTCAATGATGAGGTCAAGATCAACTGATTGCTGATTGTCGCTCATGTTGATGTTGTCGTTATCTTTAAAGAAAGATAACAACAATGAGATGTTGCAGAGTAAGAGACAAATCTCAGAGATTATAATAGTAAAATTGTTTAACAAGAGTAACATTTTGCAGCTATTATTTAGCCATGTCCAGCGATGCTGAGGAGGTGAGGCCTATGTCCAAGTTTTCAGTGAACAGGACTCATCTCTTCTTAACCTTGGATAAGCCTCACCGACTCTGTGTCCCCTGCTCATACTTAAATGTACAGGGGCAGATTTATGTTAACTGGCGCATCCCCAGGGATGCACCAGTTAATGTGCACCGCTGCTCTGCCACCCATGGTGTGCCGCATTTACAATGTGGAGCACCATTGAGTGAAAACAGCCCAGATGCGTCACGCATCTGTGCCGCAAAAGCAGCACATTGCAGGAATCACGTCGTAAGCGCAACATGTCTACTGCAATGCACAGGAGCAAGCCTCACATTGCATGGTGCATCACTCCTTATGCCTGTTTCAAACAGGCGTAAGGATTTGATTCAGCAATGCTATAAAGCTGACTCAGTGAAATCTTCTAAATTTCACTGTTAGTTTTACAGGGCTTTCTTGCAAATTAATGCATACCTTGCAACAAAACACCTATATGAAAACTGACACAGGTTTCATGTGGCACAGGACTTTACAGCATGACACATCTGCCTAGATGCATCAATTTTTAAATATGTCGCCACATAGCAAATCTTTTGCACCGCCGCTGCGTCACAAAAGTGACGCACAGCGGCGCAAAAGAGTCACACACCTATCATAAATCTGTCCCTAACATTTTAAATGATTAATTCAGGATGATGATATGGTGTGGCCTATCCAGAGGTTTGTTTAAGGTGAGGCCTACTCAGGGTTGCAGATCAAATTTACGCTTGTTGAAGAATACAGAGGAGATAATACATGTAAAGGCCTACTAATGAAGTAAGTCATGTCCACTTCACTCTTGAACAAAAGCCAGACCTCTTTTGTGTCCGTGGACAGACCTAAACTTCATCTGCACAATGTCATTCGTAAACTTAGGAAACACAGGTGATGAAAGTGTTTTTTTAAAGCCTTTGCAGCGTTTTTGGGTCACTTTTAACATGGCTATGTAACTCAAAGAATCAAAATCTAAATTTGCCAAGCACAGGTGCGAGCATATTTACAAGGAATTTGCACCACGAGGAAAGGTCTTTTAATATAAAATGGGAAAAATAACATCAGAGACACTCAAATGCCTTATAAATATGCCCCAAACAACCTATGAAGCTCTAGCAGTACATATCCAGAAATGTAATTGATTTCAAAAAAACGTGTTTAAACACAACATATAAATCAATTGTATACCTACATTCATGGGGAAATGACTTAAAATGTCCTTAAGACACATGAAAGCGATTTTTTAAAGCCTTTGCAGCATTTTTGGATCACTTTTAACATGGCTATGTAACTCAAAGAATCAAAATCTAAATTTGTCAAGCACAGGTGGGAGCATATTTACAAGGAACTTTCCCCACAGATAAAGGTCTTTTAATTTAAAATGGGAAAAATAACATCAGAGACACTCAAATGCCTTATAAAGAAGCAGACACCATTATTTCCTTGTCATAAATTTTAAAAGCATTCCTTTTCCACAAAAACGATTTTCAAGTCATAATTTGAAAACACTGCACATGGGGAAATGACTTAAAATGTCCTTAAGACACATGAAAACGTTTTTTGATTGCCTTTGCAGCATTTTTGGGTCATTTTTAACATGGCTATGTAACTCAAAGAATCAAAATCTAAATTTGCCAAGCACAGGTGCGAGCATATTTACAAGGAATTTGCACCACGGGGAAAGGTCTTAAATTAAAATGGGAAAAATAACATCACAGACACTCAAATGCCTTATAAAGAAGCACACACCATTATGTCCTTGTCATAAATTTTAAAAGCATTCCTTTTCCTCAAAAACGATTTTCAATTCATAATTTGAAAACACTGCACATGGGGAAATGACTTAAAATGTCCTTAAGACACATAAAAGCGTTTTTTGATTGCCTTTGCAGCAATTGTGGGTCATTTTTAACATGGCTATGTAACTCAAAGAATCAAAATCTAAATTTGCCAAGCACAGATGCGAGCATATTTACAAGGAATTTGCACCACGGGGAAAGGTCTTAAATTAAAATGGGAAAAATAACATCAGAGACACTCAAATGCCTTATAAAGAAGCAGACACCATTATGTCCTTGTCATAAATTTTAAAAGCATTCCTTTTCCTCAAAAACGATTTTCAAGTCATAATTTGAAAACACTGCACAAGGGGAAATGACTTAAAATGTCCTTAAGACACATGAAAGCGTTTTTTGATTGCCTTTGCAATATTTTTGGGTCACTTTTAACATGGCTATGTAACTCAAAGAATCAAAATCTAAATTTGCCAAGCACAGGTGGGAGCATATTTACAAGGAACTTTCCCCACAGATAAAGGTCTTTTAATTTAAAATGGGAAAAATAACATCAGAGACACTCAAATGCCTTATAAAGAAGCAGACACCATTATTTCCTTGTCATAAATTTTAAAAGCATTCCTTTTCCACAAAAACGATTTTCAAGTCATAATTTGAAAACACTGCACAGCTCCTATGCACAAAAACACCCTGTCAGTACTAATACTTCACATTTTCTCCAATTACAATTTCTCAAAGAAACAAAATCTCTTTGTAAAACACTTGAGACAAAGCAACATTTTAAAAACACAACTTTCTTCAGAATTTTCTCCTTAAAGCACACTATTCTCTATCTAAATAAAATGAATCTTTTCTCACCTTAGCAAATACTTTATGAGTTTCAAAACAGTCTCAGAAATACACCAATTTGTCTTCAGCAGAACAAAAGGTATGCACTCCAGAGGCTGCAGCTATAGAAAGCACAGAAATGCTGTAATTCATCACACATATCTCTCATGTCACCCAATCAAAACTCTTCCCTCACTTTTTTCAAATCAAAACCCTTCCCCCCTCTGCCCTGTCTGCCTTTTTTGCATAGCAACCACCTCCTGAAAGACCTCTGGTGTTTGCAAGTTCACACAACAATGTTTCAATTGAACTCTGAACTCTCAGTGCACCTGCATATCCAGTGCAATCTTTCATTTAATGATTTTTTTTGACCATTCAAAATACATCTTTCAAATAACTCATCCATGCACCCTAACTTTCTGTTTTCAGCAATCAAAATCCACCAATCACTGTTACTGCTTCATTAACACAGAAACTCCACAGTTTTTTCCATTTTAAACTCTTATTATTTCAACTGCCATTTCATTGCCACACTTCATCTGACTGCAGCAGAACCTTCTCTCACCATGTTTTCTGTCTGGATTGTTGGACATAGTTACATCTACTGGGCTCAGAGGTATGCTGATAACAGAAATTTACCTAACCTCAATTTACAAGATGTGGAAATTAAGTGGTTTGGCCACAGAGGATTAAATGTCACCAATTGATACCATTGGTGAAAACCTTAATGCATTTGCCAAAACCTGACCTGTTAATTGTGCACTGTGGAGGAAATGATTTGGGCACTTTGACTGGGGTAGGTCTGGAAATGCTTTTAAAGGACACCTTTGAGCAATTGATGGCACTTTTTCCTCAAACTGCCTTGGTATATTCAAATATATGCCAAAGACAGAAATGGAGGTGGTCGAACCAATTTTGTCCACAAATTGAGAAGTCGAGGAAGCATGTAAACAAATCTGTTTCAGCTTACATGAGAGACCATGGAATGGGCTCCATGTACAACAATAACTTGCGTTACTACATGCAAGATATCTACAGAGGAGATGGAGTTCACTTCTCAGATGAGGGCAACAGAGTTTTCATTTTGAATTTAAGACTCTGCATTGGTACCTACTTATAAGTACCTAAATCTACCATAAACCCAAAAGCTCTTCTCAGAGCTACCCTACATCTGATCACTCACAATTATTATTTTACTCTAACTTTTTTTACTAATTTTCAACAAAGTACGCTCCCCGGAGCGCTACCCGGTACGCGAACCGGAAGCTAACCGCGTGAATTTTTTTTAAAAAATGTTTTTTTTTCGCACATATGGGCCTCCTCAGCCATCCTCAGAAAACCTAGGGGGTCAAAATACGTCTACCGTGTCCCCTTCTACCCATTCTGAACATTATGTGCCCTCCATCTTGTATCTTAATTCGACCGAAACACAAAATGGTGGACTCCCGTAACGCTTAAGGTTCGCGTACCGGGGCGCTCCCCGGGAAGCGCTCCATTAAAAAAGGTGGGAAAGTAATTTACAGAAGAAACCCTTGAGACACTTTCACCAAATATAGATTTGCTCATACTACATACCAATCCCTACCATTTTCACAAATTTGGTTGAAATTCCATTTAGCCATTTAGCCTGTAGACCTCTCTAAATACCGTGAGGTAAATTACTACACAAAACACATCTGAAGTGTTGGAATTGACAACCAATGAAAATGTTACTTTCATTTTCTACTTTTTTTACCTGACATTTGATTGGTTATATACCTGAATATATATAAAGGAAGAGAAGGAAACACAGCCATTTTGACTACTACTTCCTGGTGTACATTTCAATAGGATTTTCACTAATCACTTCAACTTCTTTGTAAAGGTAAGTTGTTATTTTAAAAACTGAAGTATATTGTGCACTATAAGTTAATATGGTAAACTTTTTCTGATAGTTATATACTATCCCTCTGTAGTAGTTATAGATTTAGATAGACTTCTCTGTTATAGTTATGGATGGAGTTAGGTTTCTCTTGTATAATTATGAATTTACTTACGTTAGATCACATACACTTTTTTATATTCCTACTTCCACTCTGATACTATACACTGCCCAAAGATAAATTCACTGATAAAAACTGCCTATCTAAAATTAATCCCATCAGTGCCCTATCTGTACTAATATATTTTTTTTAATCCAAATTTCAGGCAAAATGGAAGGCGAACAGAAAGTTTCATTTCAAATTGTCCTGCAAGAGACCAACCAAGAAATAATTGATCCAAATTATATAGAATTTATGGATGAAACTTGGGACCAAGAACTACTGCAATGTGTGGAAGCAGTAGATGTCCTCCTTGAAAATGAGGACATTTTACACACTCAAACATTACAAGCTATGTTCAATGAAAATAACGACATTTCAGACAGTGAAATGTTAGACATTTTATTAAATTTTGAAACACAATCACAATAATAAATAATTGCTTAAAAAATAAAGAAATTAAAAAATAATCAACAAAACAAACAACCAATTTACATACAATATTAGAAAAGTCTATCATTCTTTTTTCCTTTTAGTACGCTCCCCAGAACGCTTCCCGGTTCGCGGACCGGGCGCTCCCCACGCAAAAAAACAAAAAAAAACATTATTTTTTTTTGCCCTGCGGGGCCTTCTTAAAGCCTCCACATCAAACCTAGGGGGTCAGGGAGGATCTACTATGCCCCCTTATGGTCATTTCCTCCTTTGTTTTGGCCTCCTCTTGTCTCTCGATCCTACCGAGAGACAAGATGGCGGCCGCTCTGGACTGTTTAGAATGTTGACAGACACCGGAGAGCCAATCAGCTTCGCTACGCGAAGTTCCGTTACGCGTCAAGTACGCGAACCGGAGCGCTGCCCAGAGCGCGCTTACAGATATATATCTTTTTTTGAACGTTAATTTCTCAAAATCCACTGGAGCACATATATTGAGACCTAGCAAAGGCACATCGGGCTAACAGTCCCTACAATTTTGCCAAGTTTCGTGCAAATCCATTCAGCCGTTCGTCCTAAAAGTGAGGCCAACCGCCCTATGGAAATTAACATGGGAAAAACGTGTTTTGGGACCCCCCTTTTTTCTCGGCCCCCCCTTGACAAACACCCCCCAAATTTCCAGTGGCTGCTCAGAAACAAAATGTTCCATTTTCCTGAAAATTTCAACCAATTCCGTCCACAAACGCCAAAGTTATTAGACATAGAATTTTCAAAAATCCCATAGGGAAAAAATCCTAACTATATATACCTACTGGCGACCGCCAGTAGGTAATTATATATATATATATATATATATATATATATATATATATATATATATATATATATATATATATATTCACTGAAAAAACCATAGGTTATAGACCATATATAGTTAGGAATTAGCATTTACAAAACCTTGAAAATTCACTGAAAAAAACATAGGTTATAGACCATATATAGTTAGGAATTAGCATTTACAAAACCTTGAAAATTCACTGAAAAAACCATAGGTTATAGACCATATATCGTTAGGAATTAGCATTTAAAAAAACCTTATTTTACACACACAAAACCATTGAAATTCCATATATAGTTAGTTGCACTAACTATATATCGCGCACCCGCAATCCACTGCTGATGATGTCACATATTACATCATTCATGACATGGTCAGTGACATCACTGATGACATCACTGATGACATCTCAAATGACATCACTGATGACATCACTGATGACATCTCATTTGACATCAATGACCACATCACTGATGATATCATTCATGTGACAATACAATGCATCTCCTCACATTTTAATATAACCTCTGTTTCACCCAGTGTTAAATACAGAATATAATTTTTGAAACCATTGACACACCAATACTAGTTACTACATACGCACTCACTGATTCCTACGTCTACACACACCTTCACTCATTCACCCATACAATCATTCATACATGCAATCACTCATCTTTACAACACTATCATATGCACTCATACACCTATACAGACACTCACAGTCTGCCACTCATCCATGGAGTTACTCACACACCTAGTCAGTCCTGTAAAGAATCAATGACACTTCCATTTTCTTGTCTATACAGTTAAACATAGAGCACCTTACATTTTCAAACATATACTAACACATACTTACCTTGTTATACAATCATTGATACAAGTACACATTGATCTGCACAGAGTCACACACCTCCCAGCCAGCCACACACACACTCAGTCTCCCATACAAATAATTGGACAATCAATCAGTAACCCATATAGTTAATCATATAGCTACTGATCAACACATGCAGCAGTTTACAGAACAACAGACATAATGATGCACAAATTAAGACACTTTAGTCACTAACCCATGCACTCAGTGAGACACATTTAATCACTCACTCATACATTCAGTCATGCACCTACTAAATCCTTTGTCCAGACACTTATACTTCCACTCATTCTTCAATATGTAAGACACATTTTAACTTTACAGAAACATACAGTCACTGGATGTTGTCATCAGTGATGTCATCAGTGATGTCATTTGAGATGTCATCAGTGATGTCATCAGTGATGTCACTGACCATGTCATGAATGATGTAATATGTGACATCATCAGCAGTGGATTGCGGGTGCGCGATATATAGTTAGTGCAACTAACTATATATGGAATTTCAATGGTTTTGTGTGAGTAAAATAAGGTTTTTTAAATGCTAATTCCTAACGATATATGGTCTATAACCTATGGTTTTTTCAGTGAATTTTCAAGGTTTTGTAAATGCTAATTCCTAACTATATATGGTCTATAACCTATGGTTTTTTCAGTGAATTTCAATGGTTTTTTAATAGCAAATATCATAAGCTGTCGAATGTCAAGTACGTGGTAAGTAAAAACATTTTCGTGTTTATGCACACTGATCTGCTTTGAATGCTGCCCCCCACCCCTCATTTCTATTAGGAGTACTCTCTCTTTGCAGATAGTGAAGGGTAGTTAACGCAGGCCTTTGCCCCCGTTGTAATCCGTCGTGCCTGCTTCTCTCTCCATTTGATTGATTGTTCTCTTTGGTTCATTCTCTATTTACAAACAAGCACAGAGTCGCAATACTCTGTTTAGTCTTTGCAGATAGCGAAAAATCGTGTAAAAAAACAAAAAGAATCGAGCAAAATCAGTAGGCCACTAATGGGATCTCTTTTTGACCTCGCTAAAATAGAAACATTAGGAACAACCTGTTGAAAATAGCAATGTGTATGTACATAAGCGGCGTTCATTTGTGTTCACAGTACCCCTTGTGGATTGTTTGAATCGAGCATTGAATTGTTCGAAGTTGGTTCTCTTAAGGATCTTCTCTGCCTGCAAACGAGGAAGAATAGGAATATTCTCTCTCCCTTTGCAGATAGTGAAGGGTAGGTAACGCAAGCCTTTAACACGTCGTACCTATTTCATTCCTCATTGATTGATTGATTGTCCGAACATTGACTGTTTGGGAATTAGTTCTTTTTGGAGGTATTCCCTGTTTGCAAATAAACGTAGGAAAATCTTTGCAAGTAGTGAAAGGGTACGTAATGCGGACCTTTCTCCCCCGTTGTAATCTGTCATGCCTATCTACTCCCCACTGATTGATGCACCTGTTTCACCCGGACCATTTACTAGAGATAGGTCATCTGGCCCGACCAGAGAGCACCCCTAGTGAAAAGGACATATGCAATAATAACGAAGTGATCACTGTATCCTGTTAACAGAAACTTTAGCATGAAACAACCTGGAAAGAAAAGAATAGGAAAACGAAAATCAGTAGGCCACTGATGAACTTTTTATTAAATAACAAACAAAGAAACGATAACAATACGTAATGATAAAACCTATTATTGTCCTAGAAACAAGAAACGTTAGAAGTAAGCCCGTAATAAGAAACCTGAAAACATCGCCCCTCACTGCCCCAAAACGTGTCTGTCCCACCGCCTGCCACGGCCAAATAACGGCAAACTGGGAAAGATAGAAGTCAGCAGACATCCGCCCCATTCTAGAAACTTCCAAAGGGCAACAGGTTTTCGGCTACGCCCAGCCGGAAGCAACACATATAAGGCGGGTCCTGCTGCCACGCCTCGGCCAGGAGATCATCACGTAGGGTGTAGCCGTAGGAGAGGCCGAGGCCAGCGGGACCCGGCCAGGGGGATTGACAACACTGGAGAGTTTCAGGGGGGGGAATGTCCGTGTCCTCGACCCTCCCCTCTCTCTCCCAGTCCGGCCGCGGTGGCCCTTGAGAGTTGCAGGTTGTCCCTCCACACTCTCTCCCGGTCCGGCCACCAACGGCCGGGGGCTGGGGCCGACGGGATCCGGCTGCAGCCGATGAGCCAAGGAACCCGTTCATGGGGCCAGAGCAAAGGGCGTCCGGCCGCCATCCACCGGAGGTCCGGCCCAAAGACGGACGGGACATTTCTTCTTTCTTGAATAATTGCTGCAACAACCCTGGGGGGGGGATGTCTTGCACATGCCTCCGACCCCCCCCCCTCTCGTCCTCATCGCCTGGTCCGGCCATAACAAATCTCAAGCGAGACGCCGTGGGGTGCACTGGGAGGGAGAGACGGTGCGAACAGGCCTCTCCCGCCTCCCCAGGTGGAGGCTTCCCAGCTGCACCATCTCGACCTGACAAGAGCGGGCCCAGCATAAAGAAATGGCCCGGTCACTGGTTGACTCCACCACCGTAGTCCTCCACGACCTTGAAGATTCTAGAGGAGCCGCGGGAGTCCCCGACCCCTGCAGACACCCCCGATGGGGAATGACTGCCATGATCGCCTGTGGAGTGACGAAACTGTAGCCGCGGGACGTCGGCGCTCCCATGCTGGCGCCAGCCTCAGTTTGAATGACTAGAATCCTGCAGACCTCAGTTCCGGTGAAAGCACAGTGTGACCCGGTAGGAAAAATTGTTGCACCCCCTCCCCTTTTTGACTGATGGTTCAAACCACCGATCCTTTCCTTTGCCCTTTTAACGGAACTTTGGACTGCCTCCCCCCCCCCCCGCGGCGCCCCACGCCGTTATTTGCTGGGCGGCAACTTACTAGACATCACCTTCGTGACATCCAGATTTCAGCGCGTTCTGCTGCCTTGGAACTATTCGCACAACAGACCGCTACTGACAACCCACCCCCCGGGACGCCCCACGCCGGATACCCAAATCAGTGCGGCACCCAGGCAACATCTTCTGAATTTTCATAATTTGAAAGAACTAGTAACATGTCCTCATCAGGAATTTTCTCTTCAATCATCTCATCAGGAATTTCCTCATGAAAAGTCTGCAATGATGATTCTTGTAACTCTATGGTCTCCAAACATTCGATAAATTCGCCATCAAGACATTGATCAAAAAAATCATTCAAGTCATCTCCTCCTTGTGAGAATATTTCATTATTGGTGCTGTCAATTTCAATAAATGTAGTGGATAATTCAAAAGAAATTGCCACGGTCTCTTCGTTGTTTAAATGTTTTTACTGTTTTTGTTTTGTTGTATATATTTATAAGTTATTAAAGTTTTATATTCCTACTACTTTGTTGGAGTGCTATATATTTTTAATGTGACACATAATTGTAAAAACTTTGATGTACAAAGAGTCATCCCTGGAATCTTTCGCTTCAGGCTCGGTCCCCTCCCCAATCACAATACAGGATGGTTTTCAGATAGTATGAACACGTGTGGTGTGACGGATCTCATCGGGTGTGGGCCTTGATCTACTATAACTCCTTTGAAGAGGGGTGATTCTTTACAGCTGGGGCCATAAACTACATCTGCAGGGCTAGCTGATAGCCTAGGACCGGCCTGGACAATCGGACACAGAGGAAGAGGAGTGTCAGAGGGTGCGGTAGTGAATAGGGCGAAAGGGAGGTGTCGGGCGGGCACAGAGTGTGATTCTCAGGGAAGAGCAGCGCAGATGGGGGGAGGTTTATTGCCCATGCATAAGACAGAGAGCGGGGGTGAGCAGTGCCTGGGGAAGATGCTTGCGAGGGTGGGGAGCCATGCTACGAATCGACAGCGTGCAGGGAGTGGGTCTGGTCAAGGCATCTAAAATGGCTGCCGTGCACAACAAAAGTGTGGCATTTCAAAAAAGGCAAGATGGCGCAGACAATGTTTTTCAACACTTCCTCATTTCCTTCGAATCGAACGTTAACAGACGTTGGTGCATATTGCCAAAGTTAAGCGATATTTATCGCTAACGATGCTTAGCAACGAATTTTTTACCGCTAAGCATCGTCAGAAATTATCGAAGATAAACCTTGCTATTATCAAGGTTTATCGCAAATGCGATAAAAAACGGCCGCAATGCATGAATATCGCTAAAAAGTCAGCGATATTCATGCATTACCGAGCTAATGCTCTTAGCCATGTTATCCACCTCCCATTGGATAACATGGCTAAGAACTGCTCAGGGCAGGTGTTAGTTTTTGGAGATATTCGCGCTTAGCGCGAATATCTCCAAAAGTTGGTAATAGGAGATAGATATCTTGCATGTTGTAATGCAAGTTATTGTGGTATATGGAACTCATACCATAATCTCTCAGGAAAGCAGAAACTGATCCTTTTGGGACCGCCTGAGAAGGCCTAGGGGGTGAGGGGTACTCTACTTTGCCCCCTTTTCACGTTCCGAACTATTTTATTTTACTCTCTTCTGTAATTACACAAAATGGCAGCGATAAAATGCATCAGAGACAGACAGTGAGAGAAAGGAGGCCGGAGATGAAGAAGAGATGTCAAATACACATTGGAGATAATATAGTGGGAGAAGGGAAGTAAATATGAGTAAACTTACCATGTAACATAAAAATGTTCCACTCTATACTATAAGTCTCATTTTATACTACAATCACTTCGCTACAACCTCATAAATTAAAAATAAAAATGAATAATGTCTCAAACAATTTTTGTATTTCTAAATATAAATTTATTCTTCTGAATTTTCAAAATTTGAAAGAACTAGTAACATGTCCTCATCAGGAATTTCCTCTTCAATCATCTCATCTGGAATCTCCTCATGAAAAGTCTGCAATGATGATTCTTGTAACTCTATGGTCTCCAAACATTCGATAAATTCGCCATCAAGATATTGATCAAAAAAATCATTCAAGTCATCTCCTCCTTGTGAGAATATTTCATTATTGGTGCTGTCAATTTCAATAAATGTAGTGGATAATTCAAAAGAAATTGCCACGGTCTCTTCATTGTGAGCCATTTTATTTTGAAATTGCTTGCTGTAAATTGCAGAAAAAAATAATCACTTTCTTTTATCGTTTTTAGTAATACGTAATATAAAACTAACTTTATCAAGTATTTAGTATAACAGAAGGACTGTAAATAAATAACAGAAAACATTTTTCAAATTATCTTAAAGTGTACAACATAGTTCCCCTTACAAATTAACAACTCACCTTTTTAAAAGTAGGAGAAGTGTTAGTACTGTGTAAACCAAACACCAGAAATTGAGCACCAAAAATTCCTCACAAATGTACCTCAGACAGTAGTATCACAAAATGGCTGTGGTTTCCTCTCATTTTAGATATATACATAACCAATTAACTTTCATCACACACAAATACAAAACCAAAGTAACATTTTAATTGGTTCTAAATTTCAACACTTTCAAATGTGTTTTCCCCATGCAATTTTCCATAGGACATTTAGATACGTCTACAGCCTGAATGGCTGAACGGAATTACACCAAACTTGGCAAAATGGTACATCAAACCTAAGAGGTCAGGGAGGATCTACTATGCCCCCTTATGGTCATTTGCCCCTTCGCTTTGGCCTCCTCTTGTCTCTCGATCCTACCGAGAGACAAGATGGCGGCCGCTACGGACTGTTTGGAATGTTTACAGACGCCGGAGAACCAATCACCTTCGCAAAGCTCCGTAACGCGAAAAGTACGCGAAGCGGAGCGCTGTTACAGATATATATCTTTTTTTGAACGTTAATTTCTCAAAATCCACTGGAGCACATATATTGAAACCTAGCAAAGGCACATCGGGCTACCAGTCCCTAATATTTTGCCAAGTTTCGTACAAATCCATTCAGCCGTTCGATTATTATTATTATTATTTTTTTTGCCCCGCGGGGCCCTTTTAAAACCTCCACATCAAACCTAGGGGGTCAGCGAGGATCTACTATGCCCCCTTATGGTCATTTGCCCCTTCGCTTTGGCCTCCTCTTGTCTCTCCAAAAGTTGGTAATAGGAGATAGATATCTTGCATGTTGTAATGCAAGTTATTGTGGTATATGGAACTCATACCATAATCTCTCAGGAAAGCAGAAACTGATCCTTTTGGGACCGCCTGAGAAGGCCTAGGGGGTGAGGGGTACTCTACTTTGCCCCCTTTTCACGTTCCGAACTATTTTATTTTACTCTCTTCTGTAATTACACAAAATGGCAGCGATAAGATGCATCAGAGACAGACAGTGAGAGAAAGGAGGCCGGAGATGAAGAAGAGATGTCAAATACACATTGGAGATAATATAGTGGGAGATATAGTGGGAGAAGGGAAGTAAATATGAGTAAACTTACCATGTAACATAAAAATGTTCCACTCTATACTATAAGTCTCATTTTATACTACAATCACTTCGCTACAACCTCATAAATTAAAAATAAAAATGAATAATGTCTCAAACAATTTTTGTATTTCTAAATATAAATTTATTCTTCTGAATTTTCAAAATTTGAAAGAACTAGTAACATGTCCTCATCAGGAATTTCCTCTTCAATCATCTCATCTGGAATCTCCTCATGAAAAGTCTGCAATGATGATTCTTGTAACTCTATGGTCTCCAAACATTCGATAAATTCGCCATCAAGAGATTGATCAAAAAAATCATTCAAGTCATCTCCTCCTTGTGAGAATATTTCATTATTGGTGCTGTCAATTTCCATAAATGTAGTGGATAATTCAAAAGAAATTGCCACGGTCTCTTCATTGTGAGCCATTTTATTTTGAAATTGCTTGCTGTAAATTGCAGAAAAAAATAATCACTTTCATTTATCGTTTTTAGTAATACATAATATAAAACTAACTTTATCAAGTATTTAGTATAACAGAAGGACTGTAAATAAATAACAGAAAACATTTTTCAAATTATCTTAAAGTGTACAACATAGTTCCCCTTACAAATTAACAACTCACCTTTTTAAAAGTAGGAGAAGTGTTAGTACTGTGTAAACCAAACACCAGAAATTGAGCACCAAAAATTCCTCACAAATATACCTCAGACAGTAGTATCACAAAATGGCTGTGGTTTCCTCTCATTTTAGATATATACATAACCAATTAACTTTCATCACACACAAATACAAAACCAAAGTAACATTTTAATTGGTTCTAAATTTCAACACTTTCAAATGTGTTTTCCCCATGCAATTTTCCATAGGACATTTAGATACGTCTACAGCCTGAATGGCTGAACGGAATTACACCAAACTTGGCAAAATGGTACATCAAACCTAAGAGGTCAGGGAGGATCTACTATGCCCCCTTATGGTCATTTGCCCCTTCGCTTTGGCCTCCTCTTGTCTCGCGATCCTACCGAGAGACAAGATGGCGGCCGCTACGGACTGTTTGGAATGTTTACAGACGCCGGAGAACCAATCACCTTCGCAAAGCTCCGTAACGCGAAAAGTACGCGAAGCGGAGCGCTGTTACAGATATATATCTTTTTTTGAACGTTAATTTCTCAAAATCCACTGGAGCACATATATTGAAACCTAGCAAAGGCACATCGGGCTACCAGTCCCTAATATTTTGCCAAGTTTCGTACAAATCCATTCAGCCGTTCGATTATTATTATTATTATTATTTTTTGCCCCGCGTGGCCCTTTTAAAACCTCCACATCAAACCTAGGGGGTCAGCGAGGATCTACTATGCCCCCTTATGGTCATTTGCCCCTTCGCTTTGGCCTCCTCTTGTCTCTCCAAAAGTTGGTAATAGGAGATAGATATCTTGCATGTTGTAATGCAAGTTATTGTGGTATATGGAACTCATACCATAATCTCTCAGGAAAGCAGAAACTGATCCTTTTGGGACTGCCTGAGAAGGCCTAGGGGGTGAGGGGTACTCTACTTTGCCCCCTTTTCACGTTCCGAACTATTTTATTTTACTCTCTTCTGTAATTACACAAAATGGCAGCGATAAGATGCATCAGAGACAGACAATGAGAGAAAGGAGGCCGGAGATGAAGAAGAGATGTCAAATACACATTGGAGATAATATAGTGGGAGATATAGTGGGAGAAGGGAAGTAAATATGAGTAAACTTACCATGTAACATAAAAATGTTCCACTCTATACTATAAGTCTCATTTTATACTACAATCACTTCGCTACAACCTCATAAATTAAAAATAAAAATGAATAATGTCTCAAACAATTTTTGTATTTCTAAATATAAATTTATTCTTCTGAATTTTCAAAATTTGAAAGAACTAGTAACATGTCCTCATCAGGAATTTCCTCTTCAATCATCTCATCTGGAATCTCCTCATGAAAAGTCTGCAATGATGATTCTTGTAACTCTATGGTCTCCAAACATTCGATAAATTCGCCATCAAGAGATTGATCAAAAAAATCATTCAAGTCATCTCCTCCTTGTGAGAATATTTCATTATTGGTGCTGTCAATTTCCATAAATGTAGTGGATAATTCAAAAGAAATTGCCACGGTCTCTTCATTGTGAGCCATTTTATTTTGAAATTGCTTGCTGTAAATTGCAGAAAAAAATAATCACTTTCATTTATCGTTTTTAGTAATACATAATATAAAACTAACTTTATCAAGTATTTAGTATAACAGAAGGACTGTAAATAAATAACAGAAAACATTTTTCAAATTATCTTAAAGTGTACAACATAGTTCCCCTTACAAATTAACAACTCACCTTTTTAAAAGTAGGAGAAGTGTTAGTACTGTGTAAACCAAACACCAGAAATTGAGCACCAAAAATTCCTCACAAATGTACCTCAGACAGTAGTATCACAAAATGGCTGTGGTTTCCTCTCATTTTAGATATATACATAACCAATTAACTTTCATCACACACAAATACAAAACCAAAGTAACATTTTAATTGGTTCTAAATTTCAACACTTTCAAATGTGTTTTCCCCATGCAATTTTCCATAGGACATTTAGATACGTCTACAGCCTGAATGGCTGAACGGAATTACACCAAACTTGGCAAAATGGTACATCAAACCTAAGAGGTCAGGGAGGATCTACTATGCCCCCTTATGGTCATTTGCCCCTTCGCTTTGGCCTCCTCTTGTCTCGCGATCCTACCGAGAGACAAGATGGCGGCCGCTACGGACTGTTTGGAATGTTTACAGACGCCGGAGAACCAATCACCTTCGCAAAGCTCCGTAACGCGAAAAGTACGCGAAGCGGAGCGCTGTTACAGATATATATCTTTTTTTGAACGTTAATTTCTCAAAATCCACTGGAGCACATATATTGAAACCTAGCAAAGGCACATCGGGCTACCAGTCCCTAATATTTTGCCAAGTTTCGTACAAATCCATTCAGCCGTTCGATTATTATTATTATTATTATTTTTTGCCCCGCGTGGCCCTTTTAAAACCTCCACATCAAACCTAGGGGGTCAGCGAGGATCTACTATGCCCCCTTATGGTCATTTGCCCCTTCGCTTTGGCCTCCTCTTGTCTCTCCAAAAGTTGGTAATAGGAGATAGATATCTTGCATGTTGTAATGCAAGTTATTGTGGTATATGGAACTCATACCATAATCTCTCAGGAAAGCAGAAACTGATCCTTTTGGGACTGCCTGAGAAGGCCTAGGGGGTGAGGGGTACTCTACTTTGCCCCCTTTTCACGTTCCGAACTATTTTATTTTACTCTCTTCTGTAATTACACAAAATGGCAGCGATAAGATGCATCAGAGACAGACAATGAGAGAAAGGAGGCCGGAGATGAAGAAGAGATGTCAAATACACATTGGAGATAATATAGTGGGAGAAGGGAAGTAAATATGAGTAAACTTACCATGTAACATAAAAATGTTCCACTCTATACTATAAGTCTCATTTTATACTACAATCACTTCGCTACAACCTCATAAATGAAAAAAAAAATGAATAATGTCTCAAACAATTTTTGTATTTCTAAATATAAATTTATTCTTCTGAATTTTCAAAATTTGAAAGAACTAGTAACATGTCCTCATCAGGAATTTCCTCTTCAATCATCTCATCTGGAATCTCCTCATGAAAAGTCTGCAATGATGATTCTTGTAACTCTATGGTCTCCAAACATTCGATAAATTCGCCATCAAGAGATTGATCAAAAAAATCATTCAAGTCATCTCCTCCTTGTGAGAATATTTCATTATTGGTGCTGTCAATTTCAATAAATGTAGTGGATAATTCAAAAGAAATTGCCACGGTCTCTTCATTGTGAGCCATTTTATTTTGAAATTGCTTGCTGTAAATTGCAGAAAAAAATAATCACTTTCATTTATCGTTTTTAGTAATACATAATATAAAACTAACTTTATCAAGTATTTAGTATAACAGAAGGACTGTAAATAAATAACAGAAAACATTTTTCAAATTATCTTAAAGTGTACAACATAGTTCCCCTTACAAATTAACAACTCACCTTTTTAAAAGTAGGAGAAGTGTTAGTACTGTGTAAACCAAACACCAGAAATTGAGCACCAAAAATTCCTCACAAATGTACCTCAGACAGTAGTATCACAAAATGGCTGTGGTTTCCTCTCATTTTAGATATATACATAACCAATTAACTTTCATCACACACAAATACAAAACCAAAGTAACATTTTAATTGGTTCTAAATTTCAACACTTTCAAATGTGTTTTCCCTATGCAATTTTCCATAGGACATTTAGATACGTCTACAGCCTGAATGGCTGAACGGAATTACACCAAACTTGGCAAAATGGTACATCAAACCTAAGAGGTCAGGGAGGATCTACTATGCCCCCTTATGGTCATTTGCCCCTTCGCTTTGGCCTCCTCTTGTCTCTCGATCCTACCGAGAGACAAGATGGCGGCCGCTACGGACTGTTTGGAATGTTTACAGACGCCGGAGAACCAATCACCTTCGCAAAGCTCCGTAACGCGAAAAGTACGCAAAGCGGAGCGCTGTTACAGATATATATCTTTTTTTGAACGTTAATTTCTCAAAATCCACTGGAGCACATATATTGAAACCTAGCAAATGCACATCGGGCTACCAGTCCCTAATATTTTGCCAAGTTTCGTACAAATCCATTCAGCCGTTCGATTATTATTATTATTATTATTTTTTGCCCCGCGGGGCCCTTTTAAAACCTCCACATCAAACCTAGGGGGTCAGCGAGGATCTACTATGCCCCCTTATGGTCATTTGCCCCTTCGCTTTGGCCTCCTCTTGTCTCTCGATCCTACCGAGAGACAAGATGGCGGCCGCTACGGACTGTTTGGAATGTTTACAGACGCCGGAGAACCAATCAGCTTCGCTTCACAAAGCTCCGTACCGCGAAAAGTTCGCGAACTGGAACGCTGCCCGGTCCGCTGTTACAGATATATATCTTTTTTTGAAAGTTAATTTCTCAAAATCCACTGGAGCACATATATTGAGACCTAGCAAAGGCACATCGGGCTACCAGTCCCTACAATTTTGCCAAGTTTCGTGCAAATCCATTCAGCCGTTCGGGCTAAAAGTGAGGCCAACCGCCCTATGGAAAACTCAATGTTAAAAACACGTTTTGGGACCCCCCTTTTTTCTCGGCCCCCCCTTGACGAAACCCCCCCAAATTTTTAGGGGCTGCTCAGAAACAAAATGTTCCATTTTCCTGAAAATTTCAGCCAATTCCGTCCACAAACGCCAAAGTTATTAGACATAGAATTTTCAAAAATCCCATAGAGAAAAAATCCTAACTATATATACCTACTGGCGACCGCCAGTAGGTAATATATATATGTATATATATATATATATATATATATATATATATATATTCTCCTTCCCCTCATTTTCAGAGAACGCGCCAGCACACTTCTAAGGTTGCAAAAGTTCAATGCATTTTGGATATGAAATTGCCTTGCGCACTATACCAAATGCCATTTTGGGTCTTTCTTATATACCAAACCACGTGATCCTCCACATAGCAAAAATGGAAATAATACTATTCAGCCTTAACATGTCCATAATGGTTGTTTGGAAATATCCAATTGTCATCCAGTTGACATCACATCCTCATCACTGATGGAAATTATTAAACGCAAAACCAAATCGCATTATTGTTTTTCGAAATGACGATCCAGTGGGCTTCATTCATCAACCTTATTTGTTAAAATGTTGCATTTAAACACTCATGTTAAACACTTCATATTCATGCTTGTAATTTTGCCATCGTCCATACCAGTAAGTTAGGCCCAAGTGGGCATTCATTAAATGACTAGTCTGTTTGTTATAATTTGCTTATCTTTGTTGCAAACATACCATTCAAACAAAGTTCTGTTTTTGAAAATATTCTTCGTCGCATTCACCAAATCCACGCTGTCCATGTAAGGTTATAAAATAGATGTAAATTTTCAATTAAAATGCGTGAAAGTAATTTAACAAAACTATTTATACTGGCTCAATACTGTTTCATATACAATTCTTCATCTATATTTAAAAGATTTGGTTCTTGAATATCTAATTCCAATATATTTTGACTCACAACTATTTTTAAAGATTTATTTTGAACCGTCTCTCTCTAGCATTCTGGGGGATCCATTGATCACAATGTAATCTAAATTGGCTGAATTACCCTGATCTACTTTCTAAAAATGTTGGGCTCCAGGATGTATGTTGTCTCTGTTGCCTATTGCTCTTAAATCTTGCATTATCCTTTTATGGAATGGCAGTCTTGTGCTCAATATGTATTTATTTTCATATGGACAGCCTAGCATATATCACATGTTCATCCTTGCAAATAGAATGTTTTCCAATCCTTTTAACTTTATGATTATTGGGGTTACAAACGTCTTTAATGTTTTTGCCATGCTTACATGCTTTACTTTACTGGCACTTAAAAAAACACATTCTCTCTTAAACCAGTACCTAGAGGCTTCTGTTTCAAGTTCATTAAGTATCAGCCTATTTCTCATGGACATAAGTTTCCTGAATGTCATAGTCAGTGTTTAGTAATGGACAATGTTTCTGCAATATGTGTCTGACAGGCTTATTTTCTCTACTATATGTGGTTATGAACCTCAAACAATCACCTTGTGTAGTTGTCTTTTTGTCTCTTGATTTTTTGTATATATTAGTTTGCTTGCTCTTCTCTACATCCCTGCGCTCTAAACCTCTCCAGAATCTGTTCCCTCAATTCTAAGTAGTTAGGGTATGTGCTACTATTTCATTTAGCTTCAAGGCGCTCGCCATAGGGTATACTTTTCTCTGTCAGAACAGAGTGAAAACTGCTGGCATGAAGAACACTGTTGACTGCTGCAGGCTTTTTTTACATACTGGTACCAATTCTATTCACACTGATGGTTACACTTATATCTAGAAACATTACTAGTTCTTCACTGATAGTACTAGTAAAATGTGAATTCAAATAATTCTCCTTGATGGCTGTTAGACATTTCTCAGCTCCAGACTAAGAGCCTTTCCATATCACAAAAAGGTAATCTATATATCTCAACCATAGAATTATATGGTCAGACCATATTCCATGTCTTTGCCATTTATCATCAGTTTCTTCCACCAGCACAAATGAAAAATTTGCAGAGCTGGTGGGTGAAGCAGGTGCCCGTGCCCTGTTTTTGCGCATATCACTCATTATTGAACATGAATATGTTTTCATGTAGTCAATAATCCATCATTTCCATAATGATACATATATGGTCATAGAACTTTAAGAGACATACCTTAATAAATGTATAGCCGTTCTTTAAGCCATCACTGTGAATTATGCTGGCATAATATAAAGAGACATACATGGTCATGAGTAAATAGTAATTTTTCCAAGATATGTCAAAAATATGTCTAACAAATTCAGAAGTATCCTATATATAAGAAGGCAGACACTGCACGAGTTATTAGGAATCTAAAAACATATTTGGAAGTATTCTCCAACAAGCTACCTTGAGCTGATATAGTAGGTCGACCAGGAAGATTGTCCCTGATCTTATGATTATTTGGGATAAAATACATAACAGGTGCTTCAGGATATGTGACCTTCAAAAAGTTGTACTCATGATGTCTTAATAACCTGTCCTCTCTCCACATGGCAATAAGTCAAATTAGGCTTTATTCGATTTAAAACTATTAAACCATAAAAGCACATCAAAAACACAAAACATTAAAAGCACAAGATACCTATTTGTATAAATAAATAATACAACATTTTATAAAAGGAATGTTTTAAAAAGAAGAGATGAAACATACTAATATCCTTATGCATCGCAGATAAAATTACAATCCGTAAGCAGTTCCAATAAAGGGGGTCCTTGCATTGAACTCCTAAATCTAACCACCCTTTTTAGATATTTTGCAATGAGTGGTGTAAATTTCATCGTCTAGGAGTTGCAGTTTAATAAAGGCAGGTCAACATTGTCTCAGAGCTTGTGATTTCAGAATAGGTACAATCCATCTTTTCCTAATTAATAAATAGATCTTGCAAAAGAAGATAACATGGATTGTCATCTGAGAAGAAATATTGTCGCAAGAAAATAGTTTACCTGGGGGAACATGACCATTATATAAGTGGCCTAGATGTAGACGCGTCAGTAGTATCTTATCGTAAGCACTCAGGTTAAAAGTTAAATAGGGTTGAATTCCTGGATGGGTGAGGATCAGTTGGTTAGCAGTGACCGATGTTTTCGTAATGTTAGAAGTCAGTCTTAACATCTCGAGGTGGCTAATACATAATGACTTAAGTTCCTTTCTTGTGACTTTGGTCAGACTGTCTGGATATACAAAGTACTCCACATGTCAAGTTTCCTATGATAGTTTATTACGGTTGGTATATAATCAGATTTATTTATCTTATTGTAGCATATCACATCAGATAATTCTGTTATTGGAATTGTAATTGCATTTATGTAGTGCTGTTACTACCCATGACAAGGCATTGTAGCGTTGTTTCTGTGAGTAGCACGCTACTCCAGAACTCATAAAGGATTAGTGTTGAATTAGTATAGTGAAATATGAAAGTCATTTAGTGGTGGATAGGTTAGTCAGTTGTTTGGATTCGGAAGGATAGTGGAAGGATAGAAGAGGGAAATAGATTTGCATTTATATAGCACTTGCTACCCCTGATGAGCTGTTAAAGTGCTTTTTTGGCGAGTAGCATGCTACTCTGGAACCCATAAAGAATTAGTGTTGAATTAGCATAGTGAAATATGAAAGTAATGTGAGTAGTGGATATGTTAGTCAGTTATTTGGATTGAGAAGGGTAGGGGACAATAGAAGAGGGAAAATGGTTTGCACTTATATAGCGCTTGTTACCCCTGATGGGGTGTTGAAGCAATTTTTTGACGAGTAGCACGCTGGCCCGGAACCCATAAAGGATAAGTGTTGAAAAATAGTATAGTGAAATACGAAAGTAATTTGAGTGTTGGATATGGTATTCAGTTATTTGGATAGAGAAGGGTAGCAGAGGGATAGAAGAGGGTAAAAGGTATTCATTTAGATAGTGCTTGCTACCCCTGATGAGGTGTTGAAGTGTTTTTTGTGAAGGGGAAGAGTCAGAGGTAAGAGTTTATACAGGCTTGTTTTGGGGGATGGGTATAGTAAAAGAAGTGTCAGATGATGCAAGGATGGGTAGAGTAGGGGAGAGTCTAGAAAGGGTTTGTTAGAAGCGGGTGTCTCTAGTTGGCAGAGGTATACACTTCTGACAAATAGGGACACACCTTTTCTAGTCAGGGCAAGGGGATCACACACTTAGATAACCCCGGCTCACCCCCTTGGTAGCTTGGCAAAGCAGACAGGCTTATCTCAGAGGCAGTGCGTTAAGCATTTAAGACCACATACAGTAATAAAGTGAATACACTACAAATGGACACGACACAGTAGTATTATAAAAATAAGAATGTTTATATAAAGCTTAGCACAAGACCAAATAACGACAAAAATATACCACAATCTTAATAAATACTCTTGGAAGGAAAAATAATAGTTCAAGCACGGTTTCTTCTTAGCACAAAGTCTTTAGTAACAAAAGCAACTCTTCTTCTTTAAAACACAGTTCTTGGCAACAATGGAACCCACACAGGAGTCACATGACGTCGAGGCAAAGTTAATCCAAAGGTTCGGCGTCGACCGCGAGGAGCGCTACGTCGAGCCCGGAGTCGCACAGACCCCCACAACACAGTACCTTGGAAAAGGGAAGCACTCGATGATCAGCGGCGTCGAGATGTCCGGCGTCGCGTCTTCGGCCTCGATCGGGCCTCGGAGTCGGGGCGATCTGCAGCGGCGTCGACCGAAGTCAGGCAGGAGCAGTGCTCACGAGGCGAAGCAGGATACGGCGTCGTCGTCGATGTCGATGTTGCAAGAGTGAGCAGCGCTCACGGCGTCGAGAGGGCTCGGGGTCGATGCGATCAGCGGCGGCGTCGACACAGGGTCCCTTGGAGCTGGAGCCGAACTCGCTACTCACTGGCGTCGCTACTGGCGTCGATCAGGCCCGGCGGCCGGCGTCGAAGGTGCGGGACACTGGAGCCGTTACTCACGATGTCGAGCTGGATTCGGCGGCGTCCGTTGGCGTCGAGATTGCTGGATTCTTCAGAGGTGCTGGATTTCAGGTTCCAGCAACAAGCACTTTTAGCAAATAGATGAAGTCCTTTGGCCCTGTGACTTCAACAGGAGGCTGGCACTCTTCCAACCCTTGGAGATTTTCTTTAGCAAGTTTGAGAGTACACACTCAGTTCCTCTCTCCTGGTTCCTTGGCAAAAATAAAGAAGCAACTGCAGGATTCCCCCAACAAACAGCACTCTGGCAGAAGGGGTAGGCAGTCCTTGGATCAGCAGGCTTCTTGTCCTTGGTTCAGGTTTCCTTGTCAGAAGTGATCTAAATTCTTGGTTCAGGGGTCCTTCTCTTATACCCCTTTTTGGCTTTGATCCCTTTGTCCATGCAGGGGAATTTCCCCCCATCTTGGGTTTGTTGTGGGTGTTGCCAGGCCTAGGCACCTGGCCTATTCCCTGTGCAGGGCAGAGTCTTCAGCCGCCCAGCAGGAGCGGAGCCAGCATTGTCACTGGCAGGGGCAGGGCCATCAGTTGCCCGGCAGGAGGTGGGGCCAGGAAAGTCCCTGGCTGGCACAGAGTCATCAGTCGCCTGGCAGGGGGCGGAGCCAGCATTGTATCAGGCAGGGCAGGCTATCAGGAGCTACTCTTCCCCTACTCTCAATGTAAATGCCTCACTCACCCCACACTGACTCATTCAGACCTCTGGAGCCACCCAGCTCCTGTCACACGCACACCAGAACCAGCAGAGACCGGTAGACAGTTAGACAAGAAAATAGCTACTTTCTAAAAGTGCTATTTTGAAACACAGAGTCCAAAAACCTTCCACACAAACGGATGAGTTATTAAACCCTGAGTTCAGGGATACCAAACTCGACATTGCACCATGCTCCCCGAGCCCGCTAGGATTATAGCATTAATAATCCTGGCAGCCCATTCTAACTTATGGAGAGCAGGTTACCTTACAATAGTGAAAAACGAATATGGCTGTGATTCACTATTAGGACATGCCAACCTTGTCAGGCTTGTCCTACCTTATGCTTACAATGCACCCTGCCCTTGGGCCTACCATACGGGTGACTAACATGAAGTTAAGGGAAGGTTTAGGGACTGGCAAGTAGGTGTACTTGCGCAGTCCTCGTGACAGTCAGACTGCACGTTGTCTAGCAATGGCAGACCTGTAGACATACTTTTACTAGGCCGCTCTTGTGGGTGGCACAACATGTGCTGCAAGCCCACTAGCAGCATTTGTATTTACAAGCCCTGGCACTCCTGGTGCACTCTACTAGGGACTGACAGTAAACCAAATAAGCCAAACATGGAATCCAATCAATACATCAATTTCACATAGGGAGCACTTGCACTGTGGCACTGATCAGCAGTGGCACAGTGCCCAAAGCAATATACCAGCAAAAACATCGTAAACAGAGGAGGCAAACAGAAAAAATGGAGGAGAGACTCATGCCAATGATGTCAGGTCTAACACGTGTCCCCTCCAGCTGAAATGTGGGGAGAACTACCCTTACCCTAGGGAGTCCTCATCACTAAGGCGGAAAAATCTGGACAGACCATCAGCATTGGCGTGATCTGTGCCAGGGCGGTGTTCCACCGTGAAGTCCATCCCCTGTAGGGATATGGACCACCTCAACAGCTTTGGATTCTCACCCCTCATTTGTATCAACCATCTGAGGGGCCTGTGGTCTGTCTGAACCCGGAAGTGAGTCCCAAACAGGTAGGGTCTTAGCTTCTTCAGCGCCCAGACCACAGCAAATGCTTCTCTCTCTATCGCACTCCACCTCTGTTCCCTGGGAAGTAACCTCCTACTGATGAAGGCTACAGGTAAGTCTCGGCCCTCTTCATTCACCTGAGCTAGAACAGCCCCCACGCCATGCTCTGAAGCGTCCGTCTGGACAACAAATTCTTTAGAAAAGTCGGGTGCCTGGAGTATGGGTGCTGTGCACATTGCAGTTTTCAGGGTGTCAAAGGCCGTCTGACAGGCGTCAGTCCAGATCACAAGTCGTGGCTGCTTCCTGGAAGTCAGCGAAGTCAAGGGGTGCACAATGTTACCATAATCCTTGACGAACCTCCTGTAATAACCCGTGAGACCCAAGAAGGCTCTCACCTGAGTCTGGGTTTTGGGCGGTGCCCATGCCAGGATGGTATCAATCTTGGGTTGCAGGGGGGCCACCTTGCCCCTCCCTACTTGGTGCCCCAAGTATACCACTGAACCCTGCCCAATCTGGCACTTACTGGCTTTGATTGTGAGGCCTGCTCTGCGCAGGGCCAACAACACTTCCTGGAGGTGGTGCAAGTGCTCCTCCAGCTGGCGCTGAACACTGCGATGTCGTCCAGGTAGGCAGCACTGAAATCCTCCAGTCCAGCCAAGACCTGGTTGACCAACCTCTGGAAGGTGGCAGGGGCATTCTTCATCCCAAAGGGCATAACCCGGAACTGGTATTGCCCATCTGGTGTGGAGAATGCTGACCTCTCTTTTGCCCCATCAGTCAAGGCGATCTGCCAGTACCCAGACGTTAGGTCAAACGTACTAAGGTACCGGGCAGCCCCTAACCGATCTATGAGCTCATCAGCTCTGGGGATGGGGTGCGCATCAGTCTTGGTGACTGAATTGAGTCCTCGGTAATCCACACAGAACCGAAGTTCCGGTGAAGCACCAGGCGCTGCAGCCTTTGGGACCAAGACCACTGGGCTGGCCCAAGGACTGCTAGAGGACTCAACCACCCCTAAGGCAAACATTTTGGAGACCTCCTCCTTGATGTATGCTCTGACCTTGTCAGTCACTCTGTAAGCCTTGTGCTTCACAGGAGTGCTGTCCCCGGTGTCCACATCATGGACACACCACTGAGTGACACCAGGAATCAAGGAGAACAGATCAGGGAATTGTCCCAACAGTTGGCGACAATCCTGCTGCTGCTCAGGGGTCAGTGTGTCAGAGAGGACAACACCATCCACTGACCCATCTTGCTCTTTTGCATACAGGAGGTCAGGAAGAGGCTCACTCTCCTCCTCCATTCCAGCATCTGTAGCTAGGAGCATGCCCACTTCGGACCTTTCTAAGTGGGGCTTCAAACGGTTGACATGCAGGACCCGCAAGGGGTTCCTGGGAGACTTCAAGTCCACCATGTAGGTGACATCACTCTTTTTCTCCACAACCTCAAATGGTCCAGTCCATCTGTCCTTGAGCGCACAAGGTTCCACAGGGGACATGACCCAAACTTTCTGTCCAGGTTGAAGCTCTACCAGAGTGGCATTCCGGTCGTACCACCGCTTCATCTCTTCCTGGCTGGCCTTCAGATTTGCCTGAGCAAGATCTCTGAAGCGCCTAGTCTGGTTCCTAAAGGCCAGCATGTAACTGTATACATCCTGGGGAGGTTTCCTGGGAGATTGCTCCCAGCCTTCTTTGACCAGACTCAAAGGTCCTCTAACCGGGTGTCCATACAAAAGCTCAAAGGGGCTGAACCCTAGAGACTTCTGTGGCACCTCACGGTAAGCAAACAACAGGCATGGCAAGAGGATGTCCCATTTACGCCTCATTGGTTCTTCAAGACCCATAATCATGCCTTTAAGGGTACGGTTGAATCTCTCAACCAACCCATTACCTTGAGGGTGGTAAGGAGTGGTGAACTTGTAGGTTACCCCACACTCCTTCCACAGAGACTTCATATAGTTGGAAATGAAGTTGGTGCCCCGGTCTGACACCACCTCTCTGGGGAACCCCATTCGGGAGAAAACACCCATCAGTGCCCGTCCCACAACGGGGGCCGTCACTGTTCTGAGAGGGATGGCTTCTGGGTACCGTGTGGCATGGTCCACCAAGACCAGGATGAACCTGTTGCCCATGGCTGTCTTGGGGTCCAGGGGCCCAACAATGTCAATCCCCACCCGGTCAAAGGGGGTACTGACCACGGGAAAAGGTTGGAGGGGAGCCTTCTGCTTCCGCCCGCTTTTCCCACTTGCCTGGCAAGTTTGACAGGTATTGCAGTGGATATCGGTATCCCTTCTCATCTGAGGCCAATAAAAATGGGTGACAAGCCTGTCATAGGTCTTGTCCTGCCCCAGATGTCCAGCTAACGGAACGTCATGAGCCAAACCCAGTAGGAAGGCTCTGAAGTGCTGGGGTACCACCAGCACACGGGCTGACCCAGGCTCAGCAGCCTTAGGCTCGCTATACAGGAGATCGTTCTCCCAGTAGACCAAATGTGACCCTGACTGATCACCTGTTGTCTGGGCTGAGGCCTGCTGCCTCATACCCACAAGAGAAGGGCACACTTTCTGTTCTGCACAAAATTCTTCCCTGGAGGGACCACCATCCTGCTGCCAGTGGGTCAGCTCGGGCAGGTCTCCCAGTGCAGCAACTTGTTCACCTGTGGGTTCCAGGGCATGCCCCTCAAGGTCTGCCTCCTCCTGGACCACGGGAACTACGGGGACGGTTTCCCGCGCCCCCTGCCTCTTCTCTTCACAGCTGGGTCCTGGGCCATACTTTCAGGCTCCAGAACCCCATCAACATCCTTACTTGCTGTCATGGATCGAGTGGTTGCACACACCCACTCTGGCACACCCAACATTTTCAAATGTGTCTCCCTCTCCACCTTAGCCCAAGGGGAGTCTTCCAAATCATTGCCCAGGAGACAATCAACAGGCATGGCGGGCCTTACAGCAACTTGAAGAGTACCTGAAATTCCCCCCCATTCAAAGGGAACCTGAGCTACCTCACACTCTCTCTGGGAGTTGTCAGCAGCTATCACAGGGTAGAATGCGTGGGGAACAACCTGCTCTCTGGACACCAAGTGACAATTGACAGCTGTCACACTCGCTCCGGTGTCTCTGAGAGCTTCCACTCTATGGCCATTAATGGTCACCCACTGCCTATATTTCTTAGTGTTACTAGGCAGAGGGGGTGGAGGGACCAATTCCATGTCTCCTAGAGAGACCAGGGACATCCCTGCGGGACCCTCCCCACCATGGGCAACCATCTCCTCCCCTCCCAGGGCTACACTCGCCAACTGACGGGGGGCGGCACGGGGTGGTGCACTAGAGTTCTTCAAGGGACACTGGGGATCATAAAAACGGTGTCCCACCTGCTTACAAGCGAAGCAGGTCATTGGGCCCCTACGAACAGGTTTACCTGTCGGGGCCTCTGATTTCTTATCGGGGGGAGGCTGGGAACCCTTCCCTTGGTTCCCTTGGGGATTACTTTGGGGCCCTTTCTGGAACTCCCTCTGTTTACCCTTGTCCCCCCACTCTTCTGCTGGGGACCCTGCCCACCTTTGGCTGAGTCTTCCACTGGACCCTTGTGGACCCTGGTACTGACCCAGCGGTCCGCCTCCTCAGCAAGTTTTCTAGGGTTAGATATCTTGCTATCAATAAGGTGCTGGCGCAGCTCTGGAAAACAGTTATTAGACAAGTGCTCCCAAGCAAACAAATCATAAAGAGCATCATAACTTTCCACTTTGCTGCCCTTTACCCAACCATCCATGGCTCTGCAAAAAAATGACACATATTCAACCCACGTAGTACCAGGCAACTTCTTACATTCTCTAAAGGCCTGTCTGTACTTTTCTGGGGTTAGGCCATACCTTAACATTAAAGCATCCTTCATATGAGTATAAGACATCCTATCCTCAACAGGCATGTCTAACAGGGTATCTCTTCCCTCATTCACAAAGCGACCCCACAACCCCGCTACCCAATCCTTCTCAGGGACCCGGTGGGCCAACAATGCTAACTCATATGCTTTAAACCATTGACCAATATCTTCATTCTTCTGAAAATCTTTGATCACATCTTTAGGAAAATAAATCCTACTTTCTGCAGGCACAGATGGGATGCTGCCACCAGAGGGATTCAATTCTAACTCTTTAGCTTTGAGCTCCAAGTCCCTCAACCTGGTATCACGCTCCAACGCTAACTTCTCTCTTTCAAACTCTAACCTTTTGATCTCCAAATCAGCTTCTCTTCTGCCTCTTGCATTTTCTAACTCCAACTGCCCATCTATCTTAAGTTTTGCCATTTCCATGTTGTATGCTCGCTCCTTCGCCCTTTCTTCTCTTTATTCAGGAGAAAGACCTTTGGAGGAAACTCTGCTACCAGGAGGGGATGGGGGCCTATTCACTGGCACCCTCTCTTCCCCTTCCCCTTCCTCTGTCGGTACCACCACCGGATCAGATCGATCTCTGGCCTCTAACCAGGCCACCAATGCTTTGAGATAATCTTCTTTCCTTGAGATGCCTGGGGTAGGAACTTTCAACTGCTTGCAAAAGGATTTCAGCTTCTTTAACGGATAGTCGTTTATCTTACTCCTATCAAATTCCTCCACAACAACAGGGGTAGTGCTTCCAGCATCACTCATGGTCAAAACTGGCAGTTTCAAAAATCAAGTTCCAGGAAAGCGGAGAACAAAAAATAGAATATCCAACCAAGTAGATTGTGAATGCGCTATGGTCTGCTTTCACTATGTAGCGCACACTAATCACTGCACATGGGTCATAAATGCAAAGTTCAAATCCTCACCGCTGACCCACCAATGTTAGAAGCGGCTGTCTCTAGTTGGCAGAGGTATACACTTCTGACAAATAGGGACACACCTTTTCTAGTCAGGGCAAGGGGATCACACACTTAGATAACCCCGGCTCACCCCCTTGGTAGCTTGGCAAAGCAGACAGGCTTATCTCAGAGGCAGTGCGTTAAGCATTTATGACCACATACAGTAATAAAGTGAATACACTACAAATGGACACGACACAGTAGTATTATAAAAATAAGAATGTTTATATAAGGCTTAGCACAAGACCAAATAACGACAAAAATATACCACAATCTTAATAAATACTCTTGGAAGGAAAAATAATAGTTCAAGCACGGTTTCTTCTTAGCACAAAGTCTTTAGTAACAAAAGCAACTCTTCTTCTTTAAAACACAGTTCTTGGCAACAATGTAACCCACACAGGAGTCACACGACGTCGAGGCAAAGTTAATCCAAAGGTTCGGCGTCGACCGCGAGGAGCGCTACGTCGAGCCCGGAGTCGCACAGACCCCCACAACACAGTACCTTGGAAAAGTGAAGCACTCGATGATCAGCGGCGTCGAGATGTCCGGCGTCGTGTCTTCGGCGTCGATCGGGCCTCGGAGTCGGGGCGATCTGCAGCGGCGTCGACCGAAGTCAGGCAGGAGCAGCGCTCACGAGGCGAAGCAGGATACGGCGTCGTCGTCGATGTCGATGTTGCAAGAGTGAGCAGCGCTCACGGCGTCGAGAGGGCTCGGGGTCGATGCGATCAGCGGCGGCGTCGACACAGGGTCACTTGGAGCTGGAGCCGAACTCGCTACTCACTGGCGTCGCTACTGGCGTCGATCGGGCCCGGCAGCCGGCGTCGGAGGTGCGGGACACCTGAGCCGTTACTCACGATGTCGAGCTGGATTCGGCGGCGTCCGTCGGCGTCGAGATTGCTGGATTCTTCAGAGGTGCTAGATTTCAGGTTCCAGCAACAAGCACTTTTAGCAAATAGATGAAGTCCTTTGGCCCTGTGACTTCAACAGGAGGCTGGCACTCTTCCAACCCTTGGAGATTTTCTTTAGCAAGTTTGAGAGTACACACTCAGTTCCTCTCTCCTGGTTCCTTGGCAAAAATAAAGAAGCAACTGCAGGATTCCCCCAACAAACAGCACTCTGGCAGAAGGGGTAGGCAGTCCTTGGATCAGCAGGCTTCTTGTCCTTGGTTCAGGTTTCCTTGTCAGAAGTGATCTAAATTCTTGGTTCAGGGGTCCTTCTCTTATACCCCTTTTTGGCTTTGATCCCTTTGTCCATGCAGGGGAATTTCCCCCCATCTTGGGTTTGTTGTGGGTGTTGCCAGGCCTAGGCACCTGGCCTATTCCCTGTGCAGGGCAGAGTCTTCAGCCGCCCAGCAGGAGCGGAGCCAGCATTGTCACTGGCAGGGGCAGGGCCATCAGTTGCCCGGCAGGAGGTGGGGCCAGGAAAGTCCCTGGCTGGCACAGAGTCATCAGTCGCCTGGCAGGGGGGCGGAGCCAGCATTGTATCAGGCAGGGCAGGCTATCAGGAGCTACTCTTCCCCTACTCTCAATGTAAATGCCTCACTCACCCCACACTGACTCATTCAGACCTCTGGAGCCACCCAGCTCCTGTCACACGCACACCAGAACCAGCAGAGACCGGTAGACAGTTAGACAAGAAAATAGCTACTTTCTAAAAGTGCTATTTTGAAACACAGAGTCCAAAAACCTTCCACACAAACGGATGAGTTATTAAACCCTGAGTTCAGGGATACCAAACTCGACATTGCACCATGCTCCCCGAGCCCGCTAGGATTATAGCATTAATAATCCTGGCAGCCCATTCTAACTTATGGAGAGCAGGTTACCTTACAATAGTGAAAAACGAATATGGCTGTGATTCACTATTAGGACATGCCAACCTTGTCAGGCTTGTCCTACCTTATGCTTACAATGCACCCTGCCCTTGGGCCTACCATACGGGTGACTAACATGAAGTTAAGGGAAGGTTTAGGGACTGGCAAGTAGGTGTACTTGCGCAGTCCTCGTGACAGTCAGACTGCACGTTGTCTAGCAATGGCAGACCTGTAGACATACTTTTACTAGGCCGCTCTTGTGGGTGGCACAACATGTGCTGCAAGCCCACTAGCAGCATTTGTATTTACAAGCCCTGGCACTCCTGGTGCACTCTACTAGGGACTGACAGTAAACCAAATAAGCCAAACATGGAATCCAATCAATACATCAATTTCACATAGGGAGCACTTGCACTGTGGCACTGATCAGCAGTGGCACAGTGCCCAAAGCAATATACCAGCAAAAACATCGTAAACAGAGGAGGCAAACAGAAAAAATGGAGGAGAGACTCATGCCAATGATGTCAGGTCTAACAGGGTTAATATGGGGATCATAGTAGTGGTATGGGGTTATGGATGAATGAGAGAGTGGGTGTAGAGGATACATTGATAGAGGTATTGTTTGAAAAATAGGTTCGTGCATTGGAAAGAGTAGTAGAAAGAAGTTTGAGATGAGTCAGAAATCTGGGGTAGAAGCTATATTGAGAGAGGTATAGGGTGAGAAATAGGGTAGTGCATTGGATATGCTGAATTAGAAGAAAGTAATAAATATATAGATCCATAAGTCCATGGAAAGTATAGATAGCTTGTAGCTTCTTTCAAGTACATATCTTTGGTCCACAGAACAATGTTACCACCCTTGTTGGATGTTTTTATTACACAATTCTTCATATTTGTTTACTTTATCCTATTCTCTTTTTGAGTATACTTCTTTTTGCTTTTAGATTGAACTCAAAAAGAAAGTTCCTGTAAATAATTTCCTACACACTCAGAGCCTGATTCACAAAAGGCCTGCCACACTTGTGGTGCTAGGGGAGTTTCTCAACTTTGGCAGAAATCTCCGCAATGAGAATTCTCTGCCCGAGTACAGTGACTCCTCCACAACTGCGGGGCCTCCACCACAAATGCAGAGTCCCTTTGTAAACCAGGCCCTCAGAGAGTATATCAGTCAAATCATGTGGTAAGTGAGGGATTAATGTGCTCTAAATGAGCTGGCTGAATCTTGACTGACCTCAAGCTCTAATACTCTAAAATACATATTAATGGTTGGCTCAGAATTAGTTTCTATTTCAAGCAAAGTGCCGGGCTGGTCTATATCATAAAAGTTTATAGTTTCAAATGTTGACCTCTTTTGTTGACACTGCATATAGTTTTTAGGTTGACCCTGAGTCAGCGCGCATGCGCTGCTAAGCGAGTCTGCTGTACTGGAGTATGGCAGAGAAGCGCCGCCCACTCTCCACCCATGTTTATCTTTGGCTGTGTCAGTGTCCTTCATACGAGCTGGCTTCTGATTCATAAGGAGGCTTGTTAGTCCCTCCTTAGTACCACCATGGCTTCATTTGTACCCTCCCATGGCTACTGGCCCCTTTACTTCTCTTGTTACACCGAACGTGTACTATTTATTTTATGAGGCTACTCACTTGGAAAAGCAGTCTGCCCTTGTTGGGGAAGGTGGTGGTTTCTTGCTGCCCGGGCTCTGGTGCTGCGTCCGCTTCAACTTTCTGGTCTCGCTTCTCTTCCTCCAAGCTAGACTCCTCCTGCCATTCAGCATGGCTTCCCTCTGTGGGGCTACCCTTGTCCTCTGCTAGCGACTCCCCAGTACTCTCCCCGCTCTCAGATTTCTCCTCTCCGCCGCCCTTGGCCTCCGTGTCCTCTTCCTCCGTGAAGGTGGTTTATCTACGGGAAGTGACAGGCGAATGTACTGCGATGGTGCAGAGGGAAGCCTACGGTCCTGGGGGATTGGAGTCCCATCGGGCTCTTGCAGAGCCAGTATCCACACCCCCCGCCTCCTACAGGACTGGGTGCAGGGTCCTAGCAAGCACTGCACTGATGCCTCCTGCCAGGGGTTAACCTGCGTTGAAGTTTACCTGGTGTTGAAGTTCTCTTCGGTGTCAGCATAGGAGGCAGGATAACCCCACTGCATCCAGCCGACCGCCTGGTTTTTGGGGTTCACATACCTATAATTGTACGGCGTGTTGGCCGAGTACATGGGCTATCCATAGCCTCATTCGATAGCGTAGCCATAGTGTCTGGCCCCTAGCCCGCCCCTGAGGCCTAATTAAATAAGTGTGGCAGGTGAAGTGTGCAAGTGCCTCAATTAAGATATGACTGCACTGCACTGCATTAGCTGCTCCAGTATAGACGTGGAGAACCTGAGAGCTCTGCGCTTGCTTGCCAACCCATGAATTCTACAATCAGGAAACATAAAGGGGGGTGCTAAGGAGACACTTACCCAGTGCCAGGTGTGGGGTTGTTCACCGAATTGTGTGTTTTTTACTTTGCGTTCTAGTATTTGTAGTATGTTTTAGCTTTGTGCTTGTGACACTACAATTAATGGAAAGGAAGAAAAAATCCAGCGCTACTCAAAACTGTTGCATGCTCACTTTGCGCATATTTCACCAATCGTATTTCATACAGGAAGTTATAGCACCATCACGCTGGCCGCAGTACATTTGATGCATGATTTCCCCACGTCGGTTGAAAGCTATTCAACTACAATATCACACTGTGAGCTAGTAACAGTTTAGGAAAATGCAGCCACACAGCACACACTACCATCGCTGCTTGCAAAGGACACTCTAAGAACATGCTCCCCTTTCTTTAGCCCTTGCATATTTCACCATTGCAGTGTGGTGGTTAAGCTCATACTCAATTGATCCACGCTTCAACAGGGCAAGGGCTGAGTGTCAAACAGCTACAAAAATATCAGTTTTTCTTAAATTGTGCTTCACCATGAGTTTAGTACTCTCAAGTTCAAGAGGAACATATTTCCTGTCCCTTTTGTTACCCAAATACCACTTTCACAATGTATTGTACAGAAGCAAACCATTATTCATGGAATAAAAAATAAAATGGGTATTGTTGACGCTAAACTGCATCAGTATATCATTAGACCATCACACAGGCCTTATGACATGAAAATGCATATATGTTACAAAACAACAAACCAAAAGAATGAATTTGTAATTATGCAAACGACATTTGCACTTGTACGGTATGCCGGTACGGCAGCTTTTTAAAAAATTACTGTTTCAAGATGGTGGAACCACATCTTGCAGCGGTAAATTTAAAATGATAAAAATATACAAAAGTTCCTTATTTGCACAAATGACAGATGCTGGTACCTCTAAAAATTAAATTGAAGATTAAAATCACAGAAAAAAACGCGATGGGGAGGAGGGACAGACAGGAGATCAGCGGTTGAGCACACTATGATTCAGGTATAAGCTGAGGAAAGATGGGAAGAATTGGGGTAGGAAAGATAGGAGAGCAACATAGTAGTTGGGTATGGTGAAAAGAAAAAACAACAAGAAAAGAAGGCCTGTGTGCAGAATACAAATTCGGTAGACATTTGCTGTAATATGCTATGTGCTACAGTACTAAAATCATTAGACTTACTGATCAAAAAAATGAATTATTTTCGAGGCTGCATTGTGGAAGTTGTATATCATGTTTCATTGCAAAGGTTTATTGCGTGAAGTACCACTGACTGCAGGCAAATATAAACATGGGCCACGGGAATTATTTCAAACACGCAAAATGTGATAGGAGGTCGGCTTTCAATAAATCTAACAAATACCAATTGCTCGAGATAGCATTTCAACCTGTTGTTCTTTTTCCCACTATGCTACCTAAGTTTAGGCATGCCACATAATTTCAGTCACCTTAATTTACCTCAACACCGCACACTTCCGAGGCACAGAATTCAACTCTATACATTTCCATTCAACACCACATAGTTCGACTACAAACCACATATTTAAACTCAACAAAACATTTACACAACACACCACATACTTCCAATCCACGCAATATAATACCACAAAATTCAACAGCACACCAGATAATTAAACTCCACAACATACCACTCCACAACACAAAATGCCATTCCACATAATTCCACCCTATAACTCACAATCCCACTCTACATAATTCCAGTACACTCTTTACTACATAATTACTATCCCCATATTTCCACTAAACTTCATGCCACATGATTTCACTACAGAAATCCACTCCACACAATTCCACAACTAACAATTCCAATCCAACCCACGTAATTCCACTCCACTCCACACCACATACATCCACTAAACTCCAATCTAAATTACATGGGTAAAAGACACTGTTATTAAATTATCAATACCCCAAACTCTCACAAATGCAAGACCAATTTGTATTGCAAATTCTTGTTATATTTTCTAACATCAAAATATTTCATAAGTTTAATTTTACAAATTTTACTTGTATGCATCTTTTCTGGTTTGTGTGTAATTAAAAGAGGTTACTGGACAAAACAACAAACCAAAAGAAAGAATTTGTAATTATGCAAAAGACAATTGTTCATCAGCCAAATTGATTACTGTTTTCTCCATTTCCTCCCTGGGCATATTTATCTTTTGCTGTTCCTTGTCATCTTGGCTAAGTTCTCCTCTGTCTCTCATTGTTTTGTACTTGCTGTTTCGTCCACCGCTCCTATTAAGCCACCCTTATTTGTACTTCTTATGGACTTTTATTGGTCTCTGTTGGTACTGTCTGCCCAGTCATAACAATATTGAGGGGCATATTAACAAGCTGAAGTATCGCCGCTTTCTTGGCACAATTCGCCGAGAAAGCGGCGATACTTCCAGCGCCCTATTAACAAGGGCATTGCAACGCCTGCCTCAAGCCCACTTTGCATTTCAGCGAGAAATATCGCTAATGACATGCAAAGTGGGCGTTCCCACGTCCAACCACATGTAAAATGTAGTTGGAGGTGGGAACACCCTATCACCAAGGCAGGCGTTTGGAGGAAAAGACCTGCGATAAACTAGTTTATCGCAGGTCTCCCAACGTCTGCTCTGACCAGGCGTTAGGCATTGTTAACATGGGGGTGTGGATCATAAAGCTGAATCCACCCCCCATATTATCAAGGCACACATTACCGCGTGAAAACAACGCTTGTTTTCACGCGCTAATGTTCACTATCGCCGGCTATCGCAGGATTTACTATTGCCTACGTGTTGCCCGTTGATAATAACGCGCTAACACGGCGAAAAAATCCGGCGATAGCCGCCGATATTGAAATGTTCGATGTGCGTTTATTAACGCACATTTGTTAATATGCCCCTCAATTTTTACTGGAAGCTCGTTGCTCCCATTGTTACGTTGCTCCCATTGTTACGTTGCGGAGAGGTGTGGCGCCGCGGCCAGGGCGACTGACGCCGGAATCTGGGGACCACGGTTCGATCCCCGGCTCCGGCGGCAGATTAGCCCAGCACCATGTGACTCTGGGCAATAGCTCGCTTAATCTTCCCGACGGCCCCCAGCGCCTAGAGACCCTTACGGGTGATTGTGCGCTTTACAAATGTGGACTTTACTTTACTTTACGTTGGTTATTCCATCCTGTTCAGTTTTTAAGCTCACATCCAAGCTCGGATCAAAGGTGCTGTCCTGTTTAATTCTATTCCATTCTGTTAAACACTGCTGGTGCTAATTGTCAAATTTCCTTGAAAACTTATACATTTGTCCCAATTCATAGTCTCACTTATCTCAATGGGATTTTTGCAAATGTTGCTTTAATCGTCTCCCCCATTTTCGATAATCGCTTTTTCACCCCCATACTGAACTATGCTATTGTTTCCTTATTGTAAAGTTTGTCAATGTCCTCATTTATTTCTTTTATTAATTTCCATAGGCCATCACGATCTATGTTCACATATTTTACTAGTCTCAATCCACTCCTTCAGCATCAGAGGATTCAGATTTTTATAACTGGGTGTTATCATAACACATGGACCCCACGGATCTCTGCCCACCTCATTGTACTTTGAGAGAGAAGCACTGTCCCACCATATTGTCAGTTCATTTTTTGGTGTTTTTTTTTCCAATTTTATAAGCCTTTGTTGCAATGTTCGTGATTCTCTTACAGTGCTCGTCAGTCCCACCACCAAATTGCTCACACTTTCTGGTCGCTGAATAAACAATGTCTGAGGAACGTCATCCCTAAGGCAGACTTCAGTTTCAGCCGTTGCGTTTATCGTACTTTCTCGGGGAGGCAAGCTAAACGCGTTGGGTCCGTTGATTTCGAGAGGATTGGATAAAAGGACAAATTTCACAAGTATTCGGCCTGCGGTATTGCAGCGTTCTTTCTTGTGGGAAGGCGAGTTCAATGTACTTGTGTGTGAGTGCATGGCGTGAGTGCGTGTGTGTGGGTATAAAATATATCTATGTTCTGTTTTAATGTCTTCCCTTTTTTGTATTTTCGTCATTTGATATGTTTGTCTTTCAACTACTGTGATGTGGACGTTGTCTATGGGGTACGTTTGTGGGCTGGAGTAAAAACATTTTCGTCTTATGTATTTTGCTTTACATTTATTTTTAGTATTCAAGGTGAACTAATGAAGTTTCCATTTTTCCATTCCATGTGATGTTACGCAATGGAGTTTACAGTGTTTTCCACCTGAGTTCCTTATGGATGTTCTGTGTTTTATTGCATAAGCAGTTACCAACAACATGGTAACTGCAGTTGAACTTGATTGTATCTTAAAAGGTGTGATCTGCACAATGTCTTATCGTATGGCTTGTTTGGTCTGATTCTTCAAAACAATTTGCTTTTATGATGATATTTGTATTTATATTTCTCTTTTTTCTCAAAACTTGGCATGCTTCTCTGTTTTAAATCTCCCCCCCCCCGCCCGGGCGTTTTCTGGTTTCTTTTAACACAGCTCTTTACCCCAGATTAGCATTAAAAAGGTTACAATCGCCTGTATTTAAACTCCATTCTGAGAACTCTAAAAATTACTTTAGCAAAAAAGAAAGTACATTGAAGAATATAAGCATTCACACTATATTTTCTTGAACAAATATTTATTTGCAGAATGCAACAGTCACCCCAAGGAGACCTCTTGGTTTTGTTGACAGATAACCCAATTTAACTATATTTATTTACTCAACATCTCTGTGATGGATTCAACCTCTAATACGGGATCGAATACAGATTCCTAGAGTGGATGCATTCATATAGTGAGCTACCAGACCAGACCAGGACCAACTAAAAATATAGGGACTATTATCAATTTAATTTAAAAAAATGTCCCATAACTGAAGAATGTATTCTATTTATATCGCAACTCAATCTCGTTTTCAAATATTAAACAATGGAAGTGACCTGCAGTGAATCAAAGATTGTAGCCCCAGACAAAAGAACAATATATTGCACCTCGTTTGAAATAACAGAAGAAAAGCCCTGATTCACCATAACTGCATTATCTGTAGCTGCATTTACAGTATATGACTTGCCAAAAAGTGTGCATCTGCTTGCCCTTTAACAATTATAAACAGTATTGATTGCCTGCCATGTATATAGGTCCTTAAAGTAGCAGAGCAGTATAATTATGAATTCATTGACAACATTTCCCTGAACCAAATATATCAAGAAATAAAAAATAAAAAACATCTAGGACACTTTGACATGTGATGCATGAATTATGTATGGCTTTGTAATTTATAACTTCTCAGGGACATTGGAATGATGTATGGAAGAGTGTATGTGAATCATGATACGCGGTTCAAGATAGGAAATGTTGTACAGATGCGAGCAGTTTGTATGTGGCATTGGTGGACCGCCAACGGCGGAAAGTAATACTAAGTGCAGTTACTAAGCCACAGGTTTTTTGTTGAACTAGAAGATATCAGGGAAGATAATACCAAAATCAAGACAGAATATACTGTGAGGGAATGACTTTACTTTTTTATACAGGGCTGATTGGCATAGGAATTGTTTGTGCAATTGATCAAAAGGTTACAAGTGTTTCAATAGGAGAAGAAGGATAATATGCACTATTACCAAAGAGATTGGATGATCCTAAATTCAGTGTCATGGCATGATGCATTGGATAGCAGGAGGTTAGAGATAAGAGGAGCTTTTTGGTTCACCTCTGGAGGTACCAGTTGGAATCGGGTGGATTTATAGCGGACTGAGGAAAGATGAGTTGGTGCAGAAATTGAATACAAGTTTTAGGAAAAACACAATAGTTAAATATTAGTGAAAAGGTAGAAAGGAGCTGGAGTCTCACAAGAGGCTGAGGGACACCATGCTACTCACTGAAACTGAAGTTCAGAAGCAATGGGGAGAAAGGGCAAAAGGTGAAATAAAGTAATTCCTTTCTAGAAGAATCTGACAAAGAAGGCCGCATTTCCTGCTTCTACCCAGGTCAGGCTATCGTCTACTGGCTCACAAGCCCTCTAATGCAGTACATACCTGAATAGACAAGCACAGCAAACACACAAATAGGCACATAGGCTGCACTACTGCACTGCAAGGAGGTCTGAGTATATGAAGGAGTACCTAGATGAATTCGAACCAGGATTTTTTCAACAGAATATCTTGAAAAATATTTGGCCAAGTATTGCAGAGGCCAACAGACACTTAACACCTGATATCCCCCATCAGATACGGCCCTGTCCCATCCATCCCTCTTTAGGCAGACACTACAACTAGCTCTTCTCTTTGGGTTAGGGGTCATAAACCCCACACCATATTTATTTACACATGAAACAATGGCAATAGAAAAAACAGATATCCATGATTTTACACAGTAACCCATTATATTTTTACAGCTTTATTTACATGTGTTGATGCCTAGCCTTAACCTTAACAGAGACACTAATACATTAATTATCCTAACATTATCTAAATTATCTAAAGTGGCCCACAAATTGGCCTTCAAGTGAGAACATGACTGGTCCAGGTGACTCCGGCTCTGGAACCTCTATTTCTCAGTCAAAATGTGCCTAGATTGGCCCCTCCTTAGAGAAGGAAGGCACCCACCCGTATCCCCTCACAGGGTATACCTATGCCACTAAGATACCTACCTCAGGCACCACCTACACTCAACCTTGCAACCATTGCACCTGTGCAGGAGACTGTCCAGAAGGCCAGGATGTCAGTGATCACTCCTAAACCCTGCGTCCTGTAGTCTCCATTCGATTCACTGCCAGCAAACCTTGGAGAGTCCAGCAAAACCACTGTTATTATGATCTAAAGGGAAACGGGATGCCTCCTATGGACTCAAACTGGCCCCCTACAATCATGACCTCATCCACTGCAGGCCAGCACAGTTCACTTACTTTCTTGCCTCCCCTCCTCAAATTTGCTCACAAAGATGCAGGAAATTAATCAACCAGGCTAGAAAGCTCTCCAAGAACATTTCATTAACAATTTTTGACAAGTGGGCTTTATCCTGTGGCAAATAATGCTCTCCTTGTATGCAGCCAAAGGCTAGGGGGACCTGAACAACTTACCAATCTTATTATTCACTGAATTCACCGAATTGTTGAGTGCTTTGACTGACAGACTCCCTCAACGGCAGACTTGGGATGATGTTGGACCACGCTAGCACAGCATGCAGAAATTTCCTTGAGAGCCAATGAAATTCAGAGATCATCAGTTCAAAGACGATTTTCCTGCTAATGTGCACTAAATTGTTGCAACTGAGATGCACTTTAATGACCCCAGGAGGCATTTACCCCTTGGGCACCATGTTGTCCAGAGAATATCTCAAATGGGCCAAATGCAGCCACCCTTGACCACAAAAGGACAAGCAGTAATCTGCCTTAGGAGCCCTGGCAGCAACACCACCTTCAAAATAATCGGCCTTAGCAAGCTAGACGTAAGAATAGCTGTGCACCAGCACTTCCATGGTCTCTGTCGCATCCGCGTTGACAATGGTCACCAAGAAATCCAGTGGCCGACTGGAATACATACGCCTTCCACCTGGGTCTCAATGAAGGAAAAATGGGGATTAGCTGTAGACCTTATAACATGTACAATTTAATATAACGCTGTGAGTCCCATTGATGCTGCAGCGGTGGCAGCACCTGTCCTAAAAGAATACCTATATTCAGCTGGATTGCACCCCTGTGCCCCCAGGGCCTCAGTAAGTTTTCTGCAGAACTAAAATCTGGGCAGCAAGGCCCCATTTGCATGCACCAGGAGTGGGCCCCCAGTTTTCAGGGGCCGGTGAGATAGGACATTCTCCAAGTTATACATGCGCCAGCCCACATTGCCTAAGGCTCTATGGATGTAATACCCTCTACCAGCCTGATCCATCCTAGAGCGGGGAATACTAATTGTCAGGGAGCCATCCACCTACCGAATAGCCACCTGCTGCAGCCACCCCTTTGAATTCCTTCCTGTTCTTAGCCACTAATTCATCCACCCTGAGGAAACCATAGAAAGCATGGGAAAATGATGCCCTAAGGAGGTGGTCCTCATCCGACAATCTACAAATGGTCTCCAGGGAGGCAAAAATTGCAACAAGCTTGCATGTGTTGATGGGGCATCTGGAGTCAGACCTGGTCCCCTCTATCTGCTTCCAGCCCATAAATACCCTCTGCACTTAAAAGGCTTTAGTCCCATTGGTGTGCTCCAACATTTTCACAAAAAAGGAAATCGCCCCCTTGTGGTACTTGGTGCACTCAACAGACCACCCCCATCCATTTAGGTACCCCAGGAATGTAAGGACTGAAGTGGAGGCAATACAATCCTCTCCTGCGTGCCCTACAAATGTACAGTATGCATTATTTTCCCCCTCATAGGCACACCTTGTCCTGGGTTGTAGACTAGTAAGCTTGGGCCCCAAGCCACTACAGTTGATCTGGGAAGGGCATGGAGAACTCTACTGCTCTTGGGTGATGGTACCTGATACCTGGATCTTGAAATGAGATAAAGCATCAACAGCATTGTTCAACACACCTGGGACAAGCTTGGCCTTAAACATTGCACTTATCTTCAAACCTTTCTTAAGGTTCATTTTACATTTCACTGCCTGCTAATTGACACATTCTACCACTGTAATATTATCAGACCACAAGATGACTGACTGGCCGTGAAACCCCTCAAGCCATACGGATAATGCAACGAGAATGAAATGAAACGAAGAAAGTTCTTAATAAAGCGCACTGCGACCAAGCGGCTTCCTGGCGCTGAGAATAGAGGACTGAGGAGGATGGAATTTGCCGAAGGAGATCAGCCAGAGTACGCTATGGAAAACAGGTGGGTCTTGAGGGCTTTGCGGAATTGGGAGTAAACGGGGATAGACCTGATCGACAGAGGAAGACTGTTCCAGAAGCGAGGAGCTAACACAGAGAATCGGGTGCCTCCAGTTTTAGATCTACAAAACCGCGGAACATTGAGGAGGGATTGATTGGAGGAGCGAAGGGCACGGTTGGGGGTGTAGGGGATGATGAGAGAATTGATAAAAGCCGGGGCAGTGCGGGTATGAGCCATGAAGGCCAGGCAACCCATCTTAAAGAGAGATCTCTGGCAGATGGGAAGCCAGTGAAGGGATTTCAAAACGGGCGTGATGTGAAAGGACTTGGGCAGGTGATGAATAAGACGAGCGGCCTGATTCTGAATAGCCTGCAGTCGGCGAAGTTCGTAGGCTGGAATGCCCACGTACAGGCTGTTCCCGTAATCAAGACGGGAAAGAATCATTGCCAAAATAATAAGTTTAAGGGCATCGGGAGAAAAAAAACGGGACACTTTCCGAACAATCCGGAGGGAGAGAAAACAGGAAGAAACAACTGAGCTAATCTGGGCATGCATGGAGAGGTCCTGACTGACTTTAATACCCAAGGTCTTTGCGGAGGCAGCCGGTACAGGCGGGGGGGCCGAAGATGGGAGGCCAGAAGGCGGCCGACCAAGGGGAGATGGTGGGGCCAGTCAGGACCAACTCCATCTTGTCCAGATTAAGCTTAAGTTGATTAGAATTCATCCACTCCGAGATGAAAACTAGGGTGGAGTGGAATTTAGGTAGGGAGTGCAGAGGAGAAGACAGATCGAAAACTAACTGGAGGTCATCCGCATAGTTATATACGGAGACCCCCATGTCAAGGAGAGAAAGAATGAGGGGACGAATGTAAAGATTAAAAAGAAGAGGGGATAGGGAAGAGCCTTGGGGGACCCCACAAGGGACCAAGCGGGTTGGGGCAATGTGGCCAGAGAGATGGACAGCCTGAGTCCGTTCTTTAAGGAAAGAGGCGAGCCAAGAGAGGGCGGTGCCCCGAACGCCCGCCGCGCTGACACGGCCGAGAAGGATGGAATGGTCGACCGTGTCAAACGCAGCGGACAGGTCAAGAAGCACCAAGGCTTGAGGCAAGTTGGAATCCGCCTTGCTCTTTAGCTCGTCAAAGACGGACAGAACCACTGACTCAGTAGAGTGGGCCGGGCGGAAACCCGCTTGGTGGGAGGCCAAGAGATGGTTATCCTCAATGAAGGAGGAGAGACAAGATGTAATATAGCTCTCCAATATCTTCCCAAGGTAAGGGAGAAGGGAAATGGGTCTGAAGTTGGAGGGAAGGGAGGGGTCTAAACCAGGCTTTTTTAAGATGGGACGAACTATAGCAGATTTGAAAAATTTCGGGACAAGACCTGAGGCGATAGAGGCATTAAGGAGGGAGAGAGGGGGATCAGGGCAGTGAATGAAAAGCTCTCTCAGAATGCGAGCTGGAGGACAGTCAGCCGGGGAGCCTGACTTCACTTTCTGAAGTAGAGCCAGAAAGGAGTTCAGAGAGACAGGTGGAAACTGATTGAGAAACAGGGAGGACAGAGGAAGCGCGGAGGGAGAAGGGGAGAGAGGGGGTGAGGATGCTAGAGGGATATTGGATTTGATCTTCGCGATCTTCTCTAGAAAGAAGTCGTTAAGAGACAGACAAAGAGCTTGGGAAGGGATAAGGTTAGGGTTTACCCTATCCGAAGCAACTAAGTTGCGGACTATGGAGAAAATCTCCTTAGGCTTGTTGGCTGACAGAGATATTCTCTCCGAAAAATAGGTGGTTTTGGCAAAGAGGATAGCCTTCTTGTAGTTAGCCAAAAGAAGCTTGTATTTGGCACGCAAGGAGAGACAATAATTGCGTCTCAAATGGCGTTCGGAACGCCTAAGGTCCAATTTAAGAGTTTTTAACTCGTCTGTAAACCATTTGTGGGCGTCATGGGGGCGGCAGGTCTTGACTTTCTTAAGGGGGGCAACCCGATCGCAAGAGGAGGACAGCCAATGATTCACAGTGTCTACTTGAAGATCAAGGGAGAGAGTGCCTAAGTCGAGGAAAGAGGTAGTGAGAGAGGCACAGAGAGAGTTGAGGTCGACCTGATTCGAATTACGAGCTGTAACATTCTTGGGCAGGGGGAGTTTCTCTTGTGCTCCGAGCTCAATAGGGAATGAAATCAAAAAGTGATCGGACCAAGTGCAGGGGAGGACTGTAGGGGGGAGGATAGTACAACTAGCTGACCATATCTGGTCTAAGGTATGGCCATGAATATGGGTGGGGGAGTGAGGGTGAGGAAGGAAGTTGAGACACTGGAGGGTAGCCGAGAAGTCTTTGGAGGACAGATCCTCCCTAGGGTCGCCCGGCCAATAGTTAAAGTCTCCTAGGAGGAGCACAGAGGAATTATTGACCACAAGCGTAGCCAGTAATTCTTGCAAGGCAGGCACAAAGAAAGGCATGTTCTGAGGGGGACGATACATGAGAACTATTGTAAGGGGGGCTAAAAGATTAATTGAGCGGGCAACTAAAAAATCGACACCAGGTATGGGAGGATGGGGAAGAAGCTGAAACTGAAAATTAACACGAATGATCATCGCCACACCCCCACCGGCTTTACCAGCTGGACGATCCGCCCGAAGGGCGTAGTAGGAGTCGGGGAGGGCGGACAGAAGATCAGGAAGGGAATCGGCCGAGAACCAAGTCTCTGTGAGAAACAAAAAATCAGGGGTGTCGGGAAAAAGCTCAAAGAAACCAATGTTAGCAACCAGACCAGATTGCACTCAGTAACTAGGCCATCACTGTGCACCCCATGCAGTGCCTAGAATGGCAACAAAACGCTCACTTCCTACCTCAACAGTGACCAGGCCTAACTTCTCATTAGTGTTGGCTGGACTGGGCCACACCACTGTCCCACTAAAATCCAACAAAAATGTTTCCCTGATTGTGATATTCTGCAGTACCCCATTGGATAACCTGGTGTGTTGATGTTTCTCCTCCAATCTAGACATGGCATGGGCAATCAACCAGGAACAGGGTCTGCCCATGGGGATGATGTGTAAGGTGAAATTCAGCTACCCTACCAACAATTGCAACTGATGTAAGTTGATCTTCATAGCACCCGTACATGCCCTCAACACTTGGGAGAGTGTATTAACCTTTCCAAAGAGTCTCAAGATCACAGAAACAGACTCCAACTCAGTTTCCTGATATTCACTGAGAGATGCCAGCCCCACTATCTAGCCCTGGGCAAGTGGTACCCCAAAATCGCCAATCAGCTTACAAAAGGACAGCAAGGCCTCAGCACATTCTTACCTGTTGGAAGGCCCAAGGAAGAGGAAATTGTTGGGGTACTGTAACACCCACTGACGACATGACCTCTGCCTAAAGACCCACTCCAGGAAGGTGCTGAATGTTTCAAAATAGGAGCTTGAGACCAAGCAGCCTATAGGCATGCATTTGTCAATAGAAAATGAGCCCTTGAATCAAAAACCCAGCAGGTGGAAGTCCTGTGGCGGATGTAAGCAGAATGGGAACTCTGTTGCAACTCTATGTCTGATTTCGCCAAGAGAGCCACTAGGTCCTAGCTATTGCTGCATCTGAATTGCCAGTGCAAAGGAAGTGTACTTAACAAAGCATAAGAGCCCATCAATGGCGACATTGGAGGCTGATCCTTGGGAGATGGCAGGTTTTGTATCAATCTGTACTCCAGAGGCTCCTTCTTGGTTACTACTCCCAAGGAGGAGCAGATTAAGCTGTTGAGAGGGATTGAATCAGAGGAGCCTGCAACTTTCCCCCAACTCATTCATTTGAAGATCTTTCATGATTGGACCTAAGAGATTGTTGATTCCTGCAATATAGAGCACCTAGGCACCTCTCTGCTGGGATTTGAAAATGATCTTTGAAGCCAGATGTCATGTGATTATTGTACACATTGAGTAATGGGACCAATGTCAACCAATTAACCGAGGAGGTAGCTATGCCAAATAGGGGGCGATCAGTTCTGCTTCTTGCCACCCTTATCCTTTGACTTTCTGAAGCTTCTGAACTCAGGGTGGGATGACAAGCCACAGAATGAGCAGTAATGCTTGAATTTACAAGACCCTGGGGCCATGTACAGGAGTGCTTGTTAATGTCCCAACAGGAACCTTTCTTCCCGCCAACTCCCGGACTGCTAGCCAACCCCGCACCCACCGTAAAGGGCTGAATGTGGGTAGAGTTGGGCGGGGTTGCTTCATCAGGCAAGTAATGACGTCAATCTGATCCCAAGTTAAAGTGGGCCTGAAAGCCTTCATCCGTATGAACCCTTTATCATACATTTTCCAGACCACACCACCATACTCTTTAAGAGCACACACTATTCTATTCTGATAGCATGCGAGTTGGGCACCCAAATTAGTCAAACATAATATCTTGGAAAGTTGAGAAATCTTTTTCCCAATTCACCAGCGTTTCCCCCTTCTGTACAGCAAATAATCACAGTGCCTAGAATGCGAGCATTCCCAGCAGTGCTTAGCATCCTCTTTTTCAGGCTTGTCCAAAAGCAATACAAAAAATTCCATGTACAACTCATTCCAAATGTTTTCTTTCATGTCCATCAGGACATGCCTGCCCAGCTGTTCCTGCTCAGATTGCACAACCCCCAGGCTGATACTTGGCAACAATGTCCATGTACTTGAAATTGCAGGTTCCTGAGTAGGAGAAGCTGCCACTGTTGCCACTGTGCCCACTATGGGTATGCTGGCCACCAGAGGAGAGCCTGGAGGCGAAGGTCTCTTACCTGCTGGCAGGGGGCCCCACTCACTCCTGCTACTGGGATGACCCCAACTTCCCATTCTGACTCCCAGATGTGGCCGAAAGCACTTAAACCACAGACTTAACCAGTAGTATCAAACTAACCATTGTCGCTAGAGCAACAAACCTTTGCAAGCCCATAGTCACAGCACTTCTGAGGTGAACCACCAGTTTCCTGGCCCTCTCCAAATAATCTCCCACCGCTCATCAACATGAGCACTCCCCCAAACAAGGGGGTGGATAACATTTTAATCTTGGAGATCCAAGGCAAAATACTGGCTAGGTTAGTCTCCAGGTCGGTTGTCCAGGGCCTACAGAGGGTGCCACTCCAATCGCCATACAATTGATACCATGTTGCACAATACTCCCACCAGCCCCAGGCACCACTAATGCTGAAATATTAATCTGAGACACTACCTGACCAGCATTACCTTTTACCAGGGTCTGTGCATCAGGCATGGCTGCCACTGGGACAGAGCCCTGAGCCTCCTCTGGACCAGGGTTAACTCCAGACGGTATTTCTTTCACTAAATTGCATCAGTAACAGACTTCTGAGCATTCCTTGCTCACCCCTGACCTGCTAGCCAGCCCCAGTATACCAAACCACAACAAAAACAAAATGCCACAAATGTCCTGCTCTGGCTATGACTAAGTAGGATTAACTGAGCCACCTACAATTGGCCAAGTATCCACTTGCTCAATCCAGGTTAGCCACCAAGTCAGGGAATGTCTTTATTATAGGGGACATGTGGGTTTTTTGTGTTGAAATATAAGCAATATTCTGAAATCACCTTCCATATGAGTGTATTTGTTAATTTGTTTTATAATCTTCTGGTCTAAATGTAATATATGCCAACTTTTATATTTGTATTGTCACTAAAATATTTTTTCTCTATTTGTGCAGATCTCTTCAAAAGCTCCTCTTAATCATTCCTTTATATTGTATATGTAAGAAACATGCATTAGCAAAATGTACTGCCTTTGTTACTGCTTGCTGCTACCCTGGAAAGTCAGCGCAAATCTGCTTGCATCTGCAGTGGCCTTCTCTGAGTGGTGTGTAGTTAAGTATTACAAAATACATGAAAAGATGTCATTGTCAATGTTTGAGCATCCACAGCAGCTAATATTAAATCCAATAACATTCTCTTGAAAACTCCAAAAAGTATAAAAATCAGAGTTTCCAAAGGGGGGAAAGAAATGTAGGACATACTTTTAAGTTTGAGTTGGCACCCGCACAACTCCCTCCACTCCAAAACAAACTTTGACAATATAAATAAAGAAGTACCTCATAAAAGAAAAACTAGTCTAACCCTTATAATAGGCAAATATGCTGGGGCAAAAGGAGGTAATTTGTACTTAGTTTATGTTGACCTCAGCGCAGCATTTGACTGCGTTATACATTCTAGGCTGTGGTCAATTCTTAATTAGGGGTAGACCCCCCCTCATAAAATTTCTCCGCGAGCTTTACTCTGACGCCACCGCGTGTGTGAGTTACGGTATCGGCGGTGAACTTTCCCCTTCTTTCCCAGTAAACAAAGGAGTTAGACAGGGCTGTGTCCTGGCTCCTTTCTTGTTTAACCTCTATACCAACGGGCTGAAATTGGCCATGTTAGAAAGGAGCCAGGACTTTCCAGCTATCAACCATCGCCCTATTCCCGCTTTACTTTATGCGGATGACTCTGTCATTCTCGCTAGAACACTAATCCAGCTGCAAAGACAATTGGACAAATACTGCCAGTTTATGCTCTCCTTGGGGTTAAAAGTAAATAAAAGCAAAACCTTTGTCATGCACATTGGTCCCAAAGCAAAAAACCCTAAACCTGTTTTTATAGAACAAGTTAGATTGGAACGTAACAGGGAATATCCCTACTTAGGTATTCTAATGGACGACCAGCTATCATGGAAACAAGCAGTGGCAAGCAAAAAGTTGCTCTATCAGAGAGCAACTTCAGCTCTTGTTTCCTTTTCAAGAAAATTGGGCAAGCCAGCACCAACTGAGTTGCTCAAAATTTATCATGCAAAATGCCACAGCGTAGCAACCTATGGCGCTGGTGTTTGGGGCTACACCCCCGTAGATGATTTACAAAAGGTCCAAAACGGGTTTTTAAAATATATCTTGGCACTTCCCCAAAGCGCTCCAACTTACGGCTGCCACATTGAGCTGGGCATCGATTATTTAATCGATAACATCAGATGTCAGCCAATTCTTTTATGGCACCGTATTTGGAACAAACCACAATGCCATTTAACCCGTTCACTAATAACTGATTGTCTCTCCTTGGCAAATTGGAATAAAATTCCTTGGTTATTGTACATTTCCAACTTTCTAAAAGATTTGAACTGCGCATCTTACTTCTCTGAGCCTTGTTCAACATCTGATATTACCAGAAGCGCTTTGAAAAATCTCTGTCTAAACCATCTCAGAGATTTGCGTCTCTCTCACGAAGTAACAAAGCCAACAAATGTGCAGATCCTAATGATTCAGTCCTCCCCCGGTCTCCAGCCTTATTTAACCTTTTATTTATCTAACCACGAAAAATACGTTCTAACCAGGTTTCGTTTTAATTCTTTTTTCCGCCTTGTTACTTTTTCCACTAAGTTAAACTGGTCCCATGTTCTTCCCAATTGTCCGTGTGACGGACTATCACCCCAGTCGACAATACATGTTACCCTGTTTTGTCGCTATTAAGAGAATCCCCGTAAGCGCTGGATTATCCCACTTCTCTGAGTAATGGGGTTGAGAACCTGTCGGCCAGCTTATCTGGCCCTTCAGTCTTTAGACTCACAGCATGTTGCAAAATGTGTAGCTCGCTTTTTAAAATCATGTTTGAGAATTCGCTGTGAAGTTGAGCTATTGCCTACATGATTTCAAGTTTAACCGTATTAACTGCCACTATTGGTTTTAACAAATGTTTTTAAATACTGCTCAGCTTTTATCTGTATTTTAACACTGCGTTTTTATTATATATTGTAATCTCATGATGTACTTTTCATGATTTGCTAAATGCTAATCGAATAAAAGTTTTCTTGACTTGACTTGAAAAACTAGTGTTGTAGGGTAAAAATAAAAATGCAACCTATTATGCTAGATTAAAGTTAGCAAAAGAAACTACATTTAAAAGGCTTCAAACAAGCACAACAATATTCTGAATCCGGTACATGCATGGCCAGCAATCAAAAAAGTGGAAAAAAGTAATGTTCATACCAAACTTTTAAAATCTAACATTTTTAACTAGAATAACTTCCCTTAGATTCTACATACAGTAAAGGTACCCAAATTAATGTTTTAAACAACAATTTAAATGTTCATACCTTTCTGACGCAGAAACATTGATCTGATTTTGGACACATGTTAAACCGACCAAAAACATTGCATAAAGCCTGAAAATACATGCAAAAATGGCCATGGTGAAAATAAGAATAGAGACTCTCTCCCATACAAAATGAATAGGAAAGTGATATATAATTTTTTTTTCAATTTAAATTACAATAAAAGTTGTTTTTAAGTATTTTACAATTGTAAAAATGGTGTATATTTTAAGATGGGAAATTATTTTTTCAAATAAAAGCATATTTTTTTCCGTTTACTTTCAACATTTTTGTCTAAATTTTCATTTTCATCTTTAAAAACATTGTATTAATTAAGATATATATATTTTTCATTTTTTAACGTGCATTTCTTTATAGTAATTTAAATAATCATTTAAAACTGTGAATGCTTTAAAAATTATTATAAGAGATATCATGTTGAAAAAGAAATATTTTTAAATAAATAAAAACTATGAAAAATATTTGCTCAGCATGAAATTACATCCCACCGTAGGCCCCACACTTTTAAGACCACATTCTAAAAATCAAAATCATAGGTTTAATTGTGTTTTTGCCAAAACAAGATTAATAGAAAATAACCCAAATAAATATTACAATTGAAGAACTTTTTTTAATGAATACTACCAATATAAATACCTGAAAGAGTACCTCTTAAGTGCATGCTTGATTGAAAAAAAGCACTCTATCCACATACCTTTTTTCATTAGAAAATTGGCCCTCCCCTTTTCTGGTACCCTGAGGCACCGATGTCCTGCTTCTAAAACATAATATTCCAAGTTTTTTGTTAAAGCCACAGTATAAATACCATAATATTTACTCATCCTCTGAAAGCCCCCAATGACTATTATTTTTGAAGTAAAAAATACCATTTATTATTTAAAACCCAACATTAAATTACTCCCAACCTTTGGTCTTAATTTCGAGCATTTCATATCCTAAAAAATCATATTCATAATGTTTCTTCTTCAAATAAAAATTAAGACTTCGAAAAAAACATAACTAAAACAATCAATAAAATTGTAGTCCTTTTTTATAAAAAATACAACTACCTCAAAGTTTATTTCGGGATTAAAAAACTAATATTCATTATGTAAAAATATTTTGATCAAATGTAGATTACTCCAACCCTGGTATGCTAAACCACTAGATTACTGGTCCTAAAAAATCAAAATAATAGTTTATAAAAACAAAATAAACAAATTAATTGTTAAAATGGCATTTCTTTCAATAAATATATATTTAAGAGTGCCTGTTGAGTTTCATTTAAATCATAATTGTGCTTGATGAGGAACCGTGTCCCCTTGCTTAACCCATTAAATACTATACCCTATATGTTTTATTTTGTGAGGAGCCGTGTGCCCCAAGCCCCCCACTCTTTTACTTATTAAATATTTTAACCCATAATTTCACTTTTTTGGGCAGCAGACCCTCTGAAGCTACCTTTCTTACCAATCACATACTATTAACAAAGCTCACTGGCACATGACATATATATATATATATATATATATATATATATATATATATATATATATATATATATATTACCTACTGGCGGTCGCCAGTAGGTATATATAGTTAGGATTTTTTCTCTATGGGATTTTTGAAAATTCTATGTCTAATAACTTTGGCGTTTGTGGACGGAATTGGCTGAAATTTTCAGGAAAATGGAACATTTTGTTTCTGAGCAGCAACTGAAAATTTGGGGGGGGTTTGTCAAGGGGGGGCTGAGAAAAAAGGGGGTCCCAAAACGTGTTTTTCCCATGTTAATTTCCATAGGGTGGTTGGCCTCACTTTTAGCCCGAACGGCTGAATGGATTTCCACGAAACTTGGCAAAATTGTAGATATTGTTTGCCCGATGTGCCTTTGCTAGGTCTCAAGATATATGCTCCTGTGAATTTTGAGTAAATTAGGTTTAAAAAAAGATATATATCTAGGGCCGCGCCCCGGTGCGCGTACCGGGGAGCGCTCCGGGCGCGCCACGCGACTTGCGCACGGCAGGCTGATTGGTTCTCGGGTGTCTGTAAACATTCGAAACAGTCCGCAGCGGCCGCCATCTTGTGTCTCGGTAGGATTGAGACACAAGAGGTGGCAAAATTCAAAGGGGGAAATTAGCAAAAGGGGGCAGGGTACACCCCCCTGACCCCCTAGTTTTGATGTGGGGGCCATAAAAGGGTCCCGCGGGTAAAAAAAAAATTTAAAAAAATTTCGATTTTCGCAGGGGGAGCGCCAGGTACGCGCACCGGGGAGCGTACGGGGGAGCGTACCATGAAGATAAAAAATGACACTTTTTAAAAAAAAAAATAGCATTTTTTTATAAATTGGAGGTAGTTCTGAAAATAACTTTTTTTTTGTTTTTGTTGTTTTATATTTTTTTAGACTTTTTAAAACGATTTTATATTTTTTGGGGATTTTTGTCAGGGGAAAAACAAAAACAGGGATTCCAAAACTGATCAACAGGAGCAAAAAAATGTGAAAATTTAGGGACTGGCAGGGCAGCGGTGTTGCTGTTTCTTTATGGCAATGAGTTCAACACTCTGCTCCCCATAGCAGAGCAGTTCGTCACACTCCATGCACAGAAATTTGATGCCTGCAAACACCGGCTGAATGTTAGGGACCATTCTTCCACGGGGTGGTCCCGAAGGTGTTGCTCCACCAGTGGAGGTGCTGCCGCCATCTGTGGGTAAATTCCGTGCCAGCTCTCTGACACTCTCCCTGGCAAAGTTGTTAGGGTGTCTTCTTTTCACATGCCTGATTAAATTAGCATTTCCAAAACTATATTTTTTCAGAAGATTGCCTCTGGATAAACTACTACCACATATTTTGCAGGTTACTTTTGGAGCGTTGACTTTTTTTTGTCCTTCAGGGATGTCATAAAATTTCCAGATGAAATGGGTTTTTTTCTTCTGCTGAGGAGGGTCCTCATCTAAAAATCCGTCTGAATCACTGCTGGATGACTCTCTTGCAGCCATTGCTGTAGATCAGAAAAGTAGGAGATGAACAAAGTACACAGAACAGCTCTTGCTCTCTCCAAGTACAAAGCAATAGTGAGAGAAATGGGTGGGTTTCACACAATTTGGAAAAAAAAAAGTTCTGAACCAATGAAAAGTGTTATTTTAAAGTCACATGGTTTGACGCGCTTACGCTACGCGCCCCGGGGCGCGTCCCGGGGCGTGTTTCGTAAGCGCATCAGGGCGTTTACGTTGCGCGATTGTATGTGCTTCCGGGTGCGCTTACGCGGTGCGTCGTAAGACGCATCTCGCGGCTACGCGATACGTGTCTTATGACGCAAGGCGTGGCGGCTACGCAATACGTCACAATGTTGTTTTCGTTCGCGGCAATAGCGCTATCGGGACGCTCATCAGTACGCGCCCCGGGGCGCGCCGCAAGATTGCACTTACCCATGCGTTCACCGGTCCGCGCCCCGGGAGCGCACCAAAAAGAATAAAAAAAAAAAAATGACATAATTATACAATATAAAATTCGATTTAAAATGTATTATTTTTTAAAACTATAAAGATTTGCTATTAAAAAACCTATGAAATTCACTGAAAAAACCATAGGTTATAGACCATATATAGTTAGGAATTAGCATTTACAAAACCTTGAAAATTCACTGAAAAAACCATAGGTTATAGACCATATATAGTTAGGAATTAGCATTTACAAAACCTTATTTTACTCACACAAAACCATTGAAATTCCATATATAGTTAGTTGCACTAACTATATATCGCGCACCCGCAATCCACTGCTGATGATGTCACATATTACATCATTCATGACATGGTCAGTGACATCACTGATGACATCACTGATGACATCTCAAATGACATCACTGATGACATCACTGATGACAACATCCAGTGACTGTATGTGTCTGTAAAGTTAAAATATGTCTTACATATTGAAGAATGAGTGGATGTATAAGTGTCTGGATGAAGGATTTAGTAGGTGCATGACTGACTGTATAAGTGACTGATTAAATGTGTCTCACTGAGTGCATGGGTTAGTGACTAAACTGTTTTAAATTGTGCATCATTGTGTCTGTTGTTTTGTAATCTGATGCATGTGTTGATCATTAGCTATATGACTAACTATATGGGTTATTGATTAGTTGCCCAAGTATTTGTATGGGAGACTGAGTGTGTGTGTGGGTGTCTGGGAGGTGTATGACTCTGTGCATAGATGTGTGAGCAGTTGATTCACTAGATGTATGGGTTCAAAAGTGCATGTGGAAACAGCTGTATGGGCGGTTGACTGTGTGCATGAGTGTATTGGTGAGTGAATGGATATCTCAGTGCTACATGTCAAAGTAAGTACATATGTAAAACACAGTACATGTGATAGTTGACATATATAAATAACTGTGCATAAGAGCCAGTGAATGTGTGAGTGGCTGTATGGATTATTGTGAACTTGTATCAGGGATTGTATAACAGAGTAAATATGTGTTATTATATGTTCCAATAAGTAAGGTGTGTATAACTATATAGTTGAGGAAATGGAGGTGTGATTGATTCTTTGCAAGACTGACTAGGTGTGTGAGTAACTCCATGGATGAGTGACAGTCTGTGAGTGTCTGTTTACACTGAGTGTATCTAAGGTTATATTAGAGTCTGAAGAGGTTCATCGTATCATCACATGAATGATGTCATCAGTGATGTGATCAGTAATGTCAAATGAGATGTCATCAGTGATGTCATCAGTGATGTCATTTGAGATGTCATCAGTGATGTCATCAGTGATGTCACTGACCATGTCATGAATGATGTAATATGTGACATCATCAGCAGTGGATTGCGGGTGCGCGATATATAGTTAGTGCAACTAAATATATATGGAATTTCAATGGTTTTGTGTGAGTAAAATAAGGTTTTGTAAATGCTAATTCCTAACTATATATGGTCTATAACCTATGGTTTTTTCAGTGAATATATATATATATATATATAATATATATATATATATATATATATATATATATATATATATATATATATATATATATATATATATATATATATATATTACCTACTGGCAATAGCCAGTAGGTATATATAGTTAGGACCTAGCTACCATAGGTAATCCGCAACATTCTATTGGGAATAACTTTGGCGCCGGTTCAGGAATTTGAGAGTAATTTTCCAAAATGTTGGCCAGCTCCGCTGCGCTCCTTCCCTGAAAGTTTCGGGGAGATTCGTAAAGTGGGGGCTGAGAAAAAAGGGGGGTCCCAAAACGTGTTTTCCCCATGTTAATTTCCATAGGACGTTCTGACAAGGCTACAGCCCGAACCGCTGAACGGAATTACACCAAACTTGGCAAAATTGTAGGAACTGGTACGCAGAAGTGCCTTTGCTATATTTGGTGAAAATTGCTCCAGTGGTTTTTATGAAAATTAACTTCAAAAACACATATATATCTGGGCGGAGCCTAACCACACATCTAATCGTGAGATCAGATTGGCTGTCAGCACTTCATTCAAGAAGTGTTGGCAGCCATCTTGGGACCAATATACATGATAGCACCTCATTAAAAAGCATTGTAGTTAATAGAGGGTTTTAGGACTTTAGTTTCATTATAAATCATTTCTTGATGGTACCATACCCATTTTAGGAATTGTGGTGTCTTCTAAGGAGATTTTACCATGTGAAAAAGCCTTCTGCTGGGATATCATGTTTGAAAGAAAACTATTATCTCATGCTTTTCCCACAGTGGTTTGGAAGGGGGTCTATAAGCTAAACTGAAAGCATATTTACTGTAAATTCACATTATCTTTCTCAGTCATGTGAGAATGAAGTCTGACATTCTCAGTAAAACATGTACATCCAACAATGACAGAGACTGTCAGGTGATTCCTTTGTGTTCTACTGCAGCCTCCTAGAGTGTTCTAAAGAACAACTAGAGCGCTAACAGTCCTATTTATTACAAAGGTATGGCACACCTGAAGCCATCTTGATTTGAATAAAGTGGTAACTCTTAAAACATTTAATTTAAAAAGGAACAACATGAGGGGGTATATTTTGCCATAGAAAGTATGATTAGTGCTGCAGAAAGAAAAATTAGGGCACATTTTGAGTGACTTCCCAAATCCTCTTCTATTTCATTAAAAAACTTCTGACATGCAGTCTCCCAAGATGGCCACCAGAGACAAAAGAGCCCTAATGTAGCCCAAATATCACCCAGATGTAGCCCAAGTATAGCCCAATGACAGAATGTCCCAGAGTGTTCTAAAGAACAGCTAGAGCGTTAACAGTCTTACTTATGACAAAAGTATGGCACACCAGAAGCCATCTTGATTGGAATGAAGTGGTAAGTCTGAAAACATTTAATTTAAAAAGGAACAAAATGAGGGGGTTCATTTTGCCATAGAAAGTATGATTAGCAGCAGACTTCCCTGGTGAGCAGTAGCTTTACTACAGTGATCTAATAAGCAACTAGAGTGCTAAGATTCAGAATTTATGGCAAATGTGTGACACATCTGAATGCCTTCTTGATGGAACCAAAGTAAACAAGCATTGAAAATGCAATAGATCTCGCCCTCGTTTAAGTTAAAGCCATTCTATTTGTAATGAGGTGGCTTTTTAGCTTTGCTTTTATTAGTGTTTTTAAAACTTTCATGTAAATAACATGCATATGTATGCATATATGTATATGTATGCATGCATCTATATTTGTATTTATATAGATATGCAGATTATATATGTTTATATATGTATGTATATATATATATATACACACATACATAAATGCATATGCATATATGCATATATATATGTGTATATGTGTGCGTGTAGAGAGAGGTAGAGAGGTAGAGGTGTTGAGGTAGAGAGGTAGAGGTAGAGAGGTAGAGGTAGAGAGGTAGAGACTAGTAGAGAAAGAAGTAGAGAGAGGTAGAGAGAAGAGAGTGAGTAATAGAGTAGAGAGTGAGTAGTAGAGAGTAGTAGAGAGCAGTAGAGAGAGTAGCAGATAGTGAGTAGTAGAGAGTAGTAGAGTGAATAGTAGAGTGATTAGTAGAGAGTAGTAGAGAGTGAGTAGTAGAGAGTGAGTAGTAGAGAGTAGTAGAGAGTAAGTAGTAGAGTGAGTAGTAGAGAGCAGTAGAAAGTGAGTAGTAGAGAGTAGTAAAGGGTGAGTAGTAGAGAGTAGTAGAGAGTGAGTAGCAGAGAGAGAGAATAGTAGAGAGTAGTAGAGAGTGAGTAGTAGAGTGAGTAGTAGAGAGAGAGAGTAGTAGAGAGTGAGTAGTAGAGAGTAGTAGAGAGTGAGTAGGAGATTGTGAGTTGTAGAGAGTAGTAGAGAGAGAGAGTAGTAGAGAGTGAGTAGTAGAAAGTAGTAGATAGTGAGTAGTAAAGAGTGAGTAGTAGAGAGAGAGTAGTAGAGAGTGAGTAGTAGAGAGTAGAGCGTAGTAGAGAGTGAGTAGTAGAGAGTAGTAGATAGTGAGTAGTAGGGAGTGAGTAGTAGAGAGAGAGTAGTAGATAGTAGTAGAGTAGTAGAGAATGAGTAGTAGAGTGTGAGTATTAGAGACTAGTGGAGTAGTAGAGAGTAAGTAGTAGAGAGTAGTGGAGAATATTCCAAAGTTTGGCACAGCACCACTTGCACAATAAGACCAATCAAATCATATCACTTAGAGTCCTTATTGAAGCGCTGAATCTTGGTGTATATTCAAATGCTTTAATTTTCCTTAAGTTTATGTACCACAGCCAGCTGACGCGTTTCGTTCTGTACAACAGAACTTCTTCAGGGCGTTCTTATTTCCTTCAAGTTATGTCGGTATCCTGTTGTCATATAACTAGATATTTCTTCCAAATGTTAGACGAGACGTAAGTACATTCTTATTCAAAGTGACTAGGTATCAATTTTACCCACACAATTCGGGCAGACTTGAGTAATTTATATAGCATCCTCAAAGTCAGTCTTTCAAAAATTCCAAAGTATGACAAGAGCCGAGTATCGCGAGGCACGCCCTTAGGACCCGGCACCTCCGGGCCCCGCCCAGCAGTCATGGTGGTTGGACGGCCGGGCAACCAATCGGCAGCCGGCTGCCCCTAATGCATCCGGGTCAGAGGGGCGGTGACGCACGTCCTGGGTGGCGGGGGGCGGAGACCTTTGGCCTATTTAGGGTCAATTCCCTGTGACTGGGGTCTCTGTTCCCCCCCACCACTCCAGGACTGCGTAGTGCCCCGTCGTTGGCGCCACCGCGAACAGGAGCAGCCATCTTTAAGTAACTTGCCGCGGCTCCCGTTGGATTGTCGAGGGAGCCCGGTTCTCGAGTGTGGAGTGCCTCTTCGTGGCGGGCCTTCGTCGGAGCTACTTCACCGCACCTCCCATTGGATGGTCGAGGGAAGGTGGCTGGCGGCTGGAATCGATGGCGGTCTCCGGAGGGCGCGTAGCGAGTGCTGATCACGTGGCCAGGTAAGGAGTCGGGTGCATGGGGGGGGCCTGGCGGGCAGCCGTTGACTTCGGGGGGGTGTACTGTGCTTTTGGCGTGGTGTCTTTGCCTTCGGGGGTTGCGGCTGCTCGTGGGGCTTTCCCTGTGTGTGGGCTCCTGCCGGGCGGCGTTGGCGGCACGCAGTGAGGGACCGGGAGCGGGGAGCGGGGATCCCGAGTCACGCAGCAGGCTTTGTTAGTAGCGCGGCTGGAGGGTGCGTTGCCAGGCGAGCACAAGCGTAGTCCTAGGTCCAGGAGGCGTGTCACGAAGCAGCGCGAGGGACATAGAAGGGACAGGCGGTATGGCGCCCCCAAGAGGTAGCCATAAGCGGAAAGACACCGATCCCGAGTTGGCCCAAATAATGAGAATGTTAATAGCGAAGTTGGGCAAGGACATCTCGGAGAGTGAGGAGGAACAGCCCGAGGTAGTGGAAAGACCACGGAGGGAGTACCTCCAAGGTCAGCCTTCCCCCCCTTAAAAACGAAGAATAAGCCAAAAAAGATGGTGGGGGGCAAGAACAAGAAGCGTAGACCTTCCCCAGGGGTAGGGGGCGAGGACGAGGGATCAGTAGGTCCCGTCCCCCCCTCCCGATCGAGCCCGATGTGGTTGTTGTCCCAACACCCAGCCCAGGACCGAAGGCAGTAGCACCGCAGGGGGGTGATCTCCCGGCAGGCTCAGGGGTATCAGCAGACCCAGTAGGGTTGTTGTTATCGGAGATTAGGGAGGCTTTGAAAGTGCTAGCGCCAGGGCCAGTCACCAATGTTCCCGCCCTGCTCGCACCACAGCCGGTGGCCGCAGTGGCGGTTGTGCAAGATCCACTGGATAGTTTGTTGGCATCAGTGTCAACACTGGTGGGACAATTGTCAGGGCCGGGTGGGGTAGGAGAACGGCCGAACGCAGGGGCAACAGCGCCTTGGGTCCCGCAGCAAGCGACAAACCAGGGGGCATTGCAGGACATCCAGAGGCAGATTGCGCAAGTGGTAGAAGCGCGTAGAACCAAGCCCGAAGGGGCGATTGGAGTCCAACCCCCCGCCGCCACATTGGCGGGACCCGCAGGAGGTAAGCCAGATAACGCCACGGGCAGCGGGGCTGTGGGGGTACTGGGGGGTTCCAGGGTAACGTGTTGTCTCAGTCAGGGATGCTTGGGACACATGTGAGTCAGGAGGTGCGCGAAAAGATCCGGAAGGGCGCGTATGTTGATATCTTTTCACTGATCAGGCCCAAGAGGAGTGATATTGATTACAAAGAAAGGGAAGGAAAGGAGGGCTCCTTCAAAGAACGGAGGCCGAGGATAGAGGAAACTTTGACGAATTGGCTCTTTGGTTTTCATGTTTTTGTCACGGTTCTATTAGAGAAGCGACCAGAGTTGGCGATTCCATTGGTGTATTACACCAACAAAATTGTGAAGGCACACGCTACCCATGGGGGCCAGGTGTGGTTGAACTATGATAGGGAGTTTCGGTGGGCTAAGGAAGAGAACCCAGGCATTGGTTGGGCCCAGGTGGATGTGAACGCGTGGTTGGAGAGTGTAAACAGTAGAGAGCAGCCCGCCAGGCAGCCCTTTCGGGCGTCCCAGGGTCGGCCGGGAGAGAAGAGGGGGGCATGCTGGGCTTTTAATGGCAAGGGGTGCACTTGGCCCCCTGGGCAATGCAAGTTTAAACACGCATGTGCTTATTGTGTACACCCCTCCCACCCCGAGTCTAGATGTAACAAAAAAGCAAAAGAGCGTGGCGGGGTGCAGCTCCAAGGGACCCCAAACACCCCCAAGACTGCCTACCCCTGTGGACTTTGGTAGACTGATTTATTGGCTGGATTTGTACCCGAATAGGGTGGCAGCCAAGGTTTTGTTTGACAGTTTTTCGGAAGGTTTCCACATTCCAGCGGTGCATGTTCCCCCTATTAGCCAATGCAACAATCAGTTGTCAGCCAGAACCCATTCATCAGTGGTGATTGCTAAGGTAGAGAAGGAAAGAGCCTTGGGTCGAGTTGCTGGGCCTTTCGCGGCTCCGCCTTTGCAGAATTTTGTTTGTTCCCCGCTGGGGGTGGTGCCCAAAAAGGAGCCGGGTCAGTTTAGAATGATTCATAACCTCTCTGCCCCTAAGGGTGCTTCGGTAAATGACGCCATTGACGCTGCGCTGTGTTCTGTTACATACTCGTCCTTTGACGCTGCAGTCCAGAAGATCAGGGACTTGGGGCGGGGTGCCCTGTTAGCGAAAACAGACATAGAATCGGCATTTCGCCTGTTGCCCGTCCACCCGGAGGATTATCACTTGTTAGGCTTCCAGGTTTTCCAACAGTTCTATTTTGACAAGTGCATGCCCATGGGGTGCGCTGTCTCATGTAAATACTTTGAGACGTTTAGTTCCATGTTGCAGTGGGTCTTTTCCTTCAGATCCGGTTGCACGGATGTCATCCATTACTTAGACGATTTCATGGTGATGGGCCCTGCGGCTTCTGATGCATGCGCCCGTGCTTTGGGCGAGTTGGTGGCGATGTTCTAGGAATTTGGTGTGCTTCTGGCACCCAACAAAACAGTAGGCCCTGGCAGTTGTATGTCCTTTTTGGGTATCGAGATTGACACGGTTGCGGGCGAGTGTAGGCTGCCTAGGGACAAGGTGGTAGCTTTCTCCCAGGCCATCGAAGCTGCCTTAGCAGGTCCTAAAGTATCTTTACACCAGTTACAGATCTTGGTGGGACAGCTGAATTTTGCGCTACGCATCATCCCCATGGGGCGCCCCTTTTCTAGGTCAATTGCTAGGGCTATGGTGGGACTCACCCAGAAGCACCATCGTGTCCGACTAAGGGCGGGAGTGAAAGAGGATCTCAAGGTGTGGCGCACTTTCCTGAAAGAGTCAATGGTCGGGTGGTGTGGCCCTCCCCTCCGGTGTCCAGCTTGGAATTCGGTCTCTTTACCGATTCAGCGGGCAGCATTGGTTTTGGCGCTATCTTGGGATTGGCCTGGTGCGGGGCGGTGTGGCCGGCTGATTGGCACAGGGCCGGACTGACAAAGAACATAGCCTTTCTGGAGCTCTTTCCCATTTGGGTGGCGGTCACTATCTGGGCCGACCATTTCAAGGACAGGGCAGTGACTTTTTGGTCGGACAACATGGCGGTGGTACAGGTCATCAATAGGCAGGGGGCTACATGCCCACATGTATTAAGGTTGTTGAAACTGTTGGTGCTGGCTTGCTTGAGATTGAACTTAACTTTCAAGGCTGCGCATATACCAGGTATTGATAACCACGCTGCTGATGCTTTGTCTCGTTCCAAGTTGCAGGAGTTCCGGAAGTTCCACCCGCAGGCGGAGGATCGCATGACTATGTTCCCTACAGCACTGTGGAAGATTGGAGCGGGGCTGGTAGGTGCCTCCCTGAGCGACCGCACAAAGCGTGCTTATCAACAGCATTTCAATGTTTACAAATCTTTCTTGCAGCAGGCAGGGAAGGCTAAGATTTTCTCTTCAGAATCGATCTATGGTTTTCTACAGGCCTTACGGGATCAGGGCAGAGCCGTGGCTTATACCAGGGCCCATCTGTCGGCTATCGGTTTCTTTGCTAAGATAGCGGGGGAGCGGGACCCGGGGGCCTCCTTCCTGGTGAGAAAGGCTCTGACAGGTTGGGCCAGACTGGAGGGTCCAAGGCGGGATAGCCGCCGGCCCTTGGACCTCCACACCCTGATCAATGTCTTGGGGGTCTTACCATCCATATGCGAGTCTGCGTTCGAGGGTGGCTTGATGGGGGCAGCCTTCTGCTTGGCGTTCTATGGGGCGTTCCGCATAGGGGAGTTAGTTGGGTCCTCCAGATTTGATCGGGGGGGGCTTGCAATTCCGGGATATTGTCCTTTCTCCAGGGGGGCTGGTGGTCCTGTTAAGGCGTTCCAAAACTGACCAGTTGGGTAGAGGGGCCTCCATTCATTTATGGCCCGCCCCGGGCGTGGCGGCCTGCCCTGTAACCCGGATGCAGGCGTACCTGGCCTTACGTCCTGCTGGGGGGGGTTCGGCCCCTGTTCATTCACAAAAATGGTCATTGCCTGTCTCAATTCCAGTTTAGAGCAGTCTTCAGGTTAGCCTTGGTAAAACTGGGTCTGGTTTCAGCAGGTTTCTCCTCACACTCCTTTAGGATCAGCGCAGCCACCTTGGCAGCCGGGGCTGGCCTCCCCCCCGACGTAGTCAGGGGCGTGGGGCGCTGGGCTTCTGGGTGCTACAAAAGATATGTCAGGCCGGAATTGTTATGACCAGATGTGGCGCTTGCAGCAACGAAGGGTCGTGAAACCGGCAGACTTGACCGAATTCCTGTGGCGTGGCGTCGGGGGGATGCAAATTCGACATTTGAGGCGGCTCGTCGAGGAGCTCTGGGCGCAGGAAGCTAACAGGCCCCCTGACTGGATTATCCTACATTTGGGGGGCAACGACATGGTCGACAGAGGCCGCTTGGCAGTCAAGGAGGCCTTACTTGCGGAGTTTGCTTGGTTAGGGCACAAGTTTCCAGCGGCAAGGATTGTTTGGTCAGGCATGCTCTCACGCAGGACATGGGGCCAAGGAGTCCGGGTGAGAGCTGTGAATGTCTCAGTGAGAAGATTGAACGGTGAACTGGCAAGGTTGTGCTCAGCGAAGGGCCGCTTGCGCTACTTACAACTCCGGATGATTTCGGGTGAAGCAATGTACCACCAGGATGGGGTACACCTATCGGACTTGGGAACAGACACTTTCATAAGAGAACTTTGGTCTTTTATTTTGAACGCAGGTGGGGAGGGCGTCAGACCTAAGGGCCTTGGCCACCCTCGTGGCGGAGATATGACCTGCGATCAATAGACAGTGGTTGATGGGAGGCCGCTTGACGGACTCCATAGGCCAGCTCTGAGGGGGGATATGGTGAGCTCTCCGCTGGGAAGAAGTCACCACCGGCTGGGGAGGCTAGGGCGACAGAATTCGTGCCTCCCGGGTGTCCCAGGGCAGCCTGGTGGTAGGGGGGTGGGCCCTGGTAATGCCGGACAAGGACCAGGGGTACGGGCCCACCACTCTAAGGGGCAGGTGCACGGCACCTGGCATAGGATACCCAGTGCGAGATACGTGCCAGATGGGGCTCCTCCCTTAGGGCTGGAAATGTGTTAAGGACATGAAATATCAGATATATATGATACTCTGTATTTTACAAAGAGTGATGAAAGATTTTACTAGTGTATGAAAAGGTGTATGTGATTGTCACGTGGATGATGTTATCAGTGATGTCATTTGAGATGTCATTAGTGATGTCACTGACCATGTCATGAATGATGTAATATGTGACATCATCAGCAGTGGATTGCGGGTGCACCAAATATAGTTAGTACAACTAACTATATAGGAGCAATTTCAATGGTTTTGTATGAGTGAAATGTCCAGCTAACTATAACACCCCTAAAACTTATAGTTTTTTGAATTAATTTTAAAGGTTTTTTTAAATGCTAATTCCTAACTATATAAGGCCTGAAACCTATGGTTTTTTCAGTGAATATGTTATGTTAAGCATTTTGTAAAGCGCAAACAGCTGCCCCAGCAACGGGGCGTCTTGGCGCTAGAACCGTAACACAAACAACTGAGTAAAAAACAGAAGGAGACCTACAGGGGGGGAAAGAGATGGGTTTTAATAGCTCTACGGAAAGCTAATAGGTTGTCGATGCAGCGGATGTGGAGGGGGAGGGAGTTCCATAACTTAGCCCCCAAAAGTTTGAAAGAACGTCCACCGATGCGACAGAACTTGATGAGGGGTACCATGACTAGATGTTGCCCCTTGGACCGGAGGTTGCGTTGTGGGTTATAGGGCATCAGCAGCGGGCGGAGGAGCTCTGGACCCTCGTTATTCAGAATTTTAAAGGCAAAAGTGAGGGCCTTGAATTGGATGCGGGCTTCCACGGGCAGCCAATGTAGTCTGTGAATGGTAGCTCTCGCTGAGCACCTTCTAGACAGGCCTACTATTGCCCTAGCCGCCGAATTCTGAATCCGTTGGAATCTCTTGATTTCAGCTTTGTTAGCTCCTAACAACAGGACACTCGCGTAGTCCAGTCTAGCCAAGATGGTCGATTGTACAATCAGTTGCCGCGTTTTGGAGTCAAAGTAGCCTAAGACGGGGTTGAGGCTTCTCAATAGTCCAATACAGGTTGCAGCAACTTTTTTTGTATGCGACTGGAAGTTTAGTGCAGAGTCCAGCCAAACTCCTAAGTTTTTAGCCAGAGTTTTCGGTGGGGGGGCTGGGCCTAATGAGTGGGGCCACCAGAGGTCACTCCAGCTATTCGGGTTTTTCCCCAAGATCAGCACCTCGGTTTTGCCACCGTTGAGTTGGAGGCAGTTTGCTGTCATCCAATTAGCAACGGCGGTCAGTCCATCCCTGAATCTAATAGCATCGAGAGAGGGCGCCTCAGTGAGGCTTATGACCAACTGAGTATCGTCGGCATACGCCACCATTGTAAGGTCCCATTTTTTGACAACCTCCGCCAGGGGTTGCATATATAGATTAAACAGGGATGGACTGAGGGCAGAGCCCTGCGGGACTCCTTGTCCTATGTCTTGGGGTTGGGAAATAAACGGTGGGGCAGATACCCGGAAGGATCTGTTAGTCAGAAACGACCGGAACCATTGAAGTGCCGAGTCAACGATCCCGATGTTTTCCAGGCGTTTCAGTAGGATGGCATGGGAGACCATATCAAAGGCCGCGCTGAGATCGAGCAGTATCAGCGCGGCACTTTTACCGGTGTCCATAATTTCCCGTAAGTTTTCCGTAGAGATAAGGAGCGCGGATTCCGTGCTATGGCCCGGCCTGAACCCATGTTGGGAGGGGTCCAGGATGTTGTTTTTCGCCATATGATCGGTGAGTATTTTATTCGCATGGGCTTCCGCTAATTTCGCCACCCATGGAAGCAATGAGACGGGCCGATAGTTCTCCGGTTTGGAGGGGTCTAGGGAAGGTTTTTTTATAATGGGAGTAACCCAAGCCTGTTTCCAACAGGTGGGTACCGTAGCCGAGGCGAATGAGAGATTGAGGAGCGAGATCAAGGATGGGATGAAAATTTCCAAGGCTCCCAGGAAGTGGATTGGCCTCATCGGATCTGTGGGGGCGCCAGATTTCACCTTCCTGCACAGTTTAGTAAGTTCCTCGCCAGAGATCGCAGGTAGGCAAGTGAGCCTGGATCCCTCAAAGGTGGCGTAAGGGGAGCTGATATCCTCCAGAATGGTCTGAGTGAAGGAATTGTAAATTTTCTTCACTTTTTCCGTGAAGAAGTTCGCCAGCTCTTCGCACTGCTGAGTAGAGGTGATATGAGAGGCAGGCTTGTCTCCGTTTTGCAATTTTTGAACGATACGAAAGATGGTTTTCGTGGGGTTGGGGCTAGCTGTAATCTCGTTAGCGTAGAAGGCTGCGCGGGCTACACGTATAGCTTTGTGGTAGGTTCTGAGCACAGCCAAGTAAGCGTTTTTATCCTCCTGTTTGTAGTCTTTCCTCCATTGTCGCTCCGCTTTTTTACAAGCTTTCCTCAGAGTTTTGAGGTTCTCATCGTACCAGGGGTTGGAGGGGGTGTTCCGTCCTTTCGTCCACTTGGCTGGTATAATAGCGTCCAGTCCTTTGGTGATCCAGTCCTGGAAGGACGCATATGACGCTTCAATGTCGTCTGTATCCTCCAAGCTGGGTTCACCTAGGCTGCGAGCAAGGTCACAATGTTGGAGTTTGTGCCAAGGTCGTTTCAGGCATGAGATGGATGCCTTTTTTACGGGAGGGGAGATGCTCGGGATAGAAAAAGTTATTAGCGAGTGGTCAGTCCAAGCCATGGGTTTAGGGTCGTCGACTCTGGCTTCCGGGATATTAGTGAACACCGGGTCAAGTAAATGTCCCGCGATATGTGTGGGGGTTAGGACACGCTGGGTTAGCTGTAAGGCGGCTAGGTCCGCTAAGAAGTTGCTGATCTTAGCATCCGAAGAGTCGTCTAGGTGGAGATTGAGGTCTCCTAGGATAGTAAAGTTAGCCGAGCCGGTGATCATTACATGAGCTGCCTCAAGGAGCTCTTCAATGAATTTCGAGGGAGGCCCCGGGGGTCTGTAGATAAAAAGGCCCGTGAGAGAGCGATGGGGGCTCGTCGAAATTTTGAAGCGAGCGCATTCGCTATCGATAATACTTTCCTTTTGAAAGGAACAAGTAAAGGAAGATCTATATATGGCGGCAATGCCACCTCCTCTCGAATCCCTATTGATACAGGTCATGGAGAACCCATCTGGTAGTGCTAGATTGGGGATACTGGTTAGTTCATCCTTGAGCCAGGTTTCGCACAGAAACATAATGTCTGGGTTCTCGTCTATTAAAAGCGTTCTTACCTCCGCATGGTGTTTGACCAAGGATCTGACATTAAGCTGCATGATGGTAAGTGAAGTTTCAATCCTTCTGGTCTCTTTGTGGCTGATTGGGCGTGGCTCAGGAATCGCCAGATTGCAGCTTTTGCATTGTAGGGCGGTTCGACCAATGCATCCCTCCAAATTGTTACATCTTGGGCCAGGGTTGAGTGACAGAAGTAGATTGCTATCATAAACGTATGAATTTTGGGCAGGGGGTCTGGCGAGAGGCGAGGACTTGGCGCGGACGGGCGAAGACGGGCTTGCCTTAGGCGCGCCTTCGGCGCGCAAACGGCGCGCCCGCTGCGCCCGTCCGCTGCGCGAACGGTGAATGCACATAATTTCTAGCCAGAAAGGGGGCGGGGGGCGTGGCCTCTGAGTGGGCGTGGCCTCTTGTCTCGCCGGCAATGGCGATCAATGTTTGTTTTGGTGCCTGGGCTCCGCTAACAGCGCTAGGCTCCGCCGTGCGGTGCGCCCGAGTGCACACAGAGAGTCCCTGAGCTGCCAGGAAGCAGCGTGATGTTTTAAAAAACACAGAAATATTCGTGACACAAAGTGAGGTATTTTAAAAATGAGGAATCAAGGTGCTCCCGGCTTCCGCCTCAGGAGGTGACAGGTTCCAGCGTTTACACTTTCAATCAATGTTTTTATGCCGGTAGGGCGGGGGGCGTGGCCTCTGAGTGGGCGTGGCCTCTTGTCTCGCCGGCAATGGCGATCAATGTTTGTTTTGGTGCCTGGGCTCCGCTAACAGCGCTAGGCTCCGCCGTGCGGTGCGCCCGAGTGCACACAGAGAGTCCCTGAGCTGCCAGGAAGCAGCGTGATGTTTTAAAAAACACAGAAATATTCGTGACACAAAGTGAGGTATTTTAAAAATGAGGAATCAAGGTGCTCCCGGCTTCCGCCTCAGGAGGTGACAGGTTCCAGCGTTTACACTTTCAATCAATGTTTTTATGCCGGTAGGGCGAGGGGCGTGGCCTCTGAGTGGGCGTGGCCTCTTGTCTCGCCGGCAATGGCGATCAATGTCTGTTTTGGTGCCTGGGCTCCGCTAACAGCGCTAGGCTCCGCCGTGCGGTGCACCCGAGTGCACACAGAGAGTCCCTGAGCTGCCAGGAAGCAGCGTGATGTTTTAAAAAACACAGAAATATTCGTGACACAAAGTGAGGTATTTTAAAAATGAGGAATCAAGGTGCTCCCGGCTTCCGCCTCAGGAGGTGACAGGTTCCAGCGTTTACACTTTCAATCAATGTTTTTATGCCGGTAGGGCGGGGGGCGTGGCCTCTGAGTGGGCGTGGCCTCTTGTCTCGCCGGCAATGGCGATCAATGTTTGTTTTGGTGCCTGGGCTCCGCTAACAGCGCTAGGCTCCGCCGTGCGGTGCGCCCGAGTGCACACAGAGAGTCCCTGAGCTGCCAGGAAGCAGCGTGATGTTTTAAAAAACACAGAAATATTCGTGACACAAAGTGAGGTATTTTAAAAATGAGGAATCAAGGTGCTCCCGGCTTCCGCCTCAGGAGGTGACAGGTTCCAGCGTTTACACTTTCAATCAATGTTTTTATGCCGGTAGGGCGGGGGGCGTGGCCTCTGAGTGGGCGTGGCCTCTTGTCTCGCCGGCAATGGCGATCAATGTCTGTTTTGGTACCTGGGCTCCGCTAACAGCGCTAGGCTCCGCCGTGCGGTGCGCCCGAGTGCACACAGAGAGTCCCTGAGCTGCCAGGAAGCAGCGTGATGTTTTAAAAAACACAGAAATATTCGTGACACAAAGTGAGGTATTTTAAAAATGAGGAATCAAGGTGCTCCCGGCTTCCGCCTCAGGAGGTGACAGGTTCCAGCGTTTACACTTTCAATCAATGTTTTTATGCCGGTAGGGCGGGGGGCGTGGCCTCTGAGTGGGCGTGGCCTCTTGTCTCGCCGGCAATGGCGATCAATGTTTGTTTTGGTGAATATATATATATATATATATATATATCTATACAACGGCAACACACAGGCAAGGACCTCAGGCAAAATCAACGACCTCCACACAAATGATCGTGGAAAGGCAGTGCAGAATTTATTTCGGCATAAAATAGCTAGGACTAGTGCCCTATATATATATATATATATATATATCCAGAAAAGTACAACTTCCTCTTCCAACAAGACACCAGAGCACAGACTTCGCGTAAAGTGCAGAATTTTATTTAAATGAGTTCACCATCTGCGCTAGCAGCATAACGCGTTTTGGCACAACAAGTGCCTTGATCACATGATGCACATAATTGGTCTCCATCTATTTTTATACCTCCGTTTTTTCAAATGTAATTAGTTTTTTTTCTTTTTTTCTTATCGTTTTCGGTTTGCCCTTAAAGTGACAGGTGCCTAAAAGTACAGAGTTTGACATGGACATAAACAAAATACTGTTTAGATTTTTATATGCCACTAATATCAATTCATTTAAACAATACTGGTTTAAATACCTTAAAATCATGAAACATGGCTATTTGAATTTAAATAGTAAAAATCTTTCTTGCGTGCATTATTTTCTTTTGCCAATATCTTTAGGGTCATTTGACGAATCTTCACGAAATTTTCAAAACTAATGACCCGCTCAGGTCAGCTCCTGTCTTGAAAGTTTCAGGGTCACTCATTCATCAAGGCTGAGAAAAAAGAGAGGTCTCAAAAACTTTTTCCCCATGTTAATTTCCATAGGAAAAATTGGAACAGGCTACAGGCCAAACTGCTGAACAGAATTACACCAAATTTGGCAAAAAGGTAGCTCTTAGTTCAGAAAGTGCCCTTTTTTTAATTGGTGTAAATCCGTGCAGTTGTTCCTGAGAAATATCTGATATCCGATATCTGAACACCGAGGAGGGTTCGCAAACCCTCCCGAGCACAAGCTTAATTCTGATTGGCTGGCAACACTCCAAACCAGGAAGTCTTAGCAGCCATCTTGTGACTCAGTAGAACTGAGTCACAAGAGAACAGTAAAACAAATATAAAAAATAAGAAAAGGTGGAAGGTAAAAACACCCTGACCCCTAGGCCTGCTCAAGGGGTCCCACAAGGACACCCAGGGCCCAAAAAAGCATTTTTTTAAATTTTTTCGGAGGAAATCACATTGGGGTTGGGTATCCCGCCAAAATGATTTGAAAAAATGAAGCCCCTGGGTGGACCAGGTCCCGGGGCATTGTTAAAATTTTTTAGGGGGACCGCCACCCCGCAGGGGCTATGGTAATTATGTGCGGGGGCTCATAGCCCATTGCAGTCCTGGGGGCCGGCACCTCCCTGGGGCTTCTTGCTAAATGAATGTTTGGGGGGGTCCCAAACAGTAAGCACCACAGAGCTGTGTTACAGAGAAGTAGTCTGAGGCCACGCCCCTTTTTACAGAACTCTGCAAACGCGGCTTCTGGTGCACTGCTGGTGGGGCGATGAGGTCCTCTTGTGTCCTGAGGACCTCAGGACACAAGTGGACTTCATCCTCTGAGCAGCAGTGCGCCAGAAGCCGCATTTGCAGCGTGGTGTAAAAAGGGGAAACAAATGTCGGATCACACTGACCATGTCATGAGTGATGTAATATGTGACGTCATCAGCAGTGCATTGCACGCGCAAGTTATAGTGAGTCCAACTAACTATAACGTGGGAATTTCAATGGTTTTATGCGAGTAAAATTTCCAGCTCACTATAACTGGTGTGAAACCTATGGTTTTTTCAGTGAATTTAATAGGTTTTTTTAAATGCTAATTCCTAACTATAACTGGTGTGAAACCTATGGTTTTTTCCAGTGAATTTAATAGGTTTTTCAAATGCTAATTCGTAACTATAACTGGTGTGAAACCTGTGGTTTTTTCAGTGAATTTCAAAGGTTTTTTAATAGCAAATCTCTATAGTTATGAAATATAATACTTTTTATAATGAATTTTATATTGTATATTTATGTAAAACTATTTTTTATGTATATTTTTCCCTTGTATTTTTTTTTTTGCCCTGGTGCACTCCCGGTGCGCTCACCGGTACGCGCACCGGTAAGCGCAGTGTTGCGGCGCGCTCCGGTTCGCGTACCGGTGAGCGCCCCGCTAGCGCTACTGCCGCGAACGAAAACATCATCGTGACATATCGCGTAGCCGCGTGATACGTCTTATGACGCGCTGCGTAAGCGCACCTGGAAGCGGCCGAACGCATACGATCGCGCTACGTAAGCGCCCCCGGGCATGTGACCTAAAAATAACACTTTTGATTGGTTCAGAACACTTTTGGTTTCCAAATGATGAGAAAGCCCGGGTCATGAGACCTGAAAATAACACTTTTGATTGGTTCACAACAGTTTTGTTTTCCAAATGATGAAAGCCCCCACCTTTTTTCCTCATTCTCACTTTGTTGTTTGAGTGAAGAAGACCTGCATTCATTCTGTGGGAAATGACTTCACTAGTAGCAGCTGCAGGTGCATCTGCACCACCACCACCTCCACCACCACAACAAGGACCACCACAACACCACATTGGTGGTCAAGAAGAAGAGGAGGACGAAGAGGAGGAGGAGGAGAGGCACTTTCTGCCTGAGGACAATCCCCCATACAGACCCAAGGAACATTTTATTTGGGAGTTTTACAAGATTCCAAGGGGTGCAAAAAAAGTGAATGCAGCTAAGGTGACTTGCCTCATCTGTGGCGAACAAATGTCAAGAGGGAACCCAAACAAAACATACTCTTTTGGGAAGCACACTATGATTCGACATATGCAGAGGAAGCACCCGAACAATTATTCGGCAGCAGAGGTCAGGGAACTTACCAGGAACCCTCCCCATCCTTCTTCTTCAAGCGCCTCCAATCAACCCACTCCATCGGGTCCAGAGAATAGGGAGATGGTCCCTAATTTACAAACCAGGTTTGCAAATTTTAAATTTGTTTGCATATATTGCAACAAAACAATTTCATATGGTGAGCAAAGCATCACTTTACTCAATCGAGCTGCAGACAACCATCACTGCAGCAAGCAACTTTAATTTTTTTCTATTTTTTTTTGCTCCAGTTGAGCTGTTTGCAATTCCCTGTGTTTTGTTTGACCACAGAAAAACTAAAAAAATATAAAATTGTTCAGAAAAGCCAAAAAAAGTAAAAAATGTTCAAAAAAACAATAAAAAAATATAAAACAACAAAAAGAATAAAAAAAACAGTTCTTTTCAGAACTACCTCCAATTTATATAAAAATGCTACATTTTTAAAAAACTCTTTTTTTCTCCAGGGTACGTGTACCGGTACGTGTACTGGTACGCGTACCGGGACGTGCACCCCCCAAAAAAATAAAAAAAATAATGAGTGTGTGGTGTGTGTGTGGGGGGGGTGTGGTGTGTGTGTGTGGGGGGGTATGTGTGTGGTGTGTGTGTGTGTGTGTAGGATGTGTGGGTGTGTGTGTGTGTGGGGTGTGTGTGTGGGTGTGTGTGTGTGTGTGTGAGAGGTGTGTGTGTGGTGTGTGTGTGTGTTTGTGTGGGGTGTGTGTCAGAGGTGTGTGTGTGGGGTGGGGGCGTGGGGGGTGTGAGGTGTGTGTGTGGGATGTGTGTGGTGTGTCTGTGAGGTGTGTGTGTGTGTGTGGGGGGGGGTGAGGTGTGTGTGTGGGTGTGTGTGGTGTGTGGGTGTGGGTGGGGGTGTGGGTGTGTAAGGTGTGTGTGTGGGTGTGGGTGTGTGGGGTGTTTGGGTGTGGGTGGAGGTGTGGGTGTGTGATGTGTGTGGGGGGGTGTGGGTGTGGAGGGTATGTGTGTGGGGTGTGTGTGTGTGTGTGGGATGTGTGGGTGTGTGTGTGTGAGGAGTGTGTGTGTGGGTGTGTGTGTGTGGGGTGTGTGCATGTGGGTGTGTGTGGGATGTACTTGTAGGTACCTAAATCAGCCACAGAACCCAAAAGCTCTTTTCAGAGCTACCCTACCTCTGATCACTCAAAATGATTATTTTACACTAACTTTTTTCACTATTTTTCACCAAAGTACGCTCCCCGGTACGCTCTCCGGTGCGCGTACCGGGCGCTCACCCCGCGAAAATCGAAAAAAATTTATTCTTTTTTTGCCCCGCGGGATCCTTTTATGGCACCCACATCAAACCTAGGGGGTCAGGGGGGCTCTACCCTGCTCCCTTTTGGTCATTTCCCCCTTTGTTTTTGCAACATATTGTGTCTCGATCCTACCGAGACACAAGATGGCGGCCGCTCCGGACTGTTTGGAATGTTGACAGACACCCGAAAGCCAATCAGCTTTCCGCTCACGTACCGGGGCGCGCTTACAGATATATATATTTTTTTTAACCTAAATTACTCAAAATCCACTAGAGCACATATCTTGAGACATAGCAAAGCCACATCTGGCTACCAGTCCCTACAATTTTGCCAAGTTTGGTGCAAATCCATTCAGCCGTTCAGGTTAAAAGCGAGTCCAACCACCCTATGGAAATTAACATGGGGAAAACACGTTTTGGGACCCCCCTTTTATCTCGGCCCCCGCTTGACGAATCCCCCCCAAACTTTCAGGGAAGGAGCAGAGCGGGCCATCTTCTTTGAGAAATTCGCGAAGATTCGTCCACCGGCGCCAAAGTTATTCCCAATAGAATGTTGCGGATTTCCTATGGAAAACAATCCTAACTATAACTACCTACTGGCGACCGCCAGTAGGTAATATATATATATATATATATATATATATATATATATATATATATATATATATATATATATATACATATATATATGTATATATATATATATATATTCACAGAAAAAACCATAGGTTATAGACCATATATAGTTAGGAATTAGCATTTACAAAACCTTGAAAATTCACTGAAAAAACCATAGGTTATAGACCATATATAGTTAGGAATTAGCATTTAGAAAACCTTATTTTACTCACACAAAACCATTGAAATTCCATATATAGTTAGTTGCACTAACTATATATCGCGCACCCGCAATCCACTGCTGATGATGTCACATATTACATCATTCATGACATGGTCAGTGACATCACTGATGACATCACTGATGACATCTCAAATGACATCACTGATGACATCACTGATAACAACATCCAGTGATTTTTTGTTTCTATAAAGTTTAAATATGTCTTACATATTGAAGAATGAGTGGATGTGTAAGTGTCTGGACGAAGGATTTAGTAGGTGCATGACTGACTGTATGAGTGAGTGATTAAATGTGTCTCACTGACTGCATGGGTTAGTGACTAAACTGTCTTAATTTGTGCATCATTATATCTGTTGTTCTGTAAACTGCTGCATGTGTTGATCAGTAGCTATATGAGTAACTATATGGGTTATTGATTGATTGCCCAAGTATTTGTATGGGAGACTGAGTGTGTGTGTGGCTAGCTGGGAGGTGTGTGACTCTGTGCAGATCAATCTGTACTTATATCAATGATTGTATAAGAAGGTAAGTATGTGTTAGTATATGTTTGAAAATGTAAGGTGCTCTATGTTTAACTGTATAGACAAGAAAATGGAAGTGTCATTGATTCTTTACAGGACTGACTAGGTGTGTGAGTAACTCCATGGATGAGTGGCAGACTGTGAGTGTCTGTATAGGTGTATGAGTGCATATGATAGTGTTGTAAAGATGAGTGATTGTATGTATGAATGATTGTATGGGTGAATGAGTGAAGGTGTGTGTAGACGTAGCAATCAGTGAGTGCGTATGTAGTAACTAGTATTGGTGTGTCAATGGTTTCAAAAATTATACTCTCTATTTAACACTGGGTGAAACAGAGGTTATATTAAAATGTGAGGAGATGCATTGTATTGTCACATGAATGATATCATCAGTGATGTGGTCATTGATGTCAAATGAGATGTCATCAGTGATGTCATCAGTGATGTCACTGACCATGTCATGAATGATGTAATATGTGACATCATCAGCAGTGGATTGCGGGTGCGCGATATATAGTTAGTGCAACTAACTATATATGGAATTTCAATGGTTTTGTGTGAGTAAAATAAGGTTTTCTAAATGCTAATTCCTAACTATATATGGTCTATAACCTATGGTTTTTTCAGTGAATTTTCAAGGTTTTGTAAATGCTAATTCCTAACTATATATGGTCTATAACCTATGGTTTTTTCTGTGAATTTCATTGGTTTTTTAACAGCTAATATCTGTAGCTGTAAAATGTATTCTTCTTTAAATTCAAAAATATATTTTATATGTTTATGAATAATTTTTTTTTAAAATATTTTTTTTTCTTCGTTCCCGCTTCGCGAATCGGGAAGCTTCCCGTTAGCTGACCTTGATGCCGTGAAATAGACCGCGAGCCGGTAAACGTTTCTTTACCGCAAGTGCCGCGTTAGAAAACAACATCGTGACGCCTCCCGTCCGCATGACGTTTCACGTTGTCGCGTGATACGTCATATGACGTGCTACGTTAGCGAACTGGTACGCGAAGCGAGTCGCAAAGCGCAGGTTTCTGGAAGCAAACCGGGAGGCCCTGCAAAGCGCTTAACGTAAACACAGCAAGTCATGTGACTTGGTAATAACACTTTTCATTGGTTCATTTCACTTTTGGTTTCCTAATGATGTAAGACTAGGTCATATAATCTAAAATGAACACTTTTGATTGGTTGAGAACTCTTGTTTTTCCCAAATGATGAAAATCCCTCCTTCTTTCCTCACTCTGACTTTCATCATTGTGAGAGAAAGACCCTTTGTGATCACTGAGCAATGGCTTCTTTAGTAGCTTCAGCTGGTGCTTCCCCACCACCTCCACCACATCCAAGGAAGAGTGGACCACCTGCTCAAGTTATAATTCAACAAGAAGAAGAAGAAGAGGAACAGGACGACGAGCACGAAGAGAGGCAGTTTTTGCCTGAGCAGCCCAGGACGTCTCACCGGAAAGAAAACTTCATTTGGCAATTTTTTAAAATTCCCAAAGGTCAGAAAAAAGTAAATGCAAGATACGTAACTTGCCTTATATGTCAAGATAGACTGTCCAGAGGAACCGAGAAAAAATACAGTTTCAGAAACTACACAATGCATCGCCATATGACTAGGTGGCATCCTAACAACTACAGTGCTGCACAGTTTCGGAACGACCTAGATAATCTCCCTATTATGGCCAGAAGATCTGTTGTACCGGAAGTAACGGGACCAGAGGGCAGGGAGATGGTGCCAAATATACAAATGAAATTTGGTGAAGTAAAACACATCTGCGTATTTTGCGATGGATTCATTTCCTACGGAGAAAAAAGCATCACTCTGATCAACAGAGCTATTGACTATCATATGCAAGTTTGTACGAAACGCCCAAAATAATAAATACTTCTTTTTTTGTTTTGTTGCTCCTGTTGAGCCCTTTACAATGAATCGTTTTCATTGCCCCCTCCAAGAAAAACCCCAAAAAATATAAAACTGTTCAGAAAAATTCAAAAAAAGTAAAAAAATGTTCCGAAAAATAATAAAAAAAATATAAAACAACAAAAACAATAAAAAAAAAAGTTCTTTTCAGAACTACCTCCCCGTTATTAAAAAATTGGTACAATATTTGGAACTGTGCCAACCTCTATTTCTCTTAGTTCGCTTCCCAGTTCACTCGCCGGTACGCGAACCAGAAGCGAACCAAAAACAGTAAGTATAAGGGAAGGAAACAGACACTTATGTTAAAAGAAAGACAGCTATAGGGGAGTAAACTAGAGATACTATTACCCGTAATCCACTGCTGATGATGTCACATATTACATCATTCATGACATGCTCAGTGACATCATCAGCAGAGGATTGCGGGTTTTTTGGCAACGTGCCTTATCCACGGTTTAATAACGCTGCCTTTTGCTTTATATAAGTTTTCAAATTGTATGAAATATATACCAATAGGTCGTTATGAACCTTTAGGTAGTGCTTTTCTTCATGAGGTCTGGTCGCTTCCATACACATACAGATGTTTCAAAGATGATCAAGAAGTTTATCTGAATGGAGAGGAATGCACTGAGACGCCAGATCATTCACTAATGTGTAGGCACATACAGTTACACGGTTCATGCAACAAACACCGACCAAATATGGCTTGCGTGTTGCAAGGCACGCCAGTTCCTGCTATCATCCCCACGTTCAAGTTGTTGGAAAATGGTAGTTATTTGATGCTCAATAATGAAGATTGTTCTGAGTTAATTAAAAGTATTCCTTTTATCGTAACAGTAAGTGAACGGGTTATTTGCTGCAGAAATGTTCTATTTCCTCCCACACATGAACATAGGGAGTTTTCAATCTGGCCACAAATACCAACCTTGGGACAGATTTCAACGGCATGGCAAGAATAAGAGCTCTTTTGTCTCAGAGAGAGGTGGCCTTGAGTTCGGCCCGTGAAACTTTCGTGCTTCACATAGCGAACACCCGTACAGAGGTGCAGACCCTTTTCAATTCAGATTTGCCTTTCAATTTCAGCAAGATGGTTCCGACTATCTGTAACGCATCCTCCACAAAGACCCTGGCGCACTTTTTTAAAGTTGTTACCAGTGGTCTCGTGACTTCATTTGAGAAAATCTTTGGAGTCATCCCTGCTTCCTTTCATTCTATTTTCTCCACTCTGGTTCGTGGATTGGCATTTTTACTTGCATTACCAGCGGACGCTCTTGTGCTTTTTTACATTTTTAAATATGGATGTCCCTCCTATGCAACCTCCCACCCTGCAGCTGCTGACACTGTTCCGCAATCGCATGCTAGAATATTATGGCACAATGCCGTTGGCGATATTAAGCACGGCATATGGATTATCTTTTCGATTCTCCTACTTCACCTGTGTCCAGCCTGTATTTCACTGCCTGACCTGTGATTTCGATTGGGCCATTGATTTGTGTCTCTGCGGACCGGTTTCTCCTGACGTCGACTTTAATCAGCTGATGACTCCTATCATTACTCACGAGTTGGTTTGTCCTGGCGAAAGGATTATGGCTGTGGCATTGATGCATGGACTACTTGGTCCCTGGAATTTACTGGCGGCAGCACAGTCTTTCTTGGAACAGAGCTTTCTTGAAAACCCACCGAGCTGTCCTCTGATGGTGATAGAGGATCCGGTGCTGGGAGAGCACGTATGTTCTTTTCCGCTTTTAAATTGGATGGCTGAACTGTTTTCGGATGAAGACGGTGACTTCCTATTGGAGGCTGTTGCAGCTTATTTTGCATACACAGTTATGTCATAGACCTTTTTCATGTTTGATATGCTGAGTACTAGCATTTCATTGACAATTCATTGACTTATTTGTCAAGTTTTTATTATTTACCTTGCCTATTGGCTTAAGACTCGATAAAGTACTTGGCTGTTTTATTTTTCTTTAGCATTAAATTTTCCTAGTTTTTAATGCTTTACCTTGCGGACCGTCCACATATAAACTTGCAATCTGCTCTCATGAGATGGCACTTCTATTATCTTATTCAGTTCGTTTCCGGATCATGGGGAGGTGTCATCTAGGTCCTGGATATCTTTACACCGTGTTAAGTTAGCATGGGCTCATTACCGGTTTAAACGCCATTTTTCCTTTTTTGCAACTTCTGCACACGACACTTAGTTGTTGCTTTAGCTTTCCACCTAGTAGTTCATCGTGATTTACATGAGAATAATATGTTATTGCTCTACTATCTGCTTTGCTTGTTAAACTATATCTGTACAGCGAGTGCTAAAGTTTCAAGAACAACACGATACAGAATTGTTATGAGGTCTGATCTCCACGACTTCATACTCATAACATAAGTGCAACTTCTGCCAATTCTGGGCATGAGGCGGGTTTTATATTGCTTTGCCGAACACACATACACAACAGTTGATGCGGTTCACATGAAGAGAGAGCTGGTTTATGCTGATGTGATTCCTTCAAATCTAAGACACTAAAGTATGGGCACGCCCTAAACCAACACAAAGAGACCTTCTTAGCAAATAATATAATATGTGTATTAGGGAGGGTGAGATATAAGCAGCCGCGGGCCGTGGAGGGAGTTACGGTGAGGCAGGGAGGCGGGGAGGGGGAGAAGCAGGGTGGAGCCCTCTCTACCTTGCCCCTCCCCCTCCCCGCCTCCCTGCCCCACCGTAACTCCCTCCACGGCCCGCGGCTGCTTATAAGTGTTGCTAACTCTTATTCATTTACAGCATGTTAACATACTGTCACCATTCGCTTTTTATGTACTAGTAACTATGCTGGTAATTTTGCTACTGATAATATGTGTACTTGTATTCTCCACCCTGCTTCTCCCCCTCCCCGCCTCCCTGCCTCACCGTAACTCCCTCCACGGCCCGCGGCTGCTTATAAGTGTTGCTAACTCTTATTCATTTACAGCATGTTAACATACTATCACCATTCGCTTTTTATGTACTAGTAACTATGCTGGTAATTTTGCTACTGATAATATGTGTACTTGTATTATCTAAGATACTACGCCTGAGAAGACGGCATTAGTAAATAAACATTTCAAATACACATGTGTTCTTCTTAACTCCATGTTCTGGTTTCTAAGAAATATATAACGACCGACTGTTCATGAGTTCCACGTATCCTGAGGTACTATAAGTTCATATTCTGGATTGTCTAAATATTGAGAGTTTGTTATATCCAATGTGACACTGTACCTAGCTTGCTAAGGAGTTTTTGATTACTAACGTGAGTTTTGGGACACCCTAATTCGCCGAGGTTCCAATCCTCTGTCCACAGTTCTGTGTGAGAACAGAAACCCTGCGACAGGGGCACCCCCGACCCTTGCTGGAGCTTCATCACACTTGCGATACAACTCCAGCAATGCGCCACCTTTACGGCACAGATACATCACGCATCTGTGCTGTTTTTGCCCCATGATGCGCCGCATTGTAAATGCAGCACACCATAGGTGACGGAACAGCGGCACAGAATGACTAACACATCCCTGGTGATGCGCCAGTCATCATAAATGTATCCCTATGCTTCTTATCTTGTTAGAGATGAACCGCCATATGTATCATCAAAGTTTTTTGCATTTCCTAAATAGCGAACTTTAAGGAATAAATAGCGATTCTTTACCATTCCTAGTTTGCGATTAGCTATTTGCTAATTACAAATTACCCATTCATTTCCTTCATTTCCATAGGGCGGTTGGACTCACTTTTAGCTCGAACGGCTGAATGGATTTCCACGAAACTTGGCAAAATTGTAGGGACTGGTAGCCCGATGTGCCTTTGCTATGTCTCAAGATATATGCTCCAGTGGTTTTTACGAAAATTAACTTTGAAAAATATATATTGGGCTACATTGGCCTATATATATGTTGGAGCCCAAATGTAGCCCAATGTAGCCCAATGAAGCCCAATGTAGCCCAATGTAGCCCAAAGATGGCCGCCAGACACACAAAAAAACAAATGTAGCCCAAATATCAGCCAGATGTAGCCCAACTATAGCCCAGTGACAGAATGACCAATCAGCTTCGCAAACCTCCGTTACGCGAAGCGGAGCGCTGTTACAGATATATATCTTTTTTTGAACGTTAATTTCTCAAAATCCACTGGAGCACATATATTGAGACCTAGCAAAGGCACATCGGGCTACCAGTCCCTAATATTTTGCCAAATTTCGTGCAAATCCATTCAGCCGTTCGATTATTATTATTATTATTTTTTTTTGCCCCGCGGGGCCCTTTTAAAACCTCCACATCAAACCTAGGGGGTCAGCGAGGATCTACTATGCCCCCTTATAGTTATTTCCCCCTTTGTTTTGACCTCCTCTTGTCTCTCGATCCTACCGAGAGACAAGATGGCGGCCGCTACGGACTTTTTGGAATGTTGACAGACGCCGGAGAACCAATCAGCTTCGCTTCACAAAGCTCCGTTGCGCGTAAAGTACGCGTCCTGGGACGCTGCCAGGTCCGCTGTTACAGATATATATCTTTTTTTAAACGTTAATTTCTCAAAATCCACTGGAGCACATATATTGAGACCTACAAAAGGCACATCGGGCTACCAGTCCCTACAATTTTGCCAAGTTTCGTGCAAATCCATTCAGCCGTTCGGGCTAAAAGTGAGGCCAACCGCCCTATGGAAAACTCAATGTTAAAAACACGTTTTGGGACCCCACTTTTTTCTCGGCCCCCCCTTAACGAACCCCCTCCAAATTTTCAAGGGCTGCTCAGAAACAAAATGTGCCATTTTCCTGAAAATTTCAGCCAATTCCGTCCACAAACGCCAAAGTTATTAGACATAGAATTTTCAAAAATCCCATAGAGAAAAAATCCTAACTATATATACCTACTGGCGACCGCCAGTAGGTAATATATATATATAGATATATATATATATATATATTTATGTATATATAATGCATAGAAACAACTTGCAAAGTGCCATACTGCATGGTATCAACTTGTGATACAAAGAGCCATGGTTCACATTACTGCATGGTAAAGTTACTCCATGGTGCTTCCTGCATGGTAAAGGTAACATATAATAATGCTGACATTTTATCTGAATTTGACACTTTTATGTTACATTGTTTTACAAAAAAATAGATGTATTACTTGGGATAACAGGCAGTTTAACAGTGCATGTCTTTCTTTTGATTGACTTAACTTTAATGCACCAGAACCTTTTAAATCAAGTTAGATTACTCCCAGTATTATTGCAAATGCACCCTTGACAATTCAGGTAAGCTCTGCAAACTGAACTCTTTTGGAGAGCATCTGGGTAAAGGTAGCCCAATAGTAGCTAGCCTTGCTTTCTTTTTACTTTTTGATTACAGCATCATGTCAGGAGACCCACTCCAACTGATGCTGCTGCTCAGACATGCTAAACTAAAATCAGTGAGTACTCCCAACGTGCTCTGTTTGTAGAAATACACTTCTGGATACTTCTTTATTTTGGTGTTTTTTGGCACATTAGTTGCCATCTTGATGTAACTACAAGGCACTTCAGGATAAAATGAGGAGACATTGATGTAGCAGAGAATTGCAGGTAACTAATTATAACAGAATAAAAGTGTTACTCATCTGCAATAAAAAAGCTGGCTTTTCAATTTATCTAAACTGCAAATCAGATGGCAGCATAAAATGTGTGTTCTAAAATATCTATTCTGCATACAAATTTAGAACCTTCCATACTGCATCAATACTCATGATCTTCTGAGGTTTATAAGGATTAAGTTACTTTTCTTTCTTAGGGAAGTAGACAGACATGCATAAAACATCAGCAATTAATTAAAATGTTCTTTCATTGGGCCAGCTTGTCTATCTTGGTCAAGTCAATAATAAGAGGTAATGTATTATGAAAACACTCACTTCCTCCTTGTTCTCACATCAAGAATGGACATTTAATCTTTGTTTTCATCAAAGCTCTTTAAAGTTTCTGCTGAATTTTTAAGTCAGCAAATTATCAAAGCAATTTGATCAATATGTAGTCATTTTAATTTTCCCCATTTTTTAACTTCCACGTTCCATCAAGTATACTGTATCTAGGAGCACCAATATTATATTAATTCAGACGGCAATTATACTATTTTCAACGAAAGTGCACTTTGCTTATTTAGGTGCTTGTTAATTAGTAGATTCATGAAGCGTTATGTGTCTTCTTTCAGTTAATTCCCGAATGCCAGTCATAAGCTTGAAGGGTAAAATATTGTGGCTGAAGGGTAAAGTGCACATGGACGTGTGATAAGCAATTGTGGACCACTGTTCTGTGCTGACTTCTGTAGAATCTAAGTCTATATATTTGGGTTGTCAAAGGTTTTAATGAACTGAAAGTAGTTATAAATTTCGCAATCAGCCTATTAACAGCCATATGTCATCCTTTGCTGTGCAACCTTTTTTGCAGAGCCTTTACCCACTGACATTGGGACTGGAGGAGAGTTAGGCAACCAATACCAAGATTCCCTACAGTCTTCATGATGGAATGCGGCTTCCAATCGGCTTTGTCTATAGTTCCATGTAGTCTCTAAGATGTATTGTCAAATGCCCCACAAAGATTTTGCTGATGAATGGGACATTGGGGGTTGTAGTAGTAGACGGTCACATTTAAGAAAGGATTACATTTTCTGGAATATAGAGCATTTTATATTGGACAATGGAAGTATGCACATTTGGGAATCTCTCATAGAGGGCAATAGTGTGGGAACTAAGGAGACCTTCAGGGCAGGAAACCTGACACTGGCGTTTGTGTAGTTAGGATAGGGGACCTGCAGCAATATTCCTGAACCGCTCTTCCATCACTCCTGGGTGAAGCAGATGCAACACGAGATGCATGGGTTGAAAGGACAATTGACACACCTGCTACACATGTTCCTGCCAAGTATCATTCTGCAGTGCCATTCCCCTCAGGGGTCACTTCCACCTCATTGCATTCTCCCTTAGACTTTGCCACAGAAAAAGAACAACAATACCCAAAAAACCGACACTGCCTTTTTGCCCTACCAGCATTTAACATAACAGTTAAAACACAAACAGCTCAAATCTCTAAACTATGTCAAATGAAATGTCCAGGTATTCCCTTAAACACGTGGGACATTTTTAAATAGTTATTCTTTGAATCTGCAATAGTCACACCTTTACATGAATACTCACAACCCTTAGCCCTGACACAACCCTGAACTTTTATTCACATTTGTTTATGCTTAGCAAAAGAGCATTTGCATCTACTATATTCCTTTATCCTTTTCTCAGGGAAATTATTTTCCCATGGAGAAAATCTTCCATACACACACATACACACACACTCACACACACACAGGTGCAGGCACACACATACTCAAACACACACATATAGATTTTTGAGGATGTTCTGTACCCATTGCTAACCTGAATAAATATTCAATCTTGCCTTTAATATGAGCAAATCTCTGACCATCTCTAGAGTGGGAAAGAGCCATGAAAAATGCTGGGAATAGCTACAAACTCCTGCATTTACAGTTATCCTCCATCTTTATATTCCCCTAGCGAACCCCTACTACCTGCACAAGAAAGCTAATTTATTCTCACATAAAATTGAAACACAACTATGTGATTTTATGCCTGAACAAATGATTGTATGCTGATGATTTCATGTTTTATGAATTGGAAATGGTGTAACTGATATAAATACATAATCATGAAATGATATCTTTCGCAAACCTAAGTTCAATGTAGGTGCACAGATGTTTTTGTGAATCATACACAGGGTCTTTAAAGTAAAAGTACTGTATATATTTGAAAAACATTTATTTTGTTTAAATATTTATAATTGAGTAAATACTGAAATGTATTCAAAAGGTTTAAATACAATAAAGGGATTTCTCAGAAGGCAATATAACATTCCTCAGTACCTGAGTCATCACCTAACTGCAGATCTGTCTTGTAAATAGGACATTATCTTAAAAAACGAGGGGGCATATTACCAAGGAATAGCGATTTTTTTTATCGCTGCCTATCGCTGGATATGTTAGGGGAGAAAACATGCTATTAGCAACGTTTTTCTCCATTGTGCTAAAATATCCAGCCATAGCGCCGAAATGCATGAATATCGCTGACAATACAGCGGTATTCACGCATTAGCGACGAAATGCTCTTAGCCATGTTATCCACCTCCCATTAGATAATATGGCTAAGAACTAGTCTGGGCAGGTGTTAGTATTTGGAGATATTCGTGCTTAGCGCGAATGTTTCCATCGCTACGCCTGCCTTGCTAATAGGCGATAGCGACGTTAGCGACTGCTTTCAGTCGCTAACTGGTTGGATACGCCCAGTTTGCATGTCATTAGCGATAAACATCGCTGACATGCAAAGCGGGCCCCAAACCGCTCGCTGTCACCTAAAAGCTGTCGCTAACATCAGTTAGCGACAGCTTGCTAATAGGGCAATAGAATTATCGCCGCTTAGCGGCCGAAAACGGCAGCTAAAGCGGCAATAATTCCCTATCGCCCTGCTTGATAATATGCCCCGAGGTTACTCAAAATTCAACTAATATTGGTCCAACCTTTCATTTATATTATAGGGCTAATTATTTTATATTACGATTGAAGAGCGTAGAACTATAAAAAGATTATATGCTAATTGAAACTCTCTATCGAAACAACTAATAAAAGAGAAGTCAGTAACATACTCCCTAAAGTGTTGATAAACTCATACTTGTCCCCTGCCAAATTTAGAAGACGTTCTTCTGATATTGATCATGTAAACAGTGATTTTTTTTGTAGAATCCAATCAATACGGTGGTGCTTCTTTTTGACAAGCTTGAGTCTCGCTTTTCATAATTAAGACTTATGTTAACAAGAAAAGAAAGAGACTGCAGATGTCCTTGAATATTTGTTGTTGATTATTTAGTTTGTAAATTGACCTCCCGTAGGTAGTGTTCTACCTGGCATATTTTGGCATGTTTCCCCAGAATTTTTGCTTTTGGACCACCTGGTTTTGACTCTGTTTTATCTTGTTTAGTGTCTCTCGCACTTTCTCACTGCTGTCCAGTGGTAAACTGCAAGTGCTCCTATTGTACATTGTATTAAGGATTGGTGTTTCCATGATTGAATGAATAACCTTATTTGATTCAATGAATAAATATTGTTACAAAACCATGGCATGATCATACAAAAAATGTATCACATTATTAGCTACCACACTTTACTTTTAAAAAGCATAAAAAAGGAAAATAATTCATGAGCAGCACTGTAGCTTGAGTACGATCTACTTTGAAATCATCTCTGTTTTTTCAATGTTCATCAATACTCATTGGCCTCCTTTTAAAAGATTTTGAAGCTGGTCCTCAAATTTAGCTAACCTGACCATCACCATTGGAGTTTTTAAATTAAAAAGAAGTTCCATTGCTTCTTTGCAAGTGCAGGTACCATATTTAAAAAATAGTGGTTTTAGTAAAGTGCGGCGTCAAGTTGGTTGTATGATGTAACAACGCGTGTTATTACAATGCGTGCTGTTATATCGCAGTTGTTACAACAACTGCATTTTACCACACTTTGCCTTTACAACGCAAGTCTTTACATCGACTTGCGCTAGGTGGCGTGCTAACATTAAGAAAGTGTAATTTACTATTCCAACTCCAGTCCACTTATCAGTAGGGAAGGTGTTGGGATAGTAAACTACACCATTTTTAATGTTAGCACGCCATCTAGCGCAAGTCGATGTAAAGACTTGTGTTGTAATGGCATATCGTTGTTACATGCGGTCGTTGTAACGACCGCGATGTAACAGCATTGTGGTGTACTGACTGTGTTGTTAAGGATGTTTCCCTTCAAGTTAACATACTTGGGCAGATGCAAAGAAAGTGGCCCAAGGATTCATCATTAATTTATCTGCAAACAGTGACTGTCTTTAGGCATTTCAAAAGTGTTTTCTGTCTTTTATTTGAAGCGAAATTAGCCGGATTGTTGAACGTTGTTTTAAAATAGTTTATTCAGTGCACTATTTCAATAAGGTTGGCATGATTTGTCCCTGTAGGAGTTAACTAACGCCTGGATGTTGCTTTCAGAGGTTTCATAAGTTGGATGTCTTCTTTCCAGGATAATTATCTAACTTAGTCCTTCAATACTTTATTTAGGATCCCGGGTTTGTGGACAAATGTGATTTGTCATGTCTAAATATAGTTTGCTGCAGGCAATCTGTGGATACTCTTACCAGGGATTATTCTTCTCAATGAAGATATCCTTCAAAACTCGTGGCATGGTTTTTGGGGGTGCTGCATAAATTCAGCAATAGTTTTGCACCATGGTTTCCTAGTCTTCGTATGTTTGTTTTATCCGAACTCCAGCTTTACCAGTGCATTCCTAGTGTAGCCGGGAATTTGAAAGATCCTTTTAAAGGCCCTGCATTTTGCTGTTTCCAAAGTTTTCACCAGGGCCCCTGGAAATGCCGCATGTCCATATGCAATTGCAGGCAGTAGCTTGGCCTTTATCACTTTTCATTTTGCCGCCGTGGATGGGCTGACATTTTTAATTTAATTTGCACATGGTGTAGGTCACCACCTTTGCCTTTTTTCCATGGCCATGATGTGCTGGTTGGGCCTGGCCTTGCTCGTAAAGCATACACCAAGTAGTTGTACTTAGGAATGGTATTGATTTCCAAGTTGCCCAGCTACCAGTATTGCTTGAGTTTATTAGCAAAAGTTTAGAATATCGGCACCTTAGTTTTATTAGCGTTGGCTACTAGTTCATTGGCACTATTGCACATACTTAGTGCATCTAATGCCGTCTGCAGTCCCATACATGTGTGGTCCATTAGCACCATGTCGTATGCATACTGCAATAAGAACCACCCAGTTTTTGGAATGTTCAAATTGGAGTAGGGATGCTCACACACAGCCTTGCTTGAGTCCTTGATCCATATAAACCTTTTGTTGCAGTGCTTGAGGTGAGTTTGACCCGCACCCAAGTTTTTGTGTAAAGGGCAGTGATTGCGTTTAATAGCATACTCGGAATCCCCTAGTTTTGTACCTTTGCCCAAAGTAGATTTCTGTTGACACAGACATAAGCCACTGTGTAGTCCACAAAGCAGGCAAAGAGAGTGGGTGCTAGAGTGCCAGCTGCAAAACGGCTGCCACATAGTGAGGCTCTGCAGGCTGGACAGACAATCCGGCATTAATCCAGCAGTCCGGGTGAACATCACAGGCCCTACACATGGGGGATTAATGACTGACAACTCTGGCAGTGAATAATTGCACCTTAGATAGCCAAGACTGCCCAGTTTGAGTAGCAGAGGAGACAGAGCAGAGCAGCGGGAGCCGTCCGAGGAAGTAAGAGGGTGGCCCCATGATGAGCAGAATAAGCGCAGCCTGAATAATTGGATCTGCGTGGCCGCTGGACAGTACCCTGCTGTCCCCTTTTACCTGCCACTTCACAGTCAAACGAGGGGGAGATGAGAGGTGCAGCTCGATGCCATCACCTGCTGATGGCCCACAGTGAACAGTCCAGAGACTGGCTCCGATCAGGACTGTCTTTGCGCGGGGAGGCGGAAGACTCCTACAAGGCCAGGTGAATCCTGCTGTACAGAGAACTGCAATAGATGTAGTCAGATTGACCTGGAGGCCATGCGTCGCTGCATCTCCCTGACTACCAGTGAGGTGGGACTGGGAGAGAGATCAGCCAGAAGATTGCCCAGCTCCATGTGGTGCTGCACAGGGGTGGCCCAGGCAAGGCGCGGAAGTTAGCTGGGGGCTTGACTGGTGCAGCGAGCAGCTGAAGTAAGGGAGACATGACAGAGTCTGAAAGCCCTGCTGATCCCCCACCTAGTCGGAGAGCCTGGCATGCTGGGGTCTGAAGCATAGAGATCAAGCAAGGCCCAATACATACCTGAGGCAAGGTAGGAGCGGCAGCGGGGGAGAGATGACAGTTGTTGGCATATGCCCCTCCTTCACTGAAAACACGGGCAGAGGGGGTCCCCCTTCATTCACACCCGAGGCCCAATCCACACAGTGATGTGGGCAGCAGCCGGGCATGAGTGTGCAGCATAGTGTAGCTAGACAAACCTGTCACTGGGGGTTGGTGCTGGTGCAGGTACAACACTCTGGGCCTCCAAACAGAATCAGAAAGGAAGAGAGGCCTAGTGGACTTGGGCTATGCTGGCCACTGAACGGGGATGAATACATTGCTAGTGATACATGATAGTAGGGCCATAGTGCCCTGAGAGGGTGACAGTAGCTGTGAGCTCCTGGAGACGGGCGCCCCACCACTTCACATCCAACCTCATGAGGGACGAGCCCATGATGGGCACTGTACCAGTCCAGCCGACTTCGCTGTCATCACATCAAGGAGGACACTGCTAACGCAGGGAAGCTCCGAGGTGATCTGATTCCCACAAAACAGAGGCTCCGATACAGACACAGGTGCCTCAGTAAAGCACACTCCCTGAGGCATGGGAACAGCCTTGTGCCATTGACAAAGCAGATGCCAGACAACCAAAGATCTCCTTTTCCTATAATTTTGTTTTGTAGAGTTATATATTGCACAAACCTGACCCGAATCAGGTATAAAAGCGCTTTACATAGCACCAATTACGTTACATGGGGGCACACATTCATTTTTGTTATGCACTGGGGGATTAAGTGATTTGCCCAGAATCACGGGATGTTCAGCGTCATTGTCGAGACTCGAACCCAGTTCCCCAGTTTCGAGGTGAACCGCCCTAGCCGTTATGCCAACTTCTCTCCTTGGAACAGTGCAAGACCCCCTGGTGGGTTCCCCCAGAAGAGGAGCCACCAGAAATAATCATGAACCCCACATCGGTGCCAGAACCAAATATCCACGAAAAGTTCACACATCTAAAGTGATCTCTTTTGCCCATTGATCTCAAAATTGACTCCATGTCAAATTGCCTAGACCGGCTCAGAGATAAGGTCTTGAATCATGATGAACATATTGCGGAGGTTGAGCCACATACCTCTGCACAAGGAGATGAGGGAACTGCTACTCGCGCGAAATTGCTTCACATGGAGAAAGTACTAGAATGCATAAGAAACAAGAATGAAGACCTAGAAGCTAGGTCGCCATGTAATAATCTGAGAATTCGGGGGATCCCAGAGAACACCGCAATGAACCGTGTGGAGGACTATGTTGAAGAGATTCTTCAGTCTTTATTTGGAGACTCCCTGTCAGTGGACTGCATAGTTGATTGGGCTCACAGATCGATTGGCCCGAGATCTCCTCTGGGAGCCTGACCATGCCAATAATCACGCCACTATTAAACTATAGGGACCGTGATGTTGGACTGCCCAAAGCCAGGGACCAACAGGACGCAAGTAACCAGCGCAATGTGGTTTCTTTTTTCCGCAATTTCACTTTAATTGTTCAGGCTGCCATGAGGGAGTTTGTGCAGGTAAAGGGGCTGCTGCAGCAGCAGGACATCAAGTAATGTCTGCTTTACCCTGCAAAGCTCCGAATCTTTCACTCCATCAAAACCTTATCTTCACAGATCCCAAACTCACACCCAAATTAGTATGGAATCTCAAGCATTGCAAACCAACCACACATCCAGATAAAAGCCCAGAGGAAGATGACCTTCTTAATGAAAATGACTGAGAGCCTGGGCGTTCATCAGGACACCTGCAGTATTATACTATTCATGGCTCAACAGAGATAGGTTCCCCCTAATTTTTTCTCCAGGTTGACTTTACCTCTTACAATACCCGCTCAGTAACTAGTCAGGTTTGCCCGAATACTTGAGAGGATCCCCTTCTCAAGTGCACCTCGTCCAGGAATCCAGAACACAACCGCTGGGTAATGCTGAGGCCCTAGTGCCACCCTCTGGGACAAGTCCTACATTATTTCTAATAGTTGGCCACATGGGGCAAGTTAGGGGTAGAGGTAATACCTTTCCTACATGTTGACTGGCCAAAAGTTGATAGGGGTGGGTTTCCCAAGTGTGGGGCAGATCAGAATGATCTTTCCTCTCCCTCCCTTCTTCTCTCTGGCCTACCTTCAACAGAAGCTCAGCGGCGCCATGGGTCTGGCACACAAGAAATTGTGTGATTGCAAGCACAGGCGTGACTGCTAAAAGTGTGATCACAGTCAAAGCAGTTACATGGAATGTACGTGGCTTGAACGGCTATAGAAACTTGTGACTGGTTGCTGCGTACCTTACCGGCCATGGTGCGTACAACTGCTTTCTGCAGGAACTGCACCTGACGAGGACTAGCTGCACACACCTGTGGGTGGGTTGGATGGGAGAGAAATTTATAGCTTGTTACTTTAATTATGGTAAAGGCAGAACTATCATTCTTTGGAGGGGGTCCCAAAACGCACGTGCAGCGTTATCTGCGAACCTCAAGAGAGATACGTAATGGTTGCGGGGGTGCGGTCAGGCTGATATCGGTCTATGGCCCAAATGTGGACCATCTGCATTTCTTCATTGAGGTTTGGTGGCTGGCTGAGTCACTGGGCTCTGGAGCCATTCTGTGGGGGGTGGGAATTCATTGTAATATTGGACCCAGCCAAGTATAAAGCAGGTGACACCCACTGGCCCCAGTCATGGGCTGCGGAGCAGTCGCAGGCCTTTATGGAGGACCATGAGCTGGTGGATGTTTGGTGTCACCAACATCTACACAGCAGAGAGGGTACCTGTGTATCTGCAGCAGGCCCCTTCTGGTCCAAGATTGATTATTGGCTAACATAACAGGACATAGACACATGGGTGCATAACACCACTAACCTTGCTCGAACGCTCTCACATCATGCTCTGGTGCTGCTCGAACTCTCGCTGCCTGGTGCTCCAAACAGGGTCTTTAGCTAGAGACTCCTCTCCAGCGCAATTTGGGACCAGGTCTCCTGGGAGGCAATCCAATCTGACATAGTAGAGTATTTCGAGATAAGCGTTGTGACGATAGACTCCCCCTCCATGCTGTGGGGGAAATTTAAATCTTGGCATCACCAAGCAGGCAGGTGTCCTGCACTCCCTTAGAGGGGATTTCAAATGCCTTTAGGTGGACCTTCTTAAAAAACCATGGGCAAGTGAATACATTAGCATGCTGCACACCAGTGATGATGGACTAGCTGCTGGACAGGAGGCTGTACTAGCAGAAATGCTCGCTTTCTATTCCTCTCTTCATGACGCACGCCAATCAGAAGCACACTAATCTCTGCTTACCTTCCTGATTGAACTGGTATGGCTATGTGACGGGCAGCACAGAGACCTCAACGACCCATTCTCAGAGGAGGAGGTGATTGGTGTAATCCGGGCCATGCCCGGCGACAAGGCCCCCGGGCTGGATGGACTCACATCTGCGTTCTACAAGGAATAGGCACCACTTTTTGCAGCCCACCTCCTTAACATGTACAATGAATCACTACAGCGGGGCACTCTCCCCCTCCTTTAGAGAGGTGCTAATTATAACCATTCCCAAACCGGAAAAGAAACCACAGTTTTGTGACTCATATAGACCGTTATCGATGATTAATCTCGATATTAACATTCTTGTAAAGCTGTTAGCCACCCAATTGCTCCCTCTGTTGCCCATGGTGCTGGGGCTTGACCAATGTGGCTTTTTCCCTAGCAATGGCACATTTCGTAATCTCCGTACCGTTTTCGCAACCATGCAAGAAATAGATCGCTCCCTCCCGGCTGCTGCTGTCTTCTTAGATGCAACCAGAGCCTTCAACACCTTGGAATGGCCGTACCTTTTCATGCCCCTGTTCCGCATCTGTGTCGGTTTCTTTTTTCTGAGGAAAATCCCTCTGCTATACTCTGCCCGATAGCAAGCTTGCGGATCAATGGCACAGCCCACCCCCCCCCATTTTGGGGGCCTGTGGTGCGAGACAGGGGTGCCCACTCTCCTCCCTCCTTTTTGCTGTGGCCACGGAACCACTGGCAGCCAGACTAAGGCAGCACCACGCTCAACATGCTCTTGCTTTCACTCCCTGGGTGATCCTAGTGTCCAGGTACACTGATGACGTGACTCTATACGTCAAACACCCATTGGTGAACCTGGACCCCCTAATTTGTGCAATCATCCGATTCAGAGGCCTGTCGGGCACTACCATACACTGGGGAAAGTCCAAAATCTTCCCGCTCACTCTCACAAGTGAGTGTCAGAATTCCCACTTAAATAGGCCTCAGTGAAATATTTGGGAATCTGGCTTAGCCGAGACATTGAAGAACTATGGTGTTGCAATTATGGCAGGCTCATGGACCGACTGGAGAGCAAGCTGAACCATTGGAAAATGCTCCTATTATCACAGTCGGGCTGCCTTGCCATTGCGAAAATGGTGGTACTACCCAAGTTTTTATATGTTTTTGTCAACCTCCCACTCCCTCTCTCCATTGAATTCAAGTGGAAGCTATGCTCGAATCTGATACCTCTCACATGGGCGGGAAGGCAGCCTCGAGTTGCGTGGGAGATCCTAACACTTCCATTCGAACAGGGAGGTCTGGGCGCCCCACGACATGGAACAATTCTATAACTGGGCTCAATATCACTTTGGGTTTTACTAGGTATATCCGACCCAATTCATGGCACACATCGCCCCAGAAAGTGATCAGGCGGATCCGACACCACTACATATGATGCTTTATTGAGCACAAAAATGACAGCCTGCTGAGGTAAACATGGTCGGCTGCACTGTATGGGCGTGGCAGGAAAGTAGATGCAGGGCATGCCTAGAGACAATGTTTGCTCCCTCGATACCACTCCCTAGGCACTCAGTGTTGCCCTTTACTGCAAAGACAGGGGTATGCCGAAGATTGTTGAAGCTTCGACTCCACACAATGGTGCCTTTATTTCCATGGACGCTGCACTCAGGGATGAAAATACAGGGATGTTGGACACACTGACCTATTACCAGTTCAGAACAGCATTGCGCACACTTTTCAATTCCTTCCCAATAGCTCCACCAACTTTCCAGGTGCTGAAAGAGTTCCTGGGAAACCCCTCACCACGCAAACTTATCACTCGATTATATTCTGGTATGCAGTGTGTGTCACCGTTATGTGTCTTCCCGGCACAGCTCGAATGGGAGAAGATCCTAGGAGCCCCCATCGAGGAGGACACATGGGAATATCGCTGTGCCCAGACAAGGGAGATGTTACCTAACTACAGATTGAGGCTAATTCATTTTAAGTTTATTCATAGATTGTACAGGACCCCTTTGTGGTTGAATGGAGATAGCCTGAGTGAGGATGTGTTATTTCTGCGATGCTGGATGCCAGATGCATCCTTTCTGCACTTGTCCTGGGAGTGCCCGGATGTTGTGATACACTGTGGGCGCATTCTTGATGCGATGAAGGTGATGATAGAATGCAGGCTTAGGCGCTCCTCTCTGACTGCTTTACTCAGGTACATGCGCAGCCGCAGTGTGCCATCTGAGAATAGGAAACTGGTGACTATGCTCTTACTGTTGTCAAAGCAGCGGGTTGCAATCTGCTATTGCTATAGGAGTTGTCCATGGGTAATTGAGTGACTCAAGGATGCCGCACTCTGCATCAGTCTGATTTCTGGGAGTTAATGCCCGTGCAGGTGCGCCCTCAGAATACATGAGAACCGCTGCAAAGTTACCTTAGATCCCACCCCCTCGACCCGGTTGCAGATGAGTAGATACTGTGTGTAGATTGTGTGAATCATCTATGATGGTTCTGAACGAGCCGAAGTGACATGTAAAAGTCTTTCTGTGATGGCCAGAGAGAATTCCCATCTACCCCTCCCCCATCTTCTCCCTCTCCCCCTTTCCCTGTGCTGTTTTTGCACCGTGAAATTCATTCAGGGCAGCCAGATATTGGGATATTGAAAGGCAAGATATAGGTGCACATAGCCTGATAATAGCCTGATAATCATACTAAAATTATGTCCTGATGATATCTGAATTCTAACAATATGTTTAACTGTTGTTTGGTTTTTATTAAAAAATCTAAAAAAACAAATACAAAAAATAAATAAATAAGCAGGCAAAGAGGGAGGTTTATAATTCTTGTGCTGTTTGATTGATTAAATAGGCCAGGGCAGTCAAGGTATCTAGTGTTATCTTAATGCAGTACACGTGGAAGTTACAACATTTCATTTTTATAAAAAGATTGTTTATGTGCAGGAAGGGATACCTTTCTACATATAAACAACCCAAGGCATTTTGCTTTTTCCATGTACGCTGCACAAGGCACACAGTATAGCGTAAAAGGGGGCCTTATTTACAAGGCAGTGCTAAGACACTTAGCTTAACGCTGCCATGTAAATAAGACGAAACCCTTATCGCCACAAGAACGTCAGAAAAAGTGACGTTCCCGTGGCAATAAGGGCTTTTACATATGCCCCCAAAGGTTTTCATTAAGTGTTTTATGGGTTGAAATTGCGATTCTCCTATTAACATGACTAGAGAATCTGGATTTCATTAACCCCTTGCATGCTGATGACGGCCCCCAGCCGTCATACGCTACAGAGCTCGTGTGCTGATGACGGCTGGGGGCCGTCATGACCGCACCCGCGCTGAAATCTTCAGCACAGGAGCAGAATCGCGGCAGCATGGAAGGGGTTAAAGACACGGAGGCTAACATTATGCTTATATCTTTTAATTGCAACCCAAGCAGCCACATATGTCACAAAGCAATAGTTCCACAGTAGAACATTGTAAACCAAACAAAAGCAGTAAGCACTAGGCAATCAGCCTCTTTTAAATGTGGTGAAAAGGAGAAAGGAAATGTCCCAAAAAACTTCAACGAAGTTTCAACGAAACTTCACAACTTCAAGAAAGACGAACGAAGAACGAAAGCTGCAAGATCCGTAGGATAGAAGTCACGAACAAGAAATCACGAGAGGTTATCTGAAAAGAAAAAAGCTGTAAATGAATCCAGGAATATAAACAAAAAGGAACAATCCTGCAAAGGAACACAAGAACATAAGAGCAAGTTAAGCATTCAAGTAAACATACAGTAGGAGTCAAACAGTAAACCAAAACCAACCATCAACCACCCAAAGGGAAGGGTGGGAGGGATAATGTTAGCCTCCGTGTCTTTAATGAAATCCAGATTCTCTAGTCATGTTAATAGGAGAATCGCAATTTCATTACAAGACCAGAGGCTACCATTATGCATGTTGGTAGCCATGTAAAACAACATCAGACATATGAGTGATTGGTTTGCAATAGTGATGAGCAAAAGTCCTAGAATTAGACCAATCAGCAGCCTTGAGTATATCATCCAACTTACCACCTGACCAGAATGACTTACTGGCCATAGCACCTCTAATGGAATGTGGTTTTAAGATACCCAGATTAACACCTGCAAGGCCCATAACAATCTTAACCCATCTTGCAATAGAGGGAGAAGAGATACCTTTATGAGGTTTAACAAAGGAGATAAGCAATTGATCCACACCAGAAGGGCTAAGAGAGTCCATTCTCAGATCGTATTCCTTCATACAATGGACAACACATTTGAAAGAAAGGTTCTTTCTGCTCAAAAGAGAGTTATCTGGCCAAGTACAGAAAAGGTCAAGAATTAACTTAACATCCCATAGAGATTGATATCTAGGTTTTGGACGTCTCCTAATCCTAACACATTTAAGTATTCTACAAATATTAGGATTTTTACCTACCGTTTTATTGTTGACAAGTGAATGACCAGCTGAAATAGCAGATCTATAACAATTGATAAACCTGTAACTTAGACCTCTATCGAATTGTTCTCCAAGAAAATTAACTATATCAACGATAGGTGCTTCCACGAGATCCAGGTCCCTCTCCAAGCTTGCCTGCTGCTGAGGTTGAGAAACTCCATGAGTAATGGTTGAAGATGGCTAATCATGAAAAAGTAATTGATGGATGTTATTTGCTTAGCGAGAATGCGGGTTTGACCGACAGGTTTTATTTAATGGGTTGATATCATACAATGTACCGTTAGAAATGAATATAGCATATTGCCTGCTGGATCCCTCGGTAGATTGATGTCTTTGTCTGATCCAAAGTTGTAGGTGTTAAAATTTCCTGCTATAATTATCCTGCAGTTTGGGGAATTGAACAATACATCTTCCATTGTTCCCACCAGCTCCATCATTTTGCCCTGTGTTGGGAGCTAACCTCGCTGCTAAAATAAACATTTAACTAATGTTAATCTATCATTTATTTTTAAGCCTTGTAAATATGGAGCTTGAAGCATGTCTGTGCTCGTAGTAGTTTTTACGGCTTTTATTAATAGATTCCGGTGTCTGTAGATTGATAGACCCCATGACAGCCTCCCAAATAGATTGTACTTTTTAGCTGGATGTTGGAACTCTGCGAATCTGGGAATTAAGTGCAGTGTCATAACCCAAGTTTCTTGGAAGCAAATATTGTCAGACTGCAGAAATTCAAATGCATCTTGATTATTCAGCGTTGTTTTCAGCTTGAAGACATTCCAAGAAATTATTTGTTGTATGTTTTCTACTCCTCTCCTCACTAACCCCGTTGATCCCATTGCACTAGCAGTAGCTACAGTAGGAGCCTCCTCAAGTTGATGCCAGCCAGCTCCAGTCATTAGTGTGGTCTGTGCCCTTGGGTCCCTCGATTATTTCATGTCTTGTGGAGGCATTTGTCGATGCCAGGCAAATCTTTAGGTTGGGGTGAGGATTTGCAGCCATTGTTGGCAGCGAACCCTTTAATAGATGTTCTTTGTTTATGATGTTTTTGCGTCAGGCTATCGCGGATATCTATCTGCTTCAGGTTCCTAAAGCCAATAGGCTAATTGATCCTTAACTTTTATAACTGTTTCAACTATTGTGAGGGTTTTCCATGGTACTAGCATTGATGCCTTGCTGCTTAGAGCCCTGAATTGTACACGCAGTAGTTCTTCTGAGTTAAGATGACTTAGCTGTGGTATGTGATGGAGAATTTGTAGTATATTAGTCCTTTTTAGAATGTCTTTATTTGCCCCGAGATATGTATTCTAGAATGAATATTGTGATTTTTTTTCTGGATACCTTATGATACGTTCTCCTGTCCTTATACTCAGTTCGTCCCTTTTTAGTTTTTGTTCCTTGTTTATTTTTGAGCTGGCATGCGTCTGTGGAAGGCTGACCTCTTTTGGACACTAGGAGCCCGATTCGGATCTCGCACAGAAAGCCCTACGGCCGACTCAGTCACATAGAGCTTTCCGAACGACTCATGCTCCTGGGCTCCGAACGCCTCAGTATGATGCAAGTATGCGTGGACTGACTCGGGTCGCTCGAACCCCCATTGAAGTCAATGTGAGCCTGTTATACGTCATGTACATAGGCTTCCATTGATAAATAGGAACATTGCAGAAAAGGGCGCCCCCTGATGTGGGTACGCATTGGTGTCCTATGCACCATACATGTATATGTAAGGGGACCCTTGGGTCCCCCCTGTGTCTGAGTCGTAGGGCTACAGGTAAAGGGGAGCCCATTACAGCCCCCCGAAGTCCCCTTCCCAAAGCTTTTTTGAGTCGGAGGCTCCGTGTCAATCCGGCTGCTGGACGTGCACATCGTACTTGGTCACTTGGAATTCAGACCCAATGCGCTGCACGAGTCGGACATGTTGTAGTATTCTAGTGGGCTTTGCTAATGGGTACGAGTCTCTCTGAGCGCGAGGCGATATTCACATCGAACTCGCTTGCTCGTACAGTGGGACGAGCCGGTCGGAAATCACGCTCGCAACCAAACTCGTTCCGGACGGATGCCATCAGGAGCCCTTCCGAGCGAGATCGAAATCAGGCCCTTTGGGCCCAATTGAGCTGGTGTTCTGTGGAATGGCTTATGTCCCTTGAGGTTCCTTGTTGATGATAACTCCATTTGAACTTGTGATTGCCTAATTATTTGCTCCGTCTGATAGTTGTGAGTTTTGTCAAGGAAGGGGCTATGAAAATATAGATGTCTTGAGACTGCCCCCTTCTCTGTGCTGCATCTTCAGGGCTGTGTTGGTGGTATCTGTGGGACTGCTTCCTTGGTAGTTCATTATCTGGGATAATAGCAGGTCTTGGTGTCAAGAAAATTGGGAAGAGCTTCTTTGATGTCAATAATTGATGGAGGCTATCTGACTCTTGTGGCATGGGTGTCTTTATTTGCGAGGCGGAGGCTGATGTAACCTTGGTGTGGATGTCGACCTTGGCTGTGGCCTCTAGCCTTGCTTGAAATTCCTTTGTCCGCCTGCGCAGTTTGTTATATCTTTGTTTTCATCTTCAGCCTTTCTCTCCTAGTTAGAGGGTTTCTAGTTCCAGTTGTCACTTATTACGTCATCCTGGGGGCCTTACCAGCAGATAGGGTTTTGTTGGTTTCTGATTGATCTTTTTTTGTCCAATTGCCATTCCCCAATATAGCCAGTTTTGACAGGGTGGGAGGAGTGTCCTTTTCTACTATGTTGGCACTTTTGGGGGGGCTATTAAAAGTGGAGTAAACTTCTTGCTGGAGGAAGTCCGGAACTCTATGCTCTATAAAGCTGTTCTTCTGGTCTGCCATCCGCTGTTGCATTTGTTTTAAATCACTTATCAAGGTTGTGAGAACTTCTGGCAGTGAGCTGAGTTTCTCCACAACAGGGAGGCATGTGCACGTCACTGTTTAGTGACTATTTAATGAATCCAATTTGCCTTCCAGTATATCCATTTTAGTTGCTATCCCCGTAATACCTGTTGATATTAGCTGCATCGTGTCCATTCGGGATTCCAGTTTTTGTGACTGCCATGTGAGGGCATTAATGGCACCTGGAGATAAGAGGGAGGTTTGCTGGCTACACCCGGCTGCGGTGTATGCTTGGTTTTATACATTTGTGGTGACCAGTCCAGGACCCACTCCATACTATTGGTTTCTGAGCCCAAGACGGAAGTAAAAAAAGAGGGTCATAAAGCTCCGATAGTGAAGAGTTTGTACCAGGGACGGCGCATGGAGACCACTACCTAAGCCTTGGTTTATTTAATTATTTTTGGTGTTAGAGTTGGCTTGTGGGAAAGATAGAGGTGATGATGTTTCAATGAACTCTGGTTCTTTCTGTGTGTGAGCGGCCTCCTGATGTGGCCCTGGAACTGCCTCCTGCTTGTCTGTATGTTTTTGAGGCGGGCTAAAATATCTTGCATCTGGCCTTTCATTGCAATTCTCGGTGAAATGGGAGTATAACACCTGGTGATTGTCACAGCTTGGGAATTCAGAGGAGCAGTGGCTGTTGACTCACCATGGACATGACAGGCTTTGATTAGTCCTTGTAAGGGGTAAACGGTGCTTGTATGTTTTCCTTTGTCCTTTATTTTCTATTTTGCCATTGTCTGCTTTTGTTGTGTGCCTACTTTTTATGCTTCTTGTGTCTTGTAGTTTGCCCAGTAATCTATAGCTCAGTTACCAAATGGAGTAAAAGTCCCTACTATTTTGCCAACTAATGTTTTTGTTCAGTGATGTTTCCATATGTTATCCTTCTGGGGTGGAAAATATATCATATATAATGTTGCCTTGCTAGTTCCTGTGTTGTGTTGAGGGCTTTGGTCATTGCTGGGGGATTCAGGGGAGGTTGTCTACTGCAGAGGCAGGGAGCTCACCTATGCCACAAGCCGAACCCAGACCAAGCTGGGCTACCTCCGCGTTTTGGGGCTCACCCGGGTCAGAGCCCACGCCACAGGATCTAAACCTGTGGCTACCTCGCTGATGCCCCCTGTCCACCCTCTGTTTTATAGGAGTAAAGCCTTGCCTGGCTCTTGTGGGAGGCGTTCTTGCACTTGATTAAATGAATCCTTCTTTTGCCTAGCCCCCTTTGTGCCATGTCACATATTCTTGTTCTTGCTTTACTAACACAGCTTAATTCTATTGTCTGTAGGTAGGCAAAGTGGGGGCCTTGGCTGCCCTGACACTAAGTAGGAGCTACTTCTCAAAGAGGCCTTTCTGGTTGTCCTTGTCCTTCTCCTTTTTTCCTCCTTCTCCCCTTCTTCTTCTCCACTCTGTGCTCTGAAGGCTGTGGTCGGTTGTCAGCCAGTTCACTGAGACTGGAACTGGGGAAAAGGGCAGGAGACAAGAAACGGGCAGCCGGGTGTCTTCTGTGATTTGTGCCCTTGCCCTAGTTATGCCTGATGGCCTCTCCTGGGCCAGCACTCCCTCGTGGTTGCCCCCTCTGCCACGCAGTCGGCAATCTCAAGATACCATTGCTTCTGGTTCACGGGGATTCTAACACTCCGCAATGTCAGATTAGTGGGTGAGAACAGGATTCAGGACACGTTTTTGATTTGTATTTATCCTGTTTACCTCATAACAACGGGAATTCAAGTTCTATATTGCACAGTAAAACATTGGCCTATGTTACACACTCATGTGTGGATATGGGAAACCTTGAGAGCTTTGTGGCGGTTGCTGGCACTGTGGAGCAGGAGAGGCTGGGGACGGCAGGTTCTTTAAGCTCCAATATTGTGCTGGAGTCAGAGGAGAAGAAGTAACCAGGGGTGCTGTTCAAACAAGCACCTCTCCTCCTCGTTGTTGCTCCCCCCTGCCACTGGGGCGCTGCAATCAGTGCTGCGCCATGCATCCCTCTACCAAGGGGACCAAGGGACTCTGCTACTCAAACCCGTATCTCGTGTTGTGGACCACAGAGACGCCGTGGACTGCAGAGACGGTAGTGATGCGCACTTCCATTGGATGCCGATGCTTCTGGTTCCAGGGCATTCCGATTCTCCGCGGCGTCAGATCATGTTTCCATTATTGGGATATTTGATTTACTGGTAATCCCCGAGTAGAGTGCCTGCCACTGCAGTGTCTGTGAACAATGTTTACTGCCATGTCAACTTGGCAAGTGCACCCACTTGCCAAGCTCTAACCTTCCCTTTTATTACATGTAAGTCACCCCTCTGGGCAGGGTGCAGTGTATGTGAAAGGTAGGACATATACTGGTATGGGTGACATGTCCTAATAGTGAAAGGCAGTGTATTTTGTGTTTTACTATTGAAAGGCTATCTGTCCCATAGGATGGAATAGGGTTTACTTTTAACATCATATGGGTATATCTTCACATTGGGGCAAGATGTAGAAATGGAGTTTAGTATGCCTGAACTCAGACTGTAGAAATGCATCTTTTAGTAAAGATGATTTTTATGGTCTGTGTTTGAAAATACCACTTTTAGATAGTAGGTGTTTTCCTTCTCAGCCATCCTGTGAGCCTCTGGCGGTTTGAGGATTGACTGTCTGTCTTTGGAGTGACAGGACCGGGGGGGTGCATTCTCTTCAGACAGCCACAGGGGGTAGAGGTGTGTCCTGGCTTAAATTTAGATCCCAGGAGTATGGCAGAAACAGTATTTGCTTACTCATGGAATTCAGGAGGAATTCAGAAGTAAGCATGAATACTACAAGAATAAGTCATCATACTCACAGCAAAAGCTTTGTAAATCAGGCTCCATGTATCACACTATGACTCTGTGGTGTGTTCTGTGGGTCATGTATTCCATGCTCATTACAGTAATAAATTAATTCTTAGCAAGGTTCAGTGGCATAAGGTTCAATGACACATTTGCACACGTGTAGAACATGTTGCTTAATGAATGACAGCTTGTTCATTGATTTAAAAAAAACTCCACCCAAGCTTACAAATGCATGCTAATGAGACATTCACAAAGGTCGCCATCACAAGTTTCTCGTGGTGGCATCTCAAGACAGCTCTTAGTGGCCTAGCATTCCCAGTTTGGAAAATACCGGGCCTGGAAACAACACATCTGGTTTCCCACATTCAGAAACATCGTGGCTAGAGAGAGGCAGACAATGCTCCCCCACAATGGTTAAACCCTCCCTGCCTCCAGATGCTCTGTCTGCCCCAGCCCAGAAGCCCCTGACCCCCACAGCCCCTGCAGAATTGTACCACCTGCTTAGAAGTGGTGGGTAAACATGAGATTGTGAAAAACTGTTTTAAAGAGCCCAGTAATTCTGACTCCTGTGGAAAAGTAAATTTTGCCATGTTCTGTGTCACCACGTCTCATCCATCATATGTTATGTGTGCATGACCAATATGCATATGTATTCCCCATGTCCGATTAATGACGCAATTACAGTTGTGTCCACCTCTAGTATGCCAGTTTCCAGTCCTCGTGAATAACTACGAATATCAGGCCTATGTAAAGTAATGTTGCCACGTTTCTCAGTGTGCACGTTATTTCATTGTAAAGTCCCCGTTTCTAGGCCTCAAAAGGGCCTGGACATCAGATTCAGCTCCTGTCTCCTGAAGTCTCGCTAAGGAGCGATACAGCCCCCACCTGTATCCTCGACCTTTCACTTACTTCCTGCCTCGCAGTGCCCGGTGCAGCCTGGCTCTGCCTCTGAGTCTGCCAAGAGTATGTTATGATTCCAGCTATCAGTTCAGTCCTCCTTCTCTGCATTCCTAAGCTACTGAACTGCATCAATAGTTTCCGTCATTGTCTAGCCTTCACGGCTCCACGTTAGAGAAATACTGCATTTACTGGTCATTTAGTATTCTTCATCACGCACTACATGTAGAATAATGCATGGTCCAGTTTTAGAATCAAGTTAGCCTTTCCCCTCCTGACTTCTAGTTATATCAACATGTTCCCTAAACATCAGATACTAGATAGGGTTTAGGTACATGTCGCTCCGACCCTCCAGACTTTAGTCTCTGCTCCTAGCACAGAGTTCATAGCCCCCAGCTTCTCCTAGTAATACGTCATTGCCAGTTTACGCGCACCACCAGGTTAGAGGTCCCGGCTCTTTAGGTAGCCCCCTCCAATGTTTCCGCCCCATTCATGACATATTCTGTTACGTTTGCACCACATGTCTATGTATACGCCCAGTTACACCTACTTTTACTGTTATCTTTCGCGACTGCTACGCGTCACGTCTTCTGCTCCACCCACTGCTACGCCTACTGCAATGTAATGCTATGTGTTTGCGTTATGTATATAAGCTCATGCTTTGTTATGAAAAGTTAGCGCGCTCATCCCAGACCCAGCCCCGGCAGCTGCCGGGCCACTCTAGCCCTGCCATTCTGTTCCTATGCAGGTTGTCCTGATCCTGTCCTTATGCTGTATTAAACCTGCAGAAACTCCTACTACCTCGAATCTTGACTCTTATTTATTGAGCTATCTGTTATGATATATGCCTAGTCAAAAATAGGGTATTATTTATTTATTTACCACATAATGGCGCCCGAATAGGGACTTGCCCTTTCCCCACGCGTCGGTGAAGCCACGCCGACCCCCTGACCCTCTGCAGTCGTGACGGAACCATACCGGCCACGTGCAGATATTTCTGCTTCAAGTATCCCTCAGGCCCACGGAGGAGACGGAGGAGGCGGTCCAGCATCCAAACGAGACGGTGGAGGAACGCGGCGAGTCCCGACCAGAGCCCAAGCCGAGAGTCCAAGGTCCGAGGTATCCGGAGGCCCACCCGTAACTGAAGTCCGAAGTCCGAAGTTCGTCGTCATCAGTCCAGTCCAGTCCGAGGCCTTCCGTTCCGTGCTGCCCGGTGAGTACCATTGCTGGGGTAGTATCTAGACAGGACCAATCTAAATTGACTCCTGGTCCGTGGGTTGGTGGTACCCAGACTCACAAACGAAGTGTTCACCTAGGTGGATACGGGTCTTGATGCGTCCCTTTATGGGACCGGTATGTTCCGTACTGTTACAGCAGTGCATCCAGTAACTCTAGTCTGTTCCGTTCTCGAGAAAATTCTTGTATTTCTGTTTTCAGTATTCCAGGTAATATTCTGTTCGAACTGTTATTTATAATGTTCTTCATGTATTTTAATGTTGTGGTATGAGTGTGACGTGATTTCGTGTTTTCATTGTATATTGTATTGTGTCCAGATTACAGTTCAGTCATGCCTATATTTTCCAAGTTACGTCAGTTAAAAACTAGAAAGGGTTTATTAGAAGAAGCAGTTCCTGTTCCGCCGAGGGACAGTCCAGGTCATTTTATGTATCAGAAACATGGCATAAACGCCATATTGTATCTAGATTTATGGGTAGAGTATACCAAACAGTTAGAAGAAAAGTATAGATGGCCCGTATCGGGTACATGGGATGCCGAATGTATCATGCGAGTAGAAGAAGCATTATGGAAAAAGAAAGCCAGACAGTCACAGAAAGATGCCATCGAGTTATGGCGTAAAGAAGCACATAGAAGAACCGAAAAGGAAGTCAGAAAGTCAGAGTTAAGTAGAGAATCCCAAGAACGAGCCCAAGAAAGAGAATTAATCGAGATAGGTGAACAAGTCAAAGCCGAACAGTCAGACAGACAGAGGCATGCCCTTATTAAGGGTATGTATCCTCTTCTTGCCGAGGGCTTGCCAAAAGCGACCCCAGAGGCATCCAGTAATTTCCCGCCACCATTAGTTCCGACCAAGCTACGTCACAAACAGACCGCAGCTGATATTTTTATTTCGTCCTATTTGGACGACACAGTCCCAGAATATGCAAATCCTGTTCGCGCTCCGCCAGTCCCTGTAAATCAGGCACTTCCCGCTCTTCCAGACACCGGAGTACCTGCTACGGTACCCCCGGTCCAGCCAGCATTTCAACTTCCCGCTCCGCCACGAAGAATGTCCGTCGATGATTCTAGTTTAGGGGCCGCAGGAGGAGGTCCTCCTCAAACCCCGCCGCCACACAAGCGTTTAACGTTAGCCGAATTACATGCACAAGCGTCACAGCGTACGCCTAGACATCAGACTGTAGCAGAAATAAGAAAATCCCTTGCCGAATGTGTCTATGATCCAGTCCCAGGCGAGGATAATATGGTTTTATATTCGTTCCGCGTAAGAAAGGTGGCCGAGTATCTAGTCACCTTACCGAATATGAAAGAAGATCTAGACAGAATATATCGTTTCATCCGTACAGGGGATGATCCAGAAAGTATTAGTGAGACCATGTCTCAAAGGAAAGCCGAGATCCAGCTCATGATATTAAAGTTCCTGATCAATTGTCTAATAAGAGAACAAGATTACCCGTCTAAAGATTCCGCCGAAATGAGAATCCTAACAAGGTGGAGTGATAATATAGCCGAGGGTAAGCACAAGACCGTCGGTGCTATGGAGAGTATGTACAAGAAAATCCGTAAAGAGATAATAAAGATACACGAACAGTGTAAAGCAGCACAAGTAAGCGAGAAAGAAAGTACCTCTGATCCTGAAGAGGAAGACGACGAGAATTCCGCCAGAATAGCGTATGTAGGAAAATCTAGATTTCCAGATCGCCATTTACGTCTAGAACCCAAGTCTATTTTCCATCATTCAGCACCAGAACAAGGTTCTCTAGAACAAGTATTTCAAGCTACCGATCACATTCTGAAATCACGAATCGGTTACAGTGAGTTAAGTACCATGCATGAACAAGAACTAGTTCGATCAGCAGTCCGATGGATTACTGATTCTACCACTTTTCCAGACGAAATAGTGGCACAAATGTTTCTGAAATTGCCCCCAGCCGAGCAGCGACTGGTGGGTATGTATATGATTCAGCACCTCATTACTCTGTATGAGGGTCAACACTCTGATCCAGGCCCGTTACATGATATCCTGAACGAGTTACTCCAGTACAGATGGAGAGGTCTAGGTACCGATTTAATTAGTGTCATTCTAGAACAGCGTCACAAATATAGAACGTTCTTGAACCCGCATTTTGTTCATGTCTCACCCCCAGAAAGTAAACCGTTTTACATAGACAGACAGAATCCGTTACGAGAAGTCCACCCAGTCAAAGGAACGGGTGGCGAAATGCAACGAGTGTTTGTATACACTCCAATCACAAAGATGGAACTTCTCGAGATGAAGAAATTAATTCCTTGTCATGACAAAGATCCAGCAGGGTTCCATAGAGAATTAAAAGACATGCTCCGTATGGGAGAATACACTTACCCAGATATCATTAAAATGTTAAAGGTTCTGCTACCCGCAGGGGTGTATGAAAAGCTAAAGGAAAAAGAATGGGAGGTGGGAGAGAAAAAGATCGATTGGACAGCTCTAGAAGCTGAAGACAAGGCACGAGTACCAGGTACCGGTCTTGGAGATAAATGTAAAGAGTTACCAGAATTATTAATACAAGTTTTACCCAGATTATTGACAACAAGAAAAGAAGACTGGGATGCAATCTCAGCCTGTAAACAGAAACAAGATGAAGATATTAGTGATTTTTATTCTAGGTTTGAAAAATGTTTCAGTATTAACAGTGGCCTCAAGACAAGTAGTGAGTCATACCCTCACCTTTTCGTTACTAAATTAGTCGAGAATTCAAGTCCACAAATTAAAAATCGAGTTTTGAAAGTCGAAAGCACCTGGCAAGCAAATACTCCGTCCCAGATGCTCCAGATGCTTCAGTATCACCAGAATAGAATCAGGGAAGAGCAAGAACACGAGAGAAAACGTATGAAAGATACGAAAATGAAAGTGCTAGTTGCACAATCTGTTCCTCAAGACAGTCAGAAGAGGGGTCCGAATCAAGCCAGCCATCCTGCAGCTCCCGTTAAAGGGAACTGCAATTATTGTAAACAGCCAGGTCATTTTATAAATGAGTGTGCAGTTCTGAAACACAACATAGCTACTGGTAAGACTAAAGAAAGACCACGTCCGCCTAGACAAGAACAAGTTTCACAGATTCCTCAGCCACAGAATGCACCCCAGACAGTTACAGTACCGCAGCCTATCGCTGCAACACAGCATGTCACATCACAGATGTACCAGTATGCGCAGTCCGAGTATCCAGAGTACCAGCCATATTCATGAAACAGCCTAGAGAGGGAGGTAGGCTTGCCTCTCATCGAGATACCTGTAGATCAAGAAGGTCCCTATGTTCACAGTCAAGTATTAGGGAAAGACAGAAAGTTTTTGATCGATACAGGGGCAAGTAGGACCACAATTAGTCATGCCGAAGTTCCAGGGGCTCCTCTCTCAGGCTCAAGAAATGTTTCCCTTGGATTTTCAGGAAAACCAATAGTAAATGAGATTTCAAAGCCAGTTACTCTAGAAGTAGGTCCATTGTCCCGCACTACTGATCTGTTACTTACTAAGTCATGTCCAGAAAACCTATTAGGCATTAAGACACTGAAAGAATTAGGTGCAGTTATATGCTGTTCACCAGAGGGAATACGTCTGTTCCTACGTGACTTTAAGGGTCACTATGTATTACGAGATTTTGATCCCAGACTGTCTAATGTTCCGCAGCATTTATGGGCGCAAGGTCCAACTGATGTAGGTTACATGCAAATCACACCCTATCGTGTGACTCTCAAACCAGGTGTAGTGTTACCACGAATCAGACAGTACAGATTGCCACCCGAGGCTGTAGCAGCCTTATCCAAAATTATTGACGAGCTCATGGCTCAAGGAGTAGTTGTAGAAACTGACTCCAATGTATGTAATTCTCCGATCATTCCAGTCATGAAACGTACTGATCCAAATGCACCCCCAGTATATCGATTAGTGATTGATTTACGAGAACTTAACAAATGTATTATTCCTCAGTACCCAGTTGTCCCAGATATCTCTTCCCTGTTGACAGCCATTGATTCCGAAGCCACGTTCTTCACTGTCATAGACCTCAAGAATGCATTTTTTAGTGTTCCAATTCATCCAGACAGCCAGTTTCTTTTCGGATTTTGTTTAAATGGAAGGAGCTATATGTTTACACGCGCTCCTCAAGGTTTCACAGAAAGCCCTAGTATTTACAGTCAAGCACTCAAGAGACAACTAGACAATATTCACATGCCAACTGACACTGCCCTGCTCCAGTATGTCGATGATCTACTGATCACAGCCCGTTCTGAACGTGACTGCGAGCGGGCATCACTGACAGTTCTGTATTTCCTAGCCGAGATGGGGCACAAGGTGTCACCTTCGAAGCTTCAATTCTGTGTCCAGCAAGTGGTATACTTAGGACACTTGCTGTCCAAGAGGGGTAGGCAGTTGACACCAGACCGTATCCAGTTGATAGCGAGTCTTCCCCAGCCCAGAACCCAGAAGGAGGTACGTGCCTTTATCGGCCTTACTTCTTATTGTAGACAATGGATTCCACAGTATGCATTTCTAGCCAAGCCACTGATACAGTTAACGACACAGGAGGCAGCCGTATCGACTGTCCTCCCTTGGACATCTGAACATACACTTAGTTTCAATGAGTTAAAGAAAACCCTATGCCAAGCTCCAGTTCTAGCTACACCGAACTACAGTAAGCCTTTTACGCTTTTCGTTACTGAACGCGAAGGTACAGCATTATCTGTTCTCACACAAGATCAAGCAGGACAATACAAGCCCTGTGCTTATTTTTCGAGCACATTAGATCCAGTCGCCCAGGCTTTGCCTGCGTGCCTCAAGTCAGTTGCAGCCACAGCACTAGCTATCAGACAAAGTGATTCCATAGTTTTAGGACACTCCCTGACAGTACAAGTCCCACATTCCGTAGAAGTTCTTTTAAACCGAACACAAACTCAGCACTTGACAATTGCACGTTTAACAGGTTATGAATTGACACTGTTTCAGCCACACATAGAAATTAGACGCTGCAACATCCTGAATCCTGCTACACTGTTACCATCAGTTAATTCAAATTCTGCCACACATGATTGTGTGGAAGTAGTTAACATTACGACAAAGCCAAGACAAGACCTGACAGACATTCCGTTACCAGATCCTGACCTGACACTTTATGTGGATGGTTCATGTATGAGAACTAGTACAGGAGATTTAGTTGCCGCGTATGCAGTGACTACTGACACTGAAGTTATTGAAACACACCGTATTGATACCCTGTCCGCTCAAGCAGCAGAGCTAGTTGCTCTGACACAAGCCTGTATACATGCCAAGAACCTGAAAGTTAATGTTTACACAGATTCACGTTACGCATTTGGAGTTGTACATGACTTCGGAGTGCTCTGGCAGGAGAGAGGTTTCATGACTTCTCATGGAACCAAGATTCAGCATGGTCTCCTTATTCAGGCTCTGTTAGATGCCATACATTTACCGACATCTATAGCTATCATGAAGTGCAAAGCACATACGAAAGTTACTGACATTATTTCCCAAGGTAATGATCTAGCAGATCGCACAGCCAAGCTTACAGCACAGACTCCAGACATTCCAGTTAACCTGACACATACCACAGATCCGACTACATGTATGACAGTTAAGGACCCTACACAAGATGTCATAGATATCCAGTTACATGCTACTCCCGATGAAATCAAGAAATGGTCCGAACAAGGAGGGGTCCAGACAGATCAAGGATGGTTAACAAAGGGTAGAGCCACATGGTTTCTCCCCGACTCTATGGTTCAAGTCATTGTTAATACCGCACATAGTCCAGCACATTTAGGAGAAAAAGCTATGTTAGACAGTATCCAGAACATTTGGTTCAACAAACATTTACGAGCTGCAGCCAAGCAGAAAGTCCGTACCTGTATGATATGTTGTCAGTTCAATCCAGGTAAAAGTGTCCCGGTGGAGCAAGGTGGTTTCCAGCCTCCTGACCACCCTTTTGAAGTCCTCCAGATGGATTATATTCAGATGGAGCGATGTCGAGGTTTCAAGTATGTCCTTGTAGTTGTATGCGCTTTGTCCAGATGGACAGAAGCATATCCAGTCCCAGATTACACAGCTGCGACCACTGCCAAGCAGTTGGTTCGTGAATTCTTCCCTCGATATGGACTCCCTAGAGTCGTATATTCTGATAACGGTCAACCATTCTCCTCAGAGTTAATGAAGCACGTTTCCCTGTTGTTAGGGTACCAGTGGAAGTTCCATTGTGTACGCCATCCCGAAGCAGCCGGTCTAGTCGAGAGACATAATCAGACCCTGAAAATCCGTATCGCCAAAGTTTGTAAAGAAAAGGGTGTGGACTGGCTAGTAGCTCTGCCAGTCGCTTTATTTTATATGCGCATGGTCGCACATTCCAGATCAGGTCTGTCCCCGTATGAGGTCGTATTCGGCCGCCCCCCTAACATGTGGGGTACTCCTAGACCCCGAAGTATTACCGATGTTTCATGTAATATGCTGACAGATTACCTAGCTTCCTTGATGTCTGCCCTCAACTCATGTCGTTCACAGGTTGCCGCCGCATTTCCAGACAATACCGAGGTGGCACCGCATGAAATCGTTCCAGGTTCGCTGGTGATGATCCGAAATTTTGACAGATCAAGTCCGCTGGAACCTCGTTGGAAGGAGCCACGTCAGGTCCTCTTGACCACCCGTACTGCCGTCAAGCTAGAAGGCAGGAAGGGGTGGGTCCACCTTTCTCATGTAAAACTTTTCAATGGACTGAAACCCGTTTCTAAAAACATTTCCAAGGATTCCCAGGATTTTAAAGACTGCCAAACTATTGCTCTTAAGGACTGTCCCGCAAAAGACATTGATACAACCCCTTCCCTGTTAGAGAAAACTCCGCAGCAGGAGTATAAGCAAAAGCTACGGTCTAGTAAGTCAGTCAGTTTGATTGTATAAGTCCTCCCCTAGGTGAAACGGTTAGACTGTTTCTGACATGTATAAAATAGACCCCCATAGTGAGAGAGTCAGTCAAAGCTCAATTCAATGTATCATTTTTCTAAGCTTCATATTATTCATCAGCATAATGATTTCCTGCACCAGTTATGCATTTTTCCTGTATTTTCCAATTCCTCATGTAAATAAGTCTGCTAATGTTACAGTAGAGCACACGTTTAGTGATCTGCCTCCTCACGAATATTCATACCGCCTCGCTATGCGTAACAACACATTTATCCGTATGTTACATTACTCACACCAGACCAGCAATGCCACTAATTGTTGGGTGTGTGGTCGACTCCCCCCTTTTCAGACCCCGAAGGGAGTTCTGCCACTCTTTCCTTATCCATTCTCACATAATGGTTCATGTGGAGCATGCTCCACGTTAATGTCATCCTCAACAGATATGTCTTTTCTTAACAGCACATGTTTCCCAGACAAGCAAGGTTTCTCCCACAGAACAGGTTTAGATCTAGAAAATGAAGTGTATAATTTAGGTAATTATTCGTCGAATTTCATGGTCCTGAATGTTCAGTTTGATACTACTCCAGACTCACCTGCTATTTCAGTACTACCAGTCAAAGGCGAATTATGTGTCCGTAGTTATGGTTCTGTACATATAGGACATAGTGAATGTACTACTATTATCCAGTATAGTGACAGTGGGAAATCTAATTTTAAAGCTTCACGTCATTCCTATTTTGTTTGTGGTCAAACTGCATATGTTCATCTGCCCCTCGATTGGGAGGGAACCTGTTACATGGCCTTCCTACTGCCACCTGTTTTTCTAGCCCCACCTGACTACCATAGAAACACACACCTAGTACACACTAGACACAAGAGAAACCTCCCGATTGTCGATTATACTGAAACCGCTGCAGAACAATTCATTGATATTGATAAAGGTGTTCCCTTATTTAGGTACAGTTGTAAACAGTAAGTTAATCCGTAGGTTAACAAGAACCCTTGAAGCAGTAGTAGATGAGACTGCCTCCGCTCTAGGTAACTTAACTGAAGAGCAATCCTTTATGAGAATTGTTGTGCTCCAGAATCGTCTCGTCCTTGACGTCATACTGGCCGATAGGGGCGGGGCCTGTAGAGTCCTCGGATCTAGTTGTTGCATTTTCATTCCGAATAACGCGCCGTCTGTTTATTCAGCTATAACCAGACTTCATAAAATTGCCCATCTGTTACACCAAAATCCAGGCACCTGGACATGGTCCGGTTGGTTCTGGAATATAATTTCCTCATGGGGATGGAAAGTCCTGTCCTTTCTAGGTATTGCAGTAGCGATCATATTAAGCTGCTGCCTCTGTATACAATGTGGCCCTGCGATTTGCGGCATTTGTGCTACATCATGTATTCCTAGTCCCAAGCCCCGTTCTAAATCCCGTTCCAAGACAATTCGAGATGAACAAATGGTACTGTATGAAATGATAGATGGTATCATGAATATTGATGTTTCCTGATGGAAACGTAGTGACAAGGAGGGAATGTGGAAAAGTAAATTTTGCCATGTTCTGTGTCACCACGTCTCATCCATCATATGTTATGTGTGCATGACCAATATGCATATGTATTCCCCATGTCCGATTAATGACGCAATTACAGTTGTGTCCACCTCTAGTATGCCAGTTTCCAGTCCTCGTGAATAACTACGAATATCAGGCCTATGTAAAGTAATGTTGCCACGTTTCTCAGTGTGCACGTTATTTCATTGTAAAGTCCCCGTTTCTAGGCCTCAAAAGGGCCTGGACATCAGATTCAGCTCCTGTCTCCTGAAGTCTCGCTAAGGAGCGATACAGCCCCCACCTGTATCCTCGACCTTTCACTTACTTCCTGCCTCGCAGTGCCCGGTGCAGCCTGGCTCTGCCTCTGAGTCTGCCAAGAGTATGTTATGATTCCAGCTATCAGTTCAGTCCTCCTTCTCTGCATTCCTAAGCTACTGAACTGCATCAATAGTTTCCGTCATTGTCTAGCCTTCACGGCTCCACGTTAGAGAAATACTGCATTTACTGGTCATTTAGTATTCTTCATCACGCACTACATGTAGAATAATGCATGGTCCAGTTTTAGAATCAAGTTAGCCTTTCCCCTCCTGACTTCTAGTTATATCAACATGTTCCCTAAACATCAGATACTAGATAGGGTTTAGGTACATGTCGCTCCGACCCTCCAGACTTTAGTCTCTGCTCCTAGCACAGAGTTCATAGCCCCCAGCTTCTCCTAGTAATACGTCATTGCCAGTTTACGCGCACCACCAGGTTAGAGGTCCCGGCTCTTTAGGTAGCCCCCTCCAATGTTTCCGCCCCATTCATGACATATTCTGTTACGTTTGCACCACATGTCTATGTATACGCCCAGTTACACCTACTTTTACTGTTATCTTTCGCGACTGCTACGCGTCACGTCTTCTGCTCCACCCACTGCTACGCCTACTGCAATGTAATGCTATGTGTTTGCGTTATGTATATAAGCTCATGCTTTGTTATGAAAAGTTAGCGCGCTCATCCCAGACCCAGCCCCGGCAGCTGCCGGGCCACTCTAGCCCTGCCATTCTGTTCCTATGCAGGTTGTCCTGATCCTGTCCTTATGCTGTATTAAACCTGCAGAAACTCCTACTACCTCGAATCTTGACTCTTATTTATTGAGCTATCTGTTATGATATATGCCTAGTCAAAAATAGGGTATTATTTATTTATTTACCACACTCCTTCAGTTTATTCCCCATTCCAGGGAGGTCAACTCATGATCATCATTACCTCACCCAGATAAATCAGACACAATTGTAACTTCTGGAAAAGGGAGCATTGACGTTTCCTTTACACACATCTGTGGATCCCAGTCGGTGGAAAGCTGTTACTGGTTTCTGAAAATAGGTATATCAGCTTTATTCAGGTCATCTTCACCTTGATGTTGGTAATTGGCGACACTAAGGGGCACATTAGGATGGCCACCCTATCGGAAAACGGGCAAATCCTGTATTTTCAGCATTGTGGTGGGCGGTGCTCTCTGCACCGCCCGCACCGCCCGCCACAATGCTGAAAATCATTGCAGCATTTGCATGATGACAGAGGCAGGCAGCGCTCGGTGCCTGCCGCTTTCATTATGCAAATGCAGGGGGGTACCATAGGTACCCCCCCTGCACAACCCCCTACTGTGCTTCACTCTGGGGGCCCACAGGGGGCCCCCAGAGTGAAGTCCGCCTGCCAATGCCGCCACGGAAAGGCATTGAAAAATGGCCATTATAATATGGCTGGCGGTGTCTGATAGACACCGCCCCCATGTTATCCCTTTTCCACCCCGGTCGCAAAGCGACCGGGGCGGAAAACAGGCGGGTGGTGTTTCCCACCGCTGCGGTCCCCTCAGGCATCGTAATATGGCGGGGGGAATGCAGGGAAGGATGTCAGGCGGATTGCCTCCGCCAGGGTGGCGGTTGCCACCGCTACCCTGGCAGAGGAAATCCGCCCGACATCCTAATGGACCCCTTAATTTGATCACTTGTGATTTCAGACCTTGAATAAGTAACCAGAATGTGCCTCAGTAAGTGACCTTTCAATAAGCAGCATGCAGGCGAGTATAGTGGAACAAGAACATGTGTATGAAAATGTTAAATATGATTTTTCTTTCCTGGATTCCTAAGTTTGTTCTACCTGCTTAGCTTTAAATATTTCCTGAAATAATATATTTTATATTGGAGAAAGTTCTGGATCAAATTGGTGAAGAAACGTCTTCAGAAAAGGGGGGATATATTTTTTTTAATTCCTTGAAGCTTTCACAACATAGTGCCAACGTTTGTTACTCTTAGAAATCTTATAACCTGATTATTGTTTTTGAAGCTAATGTGTATTATTTATAAAGGAATCAGATACAAGAATTTCAATTTGAAGCATGAATAGTTCAATTTCCTGATATGAGGGAAAGCTGGTAACATTTAATTGCAGCTAAGATGTCACAGAATCAATCAAACGTTAAGACAAGTAAAAACACAGACATTTCCTAGAAACATTTTATGGGTAAGATGGAGCGGAACAGATGCATAATAATATTCTTTACCTAACTACTAGAGGTTTGAAGACCAGCAACTAGTGGTTTGAAGACAAGCAATACTTATAATGCAGTTAGGGTTTGCAATCTAATTAATTCAAATGGTAAACAACATGATGATACGACTTACACGCTCAAAATCATCGTTTTTTTACTATGTCATATATATGTGTGTGCGTGTCTGTAAATGTGTGCGTGTATGTCTAAGCAATTTTAATATTCAAGCATAAAAAATGGAAATGTCTACTGCAATGATATTTCAACATTCTACAAATAGTTGCTAAAAATTGTATCTTAATAATGAATCGTAATGAATATTTAATGATAAAACGTATCTTTCTTTGGCATTCTCTTAGTTTATTGTGATTCTCTCCAATTTAATGAACTGTATTTCAAAGTGATATGAGAAGTCACAAGCATCCTCTTTGACACATCAGAGGGCCTTTTGCCTGATAACAAGCTGCATACACAATTTCATGAAGCTATCATATTAACACATACACACACACACTCTGTATTCTATGGTGTGCTGTATTTGTGAAGGTATTTTTTTCGTGTTCTCCTCAACAGGAGTTTGAGTGGGATGAGCATACTATGGGGGTGTCTCATGAGGAAGTGACTTACAAGCACATAAGCTACACATCTGTGTTTAGCCTAGTGTCCCACACATATGTTATGGTACTCCTTCTGTCATTGCCCTATATTCTGATATGTGGTAATTCAGATATGTGTTACCACATATTCAGATATGTGGTAACACAAGGTACTTTGCACCAAAAATGGCAGAGCTATGTCATTTGCAAATAGTTGTTAGTTGCATTAGACATAGCGATAACATAGGAGTCTAATGAAGCTTCAGTGCTGACATGAGTAGACTGTGAATGGTGTATTATGAGTATCTTTACAGCTGCATCTGCAGCAGTGGAAGGTGGTACTGCTGCAGAGTTCAATGTATGTCTCACCCTGAGGGTGAAGGGAAATAATGGAGAATTTGATTGGACCCGTCTCAGGACCTGCTTCTTCAACATGCTGGTGCAAAGCACCGGCAGGCCTGGAACCACTTCATTCCCTGCTCCACAACTGGTACTACTCACTCTTACTACTGTACCTTCCTGCTCCTTCATGTTCTGCTTCTCATGGCATGTGTATTTATTTTCAGGATGTTCTTGTATGATCATTTGTGTACTGGTTGCTAACACCCCACCAGTCATGCTGACCACGCTATGCCCCTGCTTTTCTATGGTGGTACATCGATTTGCTGAGGAGTCTATGTACAGGGATACATGTAAGACTTACCAGCGGTTCCGTCCATGATGGAGTTGATTATGGGCAACATTGAAAAGGGAGAGCAGTGGCAGAGGCAGTGTAGTTCCTGTAACCAATATAGGATCTGCTTGTTTAGACAACATAGACTGTGCGATTGGTGTCCAGACAGATTCCAGGCACCCCCACTGGGTATGTTTGCAACTGTAAGCTCCTCTTACAAAGGAGAGAATAGTTCTTGGCAACTATCAAACATTACAAGTCTGTCCCATCAGGGATCGTGAAAACAATACATTATTTTCGCTCAGACACTCATGCTCAATTTGTCTCAGAGAGATACACAGAATAAACGGTGGGGACATTTTTCAATAAGCATTTATTGAACCAGCGTCATTCTAATGTAAAATAGGTGTGCTGAAACAACCATAAAACAGAAACAGATATAAATGATTGTAAGCGCCAATAGGGCAAACTGATGGTAGATTCCTGCCATAGTGATAAAACAATGAATTCTGGCAGGTATAAAAAATACATGACAAATAAATGCGTTCTTCTACAATGCAACCCTAACTAGATGTACCTACATTTACCTAGAGCGTGTGTAGGTGTTCAGCCAAGAATTCCCCTGGGCTGAAGCCAACCCCATTACCTGAAGTGAGAGACAGTGGAACCCCGTCTTGGTCTCGAAATGGACACCCTACAAGGGATGTTAGACCACTACGAGCTCGAGTGTCTGCATGCAGGAACCCTAGCGTCTTGCATCAGCATATCAGCATGGAAGTCCTTTTTCTCCTCTCCCTGCCTCAGCAAAGATATGGTGTTTATATATCCAAAGTGGTACCCTTAAGGGATTTACCTTGCTGCGTCATGTCAGACTAGGATGACAGAAGAAATTACCCTTATACATAGTTATTATGCAGGAAATCTTAGTCCTGCTGGGATTCCAAAATCCTCACGCATTATGAATGAGGCTAATTTTCATAGAAAACACCTCGTCATTTAAGCAGTACCCTAAGTAGGTAAAAGGTCAGTATCAAGAACTGGTATCTAGTGTAATGGCAGGGGAAATATAGGTAAAAGGTCTAGTTAATACCAGAGCCTATATCGGGGTATCTGTATGAAACATAACAGCAGGACGTGTGCCATAGGCTCCATGCTGACACCAGACGTGAGGACCTGTGTAAAGGTTAGTTCCAGCCTTTTATCATTTCCTTACTGCCAGCGCTGATGAGGTGTTTAGACTGTCATGGTTGGCAGGTCGGAAAGACGCATTATCATAATTGGGTGGGCAGTACATAAGGCTGTCCGCTCTACGACTGGCTCCATTGTTCCTTTCCAACACCACCGTGGTCGAAAAATTCCAAGCGGAGTAGGAAGAACCTCAACAGTCAGATATCCATGTATGCAAATGCATCGCAATATGGCAATCAGTCCGACCGCTTCCAACAGAACCACAGAATGAGGCCCTTAGTCTTTATTTGACTTTTTGTTTTCCCTCCCATCCCTGTGTTTACACCAATTATATTGCATATTTTTAATTGCTGTGTGTCTCCTTTTTCAAATATCAAACTCTATGGATTTTATGATGCCCAAGCCTCTGGTACTTTCATATCTTTCATTAACTGATTTCTACTCTTAAAGATTCTCTATTCATTTTAGTCAGCAAAGTATCATTCCATTCTGTCTCTCTGGTTGACAACAAATCCCATTATTCAGTGGGTTTATACCATATTTTCTTTACACATGCATCAGACTGACGTCTTCCTTTGCGTGATTGGTCAGGTCTGCTGACATGCACGTAGTGTTATATGTGTCTCCTACCATTCACACAGAGGGTGGGCATGTCCAACAATGTAAGATGGCTCTTAAAGTACTTCTTTATCTTTTTAACAGATACATACTTCTCCTGTTTTCTTGACCAGTTTCTGTGCTTTGACATCAAGCAAACTGAAATAATAGTCCATAGGGCACTGACCTGTAACCTCTTATTGTATATTAAAAGGTCAAATTGTTCATTTTTTCCAATAATTTAGCTTCAGACTTAGTTTGAAAGATTTCAGTTGTTATGCCCAGCCACACATACTACCTAATTTTGAACGTGGATCTATGCATGGGAAATGTAAGTTATATGCAGGCATGGGAGAAATTTAAAGTATCCTGATGTAAATTGCATAGTTTTGAGTGTTCTGTGTTGTGCTTGTTACTAGAAATTTCAGAAATTATATCATTTTATTTTTTTATTTGCAGTTTTATATAGCGCAAACTTGACCCAAAGGCATCAGAGCGCTTTACATGAGCACCAGCTGCGTTACAGATGGACAAATTCATTTTTGTTTTTAAGCACGGGGAGATTAAGTGATTTGTCCAGCACCACAGGATGGTTGAGCCTCCCGCCAAACTCGAACCTGGCACCCCAGCTTCAAAGTCAGCTCCCCTAGCCGTTAAGCCATATCTGCATTTGTGCCTCTTTGCATAATTATATGCCAATCTTTTCCCAAATTACCTTTAAAGAGTGGGAGTAACCCAAATAATCAGAATGGCAGTGGCTATTGCTCACACCACTTGTTCTTTTCATATTAACCTTACCACAAAATGCATCCTCACTTCTTACATTGGCCCAAGGATGCATTTATAGCGGTAAATGATAGATTCTTCACATATTATGTCTAGTTCCTCATAACTTTAAAAACAGATCACTTAATTATGCAAAACCAAAGTACATGATTTTCGCACACCCTTAGTTATATGGTAATGGTCTATGCTAACAAACTAATCATCTGGTAAACTCAGCATGACTTACCATCAAGGCATCAACAGGTCTATATGATAGAGTCATTTTTCCTTTAAAGCATAGTGCAAACACAGGAAGAAACCATTACAACGCAGTCACTACAACGCACTACCTTTACAACACAGTCATTACAACACAACATCCTTTACATCGCATGTCATTACAATGCTGCCATTACAATGCATGCCATTACAATGCATGCCACCACAAAGCATGCCATTACAACACATTATAAGGTAAGTATTGGGAAATAGTAGTTTTTACCCCTACATTATCCACCACTTACCCTACTGCTGCACTCACTGGAGTTCGGAATAGTAAATGTTACTCCTACACTATCCAACACTTACCCTATTATTGCACTCACTTGAGTGGGAATAGTAATTTTTAACCCCTATGTTGCAATGCAAAATTGCGCTGTAAAAGCATGCGTTATAAAAGTTTGTTTTGTAACGTGTCTTATTTGCAAACACCAATGGCACCCACCCTTGGATCTGATAACCACATGAACCTGGATAAGGGTGACCCTTTGAAACAATAAAGCTATGTTGCAAATGAATGAATGCATAATTTGAGCTTAGAATATCCACAACTCAACTTAGAATTAATTTGCAATGCCACAGTGATAAAAAGGTAGAGGAGGTTACCTTAAGGGAAGTTTGGTATTTGTATCTAAAAGCTTTACAACTGCATGAATTACCTCATGGACTTTTAAGTACAAATACCATACCGGGCCCATGATCATTGTAACAGTTCTGTAACAAGAATCTCTGATCTTCTGAGAGAAGCAGAAGAACTGTTCACAATTCTACCAGTGTCCTTCAGAGATTAATTACTTGCCTACTGAAGACATGAAAGCCAGATCACATGCTTAGCTACAGACATAGACCTAGACCATTCCATTGCCTGATTCTTTACTCAGTCCATCTGTTGTAGGATCCCCACAGTGAAAAATAAACTTAATTTTATGCACACTAAAGGTAGATTATAAGAATAAAAAGGACTCAGCAGGACAACAGATGTGAAGCCTTGAAGCTGATGACTTTGGGCTAGGACTTTGATCACAGTTTTTACAGTTTTCACAGTCACTAAGCTAGTTTTAAAATATAAAACTATTTTTCATTTGTACTTCTGAGATACTGTCTCCGGATGTTGTGGCCGCACTGTAGTTACTCCTGATGTAATTGCATGTGATGCAATGACCTAGAACTGTGGAAACATTCCTGACATACTGTATGCAGTCTTCCTGGCATGATACTGGTCCAAACGTCACCACTTTCTTGACAACATTCAGAGTATGCTTGTACACAAGGTCTCGCCGCTGTTAGTGAGCAACTAATTAGAACAGATCAGAAGGACAAGTTCAACTTCACAAAAGGATTGAATTCAATGACCTATTTGTAGACCGTGTTACAGGTTATTAACCATTCCATATTTTGAAGCATTTCTAAACCCAAGATGAAGCAATTGGGTTCATCTAACACACACCCCAGCAGCACCCATTTTTCAGGCTGTGGACACTGGTCCTGTAATGATACTCTTACCTGTGAAACCCTGAGGAAGGGCTGTGTTAATTGACTGAGCTGTTCTTGCTGGTCTCTCCATGAGAAGGTCAGTTGTTAAATGGTCACCACAGTGGTGAGACCTTCTGTGCCAATAATATTTGATGGGCACATAAATGCCACACAAGCCTACAAAGCCCCCCACAACACCGAACCTCCATACCTCAACCACTACCTTACCTTCTACATTCCCTCCAGACTTTCCGCTCTGCCCACTGGCCCTGGCCACCATCCCACAGATCCGCAAGACGACGCTGGAGGTTTTCTCCTACTACGCTGCGAAGACCTGGAGCTCTCTGCTCTACATCTCAAGCATTCACCATTGCTGCCACAATTCAGGAAGGACCTCTGAAGGAACCAAAATATTACACTAATGGACTATACTCACCAATAGCCCATATATCTTATTTATGTATAATAAGTCAGTCGGCAATGGAGAAGGTTCAAACGTTTATTCTGCAAATACAAGCCCTGACAGGGGAGCCTCAGTCTACACGACCCTCGGTGGTGCGCAGAGGAGACTGACAACATGCAAAAAATACAAAGCATATATACGTTACACACACACCACGATGTCACCTTACTAGGAAAGATACAACTTGTCAGTGTGCCAGCAGGAAGACCCATATAAGGCACAATTGATTGCTAGTAGCTAGGCCTAAGCTATTCCGGGGGCAGGTCAGTAAGGTGCCTCCCTTTCTATCTGTAGCTCGAGGAGTGCAGGAACGGGATCTGCTAGAATGTGCGCATCCCACAAGCAGGGCAGGTGTGACCTTGGGTTTCCCTGAGCTACAAACTAGCGAGTGGTGCAGACAGCTAAGTCGGCCATCGTTGTTTCATGCAGAAAACGTAATTACGTGAATTCAGGGAAACAGTACTTGAAACAGAGAAACAAAACAAAATGGCTCCGGTCACACCAATAGGTTTGAGCATACAGAAAGTGAATCGTTCCTAACTACAATAATACAATGTGAATGATGCAATGCTAACGTGCGGTTATAAAGTTATTTTGTATATACTAGGCCAATAACATGTATTCATCGAATTTATATCCCATCACCTCAAGACCTGACTCTTTGACTTTAATGCAGCTCCACCTCCCTGCGCCCACAAGTAAGTAACAAGTAAGTAAGTTTATTGTTCAGTTAAATAAAACTCACAATTAAAATAAAAACATTACAGTAAAACCACATAAAATCCATCCGTCTTTTGATTTTTGCACCATGTGCAGATGCACCGTAAAGTGCAGTTTGTTAACAAAAAGTTCACTGATAATACTGCATGATAATACTGCATGGGAAGAAGACCACGCCTAGTCACAATCCTAGCACAGCATTGTTAGCAGCAGAATTGTTTCCGAATTTTAGAGTGCCATTGCATCAAAAATGTAAACATGACCAGTGCAAATTAGCCAAATCAAGTCAATATATACTTTTAGACTTGCTTAAATAAAAGAGCTTCATGCGTAAACATGACTGATGCAATTTAGCCCCCATCCCCCGGGCCTTGAAACCTTAATGGATGTGTAGTGAAGCATTACAAGAACCTGATCGATTGATTGATCATAGCTGGTAGAACTTGAGCTTGCAGCATGCCTGGGAGGCACAGCTCATGGCAACGAGTTTGACAACACTGAGTAGCCCCGGAAGAATATTGCCTATCTTAACTATAAATGAAAGACAGACAGAGCCTATTATTGTGTGGCACTAGTGCAAGTGAGTGCTTGGTGAAAACTACAAGCTATTTGTGTTTTTCACGAAAAGTGCAAACTTTTCTTTGGGAATGTTGAGCATGTTTATCTAAAATGGAAACTGTGTAACTATCTGTATTGTGTAAAATGTATGTATTTTTGGAAAGTGATAAGTTAACATTCAGGACAAAAAAGTTTTAGGGGCATATGTACAAATCCCTATCACCACCACAACGTCACTTTTACCAATGTTGTGGTGGTGATAGGGGATGCACCTTATGTAAAAGGCAGCGTTAAGCCATTTAAAGTGGCCTAATGCTGCCTTGTTCTTAAGACCCCCTTTTACGCAATGGTTAGCATGAAAGGGATGGGCAGTGGGTGTTGCAGAGTGTGTTCCACTGCAACACCCATTCATTTTGACTCTGCCCTCTATGTACAAGGGTAGCGTGCATAGGAGGCAGCTCCAAAATTAAGACGTGGTTAGTCCTGGTCTTAAGTTGGCAAAATGAGGAGAAATGCATTATTACTACTCGTTTTTGCTTTTTCCATGTGTTCTGCACAAGGCAGAAAAAGCAAAATGCCATGGTTCGTTTATGTACAGGAAGGTGACGAAATGGCATTTTAGGATTGTTTATGTGCAGGAATGGACACCTTCCTACACATATACAATCCTCCCCTGCACCCAGACACCCTTGCATTATGGTGCAATGATGACTATGTTGGCACCATTGCAGGGGGTAATGCAAGGCGGCACCACATTCTTGTAGGTATGGTGCAGTCTTGCGTTTCAGAAATGGTGGAGCTCTGTGTTAAGCCAAGGAGGCTAAGGCAGTGTTCCGCCACTTCCATATACCCCTTAGTTTCTGGAGTTTATTTAAAGCTGACGATGCAGCGCTAAATCAAGCTGTATTGGGCAGTTTACACTGATTGGGTTCATTGGCACCAAAGGACGCTATTACTATTGATGCTATTTCCTGACGTGAAGAAGAATGATGCCATTTATGTTGATGATGTTTTCTATGAATAAATTACTCCTGCAGGTTCAGGGCTGTTGTGAGATCCAACAAGTGCTTCATAATTGAGCATTAATATCGCTACAGGATTCTATAGGATTATTGTAGGTATGTCTAGCTCTGCTGTCTCCAGCGTGTATTTCTGAGACTTGTATAGCTTGTGAAAATCTCATCCTGTCCCTTTCAAGCAGATTCCTATTCAAAACATAAGTCTGAGAATATACATGCCATCAGCAGAATGGAGAAATGAAATTAAAAAAATATGCAATGCACATTTCAAAAATAATAACTCATGTGGCATTGAATAACTAGGTTATTTTGCCTATATGTATGAAATATACCTTCCCACTAATTTTAGCAACACTTTGCTGACAAATTCAGTTTTGCTATATTTTTTAAGGTTTTCTCATTGATTGTGAGTCTCAGCAGTTCTAAGGAGGCCACGATTTGCTGGCCACACAGAATGTATTGGACTATTTCATTCATGTCAGTGTTTTTGAAAATGATGTTGTGAAATGCACCACTCAGTCTTTTTTTTCAAATTGTTTGTATGCAGATAACGTCACAAACCCCCTTAAAGGAAGTCGCCCCGCCTGGGTTTCCTCAGTCCAAGGCGTGGCATCTCTTTATTCACCAGAACTTGCACCAGAACTTGCAAAGCACACTGGCAGTCACTACAAGCTTCTGCTGTCTGTGACAATTATAGAATCCATTTCTGAGTTTACTTTTTGTAAAGAGAGCCAGGGATAGGGTTTTTGTGAGGACAGGAAGTAGTGGCGCTCGAGCTTGTCTGCGTGATGTTCTCAAGGATTTTAACAAAGTACGGTGGTACCAGGTTGGGGGTTTAACCCGATAATCCCCAAATTTGTGTGGTTCAAGGGAGCCACACTGAAAGCTGAGCACAGTCCCGGGCACACGTCTTGAGGGTATTTGCAAAGTTTGTGTTAGTAATCCTGTTTGTAAAAAAGCGACGGTCAACACAATTGTGGAGACTTGAAGGAGCCCTGGGATGAGATTCGAGGGCAGAGGAGTTGGACGAGGATGGCTGGGCGGGTTTGCTGCGGCGGTTAGAGGGCTGGTAGTGCCTAGGAATGAGTGGGTAGAAATCCAGTGTCTGAATGAGCGAGGTGGTGATGCTGGAATTATAGCGGGTTGTGAAAGCCGGGTGGACAAACTCTCCGTGGCGTCCGGGTAGGGACACGTGGCAAGGCGAGTTCGCATAGGGTAACGGGAAAAGATGCTGTGCGTCAACACTGGATCTCGAGGTTCAGGCCCTGGACTTCTACCCACTTATTCCTAGGCATCTCATCCTGGGGCTCCTGCGAGTCTCCAATTCTGTTCCTACAACCGGGACCAGCAGTTATTTTCATCCCATATCAACACGCTCCATCCACGCTCGACTACAAGCTCATCGCATACCCCAGCCCGGGTTGGAATTATCACTAGTGTCCTGGGGCCAGCTCACCTTCCTCTTCCGACTCGGAACAGCCCTGAAGAGTAACAGGATAACCCCTTGTGACGAAACACGTGTCTGCTGGTTGTTTTGTCCAACACAGTTATTGTCTTGTGACTTATAAAAAAACTTTTCCCGAAACGAACACTGGTGTTGACCGTTGCTTTTTTACAAACAGGAATACAAACACAAACTTTGCAAGTACCCTCACCACGTGTGCCCGGGACTGTGCTCTGCTTTTGGTAAAGACTCACTGCCAGAGGCGGAGGCTTGGCTCATTGAGAAATATTGCATTTAGACTTTGATGTTACCATGAATCTCATTTTTCGCTAAAGGAATTGGGTCTCAAGCAGGGCTTATGACAAAAGTAAACAACAACACTGGCTAAATTATGGGATAAAAAAAAGGCGCAATGCTGCCGTTTCTGTGGCAGCATTATTTTGGTATTATTTTTTTAACGTGTTAATACTGTGTGGACAAAGGGTTACCTCATTAGGAACAGTTTAACACCTAAATATAGCAATCAACAAACAAAAACCTACAAGCTGACCCTTGCAGACTCTCCCACTGGGTTTCAGCATGTGTGGCATTTTGATTACGTTCGAACTGTTTGAGATTTTTCTGCAAATTGTGCAGCAGACGTTGGAATATGTGGCAGGTGGTTCCAATCCATAATAATGCATAAATTACCGCAGAATCACATAATTCCAGCGGCCCTAATCCTAGGTGATGGCTCACACAGTTTTCAGGGTCTCACATCAGTTTGACAGGAGCTCTTGAGGCTATCTCAGTGCCAGAAGCGTACCCTTTTTCAAAAGGAACCTGTTGTTTTTTTTCTTTCAGTGAATTAGCTCATAACTGGATTCCTGGAAGAAAGTTGTCTCTAGCAGAGTGCAGCGACAAAATGACAGGATGAAAAGTAGTCACCAGGCAGTAGGCAATTACATTACCTTTTTATTCTTGTAAAGTCTGCAGACTCTGACTGGCGTCGAAGCGTATACTTCTGTAGCATTACTTGTTTCGTGAGTCGGACCGTAGTTTTCTCCTGCAGTAATTAGCACGGCAAACACGGATAGCGCCCCCGCATGTCAGATGGAAGAATTCCACACATAAAGCCAGGCACTGTGCCTACATGCAGAATTCGGCCAGGAGCCTAGCAAGAGTGCAATGGGCCCTGGTGCAAGCAGGGAAAATGCCTCCCTTGGCCGTTATTGGGAGAGGTAACATTTAGAAATGATCAGGTTTCCATGTGCCTGGTACCACTGCACCTGCTGCACCAAAGGCAGCCATGCCCCTGTATTCTGCCCAACCGTTCAGCATACTTATTTCTCTCACAATTAAAGTAACAGTTTCTTCAAACCTAAAACAGGGCATGTAACTTGAAAAAAATAGGTTTACTTTTACACTTGTTCCTCTGGTTGCAAATATGTTGCAGTCTGTCAATCCGCGGCAGAATGCTTCATATCGAAACATAAGAATCCTTGAGGGGCATCTTTAAGGCACTGGGACACCCGAACCTGACGGCGCCCATCTCAGTGGCTAAACAGTTTCATGTCGGAAGTAATTCCAAACACCTGAACTGATTTGTGTCAGCTGCATTAGAAAGGAGTCAGGGGTAAAAGCTGCATCCGATTTTATATGTTAATTTTTTGAGCTAAATATTATTTTTTGAGCTACCTCTGGGAAGAATGAAAAATATATTCTATAGGGCAGTCTGAGTCCAAGAGACAGCTTGACACAGTTAGTTGTGTCGAAGCCTAACTTTCTCAGACCTCGCAAGAAACGTTTGGCTCATTTCCGCCATCTGTTCCTTTTCTGTCCTTCATTGATCTAAAGCTTGACACTTTGTTATCAATAGGTCCATGCGACAAAACTGACGCCGAACTGCACGGTGTTTATCATGTGAAACGCGGTTTGCAACTGAAATGGACAGTGTTGCATATTGCACCAAAATCAATGTTTAATTTGAGCTGGTGGTTTCGGTGCCCATCCGTTGGTCGGAGCCTTCTGTGCCGCATCGTAATAGCCCCCTCGGTTTACTTTCCAACCGCCGCATTACAATGCTGGTGGTTGGAAACTAAACTGGATGGTCATTCTGGCTGGCTTCAGGTGGGCTCAAGGAGCCCATAGGCCAGTCAGAACTGGATCGTAATCCTAAAGGGTGGGCCTTTCCACCCTCGGAATTACGATGCATGCTTTCCAGCATGATTTCCTTTCCGGCCTGTCCACATGGAAACCATGTCGGAAAGCGTGTTTGGGGGGCCCCCAGCAGGGCCCCTTGGGTGCATGGCCTCCAGTCATGGGCGGGTAGGGACACCTTCCCTCATTGATCCCTGCACACCTGGGTGCAGGGATGAACAGAACCTCCTATTTCCCCATGGGAGTATGTATTTCGGCTGGCTTACGGGTGTAATGCATGCTCCCACAGGGGAATGTAGGAATGTGACCGAGCAGTGTTGGGACCGCCGACCAGAGGTTGGTCATTCCCAGGACAGTGATGGTGTTGGGTGGACATCGTAATTAGCCCCTTAATTGTCAACATCAGCACCTATGACTGTCTGCCACATGGTGATGCTGTCTGACAAATTTAGAGATGAGCACAACAACAGTTGTTTATTAATTTATTATACATTTAAAAAAAGTCTAACACCTGCCACCCAAGCTATTCTTTTAGCTTTGCAGGCCTGGATTTGTCTGAATTGTCACGCTTTCAGGAGTGTGATAATGAACAGTAGTTATGTTGGTAATGTCATTGGCAGCATGGCAGGGGCAATGGGTGTTGCAAGCTGCAGTGACCTCCTTATGAAGGCCCTAGCACTTATATTTTGTTACATATCAATGACAGACCAAAATTCCATGTCACAGTATTTACTGGCTCTTTTGCCCCGATAAATATTGGTAGGTTTGACGTGCGAAAATGTTGCCATAGGATGGGTTTTCATGCATCGTAATTACGGTGTGTTCTATACATACATTGAAGGGAATTCACAAAAAGGACATACTTCCATTTTTTAAAAATTAGTTGAGCAACCTGTAATCAGGAAATGCACTGGCTATTTAAATAACTCAAGTTTACAATATCACAATTGAAAAACGTTCTTTTTGATTTAACTTATGGCTAGGACTTCTATTTTCACAAGAGCTAGCATTTCAAAATACAGCCAGTCATGGTTGCGTATATATCTTTCTTCGTTTCAAGGCCAGGAAACGTGAAGGTGGGTAACAAATTCCTTCATATTTTTCCATTCTGTTCTGACATATGTTGAAACATATGGTAAGGTAAATGGCAATTAAAACAAACTAGTAAAATTTAATACAACGTTACTGACCAGCTTTAGTCTTTCCATGGGTATTGTACCATAAAATGTGTAGAAATTACGTGTACATATGTTTACCTATTTATAAATTATTTCCCCCTTCAAACAATCTGGTAGTGAGATGAAAAAGTAAAATAGAGCTTGTTCCCACTAGATATGAAAGAAACCTGCAGTGATGATAGTAAGGTGCTGAATATGTTCAGTGAACAGAGGACGGTGACACACTGCCATAGTTCCAACGCTTTGAATGCCAGAGGTTTTCTTAGCAATTTAGTGTAAGTATGTATAGAGCCACCTGCTTAATCTTTTTTGTGGCCTTTTTTGAAGAACCTGAGTTCTCTGTTTCATTTATGTTTGCATGCTGAAGAAATATCAGGTTACTTTTAGCCTACTCACGGGTTATTATGCACAACCCCTTTGGTGTCCGATACCAAGGACTCTAGAGAAATGTGAAATGTAATGCTGAGTGACAGATGACGCACCTGCTGTGGAGCTGCAAAGAGAAAGAGCATACATTTTTAAAAATGAGCACATCTCTTCTGACTTCGTCTGGCAAAACTTGCAGTTTTAAGATTTCATCCGTTTATTAAGGAGAGGTTGAATACTTTTCTTTTTCTTTCTTTAGCAGCAAACCTTATAGCTAAGTTGCATTTCTAGAGATCTGATTCAGAGCACCAAAAACAACATGGTAACAGTAGACAGCACCCTGCATCAGTCCAAAGCCTGCTGTAAGGCTGATGGTCCTCATCACCTGTCCACACGGAGGCATTAATTCTTTCTAAATGGCTGCATGGATCATTTAAAGAGATGGAACCAGAAACATATTTGTAGTGTTGCGCTCTAGTCGTTACACTGCGATGTAACGACGTAGAGCATCACCACCATTTTGGAAGTGAGCGCGGAACCCGCGAAGAGTGCGGACATGGCTCCCGGCGCTCTTCTAACGTGCATAAATAAAAAATTAATACTTACCTGCAACCGTGCCTGTGCCATTTATTCAGAGGTAACACCACTCTTACAATTGGCAACGAGGACGAGACCGTGAGGCGCCCCAAGCTATTGTGTCTAACCTACGACCCACCACGAACCATAGCCACGAAGTAGCAACAGGCCGAAGGCAGGCAACGCGTGGTGAGGAGAGGGTGGCAGAGGAGGGCGGCCGCAACCGTCACCTCGGCCCCACCACACGCAGGGGTCTGCCCCAAGATCAGAGGGCAAAGCCCAAAACGGACTGCGGGTGGGGGGGAGACCTGTCTAACTGAGAGCGCGGAGAAGGCGAACTCAGCCAACCGCCAGGACAATGCACCAAGCACGGACCCCACGTGCACACCCGGGCAGCGTGTACAAAACCCACAGTGAGTACGACGGCCCGTATAAGGGGAAGAAGGGCAGGGCGGCGAGACACTCATCTGCGCACAGCGACACTAGGCACCACGCCTGAAGCAGCCAGCCTGTCCACCAGGGGCACTGGTGGAGCAAGCACAACACAGCATGGTGGCGAATCTACACCCCAACAGAGCCCCACACGCCAACACAGACAGAGTGCACCAGGAAGTCCCAGAGGGGAGGGAGAACTTTCCGAGAGACGAACAGAAATGTGGGCCCAAGCCTCCTCGCTCACAACACCGGTCCCCATCCTACCCAGACCAGGGGATCCCTCAATGAAGTGGGAAGACTGGAGAGAATACTTCATGAACTATCTAGAGGCGCTAGAAGATGAGAATGGTGAAGCATTTCCCAGCAAAAGAAGGAAGAGAATATTACGCCATAACCTAGGCCCGAAAGGCATCAGAGTTTTCCAGAATCTAGTTCCCACAACACGATAGGCAGCTGACGATGACATGTTCCAATATGCGATTGATGACCTGAACAACCACTACAGACAGGCGGTGTGCACGTCCATAGATAGATACAACTTCCAACAGAGAAAACAAGCTGAGGGGTATTCTATAGACAAATACGTAGCAGCAATAAAGAAACTGGCAGTCACCTGTAAGTTTGGCGCCTTACACGATGAGTTCATTAAAGACCAAATAGTTATGCACACCACGAACTCTGCAATCCAGGACAAGTTGTGGGTAAATGGAGATGCGTCCCTGAAGGAAGTCATAGCCATGGTGAAGAAAGCAGAACTATCCAAAAGGTGCGCGGAGGTAGCAAAAAGGGAAACCGCCACAAGGCACATGGTCAACAGGGTTACCGAAGCAGACCCACTGGACAGGGGCAAAGTAAAAGCAGGGGACACAAGGACACAGGCCAGATGAATGCCCAGACCATCACCAATGAAGAAACCCACAAGTGACGGCAAGAACACGTGCTACAGGTGCGGCAGCCCTTTCCATGCGGCCCATGACAAACGTTGCCTGGCTTTCCGCGCCAAATGCATGTTCTGTGGAATCAGGGGGCACTGTGAGTAAGTGTGTCGCCGCAAGCAGAGAAGACCGGCTGTCAAGTACGTTGCACAGGAGCCTGAAGCAGAAGGAGAGGGTGAAGAAGACGAAGATAACGTGTTATGCATAGAAGAACACATACTGGGCATTGACTGCAACCTCTCCAAGTAACCACAATGTGACCTGGCTATAGGAGGAGTACAAATAAAAATGGTGGCAGACTCTGGATCCCCGTATACCATAATACAACGCAAGGTGTGGGATGAACGCTTCAAGCAACACCTAGGACCTCACCTGGAACCTCAAGACATTCGACCTGTCACGTTCACAGGTGTACCCATCTCCATGGTCGGGTATTGAATCTTGAAATTTGAGTTTAAGGATAGAAGTGCAGAATGCAAGCTATACATGGCAGAAAAAGGGCCTTCAGTTCTAGGATGGGTCGACCAAGGCGATCTAGGCATACAGCTGGATCCGGGTGGAACCACACAAGTTCTGATGACCAGCCCAGAGCAACCGCCAGATGTCACCAAAATGAAGGAAGACTTTCCCAAAGTGTTCGGAGGCAAAGTTGGAAAATTGACACGCACAAGATTGACCTCAAAGCAGATGCCAAGCCCGTGTGCCACAAAGTGAGAAACATCCCGTTGGCAATCAGAGAGACGGTACAATTGGAATTACAGAGGCTGGAAGACAATGGCATCATTGAGCCGATAAATTGTGCGGAGTGGTTGGCACTGGTGGTAGCGAGTAAACCTAATGGCAAGGTCCGCCTGTGTATGGACCTGAGGGAACTGAACAAGAACATTATAGTTAAAAAGTTCCCGCTTCCGAGAATAGACAAAATACTGGCAGAAACGAAGGGGGTGAAATGGTTTTCCACCATTGACCTCACCTCGTCATACCATCAGATAGCCCTGCAGCACACGTGCCACAAGCTGACGTCTTTCATAACCCCGTTCGGGTGCTACCAATTTCGCAGGATGCCATTCGGACTAGCATCGGCGGCAGCTGTATTTCAGAAGCTTATGCACAAGCTGTTCAAGAACACTGAAGGGGTACAGTACTTTCAAGATGACATCCTGATAATGGGCAAGAACAAGGCAGACCATGATGCAAAGCTGTCCACGGTGTTGCATGTCTTGGAACATAACAGGCTCAGAGCAGAGTGGGAGAAGTGTCGGTTCGGAATGTCATCCATCACCTACTTGGGGCATGAGATCAGTGATCAGGGCATCTGTCCCAAACATGCCAACGCCAAAGCCATATGTGATGCACCCCCACCGGAAAGAAAGGAAGAGGTTCGCTCGTTCTTAGGGATGGCCAAGTTTTATAGTAAATTAGTGCCGCACTTCGCCAACAAGATGCACCACTTGCGCCAACTCCTCCGAGACAAAACATCCTTCATGTGGACGGAGGAGACGCAAGAAGAATTTCAGAAGATCAAAGTGGACATTGACACAGCAGTCCCTCTACACGGGTTCGATCAACAAGCAAGATCTAAACTAACAACGGATGCAAGTGAAAGGGGGCTGGGAGCAGTCCTAATGCAGGAGACAAATGAAGGGGAAGTGTCCACCATCAGCTTCGCGTCCAGGTCCTTGTCACCTACAGAGCAGAAGTTCAGCATAGTAGAAAAAGAGATGCTGGCAGCAGTCTGGGTCATGGAAAAGTTTCACAAATTCATATGGGGCACGAGATTCAGACTCAGGACAGACCACAAACCTCTAGTCAAATTACTCACGTCTTGCGGAGATGCGAACGCAACCCCACTCATTGAAAAGATGACATTAACATTGTTGTACTACAGGTACGACGTCGAATACATCCCAGGAACAAGAAACAAAGTTGCTGATTATCTCAGTTGAGCATCAGCCATGGAGGATGCTCCACACTGTTCTGAGGAAGAGAATGTCAGCGTAGCCTTCATGGAAAATCACGAAAAAGTGATAAGTGTGCAGGAATGGAAGGAAGCCTTTGAGGATGACTTAGACATCATGACGGTCAAGCAGGTCATACTACAAGGATGGCTCGAAAAGAGACACTTGAAGGCAGAGCACAGGAAGTTCTTTGAAGTGCGGGAGGAATTATCCATTGGAGACCAAGGGACCTTCCTGCTCAGAGGAGTTAAAGTGGTTCCTCCCACTTCCTTGGTGCCGCACCTGCTCGCCATTTTACATGAAGGGCACTTAGGCACCCTGAAAACAAAACTTCGGACGAAACAAATGTACTGGTGGCTGGCAATGGATAGCCAGATAGAAAGGCATGTCCGAGATTGCACGCAATGCCAAAATGGTGACAAGTCACAAAGCTTAATGCGCCCATCCTTGGGAAAGTTCAACAACCCCTCTAACCCGTGGGAGGAGTTATCGATAGACATCCTGGGTCCGGTGCTGGATGCACAAGGAATCCCGAAATATTTGGTGGTGCTCATGGACAGGTATTCCAAGTGGCCGGAGATAGACATACAGGACAACATGGACACGGACAATGTGTTGAAGTTCCTCACCTCCACCTTCCTAAGGGAAGGTATTCCACGCTCCATTCTAAGTGACAATGGGCCCCAGTTCACTTCGGAAAAATGGAACACCTACATGGGAAGGAATGGCATCAAGATCAAGCACACTTCGATATATCATCCAGCCGGCAATGGCTTAGCCGAAAGGTTTAATTGAGTCATCATGGGCTCAGTACAATCGGCAATAGGAGCAGAAAAGAACTGGGAAAAGGAATTGAGGAACAAGTTGTGGGCCTACAGGATCACCCCAACCAGCACAGGGTACAGTCCCTTCAAAATCCTAAGGGGTCGAGATCCTTTCACTAAGGACAATGTCGCATGGAAGGAACGCACCATTCATGAGCAAATGGTCCCCTGTGGTAGTCCACCACAATCTGGAAAGAGAACAAAGAGTATACACAGAACACTTCAACAAACGGCGTAACGTGAAGGAGACAGCGTTAGAGAGAGGAGAGTGGGTACGAATCAAACTGGCCCAGTTGAGAAGAAAGGGAGACAGGAAGTTCATTGCACCCTTGCAAGTAAAAGAGGTTTACAACAGAACAGCCTTGCTGAGTGATGGAAAAGTTTGGTCCCAGGATCAGATGTCCAAGTGCAACAAGATACTGCAGTGGACCAAGGAAGAGGGCTCACAGGAAGAACACCACAACGATCACCATTCTGAGATATGCCCAGCGGGGGAAGAAGAGGCAAACTCTGGAGAAGTCGAGAGAGAAGAAGAGGCGAGGTAGAGGAATGATATAATCACATGAGAACACCAGGGAAACACAAGCGAAGCACCACCGAGGGTGATTCCGATGATTGCTGAAAGAACAGAGTCAAGTACTCCCCAAGAAGATACAGAGAACGCCTCCAGTACTCCGGTAAGAGGTACTCACGCTGGCAGAATGGTGGTAAGTCCGGCGAGGTATAAAGACTATGAGATGAGTGAGGTGAATGAGCGAGGAAACAGGTAGACTCTGAGATATTACTTTTCATTGTTTGTTCAGTCAATAAAGGAGGGAGATATGTAGTGTTGCGCTCTAGTCGTTATGCTGCGACGTAACAACGTAGAGCGTGACCACCATTTTGGGAGTGAGTGCGGAGCCCGCGAAGAGCGCGGACGTGGTCCCGGCGCTCTTCTAACGTGCATAAATAAAAAAATTATACTTACCTGCAACCGTGCCCGCGCCATTCATTTAGAGGTAACACCACTCTTACAATATTCCTTAGCTTCTCTTAAATACAATATTAGCACATGTGAATAGGATTGCAAAGCTATGCTGGTATGTAGATAGCTGATGTCGTTAGACACTGCAAATGTTCTTCATTCTGTGCAACTAAAGAATTGTAAGTTAGCAGAAGCAAATCCCATATGGAATCTAATCTGTTAGTACCTGAATCACAAAGGTAACTTATACTTTTGAGTAAGTTTACACTTTGGAATAATTTTACTACTGTCAGTATTCAGAAACTCCAAATATAAATTACTAAATAAGTGTAAGTTACAAACTCTCCACGGCCACAGTAAGGAAATAGGAGTACACTGATGTGGGTGGGTGACCCGAAACACTTTCTTGACCTTCCCTATATCCTCCTACTTCTTCCTTATACCGTCCTCTTTAACAGAAAGTCTGCCCCTTTTTCTGTCCCACTCTCCTGTGTCCCTCCCATGTTTGCTTCTAAAACCTAAACCTGCATGTGCAGAGATGTTGCATTTATTGTAGAGAACTCTGCACAAATGACTACAAATTGTATTTCAAAGTGTAGGCTGTGAATTTGGCACTTAGGGCCAGATAATGAGTATGGTATGCTGAGCTCCCACAGGCGTGTGGATAGCAATGGAGGCGGTTCCAGCATTGGCACCGGTGCAGAGCAGGAATAGCGACGTATAAATATTGAGGGACATAAATATCCCAGCAAAATGATTGTCGGGAAGAAATATCGACAGCAAAAATATCGTGGACAAGAATATCGACTGACAGGTAAACAATATCGATTTCAAAAACATTGATGTCTTAAATATCGTTTACTATAATATATTTGACCAAAATATTGAATAATTAATGTTATGTATTTTAGTGTTTTTAATGAGAATTGTTTGTCAATTTATTACATGTTTTAAAATGTTACTAGTTCTTAATTTATTTTAAATTTAATTTTGTGTTTTTAGTTCTGTAGAGGGTTGTGGGATTATTGGGGAATAGGGTGGCAAGTAATTTAATTGTGTAAAATGTATTGAATAATGAATGTGTTAATTGATTGATTAATAATAGTTTAATAATTAGTTGTTAATCAATTTCAATTAATCAAATAATAATTAATTATGATAATTGTTTAATTAATTGCAGGTGTGTGTTGTGGTGTTTATATGTGTAAAAGGTATGAAGGGTGGTAAGTAATTAAGTTTTTTATTGATTAATTATTGAATATTATTAAATTAATTTCCATTAATAAATTAGTAATTTTGAATTGTAATTGTATAATTAATTTTAGGTGTGTGTTGTGGTGTTTATATGTGTAAATGGTGTGAAAGGTGGTAAGTAATTCTTATTTTATTGATTAATTAATACATATTTATAAATTAATTTTCATTAATTAATTAGTAATTCATTTTACTTGTGTAATTAATGTTAGGTGTGTGTTGTGGATATTATAGTGATAATTAATGTGTAATTAATTATTTTGTATTATCATTGTTAATAATAATATATTTAAATGTATATATTATTATGTTAATATTGGAAATTAAATGTAATAAAAATGTTAATGGTTTTGTTTTTTATTGTTGTGGGATTCAGTGCTATCCCTAACGTAGCACTCACTGGAGTGGGAATAGTAATTTTTACCCCTCCGCTATCCAGCGCTTTCCCTACTGTTGCACTCACTGGTGTGGGAATAGTAATTCATACCCCTCCGCTACCAAACACTTTCCCTACTGATGCACTCACTGGAGTGGGAATAGTAATTTTCACGCCTTCGCTATCCAGCGCTTTCCCCATTGTTGCACTCACTGGAGTGGGAATAGTAATTTTTACCCCTCCGCTATCCAATGCTTTCCCTACTGTTCCACTCACTGGAGAGGGAATAGTAATTTTTACCCCTCCGCTATCCAATGCTTTCCCTACTGTTCCACTCACTGGAGAGGGAATAGTACATTTTACCCTACTGTTGCACTCACTGAAGTGGCAATAGTAATTTCTACCCCTCCGCTATCCAACGCTTTTGCCTACTGTTGCACTCACTTGAGTGGCATAGTCATGTTTAATCCTATGCTATCCAACGCTTTCCCTACTGTTGCACTCACTGGAGTGGTAATAGTAATTTTTACCCCTACGCTATTCAGCGCTTCCCTACTGTTGCACTCACTGGAGTGGGAATAGTAATTTTTACCCCAACGCTATGCAGCGCTTCCCCTACTGTTGCATTCACTGGAGCGGGAATAGTCATTTTTATTCCTAAGCTATCCAGCGCTTTCCCTACTGTTACACTCACTGGAGTGGGATTAGTAATTTTTACATCCGCGCTATCCCACACTTTCCCTACTGTTGCACTCACTGGAGTGGGAATAGTAATTTTTACCCACTCGCTATCCAACATTTTCACTACTATTGTGTTTATTTTGTTATTAAATGTTTGTTTTATTCTTTTTTTAATAGTTTATTGTGTTAATTAAATATAGAATATTTTATTTAATTTTAAATTATTTATATATGTGTTTATTTAATTTGTATATAATTTAAACAGTTTATAAATTAAATAAAGATAATAGTTAATAAAATTTATTTAAGTAAATATATGTATATGTACACATATTTTGTGTTTATGTTTATTAGTTATAATTAGTTAAAATATACATTAAATTTAATTTATTTTGTTAATAATTTGAATATTTTTGTGTCGATACTATTGTACTTACCTGTCTACGCATAGGAAGTCGATATTTTTGTTATCGATATTTTATTCATCAATATTTTTACTATCGATATTTTAACATGGAACCATCTCGAACATAGGTATCTGTGTGTGGAACAAATTCTTTAATCATGGCATCTATATACTTGTCCAATGGTTGATGAATCGCCCCACAACCAGAAACTACGGGACGTCCCGCTGGGTTGGTGGCATCTTTATGTATTTTTGTAAGTAAATCGATGATGGATGTGCAAGGATGTTAGTTATTCAAGAAGGAAAACTCTTTTTCAGTTATTATGTTTAGTAATCTAGCTTGGTTGGTCCCACTTTGAATTTTAGATTGGATGTTGGGTAGGGGATCCTTGGTAAGTGTCCGATAGTGTGAGCTTTTGGATAGCTGTCTCAGTATTTCCGTGACATACTTGTCTATGTACATAACAACAATGCCTCCCCCTCTGTCAGCTAGTTTAATCACAACATTCGTGTTGGTCCTAAGATTGAGAAGTGCCAGTTTTTCTGCTAGGTCACATTGTATAGGATGTATTCAAACTCATTCATGAAGGACTAATCATTCAAATGATAGTACTTCCAGTGACACGAGAGCAGCTGGAGGGTGGAAAGTGGAGGGGGGATAAAAAGGGGAATGGGGTATATGATCAGTGGATGGTCTATCAGTAAAATATTGTCCAAGTCAGATTCTTCTGAAGAATTGATGGAGATTTTCTTGGAGGTCAAAAAAATTGCTGCCGTCTGTGGCGACAAATGACAAACTTTTACTCAAAAGAGAGATTTCTTGGGACAAAAAGATTTGTTTTGACAGATTAAAGATAGGGATCAATTGCATATTGGGTTATTGGGGATTCTCAAGATTGGTTACTGAGGGGGACCCCATTTATAGAACTTGTGGCGCATTTGGAGTTTCCCGGGATATTGTTATTGATAGTAAGCCGTGGTTCTGCTTCTTCCGCATCCATGGCTCTGTCTAAAAAATGGGGGGGTGGTGGAAGTGGTGGTTGGAGTCTGTTTATATTCCTAGCTGTACTGCCCCCTTCACCAGGGTCAGAATCCTCCCCTGAGGTGTTGGAAGAGTCAGAGAAGGTTATAATTTGATTGTTTCTAAACCTGCCCAATTGCGTGCTCTTGGTGGCGTATATGGTGTATTATAAAATTAGTCTTGAAGGTAAGGGTATGATTTCTTTTTGTTGCAGTTTTTAATGTTCTTTTGCATTTTGTTAATCTATTTGTTTAGTTCAAAGGTGTTGAGGGTAGTGATTGTAGAGTTGATTTTGTCAAGGAGGTTTTTTGCATCAGTGAGTGTGCTATCCTCAAGAATGAGTTTCTCAAGTTTGGCAATTTCTTCCAGATCCTTGCAGATAGGTTTAATTGCTGTATCTATACCTAAAACCATCCAATGTCGTGACCAAGTTGTTGCCAGATGGCTGAACCCAATATGGAGTTTGGGGTCTTCTGTGAATGTGACAGGAGTAATGCGAATCTTTAGGCCAAGTCGAATTATATTTGATTTCAAATATTCTGTTAGCATGCATGCATGTAGGTTAGTTCTGATTTGCTTTTTCTTGAGTTTCTCAAGCCTATATAGAAGCACTCGAAATGTGTTGGTTTGGGAGCAACAGGGGTAGAGGTAGAAGAAATAGATAGAATAGAAGAACAGCTTAAAACTCTTTAGGACCTAACTGGAAGACAAATTGTCTATATTAATTAGGGATTAGTCAAGTAAATGACAAAAATTGGAAGGGTCAAAGGAGACCAACTCTCGCAACCCAGCGGTTGCTCAAAGTACTGGAATAAGACAACAGGAGAACATGCATATACCAAGTTGAGACCTGAATGATGAATGTATATAACAAAAACAACATCTCAACCGGTAGAATTTGACAGACCGTTAATAAAACATGCACATATGGTTGCAAAAATGAAAAACATGGAGACTCAAAGGGTTTAAGAGAGATGCATGGAGCATTCAGTATTTAGAACTGGTATGGACAAAGGAACAGTATCAGCACTGTTTACATTGGATGTGAGCGTAACCCAAATAAACTTGTGCACATAGGTGCTTGTGAAACACAAGGTGAATGGCGCAAGTGACAAGTGACACAGCGAAGAGCGGCACAGGGCAGACAATAAATGTATTTTGGGCAGTTCCAAAATGTATCATTACATGATATTTATCAGCTATGGCTTGATCTTGGAAGACATGACAGCGAAAGAGGCTTTAGAGCACTGACAGCTTGTCATCTGTCCAGGGAGTGCCATGCATACTGCTGCCTCATGTGAGGGAATGAAAGGTACAGAGTGCCCAAAAGGGTTTCTGTTTACAGAAGGATTATGTTACTTTGAAATTACTCTAGTGGTGACTCACCACTAGAGTAATTTCAAAGTAAAATATTCCTTCTGTAAACAAAACCCCTCGTAGGCACTCTGTACCTTTCATTGTCTAATTGCCCAAGCTTCTATGGGTTTATTGGGTCTCCCAGTTTATATACTCTTGTGTGAGGGAAAGCAGCCAGCAATCTCTAGAGCCAAACACAGTCAGTTCTTTTAGTCAACACCATAGAAAATAGGTATTCTCACCCTTTACAGGCCTGACTGCAAGGTTTTGAGAGGCCATATGGGGTATTTGGCCTGCCTGCCCCTGCTCCACTGTCTTGTCTTTTACTAAGAGGGTACAGGGGTTTGCACTTGCAGGCCATGTGCATATTTCCTTAGAGCATCCTATTAAACGTGTAGAAATTATCTCTCAGTACAGACTTTTTTTTCTTAACAGAGTCAGAGTTCCCATGATTTAATTTGAAGTATATATTGCTTTCTTTACACTGACGTTGAATTCAGCATGCCAGTGTTTGTATACTTCATAAGCTTTTTTTTTTACTTACGACTGCCCTTATCCACTCACAGGGTTGGGGGCTGAACTAGGGAACCATCAGGGCAGCCAGTGCAGGCCCAGGGGAGGGGGGGGGGCAAAGTGGCCATCATTTATAAGAATAAGTGGGACCTTTGCAGGGGCGATGTTACCTCCTAGGGTGACTGTGAGGCCCTTTATTTTAGTATTCGTGTCTCAGCTCACTTCAATCTGAGAGGCTCCTTGATTTATAGGCACCCTGGTCCGGTGGGCCCCTTTCTGAAAGTGTTGGGTGATGCTGTTATTTCTCGAGCCTTGCAATTCTCCCATTACATGGTGCTGGGAGACCTCAATATTCACTTTGATCAGGCAGATAACAAGGATTCGCTTGACTGTCTGGACACCTTGCATTTGGCTCAACTGTCCCAGTGGGTCGATCTTCCCACCTACCAGGCAGGCCATATACTAGACCCTAATTGCACTAATTTTCCCATTTTGTTGGAGGACCCACATCCGGTCTCATCGACCGACTACTTTCTAACATATTTTGTTTAGGAAGTTATCAATTGCGAGCCTTCAGTGTGTTCATATGGCAAACCAGCCTTCGGCAAAATTAACCCTCTTGTACTCAGCCAGGCCTTGGAAGCTTCATGGCACACCCTCTCGGACGATCTTGAGGGCCGGCTTGATGACTTTACTGACTGGGTCTCCAGTGCAGTGGATTTGCTTGCTTCACCACCATCTCCAATGCTGTCTAGGGAGTCTCCATCTAAACCCTGGTTTACTCCTGACCTCAAAGCAATCAAACATGAATGCAAGATCTTCGAGCGTGCTTGGTGTCGCAGTGAATATTGTCCTGCGGCTAAGCAGAATCTCTGTCTTAAAGAAAAGATCTACTATGGGGCGACAACTCAGGCTAAAAGGCAATTCTATGCAAGGCGCATGGAATCAGCCGAAAACGACACCAAATAAATGTTTTCTATTGTACAGAGTTTTATGTCCCCTGACGATCTATCCAGGGAGTCTCCATCCACTGACACTTGGTGCGAGAGCCCCTCCAATTCCTTAAGGGATAAAATTATTTATTTTCATTCACGAGGCCTCCTCCTGCGACAAGGGCATTGAGGCAGTTGTGGTGTCATCATCTGCTGATTCTGATCATTCTCTGCATGCCTTTAAGCCTGTGGACCTCTCTGAGTCCCTTAAAATTCTTACAGGCCTGTAGTCTTGCTCTCCATCGGACCCCAGAATGTTGGCAGCAGTTGCTGAGACCATTGATAATGAGGTGAATGGTATCATCAATTTGTCTCTTCAGGCTGCCTGTGTCCCAGAAGCCTGCAAGCAGGCCAAAATGTTGCATCTCTTAAAAAAGCTGTTGCTCGACTCACTTAGCACAGTAGACTATCACCCCATCTCCCTTCTACCTGGCCTGGTCAAGGTGTGCGAGAAGGTGGTGAACAGACAGCTTACAGAGTTTGTTGAGAGAGAGGGCCTGCTGCACCCAGCCTAGTCAGGGTTCAGAGCCTCCCACAGTACCAAGTCAGCCTTGGTGGAGGTTTCGGAGGCAATTAGGGAGTGTCTGGACCCGGCTGGCAGGCAGCATTAATTCTGCTCGACCTGTCGGCGGCGTTTGACACTGTCCACACTCCTCTTCTCGCGTCTAACCGAGATAGGGGTGTCGGGTGCTGTTTGGGGCTGGCTTAGATCCTTTCTGGAAGGATGGGCTCAGCAGATATGGCTTCCACTGTCCTCCTCTTCTTTTCAGGCAGTGGCCTCAGAAGTCCCACAGGGGCCCTCCCTCAGCCCCCTCCTTTTTAACATTTATGTAACACCTTTGGTGTACCTGACAGAGGAACTTAGGGCTAACGTCATGGCCTATGTGAACGATACCCAGCTTCTCTTCACTTGGGATAAGAATGTGGACTCTGTTTCCTCTGCTCAACACTGTCTGTCCTCCATTTTTCACTGGTTAGCTGCCGCACAACTTAAGTGCAACGAAGATAAATCAGAGATTTATGGAAACTTTCCCTCAGATTTCAGAGAAACTCTTTGGCCCCCGAGTTCCCTATCCCCACCTCTAGGTGGGAAGTCAGCTAAGAACCTGGGGGTGTGGTTTGAGGTGAATCTTTCCTTCACTACTCAGATTAAGAAACTTGCCGGGACTTGCTTTGGCCTTTCGCAATTTCTGAGGAAGTTTCTCCCTCTCCTGCCTAGAGCGGTGAATGAGACTGTCATCCGTGCCCTTATTCTGTCTCTGCTGGACTATGCCGATGCCTTCTATGTGGGCATCCAGGGCTATCTGTTAAAAAACTTCAGGTGGTCCAAAATCCGCATGCCAGGCTCCTTTTTTAAATCCCCGCTAAGACTAGCACGAGACCCCACCTGCGCCCTCTGCACTGGCTTTCTGTAGCTGAGCGAGTCAAATTTAAATCTTTGGTCATGGCCCATCTCACTCTTCATGGGCATGGCCCCACGACCTGCAAAAACGCTTCCCTTTCTACACTCCAACGCGACCTCTGCATTCCTTGGCCCAGTGCCTCGCCCAGGTCCCCCACTTTAAATGTCTGAGGCTTGGAGGCAGCTCTTTAGCTCAGAACATTGCTGTTGCCTGGAACGCCCTCCCTTTCGCCCTCCGGAATGTTCAGGCCCCGTTGATCTTCACGAAGAACCTAAAAACATATCTCTTTCCATAAATCTCAGATGGTTGCCCCTCGAAGCTTCGCACCAGGACACTCTCAAGTATCTGTGCATGCTACAAATTAAATTAACATAACAGTGAGAAACACAGACAACACCCGTAGCTGAAACTTTAATAATGTGTCCACACATGGTCCTGCCATTAACAGCAGTGCTGGAAGCAGCCAATTCAAATCTGCCCAGTGTGTCTTCAAAGTCTTTATGATCAACTGCACAGGTTTGTTTTCTTGGCTTCCACCTTCAGCCTCAACCACACCCTTTCCCACCTCGCCTCAGGGCAGGACCCAACCCCCTGTGACAAGTTGGGAGAGGGTGGGAAGACCATCCTCTCCACTCTCTGACTGACCTGAAGCCCTAGTGCTACAGGGCTTTAGTCTAAAATGCACAAGACTAATTTTAACTCCATGTCGTCAGGGAGTGGAGACTGGTCTCTTAGGCACTGAATTTCCGGTGCTAAAGAGATCACTGTGCTGTGGCCTGTGAGCTTGTTAGCACTGCAAATACATTAGGTTCTGGCCCCGCTCTCAGGCAGCATGTTTAGGAAAAGTTGCTCGCTGCAGGCAGTGTGCCATAAGAGTCTCTCTGAGACTAATCACAGAAAAAACAGCCCCAGTCCCAAGAGTTTGTTTATTAACTCCTTGGCAGTGGCTGACTGGGGGTGAAAGTAAAGGGGATGGAGCCCGTAAGCCCTATTCAGAAACCGTTGCTGCTCTAAATGATCCTCAGGGACAGCTCATCAGTATCCTCAGCAAGAGGATGCTGCATTTTTTTCCCTAAGGAGGTCAAGCTCCCTCTGTGCCAGAATGATCAGAATCTACCTGGTGTGTAGCAGACTAATCCCATTTCAAAGTGTCTGCTGCTTGTGACTGACTCTCTTCTTCAGCAGGACAGTTACAAATCCTTTCTTTAGATTTCTTATAGTGCTTCACTCGCCATGGAACTACGCTCTTCAGAGAAAAAGCTTGCACTTGGCTCTGAGACCGATAAGCAAGATTCATGATCTGAACCATTGAGGCTTGGGCTAGGGCTAAGAGTATGTGAACCATCAATGAGAGAAAAAAGTCTGTCAGCCCCATCCCGGAAGTTGTCAAAGCTTTTATCTAGACCCTTGTGATCCATAGAGGAGTTGTCATTCACTGAGTGGTTGCCCCATGCTTCCCAATCACCAATGTCACCCTTAATCCCTTCAGGCTTTTTTTAAGTTTAGCGCCTTCATCCTTCGGGAGGTGAACTTCAAAAGCCAATGTAATCGATTGCAGCTGATCCGCAGTAAAGCCCTCACTTTGACTCCCTAAAATATTAGAGGACCCTGAAAACCTACAGTCACCTGTGGGTTCCTGGTAATGAAAGCCTGTGTCAGTGTCAGTTGGCCAGTGTTTATCACTTACCAATACCTTACTAATCTTTTCCTGACTGTGAGAGTCCAGAGTTGGCAGCATATATTAGAGGCTATATGGTTTCACTGTCAGCAGATTTGTTGCGAGTTCCGTCAAGGCACCACCGGGTATCTCCGCTGAGGGTATGGTAGCTAAGTGGATAACCGATACCTTTGGGTGCATTGAAGGACTTAGTATTTGGTGGAAACAGCATTAACCATGCACGCTAAGCCACTTGTGCTGTTTCCACGCATGGTTTGACCACGCATATATGTGGGTAAGGCAGTCAGCGGTCTAGTTACAGAGACTGGATGGGCGTGGAGATGAACAGGGCGGATCGGGAGAGGAAGGACCGGGACGTGGCTTGGTAAGTAGGGTTTGGAGAGAGGAGGGGCGTTTTCGGGGGCATAGTTTTAGGGCTCAGGGCGGCAGAAGGGGCAGTTTTCAGGGCCGTTTTTAGGGCGCAGGGTGAGAGGCTGGGGAAGGGTAGTTTATTGGGCTGAGGACTGTTTTAGGACTTGGAATGTGGGGCTGATGTCATGTTTTTTTTGGGTTGGGCTGTTTTAGGGCTCTCGATTGGGGCCTGGGGTCAGAGTCATTTTTTGGGCTGGGATGGGGTGCATTACAGAGCTGGGGGAAGGTTTTTTGGGTTCAGAGCTGAAGGTTGGGTAGTGCTTGGGGGATAACAAAGCTGGTGGGCCAGTTTTTAGGGCTCAGGGTGTCGCAGGGATTCTGCTCCTACACAGAACTGTGCATAGAGACTTGGAACCTCAGTGAATTAGGGCGTGCCAAAACTCACCTTAGTAGCCAAAATCCCCTACCAGACTAGCAATCAGTGTCTCATTGGTTCTTCCATACCCCCAATGATTAGACAACCCAGAACATGGACTTCGAACACCTCAGGTAACGTGGAACCCATGAACACTCTTACGTTATACTAACATACCAGTCCAGAACGAGGAGTAAATGAAGACACGTGCAAGTTTGAAATATTTATTTCTAATGCCGTGTTCTCAGGCGCAGTATCTTAGCTAATACAAGCAAACATATTATAAGCAACAAGGTTATCAGCATAATTACTATTCCATAAAATACAAAGGGAGAAAGCATGTTAAAATGCTAAAGGAAAGAAGGCTAAATGGCACCTCAGTCTTACCCTCCCTTGCTAGTATATTATATTATATCTACAGAAGGTCTCTTTGGGTTTTAGAATGGCGGCCCCATACCTCTTGTATTAGTAGAAAGGGATAACATCATCTTCTACACCAGCTCTCTGCAGGCGAATATTCATCAAGTGTGTATGCATGCTCTGCGCAGTGCATTATTAAACGCGCCAAAAGCCAGAGTTCGCCACAGCTGCATATGTGTTATGTCTAGGACGTGCGCTGATCAGACCGAACAACAACCACTGTGTTGAAATAACCTTGAAGGCCTCGGCACTCACTGTTCAGACATAGCTTACCAAGCAAAGCCAATACTATAGGAAAAGATATTATTCTCATGTGAAGTGAAATATTCTACTAGGCTCAAAGCATTAATAACAATATGTGCCGTGTGCAGAAGCAGCAGAAAGGAAAAATGGCATTTAAACTTGTAATATGCTCATGCTAACTTAACACAGTGTGAAGGCAAAGCCTATCTACATGACAAGGGTAGCGGGTCTGGGATGTGATCCTAATCACGCATGCCTTAACCAATCATGCCTTTACATTGAAATTTGTTGTAAAGGCATGCATGGTAAAGGCGTGTCTGGTAAAGACGAGGTCATGGATGAGACCGCGTTGTTTAGGCATGCATTTTTGAGGCATGTATTTTTCTATCATAAAGCCAGTAACCGGTGGTTACAGCTGCAACTCTGCCCCTCTTGCCCAGCCTGATTGATTGTCCTGGCCATCTATTTTTTTCTTACTCTGCTGGGCACCTTTTCATTGCTTTCGCTGAACCTGGGCTCTACTTTATTAACTGGAACTCCATCTCTGGTTTTGCCGGGTATGCATGATGCTTTAAGACCCAGGAACGACGGGCTGCTCTTGTGGTCTTTGGCACTATTGCTGGTCATGGCCACCAGCTCCAACCGCAGGCAAGAGGAAAAGCACTTAAAGCTCCGGTAATGATCTCCTGACTCGAGGATCGCAGTGCTTCCTTCTGGCAGTGCCCGAGCTCCAGAATGGCAGACCAGCGCGGATCTTCCTCGAAGTCCCGGCTCGAATCACCGCCAGATGACCGCTTGTCTGTGCACCATGACCGCATGGGAAAAGGCGCTTCAGGCCGAGGCCGCTCTAGCACCCCTGAGCACATGCGGCAACAGAGCGGCGACAAGGACCTCGAGGGCGGCTGTCTGCTAAAACCAGGCGACTCTGCAGGCTGCATTGAGTTGTTTTGAAACTAGCAAGTGAGCGGATGCTTCAGACAGGCGTTCATGTGATTTATCAGCAGTCAGTTCCTGTTGTGCCCTCGCGCCTCGCCTTCTTTTGCAACCACTTCACGGCCTTGCAAAGAGATAACAGGCCAGACTTTAACAAGCGTGCTTTTTAGTGAAAGGATGAGACGTGCTCTCTTGGGGTGCACAGAAGAAGTCTAGCTGGCAAGTTAAGGCCGTGTTTGAAGGGCAACTGCAGAACGGAAAGATACGAGTTCTAATGTATGGCTCTTTACTTCTAGTGCCTAGAGCAAATTGTGTGATTATGTGCAGATCTTTCATCCCGCACCCGAGGGACTGTAGGAATCAGCTGATCAACCATTTGGTTTATCTTTATTTTTGCTTTTGGGCATCCATTTTGTCCTTTTCGGCTGTGCATAGAGAGTGAAATGGTCTGGATCCACCCTCTGCTTTTGGGGAACATCTTAGAGTGGGCAAATTTACAGTATCCCACAGATCTGGTTCAGGAATTCTCCTCTTATCCTTTTACAGCTGCGCAGCAAGTAGTGCCAGCTGGACTGTTTAGGCCTTTTACAGCTGTGCAGCAAGTAGTGCCAGCTGCACCATTTAGGCCACTCTATCCGTGGGGACAGTTCTGAGTGAGATGCACTCCTTCGCCCCATTCCCTCACAGCTGCGCATCACTTAGTGCCAGCTGCAACGCTTAGGTTTGCACAAGTGCACATCCTTTGACTTTTGCTGCACTGGCAGCAGCCCTCACATTCTGGATACAGGGCATTTGAGCTCCCCTTTGAAATGGCCAGTTGGCCAGGGAAACTGGGAGGTTTGTTGGGCGCCAGGCCCTTTTCTGATCATGTGCTGCTAGGAAATGTTTTTCATGTACTTTGATTTGCGCACCCTGTTCTAAGTACCTCTTAAGGTGGTTTTATGATGATGAGGTTGTCTTGCATATTTTGGTTATGCCAGTGAGATTTTGTTCCACCCTGTGCTTTATTCCCCAAATGCTAGTGATACCCAGGAGGTTAGGGTCCAGTATTAGTCTGTTGAGATTATGGGCATACAATGCGATTGGTGCAGAATGTAGTTTTTGTTACAAGCTGATGCTAAGCACAGGGATCACCAGTGGTTACTGGGTGTTTGTCTATGATCTGTTTTATTTTTTCTAAATTTGCTCTGTGATGGTTCTGATAGTGGTCCAGCTGGCCCTGTCACATGTAAACAATTCCCTTGTAAATACTATCTAGTGCCAGATGGCATCATGTATACCTAGATGTAGGGCCCAACAAATACCAGCGGAATCACAGGGACTTCCAAGCCCTCCATCTTCTTCTGCTCTGAAGTAACAACCTGTTCCTAATCACCTCATTTCCCGGGACGGCACGTCCACAACCCCGACATCTGGAATATGTGCCCCCTTTATGTCCTTATACTTCTCCTCACCACCGCTTTCCTAGTGACACCCTTCTCAGATCCCCCCCATCCTCCTCCTCCTCTTTCTCCTAACATGGCCACCACTTGAGTTAAGGCTGGAATTAATTGCTACAAAATCGTCTGTCCTCCCTGTCAGACTAAAGCCTCAGTAAAACGATTGAAGCATAACACTATTGTATATTTCCCAGATTCCCTTTTTGTTGATCAATTTTACAATGGTCGTTTTGGGAGGCTCAAAAACGATCTCATTTTCTTCACTCACGATACTCCCTCTTGGTCCACCAGCTTATATAATTCCCTTAACGTCACCTCCTCCTCCTCTATCCCTCATGGGAAACAAATAAAAATGTCCCCCTCCGCGTGTTTCAACGGCTCGTTCACTATCTCACTCTATAACAACGGTACTGTGATGATCCAGGGCAAAGACTCCCATCTCTCTCTATTTGACCACCTCTTCCCCTCCCTACTCCCCTCCTCTGTGACCAGGTTATCCCCTGACTCTTCATCTAGCTCTACCCACTACTTCCTTTCTCCTCCCCTGACCCCTCCACACTACAATATACTGCACCCTCGAGAAGCACAGGTCGGCCCTCTTCCCTCCCCTATGCCCTCCTCTCCCATTCCTCTCCCCTCTCAGTATGCCCCCCTTCACCACTTCAGCCTTACCTTTAGCTAATACGCTCCTCATCCAATCTGCACCGTCCTGGTACTCCAATCTCATCTCCTCCCCCATATTCCTACCTGCCACCCCCTTTTTAGTTCACCTCTCCTCCAACCTTCTCCCCAGTTACCTCTCCTTATGCTCCCCTCATTCCTCCCTCTCCCCCTCCTCCCCTCGCTATTTACCCCGATTTCTCTACTAACCCATTGTATCTCTCTTCTTCCCCCCACTCCTCCATCATTGCTGTGCTACCCCTTTTCCCCCCCGGTAACCCTTTCCATTTACCTCCCTCGGGCCCAGCAGAACCATTTCCTTTCTTCAACTTCCCTTTCTCCCAACCCCCATTACTCTGCCAGATGCCTGTTCCCTCACAGCCAGCTCTCCCAGTTGACAGGCCCTCTCCAACCACCTCCCCTCTATTCCTCTTAAACCTCCTACACTCCTATGACTCCACACCGTCCTCCCCTCTCCTTCCACCCCTCCGCTGTGATATGCACCCATCTCCCCCTAATTATGTCCCTAATTCCTGTCCTTCTTGCAATGCCAACAAACACAACACCCCCTCAGCTCTGATACACCAACTCCGGATGTATGACATTACAACGCATGCTTTTACAACGCGGTTTTTACAACGCATACCATTACAACGCATAATGCTTTTAGGCGCTGGATAGTGAATTGTTTAATTTACTATTCCAACTCCAGTCCCCGTGGATAGTAGGGAAGGTGTTGGATAGTACATTAAACACATTCCCTATCCTAGAGCCCCCCTCAGCGCAATGCGTTGTAATGGTTTGCATTGTAAAAGTTGCGTCGTAAAGGCACTGTGTGGTAAAAGTTGCGTTGTAAAGGATGTTTCCCACCAACTCCCGCTGTCAACCTCTACCTTTTCCCACCTATGAACCCTATACCCCAACTCTCCTCCTGTCCCCCCACCTCTCCCTCCCTTCCACCACCAATTTCAACCCCTTCTCCTCCCATTGAGCCACCCAACCGTCCGTGCTCTGCCCTACTCTCTCTGGAAAATAAGCTAGGCTCACTTATCACCTCCATCTCCCAGCTTGTAGCTTCCATTTCACTTTTAAGCTGCAAGATTTCCTCTTTTCAATTCACCTCAACTCCTGTGGAAAACTCTCACCTTCCCACGAGATCCACCTTGCCCCCTCACCCCACTATCACCAAACATAACCTGTCATCTGCAAATATCGTTAACTCACGCAAGCCCTTGAACGCCACCCTGCTCAAACCTCCATCTCCTAGTAACCTTACTATCTACACTATTCCGACCATCTCCTCTGTTAGAACCAAACATCCACCTAAACTCCCCTGAGCACCCCGTATAAGCACAATATCACTATCACCCTTCATAGCCCAAGTGCCCCGTCACCATCTTGACAGAGCTGCCATGTCTGCTCCACAACTGCAGATCTGCAATTAAACCCAAACTTGAAATCTCCAATACCATCACCCTTCACAACGTAGACATGCTCTTCCTCATTGAGACCTGGTTTAACGATACCTCTCACTCTATGTTTGATCTCCTCTTACCCACAGGCTATTCTATATTTAGGAATGACAGAACTGACAAGGTTGGGGGAGGTGTTGCAATCATCTTTAGAAACTCCCTTCAACTTAAGGCTTGTCCTATCAGCTCCTGCCGCACTTTTGAGTACCTATCTCTTGAGCTTCAATTACACCACCGCTCACCCCCAGATTCCATGCCATTTACCGCACACCGAATAGCCGCCCTTTGTTTATGGAGGAACTTATTGACTTCATCAGCAACCAATACTCGCAAAGTGACAATCGGACCTTCGTGGGTGACTTCAATCTCCACTGGGGCTTACCGCAAGACTCTTCTGCAAATATGTTGGCCACCTTCCTATCTGCAAACAATCTTATTCAACACTGCACAGAATCAACACACTCCAAGGCTCAATCCTGGACCTTGGGATTTCTAAAGCAGGCATGCTTTCTATCGCTACCCCTATGCATCTAAACTGGTATGACCACTTCCTCATCTCATTCTCTCTATGCCTATCACACTCTATAACTCTTGGCCAACCTAAGAGGGCTACCTCCTGGTTCTGTGACACTAACAATATTGAAATTGGTTCCTTCTGTGAATCAGCTTTGCTATCACTTCCATGGCTAGACCTGAACCTAGATGTTGACGAACTCACCTCCCAATGCCTCACAGTCCTTGCAGTCGAAAACAATAACGTCGCTCCTCTCCAAAGCAAAAAGAAAAGGCCCACTCCCTCAGCACCTTGGTTCAACAAATCCCTCTATGAAGAAAGGAAGCACCTTAGATTCTTAGAGAAACAATGCAGGCAAGTGCCCTCCATCGATAATTTGGCCACGCTTCGTTCAGCAAGATCCAAGTACCCCAAGCACATCTTCCTTGGGAAAACGTCACACTTCAGAACCCTCCTTAACTCTGCCAAAAATAGACTCAAAAAACTATTCGATCTCATCAAGAATTCTAACTGCTCTCCCCCAACCTCCAAGTCGGAGGATTCTACAAAGAAAGGATTTTGCTATATTCTTTGACGAAAAAGTGAAATCACTGGTGGATCAGGTCGTTCATCCTACCCCTCCAGAGGAGTGCAAATCCTTAGCCATTTGGCAGAACTTTGACCCCATCTCTGAAGATGCCCTACTCAATTGCATCCGCGAAACAAAGCCCTCCAAACATTCCCTGGACCCCATCCCTAGTGCCACTGCCATTGACTTCTACACCCATTTTCTGTCCTATTTGAACACTTTTGGTTAACCGCTCCCTCTGTCAAGGCGCCCTTCCTGTTTCCTTCAAAACTGGGCAGGTCACCCCTCTGCTTAAAAAACCCACTGCTGATGCGAATGACCTCAACAACTTCCGCCCCATCACTAACCTACCCTTTCTTGCGAAGATCACAGAAAGATGTGTAGGGAAACAACTCTCTCATCATATCAAGGACAATGATTTTCTTGATAATTTTCAGTCTGGCTTCATCCAAAACTGCAGCACTGAAACAGCCCTGCTGCAAGTGATTGATGACGCGCTGCGGATACTCGATTCAGGGAGTCTTGTCTTCTAATTCTCCTTGACCTTTCTGCAGCCTTTGACACTGTCAATCACAACACCCTCCTCAACACTCTCCAACAGAGAATGGGCATGGAGGGCATGGAGGGCACAGTGCCTAAATGGTTTGCTTCCTACCTCTCTGATAGATCCCAAATGATCAAAATAGCGAACAGTCTTTCATCTCCTTTGGCGGTAGTTTAAGGTGTTCCTCAAGGCTCTATACTTGCACACACATTGTTCATCACTATTTAGAACCACTGGGAAATCTCCTAAGTAAAACCGGGATCCACTATCATCTCTATGCAGACGACACTCAAATCTACCTCAAGGTTTCCTCCACTCACGATCTCTCCATCCTAACCTCAACTCTCGACTCCATTCAAAACTGAATGTCAACTCATCAACTGATTCTGAATCCCTCCAAAACTGAATTCCTTCTCTTCTCCTCCTCGCTTTCTCCTCCACCGGTTCAATCATGGATGGATCAGATGAATCTACTTAATAATAAACCGATTGTCGACAGCGCAAAATCCCTTGGTGTCATACTAGACGAAAAACTCAATCTAATCTCCCACATCAATTCCATTGCAAATTCTGCTTGATACCAATTGCGCCTTCTTTGTTGAATTTGTCGCTTCTTCCCGGAGCAAGACCTTAAAACCCTGGTCCAATCGCTGGTCCTCTCCAGACTGGACTACTGCAATTCTATTCTTACTGGCCTTCCAAAATACCATCTGTCCCCGCTTAAATCTGTTCTCCATTCAGCAGCTCGTTTCATTTTTGGGGCCAAAAGACGCAACCACATCACACCCATGTTATCCACCCTCTGCTGGCTTCCCATCGAGGCAAGATCTATCTACAAGACTGCCTGTATCACCCACAAAGCCTTGCATTCCTCCTCTCCCCGCTACCTGGCGAATAAACTGAAACTCTCTGGAGGCTCTAGACCATCACGTAATGCGGAAAATTTACTGCTTGAACCTCCCACTTTCAAGAAGGAAAGATCGATGGCCCAATCATTTTCAGGCAACGCGGTGAGAATTTGGAACTCACTTCCGCCTCAACTCCAGACCACCACCTCCTCCCAGGCCTTCAAAACTGACATCAAAGTTTTCCTCCTTCAAAGACACTTCCAAATGTAATTCACGCCCTCTCTATTATCTGAAGGAGGACCTTCCATTATAGAAAATTCTATTCTCCATGACTATGGAAGTGCCTTCCAAGTGTGTTCTTGTGGATTGAGTGACTGCCATTTATTGCAGTATTATCCTTCTACCTGTGTTTGGTACTCTTTTGTAACATGCACACATCACTTTTATCTTGTAACACACTGTTTGCTCCCTCTTAAATTTTGTTTGCTTTAGATACTTGCACAAGCGCCACCATTGCCGACGTAACATTTATTCTTGTTTTTGAGTGTCTACCATTTATTGCAGTATTATACCTCTACTTGTACTTTGTATGCCTTTGTAACTTGCACACATGTCACTTTTTCCTCCTGTAACGTACCATTTGCTACCTCTTGAATTTTGTTTGCTCACAATTGTCATTTTTGTCTCATGTAACTTAACGTTTGCTTTTGTCATTTGTTCACTTGTAATTTTCTCCTCATGTATCATTACTGTTCCTATTGTGAAGCACTCTGACACCTTCGGATAAAGTCCGCGCTATATAAAAACACATAAAATAAGAAACTAAATTAAAAAAATGCTGTACACTTAATCCGCCACCTAGGAGCCTTCTCCAGCAAAATCCATGTCTCGACTCTCTAGATGCTGGATAAAGCAACCGGGACACCTCCGAAACCACCAACAGAAGCGCCCAGGCTTCAACCAGCAGATAAGGTATCCTTGCAGTCTCACTCCAAACCAGGGTAGAGACTGTCCCGCATACTGCACTGCCATTAAAAGCCCCGCCTCCCCTTCTAGAAACAATGACCCTGGGAGAGCCAGAGGAGAGCTCCAGGCACCAGCACTACGCAGTCGGCATCTTGCTTTCAACTAAGCAAGGCTCTTACATGTTTTCAGGCGTACTCCTTTTGAATTGTGTTAATCCCTTTTGTCAGTCAAGAAATACTTTATTCGGTTCGAATTTTTCAAAACCATAAAAGTACAAGACACACATAAACAATGGTCCAAAAATCACAATATATCTTTAAAAAGGTTACAATTATCAGTCAAATAAAAGCATTACAAAATTTTTAAAAAACTAGATTCAATTTTACAGTAAGCATGATTGTTGTAGGTAGGTATTCTACACCCAATTGATCTTTTTACCCATTCTGACTGCAATAGTTAAAAATTTGGCCACATTATAGATTTCCCAGATATCGTTTAGCATCTGAAGGTATAATAAAGCTGGTTTAACCTGCCTAAACCCTCTCCCTTTTAACAGGGGAATAATAAATTTTTCCCTGATAGATTTGAAGTGGATACAAAAGAACAAGTAGTGGGCAGTGTCCATAATTGAGTGTCCATCACAAGTACATATATTCAGTTCCGAGTCCCTGGTCCAACCAGGGCGGCCAGAGATTAACAAGTGGACTTTATTCAGACGGAACTTTGTGAGAAGGTACCTGTGGTTTGGGTTGTTTACGACCTTCAAATAAAGTTCCGGATCATCGTCTGAAGAAACAATCAATTGATGCGACCTAACCGAGGATTTTTATCAACTCCCTGTTTTCCCTGTCCATTCCACTGTACAACAAAAAAGTGTTCTTTGTCCACTTCAAGTCTGCCTTCACGACAGCAGAGGGGTTATGGAACAATTCAGGCCTTCCTAGCTTAGTACACAACTGCTCAACATAATTCAGCCAGGGGATCTTGTTCCAGTGATCTAATTTAAGGCAGTCCTTCAGGATTTCGTGATTAACTTCAAGCTCTGGGTTGAGCCACACAGATATCCATTTCAGGAGGGGAGCCATAGCGACCCGGTCCTCCAGAAAATCCACCCCGCATTCCTGATGAGCAATAAAGCTTGCCGTGGATTTTGGTAAGGACAGAATGGATTTTAAAAAGTTATCTTCGATCACTTGAAGAAATTTAACAGGCCTAAAACCCCACAGGTCTGCGCCATGCATAACGATAGCTATGCATTTAGCAGCGTACACTTTTAAAACGGCCTCTATAGGCTTCACCCCAATTTTTCGTGAAACGCCGAGAACTGCAGATATGGATCGTGTTAAAACCTTTTTTTTCTCCAGCATTTGGGGAAGCCATGTAGAGCGATCGTCAAACACTACACCCAGATAAGGGAATCTAGGAACTCTAGATAATTTATGACCATTACAGTGTAAGGTCATGGCATGTTTTTTGGCCTTTGTTTTATGTCCTACTACCATTACATGGGATTTACCAAAATTGATGCTTAGGTCCAGTTTAACCATAAAATTATAAAAAGAGTTCAACAGACTTTGCAGGCCGACTGCGGTTCTAGCTATGAGAGCAGCGTCGTCTGCATACAATAATGCGGGCAATGTGTATTTCCCTGCCCTCGGTATATCTATACATGCTGTACCCAATATTCCGCCCAAATTGTTAATATATAAAGTGAACAGCAGGGGGGCAAGAATGCAGCCCTGCCTAACACCGTTGGTAATATGGATTTTCCCTGTGCAGTTCCCTTTTCTGTCATAACGGACAGTGGCGGTGAGGTCTTTATGGAGGTCTGCTAGGAAGTACATGATATTTGGGTCAATGCCTATGCTGAGGAGCTGGCCCCACAACTTGGATCTGTTGACTCGGTCGAAAGCCGAGGACAGATCCATGAAGGCGATGTACAGGGATCCAGGCTTAGCTATGGTGTATTTTCCTATCAACAGTTGTAAGTTTAGGCTCTGATCGATGGTGCTCCTTCCCTTTCTAAAACCATACTGAAGGGGTGAGAGAATGTTAGTCTCACCTAGCCAATCAGTAAGTTTACTGAGAACCACTCTCCCTATGACCTTAACCGCAGAGTCTATTAGGGATATAGGACGGTAATTTCCTGGTTCCCCCCTGTCTCCTTTTTTAAAAATAGGGACAATTACTGATTGGGACCATGATGCTGGGATACCTGTTTTAAAAATGCTGTTGAAAACTCTGGCTAAAATTTTGGACCAAAATAAAATATCCACTTTAAAAAGATCAGCGGGAACCCCGTCCGGCCCGGGAGCTTTATTGCTGGTCATTTTTTCAATGGCTAAGCCCACCTCTTCCTCATCCACCGTTAGGCTGTAAGGGAGTTGGTATAAGCTGGTCATGTCCTCAGCCCCGGGGGCTTCCTGTTCGTACACAGATTTAAAGTGCAGGTGCCATTTGTCTTCTTGAATACCACAATCCAACTCACTGTTGTGTGAGTCCGCAAAAAATGGTTGGTTGACCACGGCCCAGAATTTGGCGCTACTTTTCAAAACATCAGTTGAGGTCAGGTCAGCCCAAGCATCCTCTCTGATCTCGCGCCTTCTTCTCTCAATGGCGGTCTTATATGCTTTCCTAAGGGTAGCCACAAGTCTTCTATCTACTGGTTTCGATTTTAAAGCTGATTTTAATTTACGATTAACAGCAGAACATTTGTTGTCAAACCAGCCCACCCTATCTTGGATTTTCCTTTTGCACTGTTGTGTCAGGTTCGACACAATATTGGCGCAGACCCTATTATACGCCTCTAACACCTCTGTGTCCCCCGCCTGATCATCCATACAAAGTGCAAAGGCCTCCTGGCTACTTATGCGCAGGTTACCAAAAAAATCCTCCGGGATTATTTTACACCATTTGATTCGGCGGGCCTGATCCGATGTTCTTAAGTCACATTTGTCTGCTAGACTCAGAGTGCTAACATTAATAGTTAGTACATTTTCAATTTTTAAAACAACAGGATTATGGTCACTAAAGTGGGACCTTACAACAGTATAGCCGAAAATATGACTACTATAACTACTGCTTAGAAAAATATAATCAATGGTAGACCCACTGCCATGTCCCGTGAAGGTTGGGATACCCTCTTCCCCCCCAAGAGGCAACATTAGACCATTTTCAGCTAACAGGGATTCTAAACAGGATCCCTGTTCTGAATGTTCAAAATGGAAATTCTCTTCTTCTGGGGGACCAAACAAAAGGTTCGGAGGGCATTCTTCCTTACAGCCATGGACATTGAAATCACCCAATAAAATTACAATACAGTTAGCCTCCATAGACTCCTGAAAACTAATTAAGAAAGAGTTTAACCTCAACAGGTTATCAAGTGGGTGTTCTCTATCAAAGGAGTTGTAGAAGTTAACTAATAGTACAGCATTAAATCCCCTGTGTGTAATTAAAACTGCCAGACAATAGGGGCTGCCAGTGGGAATTTCTTTATATGTGCCAGAGATTTTAGCGGATATCAAGGTAACCAGACCACCTCTGGCCCGCCCTCTCAATGAATTGACAGCTGGGAGGAAAAAGGTGGTATACCCATCCATTGTGAGCAAGTTTTCAGTCGCCCACGTTTCCTGCATGGCAATTATGTCCATAGTGCCTATTAAGTCTCTCCAATGAGGATCATCAATCTTATTCCCTAGGCCCGCTATATTCCAAGTGGCCATTGCGATCACCCGCCTACTTCCTTTTTTCCCATCAGTCACACTCGAGGCTGTCCCTCCCTCCAAGCCCTGTCCTGTGGTTAACATTAGCTCAATAGTTGGTTCGGAGTTTAATTCTTGTGAGTGTTGACTGCACTGTGGTGTGATGTAAGGAGCAGTTAAGACTTGTATGGTGGGGGGGCCTGATGTTTGTCAATCTACCCAATCCATAAAGGACGGGTGATCGTAATGATTAAACGTTGGGACATTAAAATAATTTTCTTGCCCGTTTACATAGTGATGGTCATGATATGAATATTTATTTTGGGGGCCTGCAGCAAACCCACCCTGAAAAGGTCTGGCTCTTCTTCTCCTAACCACGTTCCACCCGTCCTCCCCCCTCTCCTCCCACCCGCGAGATTGAGCCTCCCATGGGGGATTGAACTTCTGTCTGTTGTTAAGCTCCTGGGGGCCCTTTAACCAGCTCCACCTACTGTCGGGTTGATTCCCCTGTACATAGAAGTAGGAGAGAGGCCTGGCAGTGACCGTGCTCGCCTGATGGCGTGGTGTACCAGCACAGATGTAATTTACTACCTGTTGGTGCTCAAAGGTGACCACAACGCAGTCACCTTGTAGGTTTTTCCTATTGCCTCCCACCCAAGGGGTTCTCTCCACCATTAGGATGTTACTAGGCATGCCAGGCGGTAAGGGATAATTTTTTGACAGCCAGTGACAAACCTTATTTTTTAAGGCTTGGTAAGACTCCGTTTCAGTTGTTACAAGTTCAGTGACCCCAGTCAGGATCACTACATAGGGGCATGCATCCGGAGGAAGGTGGATGTTTCTCCGTGGTTCTCTCTTTTCTTTCGGGGTCTGATCTAATTTAGGGGCCGGAGGTGTGGAAGCTTTAAGCTTAACCTGGGCGATTACCTGGGATTTTACAGGATTCGTTGTTTGTTTTGAATCAGTGGTTTGTAAAGAAGTGCCACCTGAGATGGTAACATTGGTGGGGTTACTGGGTATAATTTTTTTAAGAGGAAGGGTGTTTTTGTCAGCTGTGGGAGGCTTGTTCGTAGGCTTTTTTACAGGGGGTATCTTATTTTCCAAACTAAAACTGGGAGCACTTATGTCTTTATGAATGTTTTTTAGGATGGTTTCTAAGCAACGCAACCTGACCTCAATTGGTTCAAGCAGGATTTTTAACATTTCCAAGATGTTGTTATTTACCATGTTTAAGCTGTTCCTATCCTCGTTGCTTCTAACATGGTTATCTATTTCATCACCCAAATCCAATATTTCCTCTAAGCTACTATCTATGATCGTGTCATCTGGTAAGCTTAGGGATAAACGCACATTAGTTTGGGCAGCTCCATCCGAGTCTGCAGTGTGCGCAACCAGGATGCTGTTTGAGGGCGCCAGGTCTAAAGTGGTTTGATCTAGGTTTTGAGTGGTCAGTGCTTTCCTTCCTTTACGTTTGGCTGATTTGGACTTTTTTTTGGGTATTGCACCCTCTTTCAAACCCCTGTCATGTACATTAACCACAGGAATATTTTCGGGCTCATTTGAAAAATCACTCTCTACCAACAAAGCAAGATTAGGTGTTGCCTCCAAACCTTCTTGGGAGCTAATATCCTCATGGGCCCCCTCATTATGTACGATAGCACGGGTGTTTGAGCCAATCGCTGCGTGTGGAGTACAAGCCTGAGCTATAAGTCCTAAAGAAGATCTCCTGGCTATTGCCAGGTCCTGGGACACCCTTCTATCCATTAATATGATCCCTTCATCTATTAAAGCATGAGTCAGGACGATGAAATCATCAAGGGTCCCTGTCAGTTTTTTGGCTCCAGCAGCTGCCATACTTCTAGTCTCTCGATAGTTCATAACAGACCCCAGAGATTTTTGAAGCGCGGGGTAGCAGAAATTAAATATAGGAGTTTATGACGGAAGGTCCAATAATCCAAGCAACTGGCAAGCAAATGACAAAGGGAATGGCCCAGGCCAGGCTCCTCGGGCCTCTGAGGGCCACAGAGGGCCCGCCCTTTGCCCGGGCTTCGCCCCGGGCGTCCCGCACGCGTCCCGCGTAGCGGGTATCAATGGCTCCTAATGAGGCGATGAGGCGGTTGGGGGCGGGGCAACCAGGGAGAGCGTCCAGGTGCAGGGGATGGCTACACAGGGACTCCTGAGAAATGGAGTCCCTGTCCCTCACCTGGTGCTCGCAGCCCTGGCAGAGTGTTCTCCTCTCCCGCCCTGGAAAACACGCAATGCGCCAACAAGGTCCTTCTCCTTAGCGAGGCAGCCCAGCAAAACGGGCGAAGCGGGACCCGCGCAGCGGGTTCCGCGAGCTGTGGCAGCAGTTGAGATGAGTCCAGCAGTAGAAACGTTGCAGGGGTATTCCGGTCAGCTCCCTGGTCAGCAGCAGTTAGGTTAGGTGTCTCCCAACTGTTTACGGCAAGCGGCAGCTTTAGCCCGGCGGTCGGGGGCGGGGCAACCAGGGAGAGCGTCCAGGTGCAGGGGATGGCTACACAGGGACTCCTGAGAAATGGAGTCCCTGTCCCTCACCTGGTGCTCGCAGCCCTGGCAGAGTGTTCTCCTCTCCCGCCCTGGAAAACACGCAATGCGCCAACAAGGTCCTTCTCCTTAGCGAGGCAGCCCAGCAAAACGGGCGAAGCGGGACCCGCGCAGCGGGTTCCGCGAGCTGTGGCAGCAGTTGAGATGAGTCCAGCAGTAGAAACGTTGCAGGGGTATTCCGGTCAGCTCCCTGGTCAGCAGCAGTTAGGTTAGGTGTCTCCCAACTGTTTACGGCAAGCGGCAGCTTTAGCCCGGCGGTCGGGGGCGGGGCAACCAGGGAGAGCGTCCAGGTGCAGGGGATGGCTACACAGGGACTCCTGGGAAATGGAGTCCCTGTCCCTCACCTGGTGCTCGCAGCCCTGGCAGAGTGTTCTCCTCTCCCGCCCTGGAAAACACGCAATGCGCCAACAAGGTCCTTCTCCTTAGCGAGACAGCCCAGCAAAACGGGCGAAGCGGGACCCGCGCAGCGGGTTCCGCGAGCTGTGGCAGCAGTTGAGATGAGTCCAGCAGTAGAAACGTTGCAGGGGTATTCCGGTCAGCTCCCTGGTCAGCAGCAGTTAGGTTAGGTGTCTCCCAACTGTTTACGGCAAGCGGCAGCTTTAGCCCGGCGGTCGGGGGCGGGGCAACCAGGGAGAGCGTCCAGGTGCAGGGGATGGCTACACAGGGACTCCTGGGAAATGGAGTCCCTGTCCCTCACCTGGTGCTCGCAGCCCTGGCAGAGTGGTCAGCAGCAGTTAGGTTAGGTGTTAATCCCTTATAAATCGGAAATATTTCCAAACATAAGGGGAAATCAACTGGAATAGACTGAAAACTTTTTTTAGAATCGGTTGATAAATTCGTTCCGGCCAAATCCGCTTATTTTGTGTAGAGAAAAAGAAAGTTACATGTGCTCCAAAATAAACAATATAATGCATATATTGATTTTGCATCTGAACGTTTATGGGACACATAACAGACCCTGGCAGCTTTAATTGCTAGTGAAGTGCATTTCTTTTAGATGGTTTGTTTCAAAACAAATGTCTTTGATTTTTATGTTTTTATCAAGTACTCTATCAATGGCGTATTTATTCTGGAAACATTTGCTTCTGATTAAATATTATTCGCTGTACTCAGTAGAGAAGCCCTTCTCTGCTTCTCAATGGCCCATTCAAAGTGAATATTGCCATTGACGGGATAGAGAGAGATGTTCTGCAGAAATCCTGGGAAAGTGCTCCTTTTTTGAATGTCATCTGAATAGAAACAGATGTCCTATCATCCATTTCCTAAAATGAAGCCTGTTAAAAGAACCATTTTGGGCACGTGAAACCCCTTGGTATTAGAGCAAGTAATGTCTTAATTTCTTGCATTTTTACATCTTTTGTGCCCTTAAAATAAAGCATTTGCATGTGAATGAACAAGTTTAATTATATTCCTAGGATCCTGCAATGAAACTACTGATTGCCATTTTAATTTGAAGACCATCTGAGCCCTCTTCGGCGTATATCCCCCCTTCTCTCATCATCAAACTGATCCGAGTTTTGCTGCCAAACAGTGCTTGTCAGCGGAAGTTCAAAGTTAATCTAAATATTTTATTAGACTCTGTGACTGGAAAAAATACATCCTACTAAAAAGAAACTCAGCAGACACACGAGCACATGAAATATGTTTGCACTTGTTTTCTACAGCCGTTGTTTTCATTATCTCGCCTCATTTGCATTTAACATTCTTCTGGCAGTTTTTACAGCTGCTTTTATCATTCAGCAATTATGCAAGATCAGTCTTTATTACGAGCAGTCGCTTTGAACCCTGAATGGTGCAGCAGTAAATAAGGCGCCTTTTAAGAAAAAAGCTATGAGGCATTTATGCCTTAGCATTCATTATTTAATAAGTAGTCAGTGACAAACTCACAGTTTGTCTGCATCCTATATGCATGTGGAAAGGATAATTTTCTGAGGCAAAACCCTAAAACCCCAAATAATGACACCTGTGATTTACAAATAAAATGAGGTTTAAATATGCTTTTCCATTTGTTCTTTGAATCAAGAAGCTTTAGAGATAAAGGATGGACATGAATAAAAAGGCATAACTATATTTGTTTACTTCAAAGCTTAGTTTTCTCATATTGAAAACAAAATGTGGATGAGTTTAACACTTTAGCCATCCTATGAAGAGCTGATGCAATGCTCGTGCCCGTGGCGCACGCAGTGAGCCCTCTAAGAGGGCAGCCCCCCCAACCCCCCAGTGCCACTTCAGGCACCACCTGCCCCTTGTCGATGGGAACCACTCCTCTGAGTGTACCCCCCTCGGGTCTGGCGCCTCTGCTGCATCATTTCCAGTGCACGTCAGATTGGGGACAGGTATTTATACCTGCCCCCACTTAGTGGCCACCCTCACCCTGGTCCGGCATCGGTTCCCCCGCTGTCGTGTCCCTGGCCTCAGCTTTGTCCCAGTGACTGCAGGGATATTGTCAACCCCCTCCCAGACAAGTCTTTCCCCCTTCAGTATGGTAGTGTGTGCTGCTGCGGGAAAACAGTCGAGCGCCGTGCTGGGTGGCCCGAGGCCTCGTGTGTAGTTGCAGTGGAGGCGGGCCACTCGGTTGCCACCTTGAGTTTTTTATTTAATTTGGTGTTGTGGGGGGAACAGTCGAGTGTTGATATGGGATGCCCAAGGCCCCGTTTGCAAGTGCAGTAGAGGCGGGGCACTCGATTACCACCTGAGTTTTTGGTTTAATCTGGTGTTGTGGGGGGAACAGTCAAGTGGCGTGGTGGGTGGCCCGAGGCCCCGTGTGCAGTTGCAGTGAAGGCAGGCCTCCCAGTTGTTACCTTGATTTTGAGGCTTAATTTTGTGTGTGTTGCAGGGGGAACAGTTGTTCGGTGTGGTGGGTGGCCCGTGGCCCCGTGTGCAGTTGCAGCGGAGGCCGGCCACTCGGTTGCCACCTTGAGTTTTTTGTTAAATTTGGTGTTGTGGGGGAACAGTCAAGTGGCGTTGTGGGTGGCCCAAGGCCCCATGTGCAATTGCAGTAGAAGCGGGCCCCACTTGATTGCCACCTTGAGTTTTTGATTTAATTTGGTTTTGTGGGGGGAACAGTCAAGTGGCGTGGTGGGTAGCCCGAGGCCCGTGTGCAGTTGCAGTGGAGGCGGGCCACTCGGTTGTCACCTTGAGTTTGTGGTTTAATTTTGGTAGTTGTGCTACACTGTGTTGTGCCACAGTGGTGGGTCATTTCCTCGGCTTTTGGGAGGTCACTGGTTCTCAAGGCCCGGATTTCAGGTAGTGAGTCGGTGCCCTTTGGGGCGGTTTGTGTTCGTGGTGTAGGACAGGCGAAGCTGGGTCTCTGTGCTCCTCGACCCCCACCGAATGTGAGAGATATTGGAAGTTGGCAGCCGCGGCCTGTGGAGGGAGTTACGGTGGGGCAGACAGGCGGGGCGGGGGAGGGGCAGGGTGTGGGGTGGGGTGATATACACCGGCATATGGATGATTGCAGGTAAGTAAACAATGACATTAATAAAACGAATTTCGTTCCGCGCCCTGCATCGCAAAATGCGATGCAGGATGCGCTACGAAATTAGTTTTATTAATTTAGTTGTTTAATTACCTGCAATCATCCATATTCCGGTGTTTATCACCCCGCACCCTGCCCCTCCCCCGCCTGTCTGCCCCACCGCAACTCCCTCCATGGGCCGCGGCTGGAAGTTGGAGGCACAAATGAGTGCCTACCAGCCGCGGTGCGTCCATTGGGGCGTAGCCCAACCAGCCACCATGGATCCGCATCGCGGCCGCCGGCCGCAATCCTAGTATCTTCTAAATAAAATACAGCCACCAGCGGGAATTGCGCAGGGGGGGTGGCCTGCTGCAGCTTGAGTGACAGTCCACACTCAGGCTGCAGCAGACCGTAGTGTGCAGTGACAGCCCCGCTGGGGAACTTACAGTGCGCATGCTTGGGAAAGTTGGCAACTTTGTCAAGCATGCACACTGTAAGTTCCCCAGCGGGACCCAGGGGTGCTTGTTTGCTACCACAGCCCGGGTTTCCAAAGGGCGACAGGGCGAGCAGCAAATGTGCCCCCCTAGCCAATCCTGGTGCTGCATGCAGCGCCAGGATTGGCTGGTCCACCGCGCAGCATCCATCATTGGATGCCGCGCGTGGTGGGGGTGGGACATCCTGTCAAGGAAGAGCTCTGCCTCTGTCGCGGTCCGCGTATCTTTCGTGTGCTCCAGACGCGTGGTATAAACAGGTAAGTTGTTCGGAGATTATATTAGCTGGCTGCGCTGTAATTTTACGGTGTTTTGTGTTTTGGATTAGAGCATTCGTGTAGGAGGGAGCTTGGGGGCAGGAAGGGAGCTGGTGCAGGCGGGCGGGCGGGCGGGCGTGGTGGAATGAAAGCTGCTCACGGCTGGGGTTTGAGGGTCAAACTCGTTATAGGACTGACGCCTCTGGTGACGACGTACCCCACAGTACAAGGAACCCCGGGAAGGGAGTATGTCTGTCCTCTAAAAGCTCAGGGTGTCTCTTTGAGCCTCTCTCTCACACAGGCCTGTGTGTCCGCCTGTCTCGCAGAGCGCTGGCCGTGTCTCCTTCACCATATGTCTGTCCTCTAACAGCTCATCTCAGGGTGTCTCTTTCTAGAACAGTCCTTGGCGTCAATTCTCCTTCTAACTTAGCACCAGGCGTGTCTGTCTCTTAGCCCCGCGTGACACTTTGACCCAAGCAGAGGTGTGTGTCTTAATCCCTCCTGCAGACCCCTTATGTGTCTCTTTCGGCTCTCTGTCTCTTTCTGTCTAATAGACCTCACCTTTTGTGAACCCTCCGGGAATGTAGTATGTTTCTCTCGGATTGCCCTCCGTGCTGTCTCGCGACAGGGAGGGGAGTGGTGGGGGTATAGGCCGGAATGAGGGGGGGGGTTTGACAGTCCTCGCTCAGGGGGGCTGAGGAGTTCTCTCAATCTGTTTTGTTTGACTGACCTCTGGGGTGTCCCAATCCCTCTGCCAGACCTCGGGGTGTCTCAATCGCTCTGCCAGAGCTGCGTTGTTCAGAGTCTGTGCCAGTTCTAGGTTAATTGTCTTTGTAGCGCGTATGCCAGATACTGGACGCTTCGAAGTGCTACAGTTGTTTATCGAAAATGATGTGTATTGTGATTGGTGTTCATGTAAAGTGCTGCAATACCTTCTGGTCGAGTTCGCGCTATATAAAACTGCAACAACAAAAAAAGCGGATGAAGGCTTGAAGATGGGGTTACAAGTACAAACCGAGTGGTATGCGCATGGGGGAGTGTGACGCAGGGGTAGATGGTGCACAGGGCATGGGTGCCATAGAGTGCAGGAGGGCAGAGAGTCCATCATAGCTCAGTGAAAGTGGGAAACGTCGCAGAGGGGGCGTTTTGTTTTGTTATGCTTTAGAATATGCTGTAGAACCTTGCATGGTCATTCTGTGGTTATACTGAATAAGCAGCTATCTATTAATGTAATAACTGCACTTTCACAATCGCTTTATTAACCTTCCTGCTTTCTCAAATTTGCTTGAAAATGCACGATTTTTCTTCTTTTTTTTCAAAATTTGCTTGGGGGGTTAACCCCCCCAAACCCCACCATTGGGGTTCGGGCTCACTCGCTGCGCTCGCTCGCTACGGTGCTGTATGCAAATCACTTTGCGCCTCACCACTTTGAAATGTCACCTACCGCCCCTGGTGCCTACAGGACCAACTCATAGCAATTTTTGCAGGTGAGAACCAGCACAGCAGGAGGTTGTCGGGTCGACCAGGGTGAGTCACGCTTGGGTGATAAACAGTGACATTGGCGGGGGTCAATGGTGAATGGCCCCCCGTAGGACATTGGAACAGGGTTTGAGAAAGGCAAGGCACGTTTCGTCATTGCCTTCCTGCAGTTCCTTGTTCTCAGCAATTGCGGCGCGTGTGGGCACACCTGGTATGGCGTGGAAGGGGGAAACGGTGAAAGGCAGGAGCTGAGGCCACCCTGTAGCGTGGCCTGTGCACTGTGGGCGCCAGCACCTGGTCCTAGTGATCGCTTATCAGATGTGCAAGTCTAATTCCTTCATAGAAGGAGCCTTATACTACAGCATCCATAATGCATTGGACTCACACTAGGGGGCCCAGGAGTGGACACTAGGTCTGTGCGTCTGTATGTCCAAAGCAGGGTTGTATCGGGTCTCATTGGCCTCAGAACTCTTTCAATTAGAGCTGCTATATTGATATGAGTGATTGGAGAAATGCAACGCAGGGGGCAGCAGTCAGGTATACTAATATTAAACTTTATAAGGTCGGCAGATATGGGGAAAAACCTACAATGGGACACATAACCTGCACAGAACTTAACACAATGGTAAAGCTGTGGGTTGCCACACAGGTACTAGTTTTGAGAGTGCTTGGCTGCATCTCCGTTCCATATTCCCCCATTGCTTGCCCTCCCAGGAGTCCAGCTCCTGTGACGCACGCCTCTTCGCATCTCGATGTTTTCCCGCCACTGTGTGGCAGTGTGTGCGTCTCAGTTGGCTGGGTGCGAGACCCCTGTCGTGTGGCACCATTTGGTAGCATAGCACCTCGCTCTGCTCCCTGCTGGTAGTTCAGTTTCACAAGTGTTCAGTGCGGGGTCTGCCAGATGGGTGCATCTTCGGTGAAGGGGGAAAACCCCTGTGTTTTCTTCGGAGTTGTCCAGGGGGTTGCTGTTGAATCTACCGACTGCAGGTCTCTATATTGAGCACTAAGTAAGACAGAGCAACTTAAGCCTCACAAGATAAACATTTGAAGGTGCGAAGCTGCCAAGTTTTCATGTTGCGTGTGTGTGACATTTCCATGATTCCTTTCGTACATATGAGTGCCATCCAACACAGAAATTACACATTTAATAAATGAGAAGCTCTAAAAACAGTGTTTAATTTGAGCCAGTGGTTTCCGGACCTCGACACTGGCACTTAATTGCCAACACCAGTGCTAGTGACAGTCTGCCACAGGGTTGCTGTCTGGCTAATTTGGAGATGCATACAACAATAGTTCATTGTTGCCTTCCTGGAGGTGTGTGACAAACTTGCACATTTTGTGGTTCCCGGCCTGGTGTGCTGTAATGTGGTGGGACAGTGGGTGGCTTATCCTAGAATTGTCAGCGTGGCCCACGTTCAGCATGCGCACACTGGAGCAATACTGTGATAAGTTGTAGTTTTGTGACTGTGATGTAACTTCTAGGAAACTCAGTATATATGTGGCACGTTCTCTTCATTTCAGAACTGAAGCATTTTCAATATTCTTCAAGGAATCCATAGCTTTTCCTTATTTACCTTATGCAACTATGAACCATTGACAAAGTCAATAACCTGGCTGGCTATAGGTTCAAGGTTACGGCCAGAATTATTAGGCCACCTAGTTTTTCAACAAGTACTTTGTAAGCATGCAGAAGGCACACTTTTATTCCTGAAGGTCACCTTGTGCTAATCAAATGAATGAATTTTGGATTGATAGAGGGCCTGGTTACTCCAAGGGAGTGTCTCCGCGCTAAGCATAAATCAGGCCCTTGCGAAACCCGTGCCGATAACTGCTAGTTCTGTCTAAAAAGCCAGGTCTTTAGGTTTTTTCAGAAGTTTACTTCCAACTGTTTAAGTCTCAGGTTTATTGGCATAGAGTTCCAGAGCTTGGCATTGTCAGCGCTGCTCCTCCAGATCTTAGTATTCTGGAGGGAGTATGAGTCTTGTTCAAGGCAAAGAGGTAGCTGGGACCCCTCCAATGCATTATCCTGTGCGTGAAACACAGGGCTTTATAGCTGATATTGTGTTTCACTGGGAGCCAATGGAGTGCGGCCAAACCCTGGCTAAGAAGCATCTGGGCAGCAGCGTTTTGTACGCTTTGCAGCATCGCTAGCCTGCCCATAGATGTACTGTAACAGAGCACATTGCAGTAGTCCAGCAGTGATATTAGCAAGGCCTGCAATATAGTTTTTTTGTGCTGCAGCAGGTATTAGCCTCAGGAGTCCTCAAATGGGGACGGCTTGTACAATAGATTAACTTGCTTATTTTAATGATTACTTTCTTTCAATTAGAAGAGATGATTGGCCTATTTCTGACATGCCCTCGACTATTATTATTTTTTTACTTGAAACTGGGGCATGTCCAGCTGGTCTAAGCAGGGTGGGGCGAGTTGCCTAGCAGCGATATGTTTCATCAGCAGTTCACAGAGCACCATCGCTGTGGCCAGATTGGCATAGCGTGAAGGGCTGAAATCTTCTCACAGTTGGGTTATGAGTGGAGATCAGGATATGGGGAAGGACTGGTTTCAGTCCTTTATTTTAAGCTCAGGTACATCACTGTTGAGTGATATTAAAGCTTCCCGAAACTCCTTTTCTCGCAGAGGCCAAGGGACGGCAGAGTTTGATAGCAAAAGTGGAACAAACCTATTGGTTGAGGTGCAATTCAGTGAAAACAAAAGGAATATTACGAGGTGTGGGTAGCTGGTGCCTTAAAACCCAGACGGAACATGGCTAGATTAGTGGGCAGTAGACCCAGGGCGCCCACCAGTTCGCTCCTATCACTGGCATTCAGGCTATCCCTATTTGAACATTAGAATAGTGATAATTCAAATTGTCAATTCCTCATAGGAACAACAAAATCACATCGCCAAGTACTTACAGGCAGCGTAGTGATGCACAATGGCCCCCCACATGTTGCTTTTGTCAGGTTCCCAGCAGGGCACTAGGCAAGGGCATTACTGGCCTCTTTTGAGGGCATCAAGCTGGAACCTTAAGAGTTTTAATTATAGATTAAAAACATTGCTCAAAATGGCAGACACAGGTGAAAGATTTATACAGAGTACACCCTGATCACATGTATTGCAAGGTGCCCTTCTGTCAAAGGAAGGTCAAGTAAGAATTTCAGACACTTGCCTTGGATCACATAATATAGTCAACCAAGGTATAGCGGCCTCCATTACTTAAGGCCATCCCAGTAGAAGGCGGGCCATCATGGATAAGATTTGGCCAGCAGCAGCACGCCCGGTTGGGGATAGTTTGGCTTAAATCGCATGGATGTCCGCCAAGTGAACAGCACCATGTACCTAAGTCATGCACATTAGGCAGAGGGGTACCTATAGGAGCCACATTAATGGGGACTGCATCAGAAAATAAAACTACATCAGTTAGATTCCGACATAGGGGTCTATTAGGAAGGTGGTCGGAAAACCATCCCGACTGCCATGGTGGCAGAAATTAACCGTCCGCAGGTACCAAAGAAATACAGGCAGTCAGATTAGGATCAACCACCTGAAAATCCGACTGCAGCGGAACAATGCCACAACAGACCGTCGGTAGCGGGCAGAGCAGGTGAAAATCCGTCCGTGGTAGTCAGATTCGCGGTGGAAAAACCTAAACCTGCCGCAAGGCCAGCAGAGTGACCGCACGCACAATTAGGATACCATTGAGGTGACAGCAGAATGATCCGCTGTTTCGGACCGCCGCAATCGCTAACATTGATGAATGGGAGTGCAGGCGGAAGGGCTGTTGCATACCCACCACCGCAATTGCACAGTAACCATTATTGCGGTTGGAAAAAAAAACACACAACAAGGCCACCAAGTGCACACATCAAACTAGCTCAGCCCCCAAAAACACCATACACACCACAAGGACACACCCCCATGGCAACTAACAAAACACAAATCCCAGGACAACGCACAACACAACTAACAGGAATATACAATTTTGACACAAGTGAGTATAAAACCTGCCCCTTCCCTGGACAGAATCCTTTGCACTACTCCAGCCCTGAAGGAACTAAACCCTGCAGCATATTGGATAGGCAAAACACCACACATCTCACCAGCACAACAACACACACCACCTATACCACCCCACCACCCTCACAGCTGCACCTCAAACCAAATGCACATCACACACCATGGCACAAAAGAAAATGCCCACATTCACTGACAATGAGTTGTCAGTAATGGCAGATGAGATAATCAGAGTAGAACCACAATTCTTTAGTCACCTGGTCCAACGGACACCATTAGCCACCAGAGCAAAAATGTGGGGAAGGAAAGTCAACAAGGTCAATGCGTTGTAGTCGTTTGATGAGCTTGGTCGGTGCTCCCGCATAGAGGGCGTTTCCGTCGTCGAGTCTGCTGCTGATGAGGGCCTGGGTGACTGTCTTTCTTGTATCTGTCGGGATACATCTGTAGATCTTGCGGAGCATGCAGAGGGTGTTGAAGCAGGAGGAGGAGACTGCGTTGACTTGCTTGGTCATTGAGAGCATTGAGTTAAGGATGATTCTCAGGTTGCGTGCGTGGTCGGTGGGTGTCGGGGCTGCCCTCAGTGCCGTGGGCCACCAGGAGTCGTCCCAGGCTGAAGGGTTGTAGCCGAAGATGAGGGCTTAAGTCTTGTCCGAGTTCAGCTTCAGACAGCTGGTCTTCTTCCAGTCAGCGACGGCATGCATTCCTTGGAGGAGGTTGGCTTTGGTGGTGATAGGGTCCTTGCTGAAGGAGAGGATCAGCTGAGTGTCGTCCGCGTAGGAAATTATGTTGAGGTTGTGCTGTCGGACTACGTGTACGAGCAGGGCCATGTAAATGTTGAACAGCGTCAGGCTGAGGGAGGATCCCTGGGGTACGCCACAGATGATCTCAGAGGCTTTGGAACAGAATGGGGGAGGCGGACGCTCTGGGTTCGCCAGAGAGAAAGGAGGTGGTCCAATCCAGAGCCTTGTCTCGGATCCCTGTGGCGTGGAGGAGTGTGCGTAGTGTACGGTGGCAGACGGTGTCGAAGGCGGCAGAGAGATCTAGGAGGATGAGTGCTGTGGTCTCGCCATTGTCCAGCAGGGTTCTGATGTCATCGGTGGTGGCGATGAGGGCAGTCTCGGTGCTGTGGTTGCGCCGGAACTCTGACTGGGAAGGGTCCAGGATGATGTTTTCTTCAAGGTATCGGGTTAGCTGTCTGTTGATGGTTTTCTCGATGACCTTGGCCGGGAAGGGGAGCAGAGAGATGGGCCGGAAGTACTTGAGGTCTCTTGGGTCTGTCGTCGGTGTTGGAGAGTTCGGTGGGTGGCTGAGAGCGAGGTTTGCATGTAGTTGGTCTTCGATGATTTTGCTCCAGCAGCGGCGGGGATCTGTTTGCTGCAGTGGTGTGTGGTGGGCATCTGGAAGGCAAAGTGGATGCAGCGGTGGTCGTTCCAGAGGAGTTCGGTGGTGTGGCTGATGGAGATGTGCGGGTTTGAGGAGAAGACGGGGTCGAGAGTTTGGCCGGCGGAGTGGGTGGGCGTTGTGACAAGTTGCTTCAGTCCGAGGTTGGCGAGGTTATCGATCAGGGTTGTGGAGTTGTTGTTGTTGTTGTGGCAGCCATTGTATTTCATCAAGCAAACTTACAGGTAGGTAGCCATCTTAACAGGGAGGGGGTTTGTGGTAAGGAAGCCAGCACCACAACTCCCATCAGGCACCCTTGTACCACAGTTCAGCAAGGTGGAGCACCCACCCCACAAAGAAGCATGTGGCTGCCATTACATTACCCTCACCAAACTAACAGCCATCTTCATAGGGAGGGGTGTATTTTGGTTATTGGGCAGCACCACTACTCCCCCAGGCACCCTTGTCCCACAGCTGAGCAGGATGAAGCACTCCCTCACTCAGAACCATGTGGCAGCCATTGCATTGCTCACCTTAACCTAACAGGTAGGTAGCCATTTTATGCTCTCTTGTCCCACATCTGAGCAGGATGGAACACTCCTCCACCCAAGAGTCATGTGTAACCTATTACCTCCCTCTGCTCTACTTCACAGGTAGGTAGCCATTTTTACCCAGGTGGCTATTTGTGAGTGGGAGTCCAGCACCACAACTCCCACTAGGCCCCCTCGTCCGAAAGCTGAGCAAGATGGAGCACTCCACACATCCACAACCATGTGGTAGCCATTGAGTCTCACTCATCAAACTTAAAGGTAGGCAGCCATCTTAACAGGGAGGGGTGTCTGTGGGTGAGAGGTCAGCACTACAACTCCCAACAGGCCCCCTTGTCCTACTGCTCAGCAAGGTGGAGCTCCCACCCTATCCCACACAGCAGCATGTTGCTGTCATTATATTACCTTCACCAAACTAACAGGTAGGTAGCCATCTTCAGAGGGAGGGGTGTTTTCTGGTTGGAGGGCAGTACCACTACTCTCCCCAGGCATCTTGTCCCACAGCTGAGCAGGATGGAGTACTCTCCCACCCAGAACCATGTGGCAGGAATTGAATCTCAGTCATCAAACTTACAGGTAGGTAGCCATCTTAACATGGAGGGGTATCTGTGGGTGGAAGTTCAACACTACAACTCCCACCAGGACCCCATGTCCCAAAGCTGAGCAAGATAGAGCAATCCACACACCCAAAACCATGTGGCAGCCATTGAATATCAGTCATCAAACTTACAGGTAGGTAACCATCTTAACATGAAGGGGTGTCTGTGGGTGGGAGGCCAGCACTACAACCCCCACCATGCTCCCTTGTCCCACAGTTCAGCATGATAGAACACTCCCCCACCCGAGGGCCATGTGCAACCAATCACATCCTCTGATCCACAGGGAGCCAGTCATCTTAACAAAGAGGGGTGTTTGTGGGTGGGAAGCCAACACCACAACTCCCAACAAGCACCCTTATCCCACAGTTCAGCAAGGTGGAGCAGCCATCCCACCCCACCCCACCCAGACTTTGTGGCAGCCATTACATTACCCTCAGCAAACTAACAGATAGGTAGCTATCTTCACAGGGAGGCGGGTGTGGGTGGGAGGCCAGCACTTCAAATCCCAACAGGCCCCCTTGTCTCACCCCTGAGCAAGATGGAACGCTCCCCGCAGCCAGAAGTAGGTGGCAGCCATTGTACTTCACCAACCAAACTCACAGGTAGGTAGCCATCTATAGAGGGAGGAGTGTGTGTGGGTGGGAGGCCAGCACTACAACTCCCACCAGCCTCCCTTGTGCCAAAGATGAAAAAGATGGAGTATTCCACATACCCACAACCATGTGTCAGAAATTGGATCTCACTCATCAAGCTAACAGGTAGGTAGCCATCGTCACAGGGAGGGGGTGTGTGGGAGGCCAGGACCACAGCTCCCACCAGGCACCCTTGTCACAAAGCACACCATGGTGGAGCACCCACCCCACCCAGACCCTCTGTCACCCATTGCACTGCTCACTTCAAAGTAACAGGTAGGTAGCTATCTGAACAAGGAGGGGTGCTGTGGTGTACTCCCACCAGGCCCCCTTGTCCCACAGCTGAGCAGGATGGAGCACTCCACCACACACCCAGAAAGATGCGTCAAACATTTCTCCCAAATGTGCCAACAAAACAAGTAAGTAGACAGTGCATGCACCCCTCCATTCCTCTCAAAAATGATGGAGCCATATGACCACACCAGCCCTCACATCCCACCAAAGATGTTACAGATCCAATTGCCAGTTACAGTGTGCAGACAGCTAAGCATATGGAACTGTCACAGAAACCAAAGTGTGACTCACCAAATCACATGTTGAAGAAATTCAGCGCACAGTCATGGACAGCACTGAATGCTATCTGTAAGTGCCATAGGGGCAGGGACCATATGAAAACAAAGCAAGCATGGTCTTTATAGTACAAATAAAGCAACGAACATGACATGACAAAGGTATGAGATAAAAGTGGCTAGTTACTGCTCAGATGTAACGTCTGCTGTGCAGAGTAATCAACAAAGATGCTTCACATAAAGTCGTTGTGCCGCTAGTCTTTAGATGACAACACGTCCTTGCAATCGCAAAATCTGCACGTGGCACATGGTATCTATTGACATGTTGTTATGTATTATTTTAGGACCCTATTGTAAGTTTCCCGATTCATGCCCTTATATAGGTATAAATCACTATATCCTTATGTAGGCATAGAAATCATAACCTTATTTAGTCATAGCAGGGCTACTTCCACTAGTCCCGAAAATCCACAACGATTTCTTGGAAAAACTCGCCTTCAGCAGTCAGGGACTTCCCCTTGCTTGAGCACTGATTTATCCAAAAACTCATGGAGTTTTCAAAGAACTGAGACTCTTTGATGACGTTATTATGTCCAACCATACGTCAAACCAGGCACCTTCAAGGTATAAACATGCCCACACTTTCCCAAGCAAACACACGGTGGTTTGGAGCAGTTCGACTATCTACTTGCCCGACGCAGCCTGCTACAGCAAGTGCCAAAGGAAGCTGACCCTCCAGCAGACGCACTGAGAGAGATGCTGTTTTTTCTCCTGCCGAGAAATCCAGCTCCAGTGTTTCCAAGCTACCCTTGCGGGTTGTTGGGAAATCGAGTCCCGAGACCAGCCTTCTCCATTCTAAACTAATGTACAGAGCTGACTAGACTCTTAGAGAAATCTTGGGCAGATTCTCGGCAAAAGAATATTACATTTATGCTACACTTCACTTACTTCTTCCCTCATACTAAGCTTAGGTTAGGTACACCGGGGTAGACGTATTTTAGAAGCACCAGTTGAGTACTTTTAGCCTCCTTTATTTATGTATGTATTTTTATATGGTTTAGGAACATACAATGCTCTTACAGTATTATTATATTCTACTATTTATACTGTACGCATTATATTTTACAAACTGTGTTACGACTGTAGCAGTTAATTTCTTATGCTTGAGAAAGAAGACTGTTCAATATATCTTTTTATTGAAAACGCCCGTCTATCTATTTCTCTGCACCTCTAGTGAAACAAAGCATGCACGATTGACTGAGTGACAAATCTATCTATTGTTTCCACGACTCTGAAGATACGTTTTATCTTGGGGAAACAAAGTTGTCATGTTTATGTGGTTGTCAGAGACTAATTCCTTCTTGTGAATTCGAGAAAGTTTCTAGTGATCTCTGAGCTAGCTGGCACACACAATTAAGTTTAGTATATTCGGTAGAGACCTAGTCGACCTCAGTCCTACGTCTAATCTACAGGATATATTATTCCAATGCGCAGAGCCTATTGGGAATATAGGAACTACACTACATGGCTTCGACCGTTTGGTAAGGCACTAATTTAACACTAGTTACTAGAGTAACTCAGTCGTGCTTTTCACAGAGACCCCTTTTTCCCGTAAAATACTCCAATAGGCGTCTGGAATGGGTTAATGGATAAAATATCCGCCTCAAACTGAGTAGGACAAAAAATCCTATGTATTAGTTTTTGGTTTTGTTCAACGTTGAAGGATACAGTGTTCCAAAATATTGTGCACCTTATCTTTATTTCCTAGAAACTTGCTCTGCAAACCTTCATAAAAAATGATGGAGAATGACGAAGAGTTAGCTAGAGCTGCAACAGCAGCACTTGCGCAAAACCTAGACGAGACAGGTCTCCAACAAAATGACCCGGGTGTTATACACATCCCAGCAAATGTAAGGAAAATTATAACTTACAAACTCATAAATAATGGAGTATCTTCGAGAGGTGGTAAAGTAATATTTGTGATAGAGGCACATGAATATCGGCAGACAGAGGTATTATATTCATGGATTGTCTTTCCACAAGCCAATGCAGTAACACATGAGCTCCACTACTATAAAAAGGAGGAACCTCCAGCGGAATACGTTCCTTTCGAGGACGTTGAAATTCCACTAACTTACCAAGAGCATCAGCTCTGGTTTATCGGCGATCTACAACATCAAAATCACATTACCAGCCTTGGTCCACTAGGTAGACCAGGAGCTACATGGCCGGTATTAGCCAGCTATACACCACATCCTAACATCGAAAGAATGACAGATGTAGAACTGTTAGCTCAGCTAAAACAATTAATTAAAATATATAGACAATTGGTACAATATGTCATGCAGACTTTAACAGTCCAACCAGATGTAAGAATTCCACAGCACACCCCTCATCAGTGGAACACAAACAAAATCACACCACAGTCAGTAAGTTGCCCGCAAAAAGGAAACAAATTCCATTCTGGTTAGCCCAGAAAATTAGTCAAAAAGAGGCAGTATTTCCAGATAGTACACCTCAGGAGAAACACAGGATTATAAGCATCTGTCTATCAATGGGGATTGCACCACACGTAGAGGACTGTGACACTTGGGACACAGTTTTTGCTTCAATCTACACAAAAACACATGGTGTCCCGTCTATGGCGGTAATACCAGATGTTCTAAGACAGATGCAAAATGAATACGGTCCAGAACCGGCCTTAAATCTTGGTATGAAATTACTGAAAGATTTCAAACAGGTCTCTGCTATACTATTAGCCAACATTAAAGGTGAAGCAGCATCTGTGGCAATCCGCCAAAAGCTAAAAGAAACAGATATTACTGAGCAACCATATGAACTTGCCAGAATTATTGAAAAATCTTATGACAAACTAGGTAGAGATAGTTTGGGAGGGAATCCTGTAAAGCCCGAACTAACAGAAAATACTGAAAAAGTTTTTATCAAAAATAATCTCACTACTCCTAAAAAGTGGGAGAACACTAAACAGACACTTCCTAAAAAGAAGCGTTCTCAGTCCAGTGGAAGGTCTCCTCAGAAGGAGCCCTCTGAGAAGAGATATAACCTTAGAAATAGGGATAATATAAGAAAACCTGATAGATATCAAGATATTGATAAACGATCCTCTCGTACCTTTCAGACTTCCTCGCAGAAATCCGAAAGAAGAGGACGACCAGAACAAAAGGAAGAATGTGTGAAGTCCAAAGACGATCAACACATTCTGACGAATAAGAAAACCCAATTCACCAAAAAGAAGGTAGTAAGTCTAAAAATCAGACATGCAGAGGATCTTGAGGACACAACTCAAGAACAGGGAGTGGGCCCAGACATTGCTGGACAGCGCAGCAGAGGTCACCAAATCTCGCAGGATCCTGAAGGATCATCTGGAGACAGTGGATGTGAATGAATACATTCAGGTTGAAACTGCCGACACCAGGGTTAGTGTACCCCATAAGTTATATGAAGTAACGCTCCGGATAGAGGGGGATATAACTAGGAAAATAAAAGTACTCTTTTGGGAAAAAACTATCTAAGGGTTATGACATCCTTCTAGTTGATAAAGGCTGGCCACCTGAATTTGTCAGGGAGTGCCCACATGGCGAAGAAATCATTATGCCATCCTCTAATCATATTCCTATTAATAAAAAATACACCTATGCCAGAAAATGGGCTGTGGCCCAGGCTCCAGCATTATATAAAATCATGTGGGATGGGATGAGGATTCACCTCACCATAAAATCCAGTTAAAAAATCAAACTACTGCTCAGAGGCAGTATCCAGTAAAGCAGGAAGCTCAAAAACAAGTCAGGGAGATCTTAGATCAACTTGAATCCCAAGGGGTGATTGAAACATGCACCTCGTCAATGAACAATCCTTTGTTTCCTGTCTCCAAACCAGACAATACATATCGTCTAGTTTTGGACTACAGACATTTAAACTCTTGTAGCAAAACTTTTGCAGTACAAAATGCACACAGTGCAGCACTGATGAATAACATCGTGCGCAAAAAATAAAAAACGTCATTAGACATTTCAAACAGTTTCTTCTGCCAAAACATTGCACCTGAAAGCAGGTACCTGATCGCTTTCTGAATCATGGGGACACATAGGCACTTTTGCCGTCTCCCCCAGGGATTCAAGAATAGTCCAGGATTATTTTCAGCCAGAGTAACAGAGTTACTACAAACGTATGATGATGAGGCATTATCTTATGTCGATTACATCTATCTTACAGATGATTATTTGGACAGGCACTTGAACAGGGTGAACACCATAATACTTGGATTCTCCTCTGAAGGGTATGAATTCAACTTTAAAAAGTCCAGAATTGCCCACCTCAATGTCCTATTCTTAGGATACGAACTTTCGAGTGAAGGCAAAAGCCTGGAAGCAAACTTTTTAGAAAAATGTGCACTGCTCCAAACTCAAGAAAAGCTGAAAAACCTACAGTCAGTTATAGGATTCCTAAACTTTGGAAGCACTTACATTCTGAATGCAGCCAGAACGGCATCCTTGCTGTTTGGGTGCTTTTGCTCGTAAACGCTGTGTGGCAGTGAATTAGTGGGAACTGTAACTTCAGTGAATAGACTGTCGTCCCAACTGGGGCTTTTATTCTGTTTTTACTTTGCGCCTGGTTTTAATTCCCTGTTACGCTTTCTGTTTCTAATTTTGTACTGCGGTGATTACTATCGCCTGTCCACTCATCTCATCTGTGTTCTTTCTGCTGGGTCCCCGGTCCGCCACGGCTTGTGCCGGTTGTGCGGTGGGACAGTAAGCAGCGGATCACCAGACAGCATCATCGGAGCTGCCCCGCCCCTCTGCCTACTTATTACCCTCAACAGCGCAGACGCGCGCAGCGGCGCGCCAAAGGCAAGCCCGTGTGCACCCGTCCGCGCCTGGACGCCGCCCGTCGCCCATGACCCCAAGCAAAATTCACAGATTTACTCCCGGTGAGGATATCTTTGCCTTGTTGTCATGATTCGTTATTCGCGGCAGGAACTAACTGCCCTTAACTCCAACAATTGGGCTGAAACACACAGCTGTCAACCTTTGTTATGTCTGCCAATGAGTAAGCCCCTTAACGCTGCTGTCACCCTTGCACCCTCGACTGGCCAAGAGCATCCAACACCAGGGAAACCCGCAGAAATAATCAGTCCCAGTACGACCGCAGACACTAAGTCTTTTTCTGCTCTTTACCTAAATACCAGGTCAATCCCCAAGCACGCTCTAGAGCTATGGAGCCTATTAGACAATGAATAACCTGACATCTGTTTCTTTACAGAAACGTGGCTCCATAGCCAAGCATCGCCTGACATTGCCATAGCTTCCCCCCAGGAATATCATCTCATCAGGCTGGATAGAGAGGGGAGGAGAGGGGGTGGCGTTGTAGTGGCTGCTAAGGCCCCTATCTGTATTACCCTGCTCGAATCCTTCTCGAATCGCTTGCTCGAAATTCTGATAGTCAACATAAAACATAACAAAAGGTCGCTGGGGAGGGCTGCTCTGGTCTACAGACCCCCGGGCGATAGATCTAAATTTGTTAATGTTCTCCTTGACACAATAGCCTCACACGTGCTAGCCACAGACAATTTTATCTTATTAGGAGATTTTACCTATCATGCGGAACTCACACATGATATCGACTCTTGTCACTTAATTACCACCCTGGAAACCCTGGCGCTAACTCAAAGGGTGTCAGGCCCCACTCATCAAGCAGGGCATACCTTGGATTCAATTTTCACCAACATGCCTAGCCTAACTTGCGAACCACCTTTGCCTATGATCTGGACCGATCACTTTCTTGTGAAATTTAGTCTTTCCAGATCTACTGAGCCTAGGACTAGCATCCACTTAGAGATTATTTCAATACGGCCCTGGCGCAAATTGACACCGGAAGCCTTCTTGACCCATTTTAAACCCCCTGATGATACATCCAATAATATCGATCTAATGGCAATCCAGTTGGAAGTGGCCATTAAGAACACTCTGGATATAATCATCCCAGAAACTAAAGTCCATGTAAAAACCATTGCATCCCCGTGGTTTACGGAGGATCTAAAAATGGAGAAAACCGCCAGTAGATCAGCTGAAAGGTTGTGGAGGAAAACCAGAACACCAGAAAATCGTAAAAACTACAAACTGATCAACACTAATTATCTAAAAAACATAAGGGCAGCAAAATCTGCTTACCTTACTCTAAGGATCAATAAAGCGGCCCACTCTAGCAAAGAACTGTATAAAATATTGAATGAGTTTGCCTCTCTGCAGGTGGAGCAATCAGTATTCATTCCCACCTTGGAGTGGGTTAACTCACTGGCAGCCTATTTCGACAATAAAATCAAGTCGATCTACTCTACGTTTGCAGCCTCCGGACCTGATGTCACCCAAGTAGGAGAGACATCTCCCCGTGATTCCTCTATTCTAGAACACATTGAGCGTCCATCTTTTACGGAATTTGATCCCACCACGACAGGTGAAGTATTAGAAGCCCTCGGGAAAGTGAAGTTGGGTTCCCCCACCAACTCACTGGCCCCTCGAAAGTGTAATGAGATATTCCCGCTTTTGGCCAGCTCCCTCACCAATATGTTTAATACCTCGTTTGAGCTTGCAGCCATACCCAGTAGCTGGAAGGTGGCCCAGGTAAAACCCATCCTTAAAAAACCCACCAGTGACCCTACTATTATGTCTAACTACAGGCCAATAGCGCTACTGCCTTACTTCGGGAAAGTACTGGAACATCTAGTTAACAAGTGCAACTCCACTTTTATTGAAGCCCATGCGCTTCTAGATCCCTCGCAGTCAGGATTTCGCGCTGCCCATGGGACGGAAACTGCAGTAATCGAGATAGTGGACAATATCCGTCTCACTCTAGACAGAGGCGAGTCCGCAATTTTGATCCTATTAGACCTTTCGGCTGCCTTTGACACCATTTCCCACAGCATTCTTAACCGACGGTTGTGGGAGATCGGTGTCAGAGGCAAAGCCTTGGCTTGGTTGAGAACTTTCTTGCGGACCGACTTACATATGTCAAAGTTAATACCTTGGAGTCTAGGAAGACCCCTCTCTCTGTATGGGTTCCACAGGACTCCATTCTTAGCCCCTTACTATTCACCTGTATCGCACCCCTCTGGCCAATATTATAAAATCTCATGGCTTTTCTACAGTGTCCTATGCGGACGATACTCAGGTGCTTATCACCTGTAGCTTAGATTTCCTTGATACCCGTACCAGATTTAAGAAATGCATGATCAAGATTAGTGAATGGATGAGTCAAAACAAACTCCAACTAAACTATAGCAAAACAGAAATTATGCTATTTGGCAAGGCAAAGACAATCTGGTCGCAGGACTGGTGGCCCCGAGAACTCGGACTTTGCCCCGAACCCAAAGAAGTGGCCCGTGATCTGGGAATTATGATCGAATGTGCTCTCTCTATGAAAGCACATGTCAACCAAGTATCAGGCATCTGTTACAGAATATTGCGGAAACTTCGTAAAATCTTTAAATGGCTACCTCTCGAGTCCAGGAAACCTTTGGTTCACGGACTAATTATCAGCCGTTTGATTATGGTAATGCCATGTTCGCCACCATCAATGAGTGTCTGTTGACAAAGCTTCAAACCCTACAGAACGCCGCCGCATGTCTGGTGCTTGGGTTGCCCCCCAGGTCTCCCTCCCTGCCCAGCCTTAAAGAGTTACACTGGTTGCCTGTGCGCCAAAGAAGCCATTTAAGATCCTTAGTCTTACCCATAAACTCCTCTACGGCACAGGGCCCTCATACTTGGCGGAGAAATTGGTCTGGTACAAACCCTCCAGAGCTCTAAGATCCACTTCTAAATCTCTCCTAGTCCAGCCGCGGGTCCGAACTTCGAAAAATGGATGTCGGGCTTCCTCTTATATAGCCCCCCAACTCTGGAACAAGCTGCCTTCCCATCTGTTGTCCCTATCCAATCAGGACAGTCCTTATTTACTGCTGTTGGTGACGCCTGTTTTTAAGATCACTTTTCTTTCTGTGTTTCGCATACTTGCACAATAAAAGATTTTATACTCACTGGAACTTTGTTCCACATTTCCTTTTAACTGCAGTCTTGCGCCATGCTAGGGCAATACTCTATCCCTGTGACTTTCTTTTTAGCCTTTAGGGAGAACTGCACCCTTGAGACTCGGCGCCCTCCCCTTCTCTCGCTGTAATTGGGGGATAAAGGAAGGACTCTGCCGGCTTCCAGGATGCCCCTCCCGCGCTGACCGGCAGGTATTTAAACCACCGGATGCAAACGCGCAGCGAGGACAGTCCTTATTTACTGCTGTTGGTGACGCCTGTTTTTAAGATCACTTTTCTTTCTGTGTTCCGCATACTTGCACAATAAAAGATTTTATACTCACTGGAACTTTGTTCCACGTTTCCTTTTAACTGCAGTCTTGCGCCGTGCTAGGGCAATACTCTATCCCTGTGACTTTCTTTTTAGCCTTTAGGGAGAACTGCACCCTTGAGACTCGAAGCCCTCCCCTTCTCTCGCTGTAATTGCTGGATAGAGTAAGGACTCTGCCGGCTTCCAGGACGCCCCCCCCGCGCTGACAGGCAGGTATTCAAATCACCGGATGCAAACGCGCAGCGTGCGTGCGCAGCGGGGGCGCCGATGGGGCGCCGGAGGCGCACCAGAGGCAAGCCCGTCTACGCCAGTCAGCGCTCTTCAACGCCCTGCAGCCAAAAACGCTGCCCTAGACGAGGCAGAAACTCGCTGCCCCGTCTCATACTCTGCCGAGGAGCTGCGCAGGATGGGAGGCAACCCCCCCATTTGTCCGCTCCTTGACTTAGCAGCTAAAGTCCCGGCGATATGCCACCACTGTCACCTTGCTCTTAGCCATGAAACTGAGTATGTAGCGCCATCAATTCAATCCTACAAGTTTTGGAGCATTAACTGCCCCTCACTGTAAAAAAACAAAGATCACATTTTCGACCTCCTTACCTCCACCCAGCCAGATGCTCTGTTCTTAACAGAAACCTGGCTTCATGCCAGTTCTGGGCCGGATGTGGCCAGTGCCTTACCCCCCGGCTATGTTATTGTTAGACTAGACAGAGGCACTGGGAAAGGTGGAGGGATAGCGATCGTTTTTAAGGCTACCCATTCCTGCCACCTAGAAGCTCTCCCTTTTCCTGACTGCGAAGCCGCTCTGTTCAAATTAGCGGTGTCCCCTCAATTGACACTATCAGGTATGTTGATTTATCGCCCCCACAACAAACCTACCCAGTGGCTATCAACATTTGCGGAGCTAGAAGCCCCATTCACTTTGAAGTCAGCCAGTTTCATCATTTTGGGGGATTTGAACTTTCATTTAGAAGACACCGTGTTAGAACTGGCATCTTTGGCGTGGTTTCCCCTATCTTTTTTGCCTCTACCTCCTGTATTTTTGATGCTGTGCTGGATTTAGTTTTTGCTGGTTTAGATGCTTTGGACACTCTGCCACTGCTGATCAGTGCCAGAGTGTAAGTAAGCTCCCTATGTAAATTGTTATTCTGATTGGATATACATGTTTGGCATATTTTTATCACCATGAAGTCCCTAGTAAAGTGCACTGGGTGTGCCAGGGCTGGTGATGACAAATGCTAATAGTGGGCCTGCAGCACTGATTGTGCCACCCACAAGAGTAGCTCTAAAATGGTGTCTCATGCCTGCCACTGCAGTGCCTATGGGCAGTATAGAAACTGCCATGTCCTCCTGGTCAGTGTCCCCACTGACCAGGCCTAACCCTTCCCTTTTCATGCACATTAGTCACCCCTATGGAAGGCCCAAGGTACCCCCGTGGGCAGGGTGCAGTGTATGTAAAAGGTAGAGCATGTACTAGTGCAGGTGACATGCTCTGATAGTGAATGACAGACATTTTCGTTTTTCACTATTGTAAGGCTATCTTGCTCCATAGATTAACATGGGGGATGCTGGCTATAGTGGTTAACAGCATTTCTTCCCATAGGAACAAGATAGGACATACGTATCTAGTATCCCTGAACTCAGAATTTAATAACACATCTTTTAGGAAAGGTAGTTTTTAAATCCTGTGTTTGAGAGCAGCCCTTTTAGAAAGTTGCTGTTCTCTTGTCTTGGCCTGCTTGTGTATTGACTGTCTGGTTTGAGAGTGACAGGGGCTGGGGATTCCCCAGGAGGCCGGCTGAGTCAGCCCTAGGCTGAATGACTGCAATTGCAACTGGAGTGGTGGGAGGAGTTAGCACCTGGGCCTGAATAGGGCTGTGCCTGCCTTCCACAATGCTGGCTCCACCTCCTGCTGGGCGGCTGACGACCCTGCCCCTCACTCTGAAAGGAATGAAGAAGCCAGCAAAACAAAGTACTCAGGAAACACCCAGAACTGGTTCAGACCGGGCTCAGGGCCCACATGCACAGAGAGAACAAAGACTTTAGGGGTATAAGTACAGGACCCCTGACAACAGAAAATGAGACCATCCTGAAATCAAGAAGGAACCTCTGCCAAGGAGAAAGCTGAAACTGAAGAAGGAAGACTGTCCTGCTGTTGCTCTGCTGGACTGACCAACTGTTGCTTTGCTGCCCAGGAGAGGGGAAGGACTTTGCAGTGTGCTTTGTCCCCTTGCTTGAAGGAATCTCCAAGGGCCTGAGAAGAGCTGGCTCCCTGTTCTGAAGTCCCAGGAACAAAAGGACTTCACCCCCAGCTTCCCTGAACTCTGCTGAGAGAGTTCTGTCCTTCCTAGAGTGCTTGATCCAATTGTGGGGCCTCTGGAAGTTGTACCTGTGCTGGGAAGCTTGAAACTAAGCTTGAGAGACTTTTGAAACTGAAAAGTGTTGCATCGCTCGCTTGCGGAGCGCATCCCCGACAGTGCGAGAAGTTTCCCGCCGCTACAGAGGTCGAGATCGTCGCAGCACCTGACGCCGCTGCCAGAGACGTTGCATCCTTCATTTGCGGGACGCACCAGACCAATGCGGGAAAGTCGAACATCGCTGCGAGTGTTGTCGCAGAGCCTGTCGTCGCTGGGTGAGATCGCCGCACCGCTTGCTTGCGGACCGCATCACGTCGCTGCGAGCATCGTCACAGAATCATCGCATCGAGGAGCTGCGAGAGAGAGGATCACCGCTGGACCGCGCATCGTTGCCCCGGAGATCGTCGCAGCCCCTACGAGATCGTCGCATCATGCCTTTGCGAGAACAAACTTCCTACGGAACCTACGCAGCGGAATCCATACAAGTGGCCTTCCTCCCCATACAGACCGGATTCGTCGCAACACGCCCACTGCTGCAGTGAGGCTTTCGCATCGCCTCCCCAGGGTCTCAGGAGCAACGCATCGCTTGTTTTACACCACACCAGCTTCTGCTTTTGGAACTTTGTTGCAACTAAAAGGTACTGTGAGTAAACGTGACGCAACTGTGAACTTTTCACGCATCAGTAGAGAATTCTATCACAACGTAGAGAATTCTATCGCAACCTAAAGAATTTTAACGTAACCTTAAGAACTCTTTTTGAAACCATATTCTTGAACTGTGTAAGTTGGATTTTTGTCGCTTTGGTCTTGTGTAGTTTAGATTAAATACCTTTATTTTTCTAAACTGTTGTGGAGTCAGTTTATGGTGTTTTCACTGTGTTACTGTGAGTGTTAGTACAAATACTTTACGCGTTGCCTCTGGTTAGCCTAGACTGCTCGTGCCAAGCTATCTAGAGGGTGAGCAGGGGTTATCTCAGAGAGTTATCTCCTTGCCCTGACTAGAAGCAAGGGTCCCTATTTGGACAGTGGTACCTACCTCTGCCAACTAGAGACCCCCATTTCTAACACACCCAAAACAGCCTTAGCAGCATGTTTCTATCTGACTACGAGGCCATCAGTTTAATACTTTGCAATCAAGGACCAACCCACTAGGCTGGACACTTACTTGACCCCATCATTTCTAACATCTCGTTCGACTGTAGCGTTCCCGCTCTCCCCCTTGACTGGTCAGACCACTTCGCTATTTATTTCAGCTTGGCTGTTGAGAGTGCCAAGAAAGCGACTTTTTCCAGCGCTTTGGGTAGCTACAGGGCCTGGGCCAAGCTGAACATTCCCGCGTTTAACACCAAGCTGAAGTGCACTTCTTTGAATCAGGAAGTTTTTCACTGGCTATCCTCTAACATTAACCGTCTTCTGCCACTATGCTCTAGACGTCCCATCACACATCTCCCTCCAGCCTCGTGGTTTACAGACGCCCTGAAAAAACTGAAGTCCAAATGTAAACATCAGGAGAGAACCTGGAGGAAAACATACTCCCCAAGTGATAAACTGAAATATCGCTTAACGCTCAGGCAGTACCACCGAGCCTGCAGAAAGGCGAAAGCTCTATATGTTTCAGAGTCCATCAATAGTGCTACTAGTCGGCCGAAAGCCCTCTTTTCAATGGTGAAGAAGCTGGCGGGCTCAAATACCTCCCCTACCCCCCCGGTTTTGGGAGAAATTCAATGTAACAAAATTGGTGACTTTTTTATATCTAAAGTCGATACAATCTATAACTCCCTTTCGTCCGCCCCCACTGGGATACCTCAGGATCCTCCCATTTCGGGAACATATGGATCTCCATTATTTATGACACAGGTTGTGGAGTGGCCCCAGTTAGATCAGAGCTCGCTTCACGATTGTATGGCCAAGGTAAACTCAGGCTCTCCCTTGGATCCAATCCCTATTGACATTCTTAGACAGCTATCGCCTGATTTACTTTTGGTCATTCAAGAGCTCCTTAATCAGACCTCCCAGGATATTGCAGCATGGATTAGCAAATTTAGTGGCACAAAAATGGAAATTTAGCGGCACAAATATGGAAATTTAGCGGCAATTTTGCGGCATTTTATGTGGCCGTTTTTCCTACAACAAACACAGATATCTTAGTTTTTTAAGTTATTTAACAACATGAAGCTATGTATATTTGGTTTACTTACAATGTAGACACTTTGGGGCATATTATCAAGGACGGGCGATATATTATTGCCGCTTTTATCGGCAGTTTCCTGCCGATAAAGCGGCGATAATGGGCTTGATAATATGCTCTATGAATTCCTATCGAAGCCCATGTTAGATGTCTTCACATCTAACATGGGCTTCGATAGGAATTCATAGAGCATATTATCAAGCCCATTATCGCCGCTTTATCGGCAGTTTCCTGCCGATAAAAGCGGCGATAATGTATCGCCCGTCCTTGATAATATGCCCCTTTGTTTCCCTCGAGCGTGTGCTTCACAATTATGGGCTGCTGCAGTTTTACAGCAAATTTACAACTAGGAAGGAATATTTCTTTCCTGTCCATATTTTGATGTATCTTGCTCCCCATCCCATCCTTCTCCTGTTGTTTCAACAACACCTCCTAACTGTACAGGAGTTTTTCCAGCTAGTCCTGCAGCCACTACGTCTGGTGCACTACGTGATTTTAACATGGCAGCTCCCAGTCTACCAACACATGAGTTGGTGAGTGCCCAATTGTCTATACCATACCTAGGAATCCTACTGGCCCCCACTCCGGTGAAGACACTTGCAGCCAACTAAGGCCGCTTCTCGCCCAGACCAACACAACGCTGTCTGCATGGAACCGCTCAGGGCTGTCATGGTCCGGCCGTATTGCGGCTGTCAAAATGACAATACTCCTGCGCATTCTTTTTATATTTCAGACCCTACTATTAACCCCATTGCCAGCGATCCTCCGTAACCTACAACTCGTCATTAACTGGTTCATCTGGAAAGGCAAGAATCTGCATCTTCACCAACAACAACTTATCCGACCCAAATCGGAGGGAGGCAGGGGGCTTCCCCTGATCCCACGGTATTTCCAGGCTAAACATCTCAGATAATACGTGATGACCTCACTGAGATCACATATGAAATCACCAATGGCATCATTGCTGACGTCATTGTATGAACCAGTGTCATATGGGATACAGAGTATGTGCACATCAAGCAATACCTATGCATACTCCTTTTGGCCTTTGGCAGCGTGCACCACGCATTGGCCACAGTACCTGTTCTGTGTCCAGACCCTGAACCCAAACCATGAGCCCAATCCATTGGGAGGCTAGCCAAACTGCACATAAACTCACGCGGTATGTCCAGACTGTACTTTCTACTAAAAATGGCTTTGCCAATGTTTAAGTCAAATTGACCTTTAGAGAAATATATAGATTTTCAGAAAGGCGAGTACATATAAAAAGCCACTATGGCTTGGTGCGAGTAGTTCATGTAAAATAGAGAACATGGCTAGGGTTCTGTCCGACTAATGAGGCGATTGTTGCAGTTCAGCATTTCTGTGCCGTGGCCAGTGCCTTCTCAGACAGCAGGTGAGTGACAAATTCAAGTAATTAGTAGTAAGGAGAGAGTAGTAACATACATCTGCCCATAGCTGAGGGAGAAGATATGCTATTTAAATTGAGCAGCATTGACATTTACAGTATAACATGCATGCCACTATTTGAAAGCAGAAAAGAGGGAGATTTTAAAAAAGAAATGGGGAGAAGTATCTTACCCATTGACCTAAATTGAAGTGAGGTCAATGTTAGGCAGGGTACAACTGAAATAAAGTCACATTTGGCTTTAACGGTCGTGAGTCTCCTTTCTGAATAATGTGTGTTTGCATCTATTCAGCGCGGACAATTCCCATGAACAGGAGAACAAGAGAAATGAGAACCTACTATAAATTGTATGAATACAAACATTAACAATGTAATTAAATATAAATCATTCATCGTTAACTGTCAGACAGAAGCACAATTATAATATACCCTTAAAAGTAGCATTTTTCAGAGCATGTAGTGTCCTGACACAAATAAGTGAGCAGGGCAGGTTTGTGAAAAACATAAAAGATCTACAAGGGTATTGAGTAGGCCCGGAACTAGAACATTTAGAATAAACGTAGTCCATAAAAGGCAAAGTATGGGAAGGAAAGAGAGGGCAGGAGAAATTGGACTGGACACAGACGCTGCCAGTAAGTGGTAGAGTGAAAGAGCATAGAGCCAACAGAGGATGGGTGCCCACACAGAGAGGAGTGCCTATCTATAGACTCCAGAACCACAGCAAGAGGAACAGTCATGAACTGTGTTTCAAACCCAGGCTTCTCAGATGGGAAGGCTGGCAGAGACACCACAGGCATTACATGATGGTCATTCAGTAGGTGTAGGGAGTGGTTTAAACTTTGTAGAGTATCACGTGGCATCTGGAAGTGGGGGGGAGAGAGAGAGAGAGAGAGAGAGAGAGAGAGAGAGAGAGATCCTGACTGCCCGCCACTACCGTCAGCCGCCATCCGATGCATGCCAGAGCTCACGTAGCCAGGGAGCTTCTATAAGCCCCGGCACTTTGCTGATGCACGCACATGCGTTTCTCTTTCAGTAATCCATTCTTTCAGGGTCAGCCCTAATGAATTCACTTACAGCGATCACATCTCCCTCTGTCAGTCAAAGATGACAGTCTCTTTGTTTCTAGCGAGCACTAATCGCCCGTCCCGTAGAGCTGGTAAGTGCATACTAGTGGACAATGCATAGGTCTAGACTGCACTCCAGGAAGTATATTCTCAGCCATACCACCTGACCTCGATTTGACCTTGAAAAGTCACCTTTACTGCCTCCCTGTTGATCATCTTTATCGATCACGGAGCTTAGTCACTTACCAGACCTTCCAGGATATAGCGGCTTTTGTAAAAATGCAGCGCGATTTCTACAAAAGTGCCGATTTCGTGGGCACTTTTGTAAAAAACGCGGCATTTTTACAAAAGTGCCGATTTCGCGGCAAACCCCAAAATCGCGATATCCTGGAGGGTCTGCTTAATTCCTCATTACGGGAATCTATCGTCCCGGATGAATGGAAAAGAGCCATGGTGGTTCCACTCCTGAAAAAACCCGGCGCAGATCCTAAGACGTTTTCCAACTACCGCCCCATCTCTTTGTTGCCAATGTTCTCAAAGATCTTGGAGAGGCACATTAACACCCATCTAACCTCCCACGTGGAGATTACAGGATTTTTGCATCCGTCCCAATCTGGGTTCCGCACTCATTTCTCCACGGAGACCACTCTTCTGGGGGTTACCGAGAGCCTACGCTCTCGCCTCGATCAGGGCGAAACATCGGCGCCTATACTTTTAGACTTAAGCACCGCATTTGATACGGTCTCGCACCTTGTCCTCTTGAACGCATTAAAGGTGGCTGGGGTGACTGGCTCTGCGCTGGCCTGGCTGTCCTCTTTCTTGAGTGGCCGATCATTTCAGGTTGATTCCTCTAACTCCTCTTCCTCTGTCCGTTCGTCTGCGCATGGGGTACCCAGGGGGCCTCACTGAGCCCTATGCTCTTCAACATCTATGTGAGACCCCTGGCAACCATCGTGGAAGACGCTGGACTCTCCCTCTACTCCTACGCAGACGACACTCAAATTATCTTTTCCCTTTCCTCGGCTGAGCCTAGTTCTCCTTCTGCTCTCAAACAGGGACTCAGCCGAGTGACAGAGTGGATACAGGCGAATCTCCTGAAATTGAACGGCGATAAGACGGAGGTGGTCATCCTGGCCAAGCATAAACATCTCTGGGGCCCCCAACATTGGCCTCCGGAAATGGGCCCGTTACCCCTGCCTGTTGCGCAGGTGCGAAACCTTGGTTTTGTTTTGGACGATTCACTCTCTTTTCGGCACCAAATGGTCAGAGTGGCAGCCACCTGTTTTTCCATCTTAGGGTGGCTCCGTAAAATCCTCTGGATGCTTCCGGACTCGACAAGGCACACTGTAGTCCAGGCTTTGGTCACCTCTCGCCTGGACTACGGAAACGTGCTTTACCTTGGAGCTACCGTGGAAATCCAGAGGAAACTCCAGCTTGTCCAAAACTCAGCTGCACGCCTTCTTTGTAATGTCCCCTGGAGATCCTCTATTTCCCCTTATCTAAAAGACTTACACTGGCTTCGTATCGAAAGCCGAGTTAAATTTAAGGCCCTCTGTTTCATGCACAAGATCAAGCAGGGGTCTGCTCCGGCGTACCTCCAGTCTCCGGTCCAACAATACTCTCCATCTCGCCTCCTAAGATCTTCATCCCTAGGGAATTTTCTGGATTCCACGTTTTAAACTGACAAGAATGGGCGGACGCTCCTTTTCTTGTCTGGCTCCTAAACTGTGGAACTCCCTCCCTGCCGCGCTGAAACTCGAACCATCTTGGATGAAATTTCGAAGAGATCTCAAAACTTGGCTCTTCCCTCAGTGATAGTTGTTGGACTTTCAGTGCCACCTCAAGCGGCGCCGGGAGACCCCATGTGGGTAGCTGTGCGCCTTATAAGTCTAACTACAAAATCTGGCCTTTCGCAGGGGACTAAAAACCTGGCTCTATCCCCAGTAATTCCCCCCCACCCTCCACTCAAGCAAGGTTGTCGTCTCTCTCTCTCTGTTGCCAAGCGCCTTGAGACCTTTTGGTGAAACGTGCGCTATACAAGAGCATATGACTATGACTATGACTATGACTAATTACGCAGAAAGGGTTAAACCTCTCTACGAAATATTCAAAGCTGATTTCAAACCTACTAATTGGACTCAAAAACACACAGACATTTGGCGTTCAGTACAAACAGACATGTTGGCAACAACACACTTACAAACACGCGACAATGTACGCAACCTTGTATCCGAATCATCCCAGGGAGATGCGGATTCACATACCTAACCTTTAGCGAAGTTGAAAAGGTGCCAATAGCTTAAAAGTCACACTTGTACACACAAGCTGAAATTAAATTCACTTCAACAGAAAAAATTCTCACAGCGGTTCAGACTGCTGCATCAAAGGAGAGAGCCATAGCACAGGATAAACGCATTAAAGTCATTACACCTGTACCTGCATTAGAGGCAGTGACGAAGGCAAGCATTCCAAATGCAACAGCTCTACATCCGAGATGGATACAATGGGTTAATTCTCTTGCTGCAACAGACGTTGAATATGTTTTTGACCCTTACTTGAAGACACAGGAATTTCTCCAATACGAACAAGAATGTTCTTTGTCTACTGAAATTCTACCTCTAGAACATTACAGCTGTATAATATATACAGACGGATTAGCACAGCCCGCAATTGGGGGCAAACAAGCTTACAGTGCTGGGTGCGCGATTGTTAAAGGTCGCTGACACGATGGTAAATTCAGACCTATGGTCACAAAAACTCACACTCTCGGAGACTGTACAGCTCAGCGAGCTGAACTACAGGCATTCAAGATGGCGCTTGAAAATACCGATCGTGAATCCCCCACACACATTGTGTGCGATTCGTATTACTGCGTCCAATCTTACAATGAATATCTGCAGACCTGGGTTCAAAATGGCTTTAAATACGCAAAAGGTGGCACAATCAAGCATAAAATGCTTTGGGAACAAGTAGTTCTTTTGCAGAAAGAACTACAAAAGACTCACATGATTCATACACTGAGTCATCAGGTTGATGGCGTTCACATTGACGGGAATTCATTGGCTGATGAAGCCGCAATGGCAGCTGTGCAAACAGCTTCAGTAGCTGCTATTACTCGTTCAAAGACGAAAATAGACAGCGAGATAATGCAAGCAATCACTGCTTCAATAAAAGACAGTGGTAAAACACTACCGAAGGACTTTCCACTCAAGTACTCATATGTAACTGATGCGAATAATATTCTTTTTGCTCGAATCCCTGGAGTGGGGGATAGAGTAATCCCAAACATGGGACACAGGTTAGGACTAATCTTAGCAGCACACAAAGGTCTTGCCTCTGCACACGCAGGTGTTTCTGCCACAGTTTCATTATTAAAACAACGATACTGGTGGCCGCGCATGAGGAAAAAACCCAGAAGCTATGTTTTGGAATGTGAAATATGCCAGAAAATGAAAGTTTCAACAGTGAAATGGCCGGCGAAGACGCCCCATTCTGATTTCAGATAAACCACTAGCGTGTGTTTATCTGGACCACTGTGGTCCCTTACAAAGGGATGGCAATTATAAATATATCATGGTCGCAGTGGATTCATGCTCAACATTCATTTGGATGTGACCCCAGCGCTCAGCTGACGCTCGAACTGTTATAAAAGATTTGCGAGTCTTCATCGACACATACGCAATCGGCACGCTACATTCTGACCAGGGTCCTGCGTTGAGCTCTAGGGCTTACAAGGAGGCCATGGCCAGTTTGGGCGTTGCTTCGTGATTTTCAAGTCCATTCCATCCTGAGGGAAATTCGGTTGTGGAGAGAAAAAAATGTGACATAAAGCAATCTATAACAGCTAGGGTATTAGGTTCGGGTGATGGGTGGGTCAAACATCTAATAAATGTCCAACATAGTCTTAATAACCTGCCAAGAAATTCTCTGTGGGAATCACTCCATATGAAATCCTTTTTGGTACTAGAATGTTGGTCAAAGATCTCGATCGTCACACTTCAGTGGTGGAACAAAAACCCTTTGATATCAAAGATCGTTTGGCTGTTTTACAGCACTTAAATGAAACAAGAAGAAGTCCAAGCAATTCCAGCAAAAAACAAACGACCACTGAAGAAAAACCACCTGTCCCAGCAAGACCTGTCTGGATTCCAAAGATTGGGGATCTGGTCAGGGAGAAAATAGCGGACAAGAAGGAATTTGGGCCTTCTTACAGAAAACCAGTACCTGTACTAGCAATCCACGGATCAAGAATAGTACTACTGCCGCCCCTCGCTGGAGAAAAGGAGAACCGGTCTGTGTCAATTGACCTGGTAAAATCACACCATGTGGCCGATAATAAGTTGTAGGCCCAGTGGACTCCCAAGATGTAGTAGACGACCAAATCTTGCTACTATCCAAGAGGTTCAAACTGAAAGACTTATCACCTTTGATAAAGCTGCAGTAAGAAAAGAAGGACTACAATTTGATTTGATTTTTTACAAAACAGACTGAACTTGGCACTAAGTAATGTGCTTAAAGTAGAACTATTCTAAGAGAACAAGAATTCCTTGAACACTTCCTAAGAAACAATATTAGCCTAATCCACAAACAAAAACAGTATGTATATTCTGCTCTGGGATGGTCTCGACTTGTTTTCTTCTGTACCTAAGAGCCATTTAATAAATGTAATTTTCATGATTCATTCTTTTAGCATTGCTAATATCTTATGATTTGCTTACAATAAAGGAATTTGCTTTAAATGTGTACTATACAAAATGCTCATTTTTTCATGTGCATCCATTTCAAATGCATTTTATATGATATTTTGGGGGTTGTAAACACATGCACTAGATTATATGTTTTAGTATTTAGTCTTAGATGAACATAATAGCGTGGAGTGGGTGTTATGCATTATTTTAGGACCCTGTTGTAAGTTTCCCAATTCATGCCCTTATATAGGTATAACTCACTACATCTTATACAGGCATAGAAAGCATGACCTTATTTAGGCATATCTCATGCAGTCCAAATACGGCAGGGCTACTTCCACTATTTCCGAAAATCCACAACGATTTCTTGGAAAAACCTGCCTTCAGCAGTCAGGGACTTCCCCTTGCTTGAGCACTGATTCATCCAAGAACTCATGGAGTTTTCAAAGAACTGAGACTCTTTGATGACATTATTATGTCCAACCATATGTCAAACCAGGCACCTTCAAGGTATAAATATGCCCACACTTGCCCAAGCAAACACAAGGTGGTTTGGAGCAGTTCGACTATCTACTTGCCCGACGCAGCCTGCCACAGCAAGTGCCGTAGGAAGCCGACCCTCTAGCAGACGCACTGAGAGAGACGCCCTCTTTTCTCCTGCCGAGAAATTCAGCTCCAGTGTTTTCAAACTACCCTTGCGAGTTGTTGAGAAATCGAGTCCGGAGACCAGCTTTCTCGATTCTAAACTAAGGTACGGAGCGGATTAGACTCTTAGAGAAATCTTGGGTAGATTCTTGGCAAAAGAATACTACATTTATGCTACACCTCACTTACTTCTTCCCTCGTACTAAGCTTAGGTTAGGTAAACCGGGGTAGGCGTATTTTAGAAGCACCAGTTGAGTACTTTTAGCCTCTGTTAATTATGTATGTATTTTTATATGGTTTAGGAACCATACAATGCTCTTACAGTATTATTTTTTTCTACTATTTATACTGTACGCATTATATTTTACAAACTGTGTTACGATTGTAGCAGTTAATTTCTTATGCTTGAGAAAGAAGACTGTTCCATAAATCTTTTTATTGAAAACACCCATATATCTATTTCTCTGCACCTCTAGTGAAACGAAGCATGCACGATTGACTGAGTGAAATATCCATCTATTGTTTCCACGAATCTGAAGATACGTTTTATCTTGGGAAACTATATTGTCATGTTTATGCGGTTGTCAGAAACTAATCCCTTCTTGTGAATTCGAGAAATTTTTTAGTGACCTCTGAGCTAGCTGGCACACACAATTAAGTTTAGTATATTCGGTAGAGACCTAGTCGACCTCAGTCCTACGTCTAATCTACAGGATATATAATTCCAATGCGCAGAGCCTATTGGGAATATAGGAACTACACAACAATGTCACACCATGGACAAGTAAGGTCTGTACCTCCACATTATGTCATGATGCACAGTACTGTGCAGACATACAATGTGATAACTAGTAAACTGTGTGGTACATAACCTGTAAATAAGATACATCTAACACCAAGCTTGAGGGGTGCACTCCAATGACCATTTCTCCTCTGTTCCACAGGTGACCAAGAACTGACAGGAGAAGATGATCACACCAACCTGCTGAGCCATTCTCCACCCCATGAACATGGACTCTCTGATGCTGACTCCCTGGATTTCGAGGATGCAGAGCCAGAAGCCGGCTTATCCCCACTGTCCCCCCGCCACCACATCAGCAACAACAACTAGGCTTACCCCTGCTGTAATGACCTGTGCGGCCTCCACCAACACCTGTGCTGCCTGTAACACTCTCCCTGCCTCAGAGGATGACCACCCCACCCCACTATCTGAGGAGGGCAGGGAGAGTACGTGGGTGAGTAGAGTGATGACGCCACAGGTCTGGAACAGCAGGGCAGGTGGGAGCGCAACTGGGCATCAAAGCCACCGGACACTGGGACCGAAGCCCTGGCCAACATCGCCAGAGTCCTTGGGGCCTATGAACGAGCCCAGGAACACACGGGCCAGGCTCTTGAAGATTTATGTGAGCTCCGCCTGCTGCTGAGGACAATAGACACCCGCTTGGGCCAAATTGTGGACCTCTTGGGCCAGCTTGTGGCAGTTCTAAGAGACAGGTCTGCGGCACAAACAACAGCTCCACCTCCCCCCAGTGGCCCGCATGATGACAGTTCTCCAACCTCCCCTGCAGCCACAGAGAGGGGGCCTATTTTACACGTTTCCCTGGCTGCATATCATGATGGGAGGGTCCTGCAGTGTTTTTGCAGCCATGCAGTTAGACTGCAGTTTGGTAAATGGGAGTCAGGACAGATATTGCCTGTGCTAATGGATGTTTGGGCCCATGAGGTTCTTCACAGGCTCATCTGTGACATTATAGAGAGTTTATATCCAGGGGGTACTGATGGAAGTGTGTCTGACTCAAAATTGCCACCATAGATATGTCAGCAGTATGCACAAGAGTGAAATGCCTGAGGGTGACACTCGGTGGAAATTCAACTATGAAACAGCAGATTGGTGTACTTTTGAAACATCCCCCTTCCATTTTTTCATCATATTGTGTACTGACTCACATGTGTCCCGCTGAGCCTGCAGCTGAGGACCCCCCGCCAATTATTCAAGGGGCGATCAAAGAAATCCCAGGCAGGTAAGAAACGAGGAAGATAGAGAGTTAAGGTGTGCCAGCAGGCTCGTGTCTATATACAAAAAGATTTTTTCTGCATAATGAGTCAGAGGGTGAACTGCATGACATAGAGGCGGTAATTTAAATGTTGACATACAACGAGGGTTAGAGATGGGAGGGGTTGACACAGGATTAAGTGAAGGAAAAGATACGCACGCATACTTTTTATTGTGTCCAGGTTATGAGAGCATTAGAGGGGGGCACCATGGATAAGCATGATGACGCTCTAAGAGAAATACCAATGATCACTTTGGGCTAACAGTATAGAAACGTTCCCAGGTGTAAGGCTACTTTTTCACAACATTAAGTGGGTCGATCTGTTTTTACCAAATATGTAATTTTGAGAATGGATGATTAATTGGTACATGTTTGATCATTTTTAGTGACCCCCGAAGAAGGGTGCTGCGTCGCACGAAATGCATTGGGTTTTTAATGGAATAAACATTGCCTGAGATGAGCCTGGCATTTATCGTATTTATTGAAGAGGTCTGGACGGGCACAGAATAAATATAAGAAACTTGAAATTTAGAATGGAATAAAAATACATAAGTGGAGAAAAAAGTAAAGTTTACTAAATGAAGATTTGGATAAAAATGGTTTAAATTTTGAATGCCGCAAGGGCGGCGTACAGCTGTGCATTTGGCTGGGGCATTAACATGTCCCATTTGTATTTACCTAGGTCGTACCAGGTGGGAATTGGGCATGCCACATACCAATCTGCACGCTATCACTACTTATATGACTATGAACATGGGAAAAAAACTGTTGATAATAGGTGTGCATCCCTCATCTTTCAGATTGTCATATCCGTCATATCCGCCTGGCATCCCACTTGCAATTGATGGAATGGAAATGCTTCCTGTTCCTGTAGATGTACTCACGTGCCTGTGGTGGAACCATGCCAACATGTAGGCAATCAATGGCACCAACAACATTAGGGATGTGACTAAGGACATAGAAATCACCCTTCACGTCACCAATTCATGCCTCCTGGGGAAATGGATGTATCTGTTCCTGTAGGTCATCATAGCAGACAGGACATCACGTAGCACCATGCTGAACATATGTTGTGACATCCCACCTGCGGTGGACACCGTGTCCTGGAATGAACCAGTAGCAAAGACATGCAGGGCCACCATCACCTTAAACATTGGTGTCAAAGCAGTTGGATAGGTTCTGCGAGGCCTCAGATGGGGTTCCAACACAGCACATATATGTCTTGAAGGGTAGGTTGATCCAGACGGAATTTCTGTAGGATGTCCACATCCTCCAAGTCCGCCAGCACTGTGAATAAACAATGCACATTTGGTCGTCTACTAGGTGAGATGGAAGGGCAGCAAAACACACAAGATGATGGATGGAATGTTGCACAATGGCAAAACATTCACCTCCAGTCACAGATCTGGGTTTAACCCATCGTTATTTTGCTCACCAAGCCACCCCAGTTCAGAAATGGCCATATGCAAATCAGTCATGACCCTGTGCCTCATGGGAACAGTCCTGACCGAACTGCCAAACCATGTCTTCCCTGGACCGGAATCAAGCATCCTAGGACCGGTTTCTGGCTATCAGCCTTCATCAGCCAGGATAGCTTGATTCCAGTGGCGTAGTGAGCACAGGACCCACGTCTGGGCATTCCCTTCCCACATTCTGTGAAGAGCAAAACACACAAGATGATGGACAGAATGTTGCACAATGGCAAAACATTCACCCCCAGTCACAGATCTGGGTTTAATCCATCGTTATTTTGCTCACCAAGCCACCCCAGTTCAGACATGGCTATATGCAAATCAGTCTTGACCATGTGCCTCATAGGAACAGTCCAGACTGAACTGCTAAGCCATGTCTTCCCTGGACCGGAATCAAGCATCCTAGGACTGGTTTCTGGCCACCAGCCTTCATCAGCCAGGATATCTTGACTCCAGTGGCGTAGTGAGCATGGGACCCACGTCTGGGCATACCCTTCCCACATAGGGTGAACAGCAAAACACACAAGATGATGGACGGAATGTTTCACAATGGTAAAACATTCATCCCCAGTCACAGATCTGGGTTTAATCTGTCGTTATTTTGCTCACCAAGCCACCCAGAGATGAAAGGGCACACATGCTAATTAAATCCCCCTTTGTGATGTGTCCAATTTCTTACGTGTTCACTGAGACAGCGCCAACAATGACTGGCAGAAACACTTCAGTTTACAGCACAACTCACATGTAGGGACACCTTGATCTAAACTAGTCACACACTTGTCCAGTATTCACACAGTGAGTACCCTCAAAACAGAATCAGACTATGTGAATTCCAAAAGGTACATTTCAACATCCTGTGTCACCAGCCCTGAGAGTAGTTGACACAGCACATGTATGAGACAGCAACACTGCTTGCCTCCACGTAGCTGCTGTTCCTGTCACATCTACTTGCGTAAGTTGGACAGGGCACCCAGTAACAACACAATGTGCACAGTGTGTGCACAAAGAGCAAGTATCATCATGAGTTCATCAGTCTACACAGTGAAATAGGCAGTCAGTCAGTCAAACTAGCTTTATTCGATAACAGGTATCTTAAAAGCATTAACAATCTTACATTCATCACTACTTATTAAAAAAGACGGTACGAGTTATCAAAAATCATCAAATTACAATGTAAAAATTCTTCAATTCAATAGATTCATTAGAGTCTCATCACCCATATGCAATTAAGACAGACAATAGCAAATAATACTTGTGACACTACTAAAATTAAAAACAGTTCCAACCCTCCTCGCAAAATACAAACATTTTCAGTTTTTTGTTTTTGCCTTGTACGCGAGGGTCATAATATAAAAGTAAAAGTCCAGTATGGACTACAGAGAATGTTAGCTAAGAAATAAGATAAAAGCATGATAGTTCGTCAGCAAACCCCTCGCAGGATTTAGACCTTATTATCCAAACACAGCCAAGGTACTTGGCCACTCCACAGGCAAAAAGAGTCTGTGCGTCTGACTTTAAAATGCGTATAGCAGTGTCATGTTCATATGTGCCCAGTTGTCTACAAATGGGCTTTTACCATCTCGTTCTAGGACTTTTGTAGGCTGGGCAAACAAACATGAGGTGGGTCACACTCTCAGTCGGTACTTTGCAACATTCTCAAACCCCCATAATTAAGCACCTTAGAGTGCTGAGCTAACCACTTTTGCTGCATAGATTGTAAGGGCAGGGGCCACAGGACTGCTCTGTGAGAAGTGGTGTTCTCTGGCTAATGCTCCTGCAACACGGTTATGATTTAGGAGAATTTTGTCTATGGGGTGACTCCACTGCATTTTCTCAGCTAGCCTTATTGCTAGGTAGTCAAAGGTTGCGACTTTTTCCAAGCGGATTGCATCTAGGGTGAGGTCGCCTCTATATGGCCTATGAGGGTTAAACACCATAAATTTGGTCTTCGAGGAATTGATAATCAACCTCCTGGACTTGCAAAAGAGATGGAATCTGTCTAAAAGCTTTTGCAGCCCCACCGGTGTCTTAGATATAAGAAGCGTGTCGTCTGCAAAGAGGAGGGTGGGGACCCTGTTGCCTGCCAGGGCTTGGGTGTCAGATGGAAACTCTTTGAGAAAGCTGACCACCCCATTCATATATAAAGAGAACAGGGTGGGCGCCAAACCACAGCCCTGGTGTACTCCTCTATTGACTGGGATCCTGTCTGTTTTCTGGCCTTGGAACCCCCACCTCACTTGAGCATAGTTGCCCTCCTGCAGACAGGTTAACAGATTGGGCAACAGAGGTGGAATTCCCCTTTCTCCCAGCAGGTGCCACAACTGCTTACAAGGCACCAGGTCAAAGGCATTCCTTAGATCTATAAATGCCAAGTAGAGACTGCCTGTGCCAATGGGCAATTGCTTGATATTGGGAAAGGATATTTTCTTCATCCACACAGTAGTGAATTCTCTGCAATAGCACCCTGTCAACTACATTCTACATGGTGTCAATCGGGCTTATTGGGCGGTAGTTGGCGGGGTCTTCCCTAGCAACTTTTTTAAAGATGGATACCACCTCAGCGCCCTTCCATGACTCTGGTACTGCACTACCCTTTGCAATGGAGTTAACTAGAAGCATAATGTAGGTTGCCCAGTTGCGGGGGTCCGCAAGGAAAAAATCCCTAGGAAGGCCATCGGGTCCCGGGGCTTTTGCTGGAACTATTTTCATTATGGCTACCTCCACTTCTTCCAATGTAAAGAGGTCAATGATGTTCAGAGTGGGATTAACACTTGGTTGATCATAGAATCCTACTTGGAGGGTTCAATTAGTCCCAGAATAAAGCCTCCCAAAATAATGATACCAATCCTCGTTTGTAATGCGGTTAGGAATTAGGTCTGGGTCTTTATTACCAGACCTCCTTACCAAATTCTAGAAGAGGTTTGTGTCTTTAGATGTGCTTTCATTTTTTAAGTTCTGCCAGTGGTACTCTTCTCACTCAAGCTTAGCACGATGGACAGCAACTTTGTAGTTCTTTCTTGAGTCTCTTATTAGTGAACAGTGTTTGCTTTTTAATGCTAAAACCAAGGCCCTCTTTTTCTGCCTGCAATCCCCGCTGAACCAGCTGCAGCACTTTTTGACACCACTACTTGGTTTCTAGCACTGCCCACTGTGAAGAACGCCCCGATCTGAGCTGTCATTCTGTCATATAATTCTGGTATCTTTACCTGGCCATCTAAATGGTCATAAGCCTCTCTTAGTGCAATTGTATTTTCACTCAAGGCTTGTCTAATGCCAGCTATTTGGGATTCTTGGGTAGCGACTCTAGGCCATTTTAGGAACCTTCTGCAGTTTGAAGGGATCAGTTCTTTTGTTAACATACAGGGCCCCAAAACCTGGGTTGAGAGTGAAGAAAGAGCCCAGGGGGTTTTCATACTCAAACTTAATGTATTGTGGTCGCTGTCAGAAGAAGGAATCACTTTCATGTCTATTATCATATTCCAAATTCCCACATCTTCTAATATATAATCTATTTGTGAGGGGCAATTGACTGTTATATGTATTAGCTCCTGTGAGATCAGAAGGAGTTCTGCCATTCGCGGCCCTTAAATCAGTTTCTAGGGCAAGTGCACTGATCTGTATTACTACTTGAGTCCATTTTATAATGGGAGGGATATTTAACAAAGGAACACCCCACTTGATATCATCTTCCTCTGTCCCTAACAAGTCATCAGAACCCAGTGGCTCAAAAGTGCAGTTAAAATCCCCTGCAACCATTATATAAGAATTTTGTGGGCAATTACATAATTCCTGTTCTAAGGAGAAGACAACGTTTGACAATTTGCCCCCTGGCGTTCCCCTTATATAAACATTAAACAATTCAAGTGTCTTTCCACCTCTGCTTCCCTTAATCGAGAGCCACATAATATCTAAACTATCACAGTGATGTTCGGTGATATGACAACCTATATCTGTCTTGACCCAAACAATAAGATCTCCAGATGTCCTCCCCCTCCCCATAGAGGTGGCTGGTTTAAAGAAACAAATATAGCCAGATTTATATAATGGAGCTAAACACCAGGTTTCTTGGAATATGCAAATGTGATGGTTCTCAAACAAGTCATTCCAATCAGGCAACAACATGTTGCTATGGAGACCTGCAATATTCCATGAAAGAATTTTTAACTGAGATGTTAGGGTTCCATCGTTCGAAGGAGTTTGTTGTGACAAGGAGAGTGAGACGGGAAGTGAAGCAGAGGTTTCAATGGCCACTGTGATACCCTGGTCACTCAGATTACATGCTAGGTCAACGCTATGTCTATTGAAATTTAGCAGGGGTGGGAAATCTTCATAGGTGGAAACTGATCGAATATTACTAGGACCACATTAGATATTAGTGGGTCGGAAAGTATGTAGTTCCTGCCGAGGCCGGTCGACCTGATATAGTCAGTCCACCGCCTCAAGCAGGGACCCTCTTGATGGGGATAGTAACTTTGCGCTGTTGCGGGCCCTAGCTACATTGTTGGTAGGGAAGAGCCTAACCTGTATAGATGAGGAATCAAGAGAGCAGGTCCTATATTCTAGTGCCAAAAGGTTTTCCGCCATGTCAGGGTTAATCAGAGTAAGTTTAATGCTGTCCATAAGTTGACTAGAGGATGTTCATCTCCATGCTCTGATTATATCTTCCCTGGTCAACCCTGACGTGGTGTAGCCAATGTATGGACCTATTTATCAGGGAGTCCTCGTTCTCATATCTGCCTCTTGAACTAATCTTGGGTACCTTGACCACATAAACTGTCTTTGCTTTTGCTGGGGTACAGGGAAGTTGGTTACTCTGTTGTAAGGGTACATTTGTGCTCAAAAGTGAAACAGGGAAGAGATCATTTGTCCTTCTACGATTCGCAGTAACTTTAGAATACAGTTGGTTTTACAGGATATTGGGGGGGAGGGTTCCAGGAGGACCTGCCAGCTTAGCTCGTCCAGATGGAACTGTGGATGCTGATAACTGGGCGCTATTTATCTGATTTCCTGGCGTTGCTACATGATGTGAGTTTGGTGGTACAAAGGAGGCTAATATGTGTGATGTATTGTTAGGAGCTAGCAATTTAACAGTGGCCACAAGCTCCTCAATCATTGCCTTCACAGACCCAACCTCCTTCCTGAGTGAATTTACGGTCTGGATGATGGCCTGTGTTGAAGAGGTACAAAAGGGGGTGGTGATGGACGGAGCATCTGAACCAATCAAACACTCACACCCAGTCAACAGATCTGGGTTTAATCCATCTCCGTTCTTTAGCCCACTCTGCCACCCCAGTTCAGACATGGCCATATGCAAATCAGTCTGACCCTGTGCCTCATGGGAACAGTCCAGCCCAAACTGCCAAGCCATGCCTTCCATGGACCGTAAACAAGCTTCCAAGGACCGGTTTCTGGCATTTCAGCCGTCTTCAGCCCGGCTTGGTTGAATCCAGTGGCAAAGTGAGCAAGGTACTCACATCTGAGCATAACCTGCCAACTTATGGCGAACAAAGTGGTACAAGAGGGGCTGGTGGCATCAAACTCAGTTAAGTTCTTCTCTGTGGCTATGATGGAACATGGAGATGCAACATCCTCACAGCAATCAGGCTCCCCAGGTAAGACTGTAAATCGATTTGTACAAATAATTGATGTCTCAACATGGGATATCGAGTCCTGGACAGGAGAAATGGGAAAATAGGGAGGAGTATCAGTCGTTAGCTGCGTGTTAGGGCCCGATTGCACGGTCTCCAAGTTGGCTGCTATAGCCTTGCGATTAATTTTCTGAAACATTGGCGGGACATTGGTTGGACACAGGAGAGTTGTTTTTCTTGCAGGTAAGGAATTACCTGGGCCGGGGTCAAGGGCAACTGGGAAATCAGCTCCCAATAACCCTTCACATTCTGTGATTAGGTTGTCTATTCTATTCATAACACAGATGTTAGTCTTGTTTGCTCTCTTTGTTATTTTCCTCACTTTTTTCCCTTTCCCTGCCCCACCAGGAAGATCACTTGTACCCCCAGTGCCCGCCATGGTTTTCCTTTTACCCATTATACCCTAAAAAAATACAACAGGATCACAAGTTAGTGTACTTACAGGAAATGGAAGATGATAAGCTTTAAAACCTTTATGCACTTGCGCTATCTTTATACAACTTCATAAGTCCTGATGGGAAAAGTCTAACGGTAGAACAGAAATGGTTTGTATCCCTTGAACAGCACAGTACCTTAAGAGTCTTTCGGTGTATTGTTCCAGAGATAAATCAAAAGGGGTCTGGCCCTGCGCTGCCTCATCATGGCTTGTCTTGGATGGGCACAGACGGGCAGGCAGCGACTGTAGGCGAACGGCTCCCGCGGGTGCTGCAAGTGCTTTCAACCCCTCCGGCGCGTGAAACTGGCATTGGCGCCTCCTGGCGCAGCAGGGTCTCTTGGGGCTTGTAGTCCTCCTGGCAGTTCAGCAACTTAAATAATCAGTCTTGGTAAGGTTCTGCAAATGTCATTAGCTTTCTGCCGGTTTTGCAAATATGAATATCCTGGCCCAGCCCAGACCGGCCTCATTCGGCCTCTGACGGCAGTAGGCCATGAGCGCGCCGCTGGGGCTGATGGGAGATGTAGTTTCTCCCGGCCCATTCAAAAATACTCACACTCCTTTTTACCGGTGTGTCACAGGACTCAGAGTGTTCCTTTCCCCGTTGCAGCAGAGGACCAGCAAGACCAAACGCAAACCAACAGTCCACAAAAGACTCCCTTGTATAGTCAAACCTAGGGGTCAGCGGGGGAGCGGTTCCGCATCTTACTGCTTGCTTGCTCTGCTTCTATTCTGTTCAGCTCTCTCAGCTGCCTGCTACTGCAGGAAAAGGCAGCCGATATCAACAGGATCAGCAGTGGAACGGTGTAGCCTCTTGCTCCGCTGCGCTCTGCTCACCCAGCACCAGCACCAGCACGTGGCTGCAAAAAAAAGGCAGCCAGTGCCGGTATCGGCAGGATCAGTGGTGGTGCAGTGATTCAGTGTGGCCGCGGTTTGATGTATTTTCCGTGGTTCGATGTCTTCCTGTTACCCGCTAGCTCTTGCTCGATCAGCGGTGGTGCCGTGATGTGGTGGTGCCGTGATTCTGCAGAGCCACGTTTCGGCATAGCTGCTGTAGGTGTAGGGGCTCGGTGGCAGTGATTCACTATTTCTGCAGAGAAGCTGGAGACCCCACTCAGAGCTCTGTATTAGCAGAAGGTTCAGAGCTGCAGCTGAGGCGCGCTGTGGAATAGGCACATTATGTAGTCATACCTTCATTACTGTGTGTCGCTTAGCCATCTCACACACTGAAATGTGTACACATGTGGGAGTCCATCACACCAGAGATGTGTGTACATGCACAACAATTTCATAAGTGGTATGTAAGTGAGTACATGCCCGTGCATGTAATCAAGTGCACTGACATGGCATGTGTGATCATCAGTGTGCTAAATGTCACACTAGCAATGCTGAGCACTATCTGGTGACATAATTCATGTGTCTACTGTACAATCTTTTGAACTGACCATTGACAATGCCACTGCATGATGTGCCCATAGGTGCTATAAGCGTGCACCGCCAACACAATCACAGCCATGGGCAGCAATATCAAGCAGCCAAATCACGGTAGCGACGGCCTGGCCCCTACAGAGGGCCACAGCCAATGCCCACCGCAATTGAAGTAGTAATATTCACATTGTAAAATGGCGGCTGGTGTTTTCTCCCACACAGTCACGGCCATGGGCACCAATATCAAGCGGTCAAATCACGGTAGCGACCGCCTGGCCCCTGCGGTGTGCCACCACAAATGCCCATCTCAATTCCGTTAGTGGTATTCACATTGTAAAATGGCAGTTGGTGTGATCCGCCAACACAATCACGGCCATGAGCACCAATATCAAGTGGCCAAATCTTGGTGGCGACGGCCTGGCCCCTGCTGTGTGCCACCGCAAATGCCCATGCCCTTACAGCCAATGGGAAACGCATTTGCGGTAGCCAAATGGATTTTTGAAAACAGCGGTAGGCATGCTCCACTATCGCAGGCCGGTCATTGGATGCAATTGCAAGATGCACGATCACTCTAGCAACTGCATGGCCCCTGCAGTGCGTTACTGCTAATGCCAAAGCCCTTACAGCCTATGGAAAATGCATTCTCAGTAGCCAAATGCATTTGTGAAAATCTCGGTTGGCTTGCTCTGCTACCGTGGGCCGGTCATTGGATGCATTTGAATATGTGTGATACACTGCCTACCATGCTGACTTCAGGGGAAAGAGGTTTGTAGCCTATTTTACACGTTTCCCTGGCTGCATATCATGATGGGAGGGACATGCAGTGTTTTTGCAGCCATGCAGTTACACTGCAAGTTTGGTAAGTGGGAGTCAGGACAGAAATTGCATGTGCTAATGGATGTTTGGGTCCATGAGGTTCTTCACAGGCTCATCGGTGACATTACAAAGGGTTTCCGTCCAGAGGGTTCTGATGGAAGTGTGTCTGACTCAATATTGCCACCATGGATATGTCAGCAGTATGCACAAGAGTGAAATGCCTGTGGATTGCACAAGACAGATCTTGCGATAACAGTGTGAGATTGTAAGATCATGTCCCTATATGTGACCTCCATGACACAGGTAGCCATTCGCAGGCCAAGGACTTTCAGGGGTGTGCAGTGTTGGACACAGTGAGTCTGCCCCAAAACATCATTTGCAATGTAATGTATGTCTTGCTCCCTCACATACTGCATTGTAGATGCGGGCCATCTTCCCCTTCCTTTTCATATCTGAAAAGCTGTGCTAAGTGTGTGCTTGCTCCTGTACTGAGACACAGTGTCACATAACACTGTGTCACTGAAATTAGCTCTCCTTGCCTCCTATGCCTGCAGCTCAAAGTCTACCAGTGGAAGGCCATATGAAGGTCAATTGCACGCAAGGTGCAGGCTCTGGGTTTCTCCAACCAACGGCACACACACGGTCACAAGAGGTGGAATGACATCTGGGGGCTGAGCAAAAACGTGGCAGAGATGACGCTGGGGCTGCTCCCTTGGACTGGCACGTTGGCGTGTAGGAGCATGACACCCCTAATTGCCCGCATCTTAGCTGTGACACAGCTGAGCTGGATGAACGTTGGAGTGCCCATCGGCAGCAAGCTGGGGTGAGTATTCTTCAAAGGGTGACATTGGGTGCCAGTGACTACATGTATTCCAACCCTGAGCCATTTATTTTATTTATTTATATTCTTATATTGCGCCTGACTCGACCCCCGAAGGGGTATCTCCGCGCTTGTGCCTTTAGAAGAATATAGCTTATGCTGGTCCATGGTCAGAGGGATTTAATAGACTTCTGATTTAAGTTAGTTACATGTTTGTGAATAGATGGGTTTTAAGGGACTTTCGGAAGGTTAAGTGATTAGTGATTTGTCTCAGCATATGAGGCAGTGAGTTCCAGAGGACAGGTCCCATATGGGCGAGGGCACGTCCTCCCTGTCTAGATCTTTTAATTCTGGGTACCTGTATTAACTGCAAATTGCTGGAACGTAAAGAACGTCCAGGAACGTAGGGTAGGAAGTTTTTTTTCAGATACTTGGGACCCGTACCCGACAGAAATTTGTGAATTGTAGTTAGGATTTTAAACTTAATGCATTGCCGCACTGGGAGCCAGTGAAGTCTAGTCAGCAAAGGGGGGGAGGGAGTCCTAGGTGGAGCATTCAGGACAAGCCTCGCCGCAGTATTTTGGACTATCTGCAATTTGTTAAGATGTTCTTCATTTGCTGACAAGAGAAGACCATTGCAATAGTCCAATCTACTGATGACTAACGCCTGGACCAGTGTCTTCCTATGGCTGTCGGGTAGGTATGGAAAGACCCTTCTCAGCAAACCAATGACACGAAAGCAGGTGCCGGCCACTTGGTCCACATGATCTTTAAATGTTAGTGCTTGATCTAATAGCACCCCCAAGTTTTTAACGGTCCGTTTAGGGCTGGGGACAGGCCCCAGTTCCAGAGGCAACCACTCAGGGGACCACACTATCGTCGCTTCCCCAAACAACACAACTTCAGTTTTTCCTACATTGCATTGTAGGCAGTTCATAGCCATCCATTCTGATACTGCCCTCATTCCGTCTGCAAATGATTTTTTTTGTGCAGGCGTAAAGGTCTTAAAAGGGAACAGAAGTTGTGTGTCGTCAGCAAACGACACCGGGGTGAACCCAAAAGATCTTACTAAGTCAGCCAAGGGGGCCACATACACATTAAATAATGTGGGGCTTAGGCATGAGCCCTGTGGCACTCCCTTGGTGAGCTCCCTAGAGATGGATTGGAGGGGCCCAACCTGACTTCTTGAGTGCGGCCTGAGAGAAAGCTCTCCATCCAGGACAGGGCCACACCCCCCAGTCCCACCTCCCTCAGACGACCGAGAAGCACCTCACGTAACACCGTATCGAAAGCAGCGGATAGATCCAACAGCACCAGAATCATGGACCCCCCTCCATCCAGCGTCATCCTGATGTTGTCGGTCACTGTTAGGAGGGCTGATTCGGTGCTGTGATTGGGCCTGAACCCAGATTGTGAATAGTCCAGGCCCCCGTTGCTTCGATATGTTTGGATAGGTGGGTGTTCACGTGCTTCTAGGTCATTTTACCGATGTATGGCAGGAGGGAGATGGGCCGAAGATTCGAAAGATCTGTCCATGGGAATGCCGCTTTTTTCCTTATTGGGTTCACCACCGCTTTCTTCCATTCCATAGGGACCTGTCCTTCTCTAAGTGAGATGTTTATCACAGACTGAATAGGAGGTCCTAAAAGGGTGATCAGAGGGGCAACCATTTTAGCAGGAAGGAAGTCATTGGGGGATCCAGATTTTATGTGGCTGATAAGAAGGGAAAGGTCTGTGTCACAGATTGCCGGGAAGGATAACAGTTGGTTTTTGTTTTGTATGGATGAATTAGATGGGGGCAAGTCCTTGTTGCCAACACTACTAGAGGCCATTATTTTATCATAAATAAGATTTATTTTGTTTTCAAAGAACACTGAAATCTCATCACAGAGGATCTGAGAAATTCATCGGGGCTCTCACAAGCTGTAGGCTTTACGAAACTCTGTAATATTTTGAACAACTCCCTTGGGCAATTACCCGCCTCCGTGAGTTGTTGGGTGAGACTGTTCTTCCTGGCACGTTTTATATTTTTATAGTAGGTTGCCTGGGCCTCTGGAAATATTTTCTTATTCTCCTCAGTTTTCAATTTCCTCCATATCTTTTCCGCCCGTCTGCATTTTTGCTTCTCTATTCAAAGTTCCTGTGTATACCAGGTTTCTTGCTTTGAAAGGGGATATTGTTTATGTAGCGTTATTGGAGCAAGAGTTTCAATGGCTTGTTTAAGTGAATCGTTAAAGCTGGCTAATGCTGTATCCACTGAGTCCTTATCTGTGAAGGTTGGTTGCTTCCAATCTTCCAACAGCTTCTCCACCGATACTTTATGCCACTGTCGACGCCAAATTGGCGGAAGTGGCACTTTTTTAATGATTTTACTGGGCCTAATAAGGTAAACTCTATCAGATAATGATCTGACCATTGGATTTCTCTAGCAGGTGAGCATATTACTTTGGTGCAGTTAGAAAAAAGTAAATCTAGAGTGTGGCCACCCATGTGGGTAGCACCACTATTCTGTAATTTTAGCTCCAAATTGGAGAGATCTGCGAGCAGTGAGACTGTTTCGGGGAGTGCAGGATTGTCCACATGAACATTAAAATCTCCTAGGAGGATAAAGTCCTCCTTGGATTTAAAATGGGGGGCTAGTAGCTCTAAAAGAGAGAGGGCAAAGTCCGGATAGGATCCTGGCGGACGGTAAACCAAAGCACCTTTCCAGGAGGTGTGGCCTTCAGAAGCAATTTTAAAAACCATTATTTCAAGTTGTGGACTATACCTTTGTTCTAGTATTGTAACTTTAAGGACATCTTTATATATAATGGCTAGGCCACCACCTATCTTATTAGTTCGATCAAAATGTAAAAACTTATAACCTAACGGGACCCCTAGTGTTATAGCTGAGACCGTGTGGGGTTTCATCCAAGTCTTAGTTAGGAAACAAATATCTGGCTGCATAGTATGGACTAAATCCCATATCTCATGTTGGTGTTTTGGTAGGGAGCGGACATTTAGGAGGAAGCTCCTCAATCCATCTAAGGGTACAGTTATGGTTGAGATTTCCTTCGTAGTCGCCCTAGCTAGGGTTGATTGAAACCGGCATTTAGCGCATGAAAAACAACCCTCAAGACTTTGCCAGGGTCTTTTTATGCAGCATTCTCCAGAAGGTTTTAGGTCTAATAGAGATTGAGCGGAATACTTAAACATGATGGTACCTGTAATAGCGGGGGCCGAAGAGTTAGAGCCCAATGCCCCTATGCCCCGCCCTGTTGCGGACGGGCGCAGACGGGCAGCTCTTCGGCTGGTCTGTGGCATGGCTTTGGCTGCGCGCGATCGCTGCGCGCTCGGAAAGGGGCGAGGGCTAAATAGCCCCAAAAGTTGAGGCACTAGAGCGCTAACCGCTCCTAGTGCTACCGGAAGTGCCTTGCTCACACCTGACCGCCCTCCGCTCAACGGTGCTAGTCACCCTGTTGGACCGGGGCGGGCAGGAAGGAAATGGAGCCTCAGCAGAGTGAAAGAAGACAAAGAAAGCTGCTGCTCACCCTCCTAGTGATCAGGTAGGGAAGCGGCTGTATGGCGATTTAAATGCCAATACTGGTTTGTGTGATGTAATTCTCAGCAGGCACAAAACCAATAAGCAGTTTAAAAACACAGAATATAACACACTTTAAATTTTTGAAAGTCGTAAATCGCAACACGGCATGGAGCGTAAGCTAGCCAACCTTCCTCGGCAAGCGGGTCGGGGACACTGCCACTGTCACCTTCCCGCAGCGTCTTTAGACTGGTGCTCCGCCTAAATAGCCCCAAAAGTTGAGGCACTAGAGCGCTAACCGCTCCTAGTGCTACCGGAAGTGCCTTGCTCACACCTGACCGCCCTCCGCTCAACTGTGCTAGTCACCCTGTCGGACAGGGGCGGGCAGGAAGGAAATGGAGCCTCAGCAGAGTGAAAGTAGACAAAGAAAGCTGCTGCTCACCCTCCTAGTGATCAGGTAGGGAAGCGGCTGTATGGCGATTTAAATGCCAATACTGGTTTGTGTGATGTAATTCTCAGCAGGCACAAAACCAATAAGCAGTTTAAAAACACAGAATATAACACACTTTAAATTTTTAAAAGTCGTAAATCCCAACACGGCATGGAGCGTAAGCTAGCCAACCTTCCTCGGCAAGCGGGTCGGGGACACTGCCACCGTCACCTTGATGGGCTCTGTGGTGTTGCTAGTGGATACACTCGCTTGTAAGTGGCCTCTGTGTTGGGTGCAGCTGTCATGCATTTTAGATACATGTTTTGCATTGTCAGCATTCCGTCCATCTTTTGTTTGCTGTAACACTTTTCGCCCTAAGTGGGATGGCTATGCCCAGACGTGGGTCCCTTGCTCACTGTGCCACCGGATTCAAGCTAGCCTGGCTGAAGATGGGTGACATACGCTGTAACCGGTCCCAGGATGCTTGTTTCCGGTCCAGGGAGGACCTGGCCTGGCAGTTCGGTCTGGACTGTTCCCATGGGGCACAGGGTCAAGACTGATTTGCATATAGCTGGGTCCAAACTGTGGAGGCATAGTGGGGAAAAGAACGATGTAATTTAACCCAGATCTTTTGACTGGGGGAGAATGTTAGCATTGTCAGCATTCTGTCCATCATTTGTTTGCTGTAAAACTTTTAGCTCTAAATGGGAGGAGTATGCCCAGACGTGGGTCCCTTGCTCACTCTGCCACTGGATTCAAGCTAGTCTGGCTAAAGAAGGGTGACATACCATGAAACCGGCCCCTGGATGCTTGTTTCCCATCCAGGGAGGACATGGCCTGGCAGTTTGGTCAGGACTGTTCCCAAGGGCACAGGGTCAAGACTGATTTGCATATGGCTGGTCCAAACTGGGGTGGCATAGTGGACAAAAGAGCAATGGATTTAAACTAGATCTCTTGACTGGGGGAGAATGTTTGCATTGTCAGCATTCCGTCCATCATTTGTTTTCTGTAACACTGCTCCTGTACTGAGACACAGTGGTACATAACCCAGTGTCAATGAAATTTGCTCTCCTTGTCTCCTATGCCTGCAGCTCAAAGTTCACCAGTGGGAGGCCGTATGGAGGGCAATTGCATGCAAGGTGCAGGCTCTGGGTTTCTCCAACCAACGGCACACACACTGTCACAAGAGGTGGAATGACATCTGCCGGCTGAACAAAACGTGGCGGAGATAACGCTGGGGCTGCTCCCTCGGACAGGCACTGGCACGCAGTAGCATGAGACCACTAATTGCCCGCACATTAGCTGTGACACAGCTGAGCTGGATGAACGTTGGAGTGCCCATCGGCAGCAAGCTGGGGTGAGTATTCTTCAAAGGGTGACATTGGGTGCCAGTGACTACATGTATTCCAACCCTGAGCCATTTATTTTATTTATTTATATTCTTATATTGCGCCTGACTCGACCCCCGAAGGGGTATCTCCGCGCTTGTGCCTTTAGAAGAATATAGCTTATGCTGGTCCATGGTCAGAGGGATTTAATAGACTTCTGATTTAAGTTAGTTACATGTTTGTGAATAGATGGGTTTTAAGGGACTTTCGGAAGGTTAAGTGATTAGTGATTTGTCTCAGCATATGAGGCAGTGAGTTCCAGAGGACAGGTCCCATATGGGCGAGGGCACGTCCTCCCTGTCTAGATCTTTTAATTCTGGGTACCTGTATTAACTGCAAATTGCTGGAACGTAAAGAACGTCCAGGAACGTAGGGTAGGACGTTTTTTTTCAGATACTTGGGACCCGTACCCGACAGAAATTTGTGAATTGTAGTTAGGATTTTAAACTTAATGCATTGCCGCACTGGGAGCCAGTGAAGTCTAGTCAGCAAAGGGGGGGAGGGAGTCCTAGGTGGAGCATTCAGGACAAGCCTCGCCGCAGTATTTTGGACTATCTGCAATTTGTTAAGATGTTCTTCATTTGCTGACAAGAGAAGACCATTGCAATAGTCCAATCTACTGATGACTAACGCCTGGACCAGTGTCTTCCTATGGCTGTCGGGTAGGTATGGAAAGACCCTTCTCAGCAAACCAATGACACGAAAGCAGGTGCCGGCCACTTGGTCCACATGATCTTTAAATGTTAGTGCTTGATCTAATAGCACCCCCAAGTTTTTAACGGTCCGTTTAGGGCTGGGGACAGGCCCCAGTTCCAGAGGCAACCACTCAGGGGACCACACTATCGTCGCTTCCCCAAACAACACAACTTCAGTTTTTCCTACATTGCATTGTAGGCAGTTCATAGCCATCCATTCTGATACTGCCCTCATTCCGTCTGCAAATTATTTTTTTAGTGCAGGCGTAAAGGTCTTAAAAGGGAACAGAAGTTGTGTGTCGTCAGCAAACGACACCGGGGTGAACCCAAAAGATCTTACTAAGTCAGCCAAGGGGGCCACATACACATTAAATAATGTGGGGCTTAGGCATGAGCCCTGTGGCACTCCCTTGGTGAGCTCCCTAGAGATGGATTGGAGGGGGAATATTTGAAAGCAGGAGCGATCCCTATAGGGCTCAGAGTCAGAAATATGCCGGCCCTTTTTGTGGAGGTTCGCAGTTTCTTAGAACGCTGGTCCCTAATTGCAAATCGCTGTTCACGCGACTGGATGTTACTCATTATCAATACAGTAAAAGACATGCTAACGGCATTACAGAAAGAAATCCACGAGCTAGAAGAAAAATTAAAAGCCAACCCATCATTAGAGGACGCGAAGAAAACATTACAAGAAATAAACGAAGAAATAGAAGAATTCGACACATATCTCACCAAAAAGAAAATGGACAAACTAAAAAAAGATGTCCGCTGGTTTGCACAAGAAAAAATCTATCCTTACCTCAGACAGGATTTTTACACCCAGCAGCAAGATGACTTAACTGAGGGAGGCAGGCAATATGATCAGACATACTACAACTCTAGAACCAACAAGAGAGTCAGATTTCAAACCTTTTCGAACACCAATTCCTCAGATTCAGAACAGGAAGGGATAATAACGGAAGAAGATTACGACTACGGTCTACCCAACCACAATCAAAGAGGGCATTTCTCAGGAAGACAAAATCGGGGCCCACGCCAGCCTTTTTTATCGAGGGGCAGAGGACGAGGAAGATCTCGCTATCCAACGGGGAACCAAAATCATTACCAACAACCGAACCAATACCAACAGCCGAACCCTCCACATCTGCAACCATACGTCCAAACGAGACGACAACAATATTGGAAACAATAAAAAACAGAAATAACACCTCTATACCAATCTTTAATCTCTCTTCTCACAACCTGTCGTCAGAAGAAGTGAAAGTATTAAGTAAAGGTCTGTCATATGTTCCTAGCACGGGAGCAAATAGATTTCAAATCCATCAGGACATCTTCTCATTTTTTAGGAAGATCAGACTAAAAAAATACTTTGACAATATGGAAACAAGAGAAGAAGAGGAAAATCTATCAGGCTGTAAACCTTCTTCCACATTCACCCCGACCTTGGACATGCTAGGACCAGAAGTGGCAATCTTCGAAAGAAGCGTTCTTAATGAACTAGAAAGAGTTCTCAAGTACATCCCAATGCCACATTCAAACTTAAAAAATGAGGAAAAACAAGCACTGAAAACTCTACAAGATAATCAAGACATCACAATAAAACCATGCGACAAAGCAGGAGGAATTGTGATCATGAACACGAACCACTATGCAGACAAAATCAATCAGATGCTAGGAGTGGAGGAACACTATAGAAAAACAAACAGACGATCTCTCACCATTCTGACAGAAGAGATCAAAGAGACAGTATCTAAAGCCTTTGTTGAAGGGCATATTTGCCAAAAAGAAATGGACTACCTAATTAACATCAATTCGGTGGTCCCTGCAATCTATGGTGTTCCAAAAACACACAAGAACACAATGGACCCACCACTGCGACCAATCGTAGCCTCTATAAATTCAAGTACAGAACCACTTTCAAAATATTTAGACTGCTTTTTGTGTCCTCTCACCACCACATATGCCTCCTACATCAAAGACACGGGGCACATGATCAAAGTTCTAGAACATTCCCCTTTCAACAATGCTACCCAATTGCTTGTCACCTGTGATATAGAATCACTATACACGAATATTCCTCAAAACAAGGCTATAGAATCTGTTGCAGCACTCCTAGAAAGAACACCGGGATCAAGACCTGACACCTTCATTCTGGAATGTTTAAGGCTGGTCCTACAAAACAACTTTTTTGAATTTAAAGATGATGTATACCACCAAGTCAAAGGAGTCAGCATGGGGGCATCTTGTGCCCCCAGCATAGCCAACATATACATGGGCGAATTTGAGCGCAAGAATATTTTTAATGAAATCGCGCCCTTTTTTGAAAACATCACCAGATGGCACAGATTTATAGACGATATATTTTTTATATGGTCGGGAACAGAAGAACTTTTGAAAGAATTCATTGAATGGCTCAATTTGGCAGATAAAAATCTCAAATTTACTCATAATTTCTCGCCAAATAAAGTGGAATTCCTCGATATATGGATACGACATACTGATGGAGAATTGACAGTCGACCTATATCGTAAACCGACAGCGAAAAATACCATTCTGGAACATGGAAGCTACCATCCCAACTGCCAAAAGGACTCCATCCCCTTTGGAGAATTCCTACGTATAAAAAGAAATTGCACGTCTATGAAAGACTTTATGATACATGCCAACCAATTGATGGAACGTTTGTTAGCAAGAAGATATCCAAAACGTCTCATACGAAACTCAATGAAAAGAGCGAAATACTATGACAGGGATGCGCTATTAAATCCTATTCAAAAATCCCAGGAACAAAAACTCGTGTGTGTACTAAACCATTCCACTATGAACAACAAGATTAGGAAGGTGATCTACAGCAATTGGAAAATCCTGAACACCAATGACCAGGAAGGTAAACTAAGCAAACCGATATTAGCTTTCAGGAGAAATCAAAATCTCCGAGACAAGCTGGTACACAGCAGATGGAAAAATAAAGAAAAGAACAAACAGAAAACCATAGATGGAAACCCTCTACCGAAAGGCAACCACAAATGTGGTAACTGCCACGCATGTGAGCAAATAATTCCAGGTGAAAAATGGAACTATGGACAAAAACAAGGAAACCTAAAAGAAATGACCAATTGCAGAACTACAAACGTCATATACCTTATCAAATGTCCGTGTGACATAGGCTATATAGGCGAGACGTCCAGAGAATTCCGGGTCAGATTCTCGGAACACAAGTCTGCAATAAGAACGAAAAAACCCAATGCCCCCATGGTGCCCCACTGTACTCAATATGGCCATAATGAAAAAGATCTGCGTTGGCAGATTCTGGAACATGTCCACACACCACCAGGAAAGGACTCATCAACTTTCCGGAAAAAACGAGAGACCTTTTGGATCTATTTTCTGGACACAGTCCGGTTTGGACATAATGAAGAGATTTCATGGATAGTTACATTGTAGAGATACCACTGGTCCTCAAATCCACTATAATGATATCACTACCCCTTTTCAACCCAACCTTACCATAACTATACACACCCTGTACCTCAGGGCACATGTATAATTTTACCACCTATCAGACCATACTGCAAACTTCCACAAAATCGGCGTCCTCACCAATGCATATCACAACTCTTATAAACGCTCACAAATAACAATGCTTTAAAGTGTATTTTCGACTTAAAACCCACTCCAATATGGCGACCACGCTTTGAGCACGCCACTTTTAGTCTGTCAACTATGTTAAGCCCTCTGCAAGAACGCATAGCTTCAGTCCTATCTCTGTTTTTATGACCCCTCAGCTGTTAACAATCGGAGTTGCATATAAATTGGCCCGCTTTCCCGATATCCCCCTACACTGGAAATAATTTCTACAGAACCCCCGGTCGAAACAATAGCTCGTTGCGAAAGAAGGTAAGAAAACATTGTGACTATACTTCGCTCATGTCCGGTTGTTTTATTGCTGTCAAGCTCGCACCCAGCGACTGCTAACTTCATGTAGCCTTAACTTCACATAGCACTAAATATAAGCGCGACATCCTAGTTTAACACCGCAACCGCAAACCCACCCACGTTTTCCGAGGTCCTGTCCGTTTTAAATCGCGTTGCGCGAACATAAATCCTGTGCAGCCCAAATTTCTAACAGCGTCGAGCGCGACAATCCAACCACCCCACTAAAGTCCATTAAACCCTCATACGCTGTATTGCTGCCGTTTTAGATCACCTTATGTGACTATAAACTCTGTGCAGCCTCAATTCCAAATAGTGCTGTGCGCGTCAGTCTAATTACCCAACAAAAGCCTCTGAATCTCGGTCACGCTATCTTGCACCCCTGCCAATAAGACCGCACTATACGACTATAACCTCTATGCAGCCCCTAATTAAATCGGCACCGACACAGTGCGTGATTATTTTAACGGCCCATATAAGTAACAATCATGTTTAGCCATTTATCACAGTCTAAATATCACCCTTTATTCTTTTAAGGCAAACGTCCGACCTTTCTCAAAATACCCGAATAACCTACCGCACTGGGCTCAACCCTGAAACCTTGGCCTGCGTGCCACATCTCCCCAGACCAGTACGAGAGGCTGGTTGCAACGCTTCATCTGAGATTTATATCTGTTCCAGCGCACAAGAACAGGTACCATAAATCCTCGTCTATTTCAAGCTTTCTAAATTTTGCTAGACATCGAGTCACCGAGTCAAACCAATATCTTACAAGTTTTTCCACTTATTTTTGAACAGAAAAACTACAAGATATATCGAGGTCCCTGTTGATTTCCCACTATTAGGACCCCAAGCTAAGAAAAATAGAGGGATTTAACTTCAGTATCTGAGGTAACATACGGAAAAAAAGATGTATATATAAAAAACAACTTATGTGAGTGTCTATGACTTAGCCATCCTTATGTTTTATCTAGCGCATGCCTTAAAAAGAATGACCAGCATCTGCTCCACAAAACAAGATCTATTTTAACCACCGACGCCATAGGTAAAGTAATCTTTTCCGAAACACCAAGGTGATAGAATAGCACTTGAGAATACCTCACCAATACCTCATGTAACTCATTTGTGAAACACACTGGGTGCACTATGTTGATGGGAACTTTCCTGTTCAGTCTTGCACTTCCCTCACTGCTCCTTTATCTCGACTAGAATCTATATGATCTAACTAGACTACAACCGTCTTAAGGTCTATATGCTGCTATGCTCAATTATAAATAAAATGTTCTAATGAAGATTAGCCATGTACTTACCAGATGCCAATGAGTTAAAATGTAAAAGTTAAGAATAAGAAATGACAATGAAATTCACAATTGCTTTTTCTATTTTCAGAAAACTGTATTGTGCTCTCGACCCTTTAAGTATTACCTATGTCCTTTTATTGTTGTATATTTTGTCTACGGCCCTGAGGAAGGTGACACTCACCGAAACGTACGTCGGCCCTACATCCTCTGTTTTGGATAAGAACTGGTTAATTCCACCCTTACTAGCAGAACTGTACCATCTAGTTTCCCATAACATTCTACGTAGCACACCTTAGAGCTGCCATTCATGTTGGTCTTATGTTATGTATGATTTACATTTTCTGTTTATGTTTGATAGGCAATCCCCCTTTTTAAAAAAAAATAGAAATAGTATGACTGGTATGTGAGTATGTATGTATGAATGCTAAAACCAACTGCTATTAGAGAGCACATCCACTGTGTCTGTATGTAACACTAAGAGAAAATATGTGTAAAAACGATCAACTTTTTTATGCTAACAAAATGATATGCACAGTTGCACAAATGTTCAGAAAAATTTTCATTTAAGAAAAAGAGAAAGATAAATAAAAATAAATGTTTTTGATAAATAACTTGTAGTTTCCTCTTTGGCATCTCTTTTATAAATGTTTGAGATTTATTCGATGTAAAAAGAAATATAGGTCCCCACAGAGGTATTTGTATCTTTAGCTTGCTTTGTTTTCTCCCCCCTCTGGACCTTAAAATAACTGGGAGTACTCTTCCCTTTTTTCATTTCTCAACAGTGTCTACTGTAGAGTGGTTCTTTTTCAATTTATTTTCCTATCACTCATAGCACATATTTCCTTTGTCGAGAAACCTCTTTTTCTTCCCAAAACATAGTTACCTTAAGCACTCTTTATTTAGCCCTTACTCTAGTTTCTACCGGTCTTTACTTTGGGGCGCTACATCTCCCTATTCTCAGAATAATTATGGACAATTTAAAAACTTTCGGCTTCTCTGATGAAGACTTCCTCACTATGATGGATCAAATTACAGGTGGGAATAAGACCAATACCACTGGGACACCTAGCACTAACACAGATTGGTTAAAACTAGTAAACTTAAAAAAGAAAGCTAAACGAATGGAATCACATGCCTTCTTTATGGGGGAATATTTGAAAGCAGGAGCGATCCCTATAGGGCTCAGAGTCAGAAATATGCCGGCCCTTTTTGTGGAGGTTCGCAGTTTCTTAGAACGCTGGTCCCTAATTGCAAATCGCTGTTCACGCGACTGGATGTTACTCATTATCAATACAGTAAAAGACATGCTAACGGCATTACAGAAAGAAATCCACGAGCTAGAAGAAAAATTAAAAGCCAACCCATCATTAGAGGACGCGAAGAAAACATTACAAGAAATAAACGAAGAAATAGAAGAATTCGACACATATCTCACCAAAAAGAAAATGGACAAACTAAAAAAAGATGTCCGCTGGTTTGCACAAGAAAAAATCTATCCTTACCTCAGACAGGATTTTTACACCCAGCAGCAAGATGACTTAACTGAGGGAGGCAGGCAATATGATCAGACATACTACAACTCTAGAACCAACAAGAGAGTCAGATTTCAAACCTTTTCGAACACCAATTCCTCAGATTCAGAACAGGAAGGGATAATAACGGAAGAAGATTACGACTACGGTCTACCCAACCACAATCAAAGAGGGCATTTCTCAGGAAGACAAAATCGGGGCCCACGCCAGCCTTTTTTATCGAGGGGCAGAGGACGAGGAAGATCTCGCTATCCAACGGGGAACCAAAATCATTACCAACAACCGAACCAATACCAACAGCCGAACCCTCCACATCTGCAACCATACGTCCAAACGAGACGACAACAATATTGGAAACAATAAAAAACAGAAATAACACCTCTATACCAATCTTTAATCTCTCTTCTCACAACCTGTCGTCAGAAGAAGTGAAAGTATTAAGTAAAGGTCTGTCATATGTTCCTAGCACGGGAGCAAATAGATTTCAAATCCATCAGGACATCTTCTCATTTTTTAGGAAGATCAGACTAAAAAAATACTTTGACAATATGGAAACAAGAGAAGAAGAGGAAAATCTATCAGGCTGTAAACCTTCTTCCACATTCACCCCGACCTTGGACATGCTAGGACCAGAAGTGGCAATCTTCGAAAGAAGCGTTCTTAATGAACTAGAAAGAGTTCTCAAGTACATCCCAATGCCACATTCAAACTTAAAAAATGAGGAAAAACAAGCACTGAAAACTCTACAAGATAATCAAGACATCACAATAAAACCATGCGACAAAGCAGGAGGAATTGTGATCATGAACACGAACCACTATGCAGACAAAATCAATCAGATGCTAGGAGTGGAGGAACACTATAGAAAAACAAACAGACGATCTCTCACCATTCTGACAGAAGAGATCAAAGAGACAGTATCTAAAGCCTTTGTTGAAGGGCATATTTGCCAAAAAGAAATGGACTACCTAATTAACATCAATCCGGTGGTCCCTGCAATCTATGGTGTTCCAAAAACACACAAGAACACAATGGACCCACCACTGCGACCAATCGTAGCCTCTATAAATTCAAGTACAGAACCACTTTCAAAATATTTAGACTGCTTTTTGTGTCCTCTCACCACCACATATGCCTCCTACATCAAAGACACGGGGCACATGATCAAAGTTCTAGAACATTCCCCTTTCAACAATGCTACCCAATTGCTTGTCACCTGTGATATAGAATCACTATACACGAATATTCCTCAAAACAAGGCTATAGAATCTGTTGCAGCACTCCTAGAAAGAACACCGGGATCAAGACCTGACACCTTCATTCTGGAATGTTTAAGGCTGGTCCTACAAAACAACTTTTTTGAATTTAAAGATGATGTATACCACCAAGTCAAAGGAGTCAGCATGGGGGCATCTTGTGCCCCCAGCATAGCCAACATATACATGGGCGAATTTGAGCGCAAGAATATTTTTTATGAAATCGCGCCCTTTTTTGAAAACATCACCAGATGGCACAGATTTATAGACGATATATTTTTTATATGGTCGGGAACAGAAGAACTTTTGAAAGAATTCATTGAATGGCTCAATTTGGCAGATAAAAATCTCAAATTTACTCATAATTTCTCGCCAAATAAAGTGGAATTCCTCGATATATGGATACGACATACTGATGGAGAATTGACAGTCGACCTATATCGTAAACCGACAGCGAAAAATACCATTCTGGAACATGGAAGCTACCATCCCAACTGCCAAAAGGACTCCATCCCCTTTGGAGAATTCCTACGTATAAAAAGAAATTGCACGTCTATGAAAGACTTTATGATACATGCCAACCAATTGATGGAACGTTTGTTAGCAAGAGGATATCCAAAACGTCTCATACGAAACTCAATGAAAAGAGCGAAATACTATGACAGGGATGCGCTATTAAATCCTATTCAAAAATCCCAGGAACAAAAACTCGTGTGTGTACTAAACCATTCCACTATGAACAACAAGATTAGGAAGGTGATCTACAGCAATTGGAAAATCCTGAACACCAATGACCAGGAAGGTAAACTAAGCAAACCGATATTAGCTTTCAGGAGAAATCAAAATCTCCGAGACAAGCTGGTACACAGCAGATGGAAAAATAAAGAAAAGAACAAACAGAAAACCATAGATGGAAACCCTCTACCGAAAGGCAACCACAAATGTGGTAACTGCCACGCATGTGAGCAAATAATTCCAGGTGAAAAATGGAACTATGGACAAAAACAAGGAAACCTAAAAGAAATGACCAATTGCAGAACTACAAACGTCATATACCTTATCAAATGTCCGTGTGACATAGGCTATATAGGCGAGACGTCCAGAGAATTCCGGGTCAGATTCTCGGAACACAAGTCTGCAATAAGAACGAAAAAACCCAATGCCCCCATGGTGCCCCACTGTACTCAATATGGCCATAATGAAAAAGATCTGCGTTGGCAGATTCTGGAACATGTCCACACACCACCAGGAAAGGACTCATCAACTTTCCGGAAAAAACGAGAGACCTTTTGGATCTATTTTCTGGACACAGTCCGGTTTGGACATAATGAAGAGATTTCATGGATAGTTACATTGTAGAGATACCACTGGTCCTCAAATCCACTATAATGATATCACTACCCCTTTTCAACCCAACCTTACCATAACTATACACACCCTGTACCTCAGGGCACATGTATAATTTTACCACCTATCAGACCATACTGCAAACTTCCACAAAATCGGCGTCCTCACCAATGCATATCACAACTCTTATAAACGCTCACAAATAACAATGCTTTAAAGTGTATTTTCGACTTAAAACCCACTCCAATATGGCGACCACGCTTTGAGCACGCCACTTTTAGTCTGTCAACTATGTTAAGCCCTCTGCAAGAACGCATAGCTTCAGTCCTATCTCTGTTTTTATGACCCCTCAGCTGTTAACAATCGGAGTTGCATATAAATTGGCCCGCTTTCCCGATATCCCCCTACACTGGAAATAATTTCTACAGAACCCCCGGTCGAAACAATAGCTCGTTGCGAAAGAAGGTAAGAAAACATTGTGACTATACTTCGCTCATGCCCGGTTGTTTTATTGCTGTCAAGCTCGCACCCAGCGACTGCTAACTTCATGTAGCCTTAACTTCACATAGCACTAAATATAAGCGCGACATCCTAGTTTAACACCGCAACCGCAAACCCACCCACGTTTTCCGAGGTCCTGTCCGTTTTAAATCGCGTTGCGCGAACATAAATCCTGTGCAGCCCAAATTTCTAACAGCGTCGAGCGCGACAATCCAACCACCCCACTAAAGTCCATTAAACCCTCATACGCTGTATTGCTGCCGTTTTAGATCACCTTATGTGACTATAAACTCTGTGCAGCCTCAATTCCAAATAGTGCTGTGCGCGTCAGTCTAATTACCCAACAAAAGCCTCTGAATCTCGGTCACGCTATCTTGCACCCCTGCCAATAAGACCGCACTATACGACTATAACCTCTATGCAGCCCCTAATTAAATCGGCACCGACACAGTGCGTGATTATTTTAACGGCCCATATAAGTAACAATCATGTTTAGCCATTTATCACAGTCTAAATATCACCCTTTATTCTTTTAAGGCAAACGTCCGACCTTTCTCAAAATACCCGAATAACCTACCGCACTGGGCTCACCCCTGAAACCTTGGCCTGCGTGCCACATCTCCCCAGACCAGTACGAGAGGCTGGTTGCAACCCATCATCTGAGATTTATATCTGTTCCAGCGCACAAGAACAGGTACCATAAATCCTCGTCTATTTCAAGCTTTCTAAATTTTGCTAGACATCGAGTCACCGAGTCAAACCAATATCTTACAAGTTTTTCCACTTATTTTTGAACAGAAAAACTACAAGATATATCGAGGTCCCTGTTGATTTCCCACTATTAGGACCCCAAGCTAAGAAAAATAGAGGGATTTAACTTCAGTATCTGAGGTAACATACGGAAAAAAAGATGTATATATAAAAAACAACTTATGTGAGTGTCTATGACTTAGCCATCCTTATGTTTTATCTAGCGCATGCCTTAAAAAGAATGACCAGCATCTGCTCCACAAAACAAGATCTATTTTAACCACCGACGCCATAGGTAAAGTAATCTTTTCCGAAACACCAAGGTGATAGAATAGCACTTGAGAATACCTCACCAATACCTCATGTAACTCATTTGTGAAACACACTGGGTGCACTATGTTGATGGGAACTTTCCTGTTCAGTCTTGCACTTCCCTCACTGCTCCTTTACCTCGACTAGAATCTATATGATCTAACTAGACTACAACCGTCTTAAGGTCTATATGCTGCTATGCTCAATTATAAATAAAATGTTCTAATGAAGATTAGCCATGTACTTACCAGATGCCAATGAGTTAAAATGTAAAAGTTAAGAATAAGAAATGACAATGAAATTCACAATTGCTTTTTCTATTTTCAGAAAACTGTATTGTGCTCTCGACCCTTTAAGTATTACCTATGTCCTTTTATTGTTGTATATTTTGTCTACGGCCCTGAGGAAGGTGACACTCACCGAAACGTACGTCGGCCCTACATCCTCTGTTTCGGATAAGAACTGGTTAATTCCACCCTTACTAGCAGAACTGTACCATCTAGTTTCCCATAACATTCTACGTAGCACACCTTAGAGCTGCCATTCATGTTGGTCTTATGTTATGTATGATTTACATTTTCTGTTTATGTTTGATAGGCAATCCCCCTTTTTTTAAAAAAATAGAAATAGTATGACTGGTATGTGAGTATGTATGTATGAATTCTAAAACCAACTGCTATTAGAGAGCACATCCACTGTGTCTGTATGTAACACTAAGAGAAAATATGTGTAAAAACGATCAACTTTTTTATGCTAACAAAATGATATGCACAGTTGCACAAATGTTCAGAAAAATTTTCATTTAAGAAAAAGAGAAAGATAAATAAAAATAAATGTTTTTGATAAATAACTTGTAGTTTCCTCTTTGGCATCTCTTTTATAAATGTTTGAGATTTATTCGATGTAAAAAGAAATATAGGTCCCCACAGAGGTATTTGTATCTTTAGCTTGCTTTGTTTTCTCCCCCCTCTGGACCTTAAAATAACTGGGAGTACTCTTCCCTTTTTTCACCGCACATTAGCTGTGACACAGCCTGAGCTGGATGAACTTTTTAGTGCCCATCAGCAGCAAGCTGGGGGTGAGTATTCTGCAAAGGGTGACATTGGGTATCAGTGACTATATGTATTCCAACCCTGAGCCAGTGATGGGCTCTGTGATGTTGCTAGTGTGATGCAATCGCTTGTAGGTGGCCTCTGTGTTGGGTGCAGCTGTCATGCATTTTAGATACATGTACTTGTTAATGCCATTTATGTATTGGCCCTTGACGTTGCAATCTGAGTTGGCTCCTTATGGCATTTGCTGCATTAGGGGAGTCAGGGACATCGCATGGCAGTGAACCGCAGTGTGCCTCATCTGATTGTGTTTTTGTCAATGTGTGCATTGCCTGAGCTCGACATTGTGAGAACTACACATCTGACACTAATGTGCAACTGTAGTTGTGCACCAATGCATAACATGGTCGATGGCAGGAGCTCATGGCCATTGCTAAATGACATTTTTGAGTCTGTATCTGTGTTGTCCCCTTATGTTGTCTCTATAGGTGACTGTGACAACATATTGGGATGTGCATCTTTTTCACCCACAGGGACCTATGTATGCTCACAATGATCTGTATGTCAGGTTAGTCGGTGGCACAGGCAAGGTATTTGGATGTGTGGACATCACATGGGTCAATGATGCCAAGTGTGCATGCTACCAGGCATCTTTTGATTTTGTGAATTGAGGTTTCCAAATGTTACTGCACAGGTGTTGTGCAACTTGGGGATATCATCTTCTTGTTTTGTGATTTGCTTGCATATGATGTTTGTGTGTATGGCAGTAAACTGAACCTATGTCTCTGTATCTTGCAGCATCTACTGAGGGCACAGAAGGACATGGGATGGACACCAGTGGTGAGCATCTTGTGCAACTGCTACACATGATCTCACTGACACAGATGTGCCCAGATTTTTGGAGGGGACAGGAGTGTCCTTGAGGAATCCCGCCCGGCAATACCAACCTTTACGTCATCTGATGCCAGTGGTGAAATCTCAATGTTGGCGGGCACATGGAGTGGGAAATCTGCCTCCTCTTCCACCACACTTCGTCCTGTGCCAACCCTCCCAGCTACTTCCACTAGTTCTGCACATGCTCGTACCAGTAAGAAGGGAAGTGTGTCCTTTCCCCCCAGGTACTGCTGCCCTCAGTGTTGGGGTGGTAGACCTTTACACCAGCTGTGTGTGGGTCAGACATCTCTCCTGAATGCCTTCCAAGACCATGACAAGAAGTTGGTACAGGAAGTTGCCTTCATGGAGGGCTTTCATTCAGACATGGGTGGGCGACACAGGATTGTCCAGTCTTTGTCCTCTACAGTGACGGCAGCCATTCAACGGTCACAGGCTCAGAGTCCAGCTCCCATCATTTTGGCAACCCCCCTGCAAGTGGCTACATCTGATGAGAGTGACTACACACCACAGCCCACAGGCTCCGGGTAGACCACACAAAGCACACAATAGCGGCAGCCCAAGGTGGCCAGAGTGCAGACACCATCCCCAAACAAACTAAAGTGACACAGGAGAGCAAAGGCAAAAGCCCTTCAGGCGACACTTAGGTGCATCAAAACAAGAAGCAAACGTCAGGCTCACATGCCTCAAAATCAGCCCCATCCAAGGACACTCCCATCCCAAAAGCATCTCCCAAACACAGGCAAATAGTTGCCGTGCCTGCTGTGAAGCTGGTGCCTGCTAAGAGTCCACAGAAAAAGCCCTCTAAGGTAGGTACACCCACAACCTCAACTCCCACCCACACCCCTGTGAAGCTGTGACAGGAGGGCACTGTGAGGGGTTCACCTGATCAACAGGGGATGGAGGAGAAAAGGCAAGGCCAGTCCAAATGTACCTCCAGATCCAGCAAATCCCCTGAGGGAGGGCCACCACCTGTACCTTATGCACCTGTGGTGGAGGATGTGCCTGTTGTGCCTACCCTACTTCCCACTCCTACCAAGACGATTATTCCCTATAAAATCCCAAAGAGTTGTAAAGGTACCCCTCCACATTCTCCCTCACATACTGTGTCCCACGGCAGCATGTCTCTGCCTCCACGTGCCACCACACCACCCGGTTCAAGCAGCCCTCAGGCTTCCAAAGCCACTGATGCCTCTACCTCAGCTGGTCCTCTCCCAGGTCCAGTCCTCCAACTATCCACCACGATCATCCACCTCCCAGTTCGGCTGAGTCCCCCTCCCACCCATACTCTCCCACAGCAGTACCTGGACTGCCCATTTTTATCCCCCTAGCTGTGTTGCTTCCCATGGCACTGTACAGTGTCACCCATTCCATGTGCAGCTTCTCATGCACACATGTGCCTACTTCGAGCTATGGACTGGCCTGTGGCCTTGCTTTTTATCATTTTGTTTGCCCATTCCCTGTGCAGATTCTATGCACACATGCGCCTATTTTGAACTATGGACTGGCCACTGGCCTTGCTGTTGTCTACTTTTTGATGACTATCTGGGTAATATATAATAAAGACAGTTCCTCCTGATGTGTGCTTTGTCAGTGTCCTTGCTTATTAATAAACGTTTCTGAATGGGCATGGTTTCATATGACACATGCTCAGTAGGCCACTTTGACATTGCCAATTGTTTGTTTTACTTTTTCAGGGTTTGCCAGTAGTGAGGGGCAGTACAGTTCTTCTTCATTCTGGGGCTTGAGGGTGCAATGATGATCTACTGTTATCCTAATCATTCTACGGTCTGGTTTGCTACATTTTACACATGTCATGTTGGGTGCACTACCAGCACAGAGGGGAATTATATCCACAGGATTACATTTAGACTGGGCAGAGTCCATCATGTTTGTGTCATCTTTCTTGATGTGTGAACAGCAGTGATGATGTATAGTCATCTTGTGATGGCCGGTCTTCCTGGTCACATGGGTACATTTGAATGTGTGGACTTGAGTGGTAATGAAGTGTGAAGGGGTGACTTGGTCAGTAGTGTTGATATGTGTGTGCCCCTGCATTGTCAACTGCAGACATGTATGACCCAGGAGCTGAGTGTCTGTTTGTTTGAATTGGCAGCCCTGTGTTTGTGATTGTGTACACATGTAGGTGTTGTGGGTTGTGCACTGTACAGTGTGTTGGTGTGTCCTTGCACTCCTGGGGGACACCGACTTGTTGTTTCTGCCAGTTGTGAGTATGCAGAGCGTGTGACTGGCAAGTCTGTGTTGTGTTTTTTTGATCAGCCATGTGTCTTGTTACTGTTTGTGCTCACTGTGCAGGCCTGCTCAGCCACACTGACATTGTTGGTGAGTTTTCTCATGCATTGCTGTCACTTGAGCCATTTGTGGCTTCAGTATGGTCTGTGGGATATGGAGTCATATCAACCCCTAGCTTTGCTTCACATGCCTACCCATTGTGAGTGACTACACACCATTTCACTCTCATGTCAGCTATCCTCTTTGGTTGCAAGTGTATGAGCCTCCCCACCACTTCATTTGTTACACTATGCTTTGTGGTGTTGATCTGTGCACAGGACCAATGTGCCACGCAGGACAGTTTCCTAATTAGTTATGTGTGATTTTCTTGTACTGGTTTGCAGTCATGGTTGCTCATGTGCAGGGCATCTGTTTGTGCTGCACAGTCCTCCGGTCATGTTGTTTCCGTGAGTTGTGTATCTGTGAGTGTTGGGTTAGCTGTATGTGTGTTTGCTGTGGTACTGCTACTCTTCCTGAGTGTGATGTTATATGTGTGCTGTGCTGATTTGTGTTGTGGGAGTACATGGTGTGACAATGAGATGTGTGTGCTACTGATTTGGTTGGTGTGCACACACTTCTTGTCCTGCATGCAGTGCTGTCAGTGTATGTTGCCTTGCACTTGCCTGGTGTGCATCCCCTGATGTCCAGCTGAGTTTGCAATGTGATGGATTGGCATGTGCATCAGTTGTGTTTTTGTTGTGGAAGTATGTAGTGTTTGGCCTGTGTTGGCTCTTTCTACTGCCAGATGCTGTGTGTGTGATATTCTATTTGCATGACATTGTGTGTGAGTTGTTTGGGCATTGTGATACATTCAGATGGGTGTTGCAAGTGTAGTGTGCATTACTTGTGTGTGTGTCACATGCAGCAAGGTGTATTCTGGTTACTGGCCTTGTTTTGAGTGCACACTAGTGCTATGTCCTCCTATCTTTGACCTGTCACTTGCCAGGATTGTGCATGTGCATGCATGTGGTACACTATGACACCATGTTTCCTTCATGGGTGATGTGGTGTGTCTGTCTGTGTTAGCTTATTGTCCCATTGATCCCAGTTAGTGTTCATGATTGTTTTGAGATGATGCACTTCCTGTTTGTGTTGGGGTATGGTGTCTGTGCATTGGTCCTGGATGATAATGTTGTGTACTCCTGTTGTGTCTAGTGTCCCGCTGCCTTTCCACTGTTTGGCTGGCCATATGTGGGCTGTTGAACTTCTGTGTATGTTGTTTGAGAGGTTTGTGTTTTTCTATTGTTTTTGTGTCACTATTGGTTCAGGCATCCCTGAGTGTGTGTGTGATTTTTGTAGATGCACCCCAGGGAGTGTAATTCGTAGTCAGTGCACTCACAGGACATAATTTTGCACCATTCTGTGTGCTTAACACTGGTGTTGAGTGCTGCAGGTGTGAGGTGGGTAGAGGAGGGGTATGTGTGAAGGGTCCAACTTGTGTTTGACAGTCAGAGAGTGTGACAATGAGCCATGTGTGTTGTGCTGTGCCATACACATGTCAAGTGAGTTGAGACATATGTATGGCTGGTCACTGTGTGACTTTAGACACTTCCTATCATTCATGTGCCTATGCATGGCTTGCCTTGATGTCTCCCTGAGTTGTTCAACAGAGGTCACTTTGGTTTAATTCCACTCACTGTGCCACCCATGTCTGATTTGATGGATGGCCTAAGGGTGGTGTGATATGTTCCTTCTCTTGTATGTGATGTACACATGCTTTGTGGCTTGCTCCAAGGCTTTCCTGCACTGTCCACTTCACTTTTGGCTAGCCCATTTATTGTCCTCCATTTCTGCTGACATCTGGTACGTCATCTGGTATGTGTATGTGGCTGTGTGTCAGTGTGGGGTGTGTCTGAGTGACTTGACAGGCACTGTGTACAGTTAAGTGGTTGTTCATATGCAGCGTGAGTGTTCATTTTGTGATTGGACTCAGTTTGTTTGACATAGGCTGGAGGGTAGATGTGAGGTGGAGGAATGTCCTGCCCCATAGCTTCTGTGCAGGATGTTCCTCTTCACCCCCACCTTCTGCGACTGGCTCCCTCGTTGTTTGGTGTGTGTGGTGTAGGGTCTGGGTGCACCTGGCTAATTAATTGTGCAGGGGGTGCATAGGAGGAGCACACAGCATGTCTCCAAATGGGTGTGGGGGGTGTAATGTGTGATGGGTAGAGGTGGGGCCCTGTAAATCTTTGTGGACTGCCCATGCCTGGCGCTGGCCCTGCCTACAACATTGTGTGCAGGTTTTCCTGCATCTCCACTGCTGCGGTGGCGTGACCGGGACATTGCTGTGATTTTGTAATTGATGGGTGACCCAGATGCAGAGGGGTGGGTTAGTGACAGGTAGGACATGTGTGGGTACACTTGAGGATGTGTTCCTGTCCCCACTAGAGTGTCCGATGTGGACAGGAACCGTATATCAGCATAGGAGTTGTGTGTTGTGGTAGCGTGCGGAGTTGTGTGATTGTGTACTTGCAGCGTTCTCCGCAATGGTCCATTATTTGCTAGTAGTGGATCAGGTACAGCACCGGAAAGGCATGTAGAGCTGGATCCATTGCGGTCAGGTCTGATTGGAGGGGACCGGGAGTCTGGTTTTGAGCTCCGCTTTCATGCTTCTGCCGTCTCCGGTTGGGTGGTTTCTCTGCTGCGGTGTGATGGCTGTTTGGGGCATCGCGATTTGTACGGCAGAAGGGACGTCATTCCGCACGATGGTGGGTCTCTATTGGTTCCTACTGCTTCAGTGTTGGCTGCATTTATATGGGGGTTCACGTCGCACTGCGGTGGATGGGACATGGGCTATATTTGCCCATTGTAATATGGTGGGTGTTAGGACCACTGCTGGTGTGCGGAAAAGGACATTTTCGCTCCCGCCAGCACCGCAGAGGTGCATTTGCCCGCCATCCTAATGAGCCCCATAATGTTGCCACACCATCTATGTGGTTAACAGTTATTGGCCTTTGAGGAAGATCAGCTGCAGAACAGGATTCAGCTGCACATGGAAAATTCCTTTAGGGGATTATAGGACAGATTGAATCATACAGACAAATCCCAGAAGTATGGGCAAGGATACCTGTTAGAAATGGGATTTCCGGCTAGTTGAGACTTGCGCCAAAGCGAAGGCAGAGACCACCACTCTAGTCAGGATAAGGGAGTTACACTTCTAAAGTAACCCCTGCTCACCCCCTTGGTAGCCTAGCATGAGCAGTCAGGCTTATCTTAGAGGCAGTGTGTAAATCATTTGCACATAACCAACAGTAAGACAGCGCACGCACTACAGAAGGATACCACACCAGTTTAGAAAAATATCCAATTTTTATATACTTAAGATAAGACCACATACAATACAAATCTACAATACTATGCTTCAAAATCTTCACTTATCAAAATATGCTTTTAAAAATAGTTTCTTGATGTCGATAACTCCATCGGATGCCATTACGGCATCTGGGGCCCTTGAAGTCCCTCATGTTGCAGGTCGAGTTCCTTTCTGATGGGATCCGGAGCGCTGGCGTCAACAGGCATCGGTGCTGCGGTGTGAAGCGCAGCAGTGTGGCGTGCGGTGCCCCCAGGTCGCAGTGCGAGCAGCGGCTCTGTGGCGGCATTTGATGGCATCTTCGGTGAGACCAGGGTCACAGTGCGGGATGGAGATGGTGCTCATCACGGTGCTAGCAGATCACGGTGCAAGCAGCGGCGTTGTCGTTGCTGTAGCTCTGTCGTCGGCTGCTGTACTGGAGTCGATGGAGTCGATGGTGCCGGCGTCTGTAGGCCAATGATGCGGTGCGGGATGAGGGTGGTGCGTCGTGTAACTTAAGAGCGGTGCCTTTGAACCACGGTGCAAGCACTGGCATTGATTTTGGCGGTAAGTGGTGCCCTTAGGCCATCCAAGATGTCCTCATGAAGCAAGGCGGTGCGGAGTACAGTGCCCACAGGTTGCGGTGTGAGCAGCGGCTCGGTGGCGGCATCAAAAGGCGTCGTCAGTGAGACCAGGGTCATGGTGCGGCATTGCGGCATTGCGGCGGTGCTCTGTGTGGGGCCAAAGCTTCGGCGTAAAGCAAGGCGGTGCGCAGTGCGGTGCCAACAGGTCGCGGTACAAGCAGCATCTCGGTGGTGGCGTCAACAGGTGTCGTCGGTAAGACCAGGGTCGGGGTGCATCGCTGCGGTGGCGTTCTCTGCAGGGCCAAATCTTCAGCGTGAAGTGAGGCGGTGGGGAGTGTGGTCCTCCCCCCTGGGGCTCTGTACCCTCCAACCTGGAGCGGCACTCCCAGAAAACAAACTGGTAGGGGCACTGTTAGTCTCCCCTTTCCCCAGGTCAGCGGGGGCACCCTGAACCTGGTCCTCCATCCCATGATCTGTACCCTCTGGCCGACCAGAGGTCACGGGCAAGGCTCTCCTCCACTCACCTCTCCTTCTGGGGTCCTGCACTCCCTTCCCAGGGGAAGCACACCCAGAACCAAAATCTGTCAGGTTGCTGAAACCGGACCACCTACACAATTCTTCCACCAGTTCTGGGCCTTGGCCCTGTAACTGATCCACTCCTCTAGGCTCTAATCCCTCAGGTTGAACCGGGATCAGAGGTGGGGACTCCCTTCCTCTGCACCCCCTTCCAGAGTTCTGCACCCTCCCACCTGGAGTGGTACCCCTAGAAGACAAACCGGTCAGGACACTGCTTACAGTCGTCTTTCCCTCCAGGTCAGGCAGGACCTGAACTTGGCCTTCCAACCCAGGGACTAAACCTGGGGCTGAGCACCTGCCCAGCATGCCAGGACTTCCTCAGGAGAAAACATGCCCCCCCTAAGGGTAACACATTACTCAGGTGGTGTGTGACAGCCTGCCTGGTGCAAATCTTCTGACCTCTGTCCATCTGACAGTGTGCAAAGATCCCCCAGGACAGAAGTGGTGTCACCGTGGTCACTCTTAGGAGGCACAGACCCTCTGGCTGGCCCCTGACCCATTGGTTCTCCCACAAGGGAACGCATCCCCCTCTCACTCCTCCATCCGGTCTTCTGCACCCTCTACTTAGTAGCGGCACCACCAGACACCAGGACCACTGGAGCTCCATTTAAAGACACTCCACGTCCTCTTGTCACTAGGTGATCCCCCTCCACTGACGGCCTACCAGTACAGCCTAGGCTCCCCTCCTGGCACCACCCAGGCTCTGGGGCCGGATTTCAGGCATGTTGGGCCGCAGCCCATTCCCACTCCTTCTCCGCAGAGACAGGACATGAGTCCCTACACTCTTCCCACGACATCGGGACATATCTGTGCTACCCCGAACCCTTCCCACCATCCTTGGTTGGGAAATACCTAAGCCACTTCCTTCTGGGTCAACCCCAGATGCTTCTCCAGACCCCCTGGAATCCCCCAAAAGGTCTGTCTCCAGTGCAAGCTCCCTGGGGTAAGAGAACTCACAATCCACTGGGTGTTGGCATAGCTCTGGAAAACAGGGACTTAAAATATGCTCTCCACCAATTGAATCACACAGCCCCACACAGGTGTTAACCAAATTACCCTTCACCCAATCATCCAGTGCCTCAGAACAATACCCCACATCATTCTCACAAGACTGGCGAGACAGTGTCTGACTGTTGCTGTCTCTTAACCCATACTCTTCTGGCTGGTCTCCATAACCCCTTACTAGGGCTTCTATCATAGGGGAACCCCTTTCCCTGCACCTCTCATCTAGAGTCAGTAGAGTGTCCCTCCCACTACCAGGAAAAGAATCCCCTGTGCCCATACCCCAATCTACCTCAGGGACATTGCGAACCACAAGGAGTAATCTCATAATCCTGAACCCCCTGGTGTATGTCAACCCCCTCCTTTAAGCAGGGCCCCAAATCTGTGTGTGTGTGTATACCTCCTTCTCAGTACTGGACCTAACACTTTTACTGCCACCACCTGGGCTGGACTAGCCCCACGAGCTTCCCAGTCCAGCTCTCTCATTCTAAGCTCATAGTTTAACATCATCCTTTTCTCCTCCAGGGCTAACTTAAGCTTCTCCAGTTCCACAGCAACTCTCCTTGCTTCCCAACTGTCCTCCAGCTCCTCTGGGGATAACCTGCTGCTGCCTGGTTTAGAGGGTGCCCTCTGCCAAAAGCACATCCAACCTTGGAATAGGCTCCTCTGCCTCTATGCCAAGATCCCCAGACAGCTCACTAGCATGTCTGGCTGCTAACCAGCCCTCAGCGCCTTTTGTAGCTCCTCTCTTCTGGTGAGACCCCTGATTTGTATTTTAAGTGTTTTGCAAATTGCCTTCAATTCCTTCACATTGTAGGTTTCTGCCATCCCCTCCTCAAGGGCCACTTCCAAGGATGTAACAGATGATGCAATTGACTCAGGCATGTTGTACTGGAAAGTTCAAGTTAAAAAACCACTGGAAAGGTAAAAATAGACCGAAAAAAACAGTATGTGGTACGTAATGGTCTGCAATGTGGTAGTAGTGCACACCAATCACTGTAAGTCAAGCGCAAATGCAAGTCCTATCCCAACGCTGCCGCCAATGTTCGAAATGGGATTTCTGGCTAGCTGAGACTTGTGCCAAAGCGAGGCAGAAACCAACACTCTAGTCAGGATAAGGGAGTTACACTTCTAAAATAACCCCTGCTCACACCCTTGGTAGCCGGGCAGGAGCAGTCAGGCTTATCTTAGAGGCCGTGTGTAAAGCATTTGCACATAACCAACAGTAAAACCGTGTACGCACTAAAGAAGGACACCACATCAGTTTAGAAAAATGTCCAATTTTTAAATACTTAAGACAAGACCATATATTATAAAAATCCACAATACTATACTTCAAAATCTTCACTTATCAAAATATGCTTTTAAAAATAGTTCCTTAATGTCGATAGCTCTGTCTGGGGTTATCATGGCATCGTGAACAACTAATACAAAAACAGTTCTGGCTGGCTGCAGGGCGATGGGGCCCTTAAAGTCACTTGCGTTGCAGGTCAAGCTCCTTTCTGATGGGATCCGGTGCGCGGGTGCTGTGGTGTGAAATGCAGTGGGGCCCCAGGTCGCGATGCGAGCAGGGGCTCGGTGGCGGCATCGGATGGTGTCGTCGGTGAGACCAGGGTCGCGGTGCGAGATGGAGGCGGTGCTCGTTACTGTGCTAGCATGTCACAGTGCAAGCAGCGGCGTTGTTGTTGCTGAACCCTGTTGTCGGCTGATGAGCTGGATTCGATGGTGCTGGCGTTGGTAGGCTAATGCAGCAGTGCAGGATGAGAGCGGTGCGTCGTGTAACTTATGAGTCGTGCCCTCGAACCACGGTGCAAGCAGCGGCGTTGATTTTGGCGTGAAGTGGTGGTGTCAGGCCAGCCAAGGCATCCTCATGAAGCAAGGCAGTGTGGAGTGCGGTGCCCACAGGTCGCGGTGCGAGCAGCGGCTCGGTGGAGGCATCAACTGGCGGCTTGGTGGCTGTGCCAACAGAAGTCACCGGTAAGACCAGGTTAGTGGTGCGGCATTGCGGCGGTGCCCTCTGCAGTGCTTTGGCGTGAAGCAAGGTGGTGCAGAGTGCAGTGCCCACAGGTCGCGGTGCAAGCAGCGGCTCGGCAGCGGCATCAACAGGTGTGACCAGGGTTGCAGTGCGGCATTGCAGCAGTGCCCTTTGTTTTGCCTTCCGGACACGGAGTTAGCAGTGGCATCGTAGACGTCGTTGGGTTGGTGTTCTTCAGGTTGCAGCACAAAACAAACATTCCCCAGTGCTGCGGTTCAAAGAACTTGAAGTCTTTGCTGTCCCTGAGACTTCGTGAACAGGGGGCAAGCTCTACCTCAAGCCCGTGGAGAGACTCACAAATTAGGTTGCAGAAAGTACAGTCCAGGCCTACCATAGCCCAGCAAAGCACACAGCAAAGTAGTCGTTCCTTTTTGAAGTTTCTCCGGCTCTCCGTCTTGCCAGTCTTCTTGATCCAGATGAATTCTAAAGTTCAGCATTTGTATCTAAAAATCCTTTGATCTTTCAGGCAGAGGGTGTCTGTGCACGGCCAGAACCAGTTCTGCCTTCTCTGGTGTATTTTCCTGGCAGGAGGTACATATGGCATTGTCAGAGGAAGACCAGGCTCTTTGAGAGCGCTTTTCATGCAGCGCTTGTTTGTGGCAGCTCCTGTATTTTAAAACTTACCTGTTTTTGTCTTTGCTTGATTTTTTCTTTTAGTCACTTATCCCCAGCTTTTATCCGCCTGGCTCGCATTCCCCCACCTTTGCCATCTCACTCGCACCTTAATTGTGGAACCACCGCGCTTCGCGGGTCCTTTGCCCCTGTCTCGTGGCGGCCATCTTGGGTGAGTGGGTCAGCGCGTGAGTAAGTCCTTCCTCTATCTTGGTAGGACAGTACATAAGCAGGCAAATTGTGGTAGCACGCCCTATTCCAGCGAGAGCGCTTTTCATGCAGCGCTTGTTTGTGGCAGCTCCTGTATTTTAAAACTTACCCGTTTTTGTCTTTGCTTGATTTTTTCTTTTAGTCACTTATCCCCAGCTTTTATCCGCCTGGCTCGCATTCCCCCACCTTTGCCATCTCACTCGCACCTTAATTGTGGAACCACCGCGCTTCGCGGGTCCTTTGCCCCTGTCTCGTGGCGGCCATCTTGGGTGAGTGGGTCAGCGCGTGAGTAAGTCCTTCCTCTATCTTGGTAGGACAGTACATACGCAACCATGCTGACGCGCAGCGGTTACGCGCAGCGGGGACGCCGGATTGACGCCGGAGTTACGCCAGAGTTCAGCCCGTCTGGGCCCGTCCGGGTCCGGACGGGCTTAGGGCTGGTCTCTATCGCCGACCCGCGGGAGCCTTGTCATAACCGTAGCAGGTATAGCAGGGAGGATCTTATGTCCTGGCGGATTTGGAAATCTACCCCTTGTAGATTTGCCCACGAGGGTGGGCAACCGTTTTTGCCTTGCGGAGTCTGCACGCCGGGTCGGGATTTGACCTCTGATAAATCAGTGCTCACAGTTGCTTTGCTGAACTGCCGGTCCCTACCCAGCCATGCCATTGAAATCCACTCTCTCATTCTTGACCATAAGTTGGACGTGCTGTTTCTAACAGAGACTTGGATCTCTTCTTGCTCAGGCTCGGATATGGTCAGAGCACTCCCCCCAGGCTTTCTTATTTTCCATCTGGATAGGCCTGTGGGGCGGGGAGGAGGAATCGCCATTCTTTACAGAGACACGTTAATATGTAAGGCTCAGGACGGAGGTGTGAGCGACTGTGAGAGTTGTCAGTTCTCCCTTCGCCTGTCGCCTACTGCGTCTCTGGCTGGCCTTCTTGTCTATCGTCCTCCTGGGACTTTGGGTAATTTTACTAATTCCTTCCTAGAAACTGTTGCACTCCTTGCGTCCTCCACTGCCAACTTTGTAGCATTGGGCGACCTCAACATTCATCTTGATGACCCTTCCAACCCCTTGGGTGTAGATATCCAGTGCGATCTTAAAGCATTTGGGATCAATTTGGTTAACACTGGTGCAACGCATGGGAAGGGACACTTGCTCGACCCCATATTTTCTAATGTGGATTGCCTTAAAGTATTACCCACTCTGTCATTGCCTTGGACAGATCATTTCTTGGTGTCTTCTCAGTGGCAATTTGAAGTCTTAGGGACACCAGTTCCCAGGGTCTATACTGTGGAAAGGGCCTGGTCCAGGCTCCCAGTTGACACCTGGGCGGCACATCTGGAGGCGTCCCGGCCTACCCCTGGGTCTAATCCGTTAGTAGCCGACAAGAATTTAAACACCTGGCTAGCTAACTCGCTGGATGTCATTCTCCCTAAGAAGAGACTCCTTACTAGGGGTAGGAGAGTAGGATCCGCGCCCTGGTATACTCCAGAACTGAGGACATTAAGGAAGGGCTGCAAGAGGCTGGAGCGGACGTGGAGGAGAGATTGGAGTGAAACTAGCCGGAGTAAACATCGGGCGGCTCTTAGGAGTTATAAATCTGCTATCCGGGTAGCGAAATCCGAGTTCTTCGAGGAGAGAATAGGTTCATCTTCTAATTCCTCGAAAGAATCGTTCAGGGTCATCAAAGAACTCATGAAAACTCCTGAACCCCAGATCATTTACGACAATCCACGCGAGAAATGTGTAGAACTCGCCTCCTTCTTTAAAACTAAAATTGATAACATTCTGGCATCCCTCCCTCAACTCGCTCAGGAGACTCTTTTGGATGGAATACCAGGGTCCCAGTCCAGGGCGCCGTTAGTGGAATTGGATTCTCTTGGTCCTGTCACTATGGAAGAAGTTCTTGGGGCCTTGGCGACCATGAAGAGTGGTTCGCCGAAAGATCCTGCACCCATGAAATATCTGAAGCAGGTAGCCTCTACCATCGGCGGCCCAGTGACAGACCTTATAAATCTTTCCTTTTCCCAAGGAGTGGTGCCCCCTAGTTGGAAGGTAGCGGTTGTCAAGGCCCTTTTAAAGAAACCCAATCTGGATGCCGCCGACCTTGCCAACTTTAGGCCAATTTCCCTGCTTCCGGGCCTTAGTAAGGTGGCAGAGAAGCTGGTGAATAGCCGCCTATCGGGTTTCTTAGAGTCTAACTCCCTTCTGGGCGACTCCCAAACGGGTTTTCGCCCTGGGCAGGGAACAGACACTGCCCTACTGGCAGTCGTGGAGAATGCCAGGAGCATTTTGGATTCAGGGGATCAGTGGCAGTGATCCTCCTGGACCTCAGTGCGGCATTCGACACCGTAGACCACCAGGTGTTACTCCAACGGCTGTCGGGGGTAGGGTTCTCCGGGATAGCCCTGAAATGGTTCGCGTCTTTTCTGGAAGGCCGGACGTTTGAGGTATGGGAAGCCCTCGAGAAATCATCATCGGTCCCTCTCCAGTGTGGTGTGCCGCAGGGCTCTTCATTGAGCCCTACTTTATTTAACATCTATATGGCCCCACTGGAGAGTGTAGTACTGCCACTGGGTATCAAGATCATCAGTTACGCTGATGATACTCAGCTGGTGGTAGGGCTTCCCCAGTCGGCGAATCAACCCGACAGGCTGCACACGTGTCTGGTTAATATCTTTTCCTGGATGTGTAGCTCAGCACTCAAACTCAATGGCTCAAAGACGGAATTGATGATGCTGGGAAACTCCTCCCCCTCCTTGTCACCTAGTAGTTGGCCTAGCTGCTTGGAAGCTGTACCCACCCCCAAACAGGAGATTAAGAGCTTGGGGGTGTGGCTGGAGCAGGACCTTTCCTTCAAGACACACGCCAAAAAGACCGCAGGCGTGTGTATCGGTCTGCTACGGTCAGCTCGGAAGATTCTACCTCTCCTCCCAATGGCCGCCAGGAGACTACTTATCCAGGGGCTTATTGTCTCGCGGTTGGATTTCAGCAATGCGCTGTTTCTTGGGGCCCCAGAATCGACTTTAAACAAACTGCAGCAGGTGCAAAACGCGGCAGCCAGGCTCCTGACAGATCTCCCTAGGCGCCAGTCAGCTCGTCCCGCGCTGAAGGCGCTTCATTGGCTCCCCATACGAGAAAGGGTGAAATTTAAGGCTCTTTGTATGGCGCAAAAAATTCTGCAGGGGAAAGGCCCACCCATCCTGCGGGATATGGTTCAACCCTACAAGGCCTCTCGTGCCCTTCGTTCAGATCATCTTTATCTGTTACAGGTCGCGAGGGTTAGGAAGGCAAGAACCGGTGGTAGGAGATTCTCCATACATGTGGCGACATTGTGGAATTCCCTCCCCCTGCACCTGCGTCTGGAAACGAGCACCCTGCGCTTCCGTAAACTTTTAAAAACCCACTTGTTTCCCGCCTAACTCTTGCTGTCTCCTGTTCTGGCGTATCTTTCTGGACGAGCGCGGGGATGCCCAAGGGTAACCAGGCGCGTTATAAAACTCAGTAATAATAATAATAATAATAATAATAATGAGGTGCAAGGAAATCTCTCCCCCTTCCCCCATTGCAGCCCAAGTCTAATCAGCCCTTTCCTGACCTACCTAAGCCATCTGGAGCCCCTCCGGCCCCCCAGCTTTCTGTCATCCAAAACCCAAACAGGCAACTACATTCCAGCAGAGGCATACGGGATGACTGAGCAAGAAACTATCCACTTTCTAAAAGTGGTATTTTTAAACACAGAATGTAAGAATCACCTTCACTAAAAGATGCATCTTTAGATTCTGAGTTCAGGCATACTAAATTCTATTTTCTTACCGTATTCACAGGGCCAGTTATATCTATAAGATGTTATGAACAAACCTCTCATTCTATCCTATGGGGAACTGGTAACCTTGCAATAGTGAAAAGATTCTGAGTTCAGGCATACTAAATTCTATTTTCTTACCGAATTCCCGGGGCCAGTTATGTTTATAACATGTTATAAACAAACCTCTCATTCTATTGACTGTAATTCACTATTAGGACATGTCACACACACCAGGGCATGTCCTACCTTTCACATAAATTCCACCCTGCCCACGGGGGTATCTTGGGCCTACCTGAGGGATGTCTAACATGTAAGAAAAGGAAGGTTAGGGACCGGCCAGTGTGTGCACTGGCCTAGTCGTCATGGCAATTATAAACTGCGCTCCGAGTCTACAATGGCACGTCACAGTTACCGTTTTCAGGGCTTCTCTTGGGGATGGCACAACCAGTGCTGCAGGCCCCCGTGTAGCATTTGATTCACCGGCCCTGGCACACACAGTGCACTTTACTAGGAGCTAACAGGTAAATCAAATATCCAGTCATGGAAACACCAATCCATAGCACAATTTAGACAGAGAGCATATGCACTTTAGCACGGATTAGCAGTGGTAAAGTGACCAGAGTCCTAAAACCAACACACACAGGTCAGGGAAAAGTAGGAGGAAAAAGCAAAACGTTTTGGGATAAGCCTGCAAAAAGGGCCATTTCCAACAGTACCTTTCATTGATCACCTGACTGCAGCACTTTCACCCAAATTCGATGCAGCAGGCTTGGGATACAAATGTTCCTGTCTGTTGAGCCGCAGCTGGCTGTCCTTTTGGAGGGCTCCATAACAGGGTGTATCATATTGGCCTAGAATGCAAAGAGGAACATTTTCAGCAGCATATGTCCCATAAAATTGGCTAAAACAATAAGTCTGGTTCTTCGAAGGCAGGTATTACTCCCTCAACCCACCTCAAGAACACCCAGACTCCGAATCATGGAATAAAATTTACTTTCAACATGCCTGGACAAATAAAGGTAATGCATTTAGTTGCAGCTTCAGCCAGCTGATATCACTGAGCTTTACAGAGTCTGAGGGGTTGAACCCCCATGCAATATGTTCCCAGTCCAGGAACAGGGTAAAGCAGATTTTGGGGCGGGTTAGCATAGATCAAAGGTGTATCTGTGGGTTTAATGATGTGTATCTCTAGTCTCATGGCTGTGTAGAGCCATTCTCATTATGCACACTGACTGTTTCATGTGTTCCTCGCCCGCCCCACCTCTCAGAGATTAAGAGGTAGGTCCTTGGTACATTTTGTGCCTATTAAGGTTCTCATGACCAAAGCGGTTTGTTGTATCTTTTCAAGGGGACGAGATAGAAGTTAGGTACCTAAATGCTTACAATGTAGCACATTAAGGTGGGGGTTGAAAACTTTTCAAGTTGCAAGCGGGAGATTCCCTCATTAATGTCAGCAACTGCTCACATTGCTAGCAGTCAAGCTGCCTGGGAAGTCTGGGGACAAACACCACAGATTAAATTGAACAGAAAAGGTCCCGTAAGAAAGGAGGGATACATGGCAAGTGCACGAGGACACCCTTGCTTAATGTCACATATTTCCAAGCTCATCGGATAGGTGAGGCTTTTCACATCATAAGAGAATACTCACCATCAGGGAACAGGCTATGGGGAATGATTTGCTAGGACCTTGACACTCACGTTATACAAACTGGAGCCTCTATGAAGGATACATGCTCTAAACATGGACTTGGGTACGTTTGGCTCAAAAACCCTCTTCTCCAAGCTGCAGTGCGTCAGGTTGTTGCCAGGTGTCTTTGAGTGACAGGCAAGGTCATTAAGGGAGCAGTATTAAGTACGGAGGTTACTTGCAGTGAGGCAGAGGGGTCCTAGCGGACCCAACAAAGGCTGTGGCAAAACTTAAAACTGGGAATCTTAGATTCCAACATTATTATTGGATCAATATTATGCAAGCCTCTCTGGCTATGCGGTGTAAACATTTCCAACAGGAATTGCAAGGTGACTAGGGGGTTAAGCTGAACTCAGCTTTGATTTTGTGGAGGGCAATCAATTCTTGGAATAATGAAGTGAAGTAGGTTTATTGCTGGATTAAGCACCAAGGGTCACAAGTGGTTAACAGGTAGTGCATCTCTGTGATCGGACTGCAAGTAAGCAAGCCTGGTGGGATGCCTCAGTTGTCACTCCAAAAAGGGTGCAGTGACTGCAATAGTGGGCACAATACAAACATCCCCTCCAACCAGATTTGACACCATTAATGTGTTTGCCATGGTTTAGCACTCAAAAAGCTGTGTGCAAATGTCCGGTCAAATTCAGCAAGGTATGTGCACCCTGGAACCGAGGACATGTTACAGATTGCTTCAGTGCAGAAAAAAATCCCCCACACTGATAGCCATAGCAGCTAGGCTGGCTGTGGAAACTGTCAGCTAACAAGTGTGCTGCTGTCCCAAAATTGGGGAAACAAGATTTTAAAGCACAAAAGACTACAATGTATTAGAAACATTTACCATGTCCATTATTCAAGAAAAGGCAGGTATCTGTACTTAGTGTTCCCCATGTCCCCACCCACTTGCCTGCTCCATGGTACACATTAGCAGAAGCTGGCAAGGTCACAACTTGAACTGGGATGGGACATCAGCATGGCTTCACAGCAGCTAAATAGCACAGTCAGAAGATGAGGGGCTGGCATGCAATATAGTCATGAAATGAAGCAGAATACAGGGGGCAGGTGTGATGCTATCAGTGTTACCTTGGCCTTACACGGGCAGAAGTTTAGAGTGCCAGGAACCCACAAATAGAATGGAATTTTTTAGAAAGGGGTTGCATATTTTTGCCATTCCAAACAGTTTGTGCTGCAACTCCAACGAGGGGGAGAAAGAAGGGTTCAGTGTACTTATGCTGACAGTTACTAGAACACGGTGGGCATTCACGTTTGGAAGGAGCAAGTCATTGTCCACTGCTGGTGCTGTACGCGGTTATCAGTTGAACCACAATTTTGGGAAAATTCAAATACGAGGGTAATCTGGGGCTTAGTCAATCCTAAAGGTAAGGTACATATAGCACGCAGTGCTCAATGTATTGAATCAGACATTCCAGGGTTACGAAGAGCAGTAATTTTGCATCCCCATTTGGGTAAGAATTCTGGCCTGCGTGGTACTCCTATACAGGAGGAGGCCAGCTGGCAGAGACAAGGGAATGGTGTTGACCACAATCAATACCTTATTAAAAAATACACTGTTGGCCTGGGAAGCGAACTACAATATATTCCCAGGGTATTCTAAAATCAGTGACTGGGTGGCAATGGGTAAATGCATGACCTGGCAAAACCTAACCAGAAGGCTCTTCTTGGCACAGTGCTCTATAGGGACTTCACCCTCAACTGTGGGTAAAGTAGAGAGCAGTTGTTTCATTTCCAGGCAGGCCATCGAACATGCCCATGGGTGGGTATATAAAGCTGTGGTTAAAACAGAGGACAGTAGTTCCTATTTTTAAGTGGACGACATCAAACTTGCCTACTATGGGGCAAATAAGCAATGCACAAGTCCACCAAGCAGGAAGGCTTGATTCAACTTTATTCAAAATCAAATAAAATAGGCAGGCTTGGTAAATAACGTGTGGTCTCTTGAGTGCATACCCCACAAGGTTCCCCCGATAGAGACGGGGAACCCTGGCGGACTGGTAACCTTGCAGAGGTGGATAGGAATTGTCCAGCTAGAAGGACTGGTAACCTGTCAGAGTTAGATGGGAATTGTCCAGCTAGAAGGACTGGTACCAACACGTGCAGGAGGACATGGAGCCTGACATGGCGGAGGGGGGCCTGGATATGACGGCATCCACATCCAGTGCTTTGGTGGAGTTACAGGGTGATCTTAATGCTGATTGGTATGAGGGATACCCTTTCAGGAGCGCCAAAATCCCAGAAGTCTTTAGAGCAGGACCCCGGTTGAAAGCGACGGCACCCTGCTAGTCCTTCGGGAGGTTGTAATCTGGAGCAACCGGGGGCATGCCTGGTTACGCTCCACCCCTAAAAAAGAATGAGTAAAAGGTATGGACTGGTGGTCCATGATATGTAAAGCAGATAACCCCCAAATAAATGGTAGCACCAATTAGATTGGCCATGGTGCAGTGCAAACACAAGGAGATGATGGATGGAGTGCTGAAACTTTTCAGATACTCACCCCCAGTCACAGATCTGGGTTGAATCCATCATCGTACTTTAGCTCACTTCACCACCCCAGTTCAGACACAGCTATAAGCAAATCAGTCTTGACCCTGTGCCTCATGGGAACAGTCCAGCCCAAACTGCCAACCCATGTCTTCCCTGGACCGGGAACAAGCATCCTGGGACTGGTTTCGGGCTAGCCGCCCTCTTCAGCCAGGCTAGCTTGAATCCAGTGCAAAGTGAGTAAGGGACCCATGTCTGGGCATACCCTGGCAACTTAGGGTGAACAAACCAAACACAAGGAGATGATGGACAGAGCGCTGAAACTTTTCAGACACTCACCTCAAGTCACAGATCTGGGTTGAATCCATCATCATTATTTAGCTCACTTCGCCACCCCAGTTCAGACACAGTTATATGCAAATCAGTCTTGACCCTGTGCCTCATGGGAACAGTCCAGCCCTCACACCCTGTTAACTTAGTTAGCATGGGTTTTTTAGAAGCTTACACGCTATTTTTGCTTTCCTGCTCTGCTTTGCACACAACACATACTTGTGATATTGTTTAGAGAAGGCTGAGTAATTTGCTTTATATGAGAATAATTTGGTATGCTAGATTTGTAAACTGCCTCGCTAGTTGTGTGTGTATAGTGAGAGCATGGAACATCAAGGTTATCTTGAATACTGTGTCTGTTATTCAGAATGATCCTCGCACGTTTGAGCCATAATACATATGGAGCTGTGGCCACCTCTGATACTTGTGCGTTTCATAATGCATTGTGGAGGCAAAGTTACACACAGTTGGAGAACATTCGTATCTTGACAGTTTGTGGAGCACTGAAAATGATCCACTACTGCTGAGTACCAGAGGTAAGGGTCTGCCATGTAATCCTATGAGACTTTCTGTAGTTATAAACTAATCTGCTAGGTAGGGAGGGTGTAATGTAGGTATATTTTAAATTTGTTTACCTTTAGCATTATAGGATGCTTTTTCCCGTTTGTATTTCAATGCTGACAACCTTGTTTCTGATAATATGTTTGGTTGTATTTTCTAAGGTACTGTCCATGAGATTATGGCGTTAGAAATAATGATGGACGGGGCATCTCAACCAATCAAACACTCACACCCAGTCAAAAGATCTGGGTTTGATCCATAACCGTTCTTTATCCCACTCTGCCACCCCAGTTCAGACATGGCTATATTGTACCGCTTTGGCCGCCATAAGTGTGGCAGGGTATGCTCAGACGTGAGTCCAGGGAAGGCATGGCTTGGCAGTTCGGGCTGGACTGTTCCCATGAGGCACAGGGTCAGACTGATTTGCATATAGCCATGTCTGAACTGGGGTGGCAGAGTGGGCTAAAGAACAGTTATGGATCAGACCCAGATCTTTTGACTGGGTGTGAGGGTTTGATTGGTTCAGATGCTCCGTCCATCACCAACCCCTTTTGTACCGCTTTTGGCCGCCATAAGTGTGGCAGGGTATGCTCAGACGTGAGTCCCTTGCTCACTCTGCCACTGGTTTCAAGCAAGCCGGGCTGAAGACGGCTGGAATGCCAGAAACCGGTCCTCGGAAGCTTGTTTCCGGTCCAGGGAAGGCATGGCTTGGCAGTTCGGGCTGGACTGTTCCCATAAGGCACAGGGTCAGACTGATTTGCATATAGCCATGTCTGAACTGGGGTGGCAGAGTGGGCTGAAGAACGTTTATGAATCAAACCCAGATCTTTTGACTGGGTGTGAGTGTTTGATTGGTTCAGATGCTCCGTCCATCACCACCCCCTTTTGTACCGCTTTTGGCCGCCATAAGTGTGGCAGGGTATGCTCAGACGTGAGTCCCTTGCTCACTTTGCCACTGGATTCAAGCAAGACGGGCTGAAGACGGCTGGAATGCCAGAAACCGGTCCTCGGAAGCTTGTTTCCGGTCCAGGGAAGACATGGCTAGGCAGTTCGAGCTGGACTGTTCACATGAGGCACAGGGTCAGACTGATTTGCATATAGCCATGTCTGAACTGGGGTGGCAGAGTGGGCTAAAGAACGGTTATGGATCAAACCCAGATCTTTTGGCTGGGTGTGAGTGTTTGATTGGTTCAGATGCTCCGTCCATCACCACCCCCTTTTGTACCGCCTTTGGCCGCCATAAGTGTGGCAGGGTATGCTCAGACGTGAGTCCCTTGCTCACTTTGCCACTGGATTCAAGCAAGCCGGGCTGAAGACGGCTGGAATGCCAGAAACCGGTCCTCGGAAGCTTGTTTCCGGTCCAGGGAAGGCATGGCTTGGCAGTTCGGGCAGGACTGTTCCCATGAGGCACAGGGTCAGACTGATTTGCATATAGCCATGTCTGTACTGGGGTGGCAGAGTGGGCTAATGAACGGTTATGGATCAAACCCAGATCTTTTGACTGGGTGTGAGTGTTTGATTGGTTCAGATGCTCCATCCATCACCACTCCCTTTTGTACCCCTTTTGGCCGCCATAAGTGTGGCAGGGTATGCTCAGACGTGAGTCCCTTGCTCACTTTGCCACTGGATTCAAGCAAGCCGGGCTGAAGACGGCTGGAATGCCAGAAACCGGTCCTCGGAAGCTTGTTTCCGGTCCAGGGAAGGCATGGCTTGGCAGTTCGGGCTGGACTGTTCCCATGAGGCACAGGGTCAGACTGATTTGCATATAGCCATGTCTGAACTGGGGTGGCAGAGTGGGCTAAAGCACGGTTATGGATCAAACCCAGATCTTTTGACTGGGTGTGAATGTTTGATTGGTTCAGATGCTCCGTCCATTACCACCCCCTTTTGTACCGCTTTTGGCCGCCATAAGTGTGGCAGGGTATGCTCAGACATGAGTCCCTTGCTCACTTTGCCATTGGATTCAAGCAAGCCGGGCTGAAGACGGCTGGAATGCCAGAAACCGATCCTCGGAAGCTTGTTTCCAGTCCAGGGAAGGCATGGCTTGGCAGTTCGGGCTGGACTGTTCCCATGAGGCACTGGGTCAGGCTGATTGGCATATAGCCATGTCTGAACTGCGGTGGCAGAGTGGACTAAAGGAGGGTTTTGATCAAACCCAGATCTTTTGACTGGGTGTGAGTTTTTGATTGGTTCAGATGCTCCGTCCATCACCACCTCCTTTTGTACCGCTTTTGGCCGCCATAAGTGTGGAGGGTATGCTCAGAAGTGAGTCCCTTGCTCACTTTGCCACTGGATTCAAGCAAGCCGGGCTGAAGACGCTGGAATACCAGAAACCGGTTCTCTGAAGCTTGTTTCCGGTCCAGGGAAGGCATGGCTTGACAGTTCGGGCTGGACTGTTCCCATGAGGCACAGGGTCAGACTGATTTGCATATAGCCATGTCTGAACTGGGGTGGCAGAGTGGGCTAAAGAACGGTTATGGATCAAACCCAGATCTTTTGACTGGGTGTGAGTGTTTGATTGGTTCAGATGCTCTGTCCATCACCACCCCCTTTTGTACCGCTTTTGGCCGCCATAAGTGTGGCAGGGTATGCTCAGACGTGAGTCCCTTGCTCACTTTGCCACTGGATTCAAGCAAGCCGGGCTGAAGACGGCTGGAATGCCAGAAACCGGTCCTCGGAAGCTTGTTTCCGGTCCAGGGAAGGCATGGCTTGGCAGTTCGGGCTGGACTGTTCCCATAAGGCACAGGGTCAGACTGATTTGCATATAGCCATGTCTGAACTGGGGTGGCAGAGTGGGCTAAAGAACGGTTATGGATCAAACCCAGATCTTTTGACTGGGTGTGAGTGTTTGATTGGTTCAGATGCTCCGTCCATCACCACCTCCTTTTGTACCGCTTTTGGCCGCCATAAGTGTGGCAGGGTATGCTCAGACGTGAGTCCCTTGCTCACTTTGCCACTGGATTCAAGCAAGCCGGGCTGAAGACGGCTGGAATGCCAGAAACCAGTCCTCGGAAGCTTGTTTCCGGTCCAGGGAAGGCATGGCTTGGCAGTTCGGGCAGGACTGTTCCCATGAGGCACAGGGTCAGACTGATTTGCATATAGCCATGTCTGTACTGGGGTGGCAGAGTGGGCTAAAGAACGGTTATGGATCAAACCCAGATCTTTTGACTGGGTGTGAGTGTTTGATTGGTTCAGATGCTCCATCCATCACCACCCCCTTTTGTACCGCTTTTGGCCGCCATAAGTGTGGCAGGGTATGCTCAGACGTGAGTCCCTTGCTCACTTTGCCACTGGATTCAAGCAAGCCGGGCTGAAGACGGCTGGAATGCCAGGAAACGGTCCTCGGAAGCTTGTTTCCGGTCCAGGGAAGGGATGGCTTGGCAGTTCGGGCTGGACTGTTCCCATGAGGCACAGGGTCAGACTGATTGGCATATAGCCATGTCTGAACTGCGGTGGCAGAGTGGGCTAAAGGAGGGTTTTGATCAAACCCAGATCTTTTGACTGGGTGTGAGTTTTTGATTGGTTCAGATGCTCCGTCCATCACCACCCCCTTTTGTACCGCTTTTGGCCGCCATAAGTGTGGCAGGGTATGCTCAGAAGTGAGTCCCTTGCTCACTTTGCCACTGGATTCAAGCAAGCCGGGATGAAGACGCTGGAATACCAGAAACCGGTTCTCTGAAGCTTGTTTCCGGTCCAGGGAAGGCATGGCTTGACAGTTCGGGCTGGACTGTTCCCATGAGGCACAGGGTCAGACTGATTTGCATATTGCCATGTCTGAACTGGGGTGGCAGAGTGGGCTAAAGAACGGTTATGGATCAAACCCAGATCTTTTGACTGGGTGTGAGTGTTTGATTGGTTCAGATGCTCTGTCCATCACCACCCCCTTTTGTACCGCTTTTGGCCGCCATAAGTGTGGCAGGGTATGCTCAGACGTGAGTCCCTTGCTCACTTTGCCACTGGATTCAAGCAAGCCGGGCTGAAGACGGCTGGAATGCCAGAAACCGGTCCTCGGAAGCTTGTTTCCGGTCCAGGGAAGGCATGGCTTGGCAGTTCGGGCTGGACTGTTCCCATGAGGCACAGGGTCAGACTGATTTGCATATAGCCATGTCTGAACTGGGGTGGCAGAGTGGGCTAAAGAACGGTTATGGATCAAACCCAGATCTTTTGACTGGGTGTGAGTGTTTGATTGGTTTAGATGCTCCGTCCATCACCCCCCCCTTTTGAACCGCTTTTGGCCGCCATAAGTGTGGCAGGGTATGCTCAGACGTGAGTCCCATGCTCACTTTGCCACTGGATTCAAGCAAGCCGGGCTGAAGACGGCTGGAATGCCAGAAACCGGTCCTCGGAAGCTTGTTTCCGGTCCGGGGAAGGCATGGCTTGGCAGTTCGGGCTGGACTGTTCCCATGAGGCACAGGGTCAGACTGATTTGCATATAGCCATGTCTGAACTGGGGTGGCAGAGTGGGCTAAAGAACGGTTATGGATCAAACCCAGATCTTTTGACTGGGTGTGAGTGTTTGATTGGTTCAGATGCTCCGTCCATCACCACCCCCTTTTGTACCGCTTTTGGCCGCCATAAGTGTGGCAGGGTATGCTCAGGCGTGAGTCCCTTGCTCACTTTGCCACTGGATTCAAGCAAGCCGGGCTGAAGACGGCTGGAATGCCAGAAACCGGTCCTCGGAAGCTTGTTTCCGGTCCAGGGAACGCCTGGCTTGACATTTCCGGCTGGACTGTTCCCATGAGGCACAGGGTCAGACTGATTTGCATATAGCCATGTCTGAACTGGGGTGGCAGAGTGGGCTAAAGAACGGTTATGGATCAAACCCAGATCTTTTGACTGGGTGTGAGTGTTTGATTGGTTCAGATGCTCCGTCCATCACCACCCCCTTTTGTACCGCCTTTGGCCGCCATAAGTGTGGCAGGGTATGCTCAGACGTGAGTCCCTTGCTCACTTTGCCACTGGATTCAAGCAAGCCGGGCTGAAGACGGCTGGAATGCCAGAAACCGGTCCTCGGAAGCTTGTTTCCGGTCCAGGGAAGGCATGGCTTGGCAGTTCGGGCAGGACTGTTCCCATGAGGCACAGGGTCAGACTGATTTGCATATAGCCATGTCTGTACTGGGGTGGCAGAGTGGGCTAATGAACGGTTATGGATCAAACCCAGATCTTTTGACTGGGTGTGAGTGTTTGATTGGTTCAGATGCTCCATCCATCACCACTCCCTTTTGTACCCCTTTTGGCCGCCATAAGTGTGGCAGGGTATGCTCAGACGTGAGTCCCTTGCTCACTTTGCCACTGGATTCAAGCAAGCCGGGCTGAAGACGGCTGGAATGCCAGAAACCGGTCCTCGGAAGCTTGTTTCCGGTCCAGGGAAGGCATGGCTTGGCAGTTCGGGCTGGACTGTTCCCATGAGGCACAGGGTCAGACTGATTTGCATATAGCCATGTCTGAACTGGGGTGGCAGAGTGGGCTAAAGCACGGTTATGGATCAAACCCAGATCTTTTGACTGGGTGTGAGTGTTTGATTGGTTCAGATGCTCCGTCCATTACCACCCCCTTTTGTACCGCTTTTGGCCGCCATAAGTGTGGCAGGGTATGCTCAGACATGAGTCCCTTGCTCACTTTGCCATTGGATTCAAGCAAGCCGGGCTGAAGACGGCTGGAATGCCAGAAACCGATCCTCGGAAGCTTGTTTCCAGTCCAGGGAAGGCATGGCTTGGCAGTTCGGGCTGGACTGTTCCCATGAGGCACTGGGTCAGGCTGATTGGCATATAGCCATGTCTGAACTGCGGTGGCAGAGTGGGCTAAAGGAGGGTTTTGATCAAACCCAGATCTTTTGACTGGGTGTGAGTTTTTGATTGGTTCAGATGCTCCGTCCATCACCACCTCCTTTTGTACCGCTTTTGGCCGCCATAAGTGTGGAGGGTATGCTCAGAAGTGAGTCCCTTGCTCACTTTGCCACTGGATTCAAGCAAGCCGGGCTGAAGACGCTGGAATACCAGAAACCGGTTCTCTGAAGCTTGTTTCCGGTCCAGGGAAGGCATGGCTTGACAGTTCGGGCTGGACTGTTCCCATGAGGCACAGGGTCAGACTGATTTGCATATAGCCATGTCTGAACTGGGGTGGCAGAGTGGGCTAAAGAACGGTTATGGATCAAACCCAGATCTTTTGACTGGGTGTGAGTGTTTGATTGGTTCAGATGCTCTGTCCATCACCACCCCCTTTTGTACCGCTTTTGGCCGCCATAAGTGTGGCAGGGTATGCTCAGACGTGAGTCCCTTGCTCACTTTGCCACTGGATTCAAGCAAGCCGGGCTGAAGACGGCTGGAATGCCAGAAACCGGTCCTCGGAAGCTTGTTTCCGGTCCAGGGAAGGCATGGCTTGGCAGTTCGGGCTGGACTGTTCCCATAAGGCACAGGGTCAGACTGATTTGCATATAGCCATGTCTGAACTGGGGTGGCAGAGTGGGCTAAAGAACGGTTATGGATCAAACCCAGATCTTTTGACTGGGTGTGAGTGTTTGATTGGTTCAGATGCTCCGTCCATCACCACCTCCTTTTGTACCGCTTTTGGCCGCCATAAGTGTGGCAGGGTATGCTCAGACGTGAGTCCCTTGCTCACTTTGCCACTGGATTCAAGCAAGCCGGGCTGAAGACGGCTGGAATGCCAGAAACCGGTCCTCCGAAGCTTGTTTCCGGTCCAGGGAAGGCATGGCTTGGCAGTTCGGGCAGGACTGTTCCCATGAGGCACAGGGTCAGACTGATTTGCATATAGCCATGTCTGTACTGGGGTGGCAGAGTGGGCTAAAGAACGGTTATGGATCAAACCCAGATCTTTTGACTGGGTGTGAGTGTTTGATTGGTTCAGATGCTCCATCCATCACCACCCCCTTTTGTACCGCTTTTGGCCGCCATAAGTGTGGCAGGGTATGCTCAGACGTGAGTCCCTTGCTCACTTTGCCACTGGATTCAAGCAAGCCGGGCTGAAGACGGCTGGAATGCCAGGAACCGGTCCTCGGAAGCTTGTTTCCGGTCCAGGGAAGGGATGGCTTGGCAGTTCGGGCTGGACTGTTCCCATGAGGCACAGGGTCAGACTGATTGGCATATAGCCATGTCTGAACTGCGGTGGCAGAGTGGGCTAAAGGAGGGTTTTGATCAAACCCAGATCTTTTGACTGGGTGTGAGTTTTTGATTGGTTCAGATGCTCCGTCCATCACCACCCCCTTTTGTACCGCTTTTGGCCGCCATAAGTGTGGCAGGGTATGCTCAGAAGTGAGTCCCTTGCTCACTTTGCCACTGGATTCAAGCAAGCCGGGATGAAGACGCTGGAATACCAGAAACCGGTTCTCTGAAGCTTGTTTCCGGTCCAGGGAAGGCATGGCTTGACAGTTCGGGCTGGACTGTTCCCATGAGGCACAGGGTCAGACTGATTTGCATATTGCCATGTCTGAACTGGGGTGGCAGAGTGGGCTAAAGAACGGTTATGGATCAAACCCCGATCTTTTGACTGGGTGTGAGTGTTTGATTGGTTCAGATGCTCTGTCCATCACCACCCCCTTTTGTACCGCTTTTGGCCGCCATAAGTGTGGCAGGGTATGCTCAGACGTGAGTCCCTTGCTCACTTTGCCACTGGATTCAAGCAAGCCGGGCTGAAGACGGCTGGAATGCCAGAAACCGGTCCTCGGAAGCTTGTTTCTGGTCCAGGGAAGGCATGGCTTGGCAGTTCGGGCTGGACTGTTCCCATGAGGCACAGGGTCAGACTGATTTGCATATAGCCATGTCTGAACTGGGGTGGCAGAGTGGGCTAAAGAACGGTTATGGATCAAACCCAGATCTTTTGACTGGGTGTGAGTGTTTGATTGGTTTAGATGCTCCGTCCATCACCCCCCCCTTTTGAACCGCTTTTGGCCGCCATAAGTGTGGCAGGGTATGCTCAGACGTGAGTCCCATGCTCACTTTGCCACTGGATTCAAGCAAGCCGGGCTGAAGACGGCTGGAATGCCAGAAACCGGTCCTCGGAAGCTTGTTTCCGGTCCGGGGAAGGCATGGCTTGGCAGTTCGGGCTGGACTGTTCCCATGAGGCACAGGGTCAGACTGATTTGCATATAGCCATGTCTGAACTGGGGTGGCAGAGTGGGCTAAAGAACGGTTATGGATCAAACCCAGATCTTTTGACTGGGTGTGAGTGTTTGATTGGTTCAGATGCTCCGTCCATCACCACCCCCTTTTGTACCGCTTTTGGCCGCCATAAGTGTGGCAGGGTATGCTCAGGCGTGAGTCCCTTGCTCACTTTGCCACTGGATTCAAGCAAGCCGGGCTGAAGACGGCTGGAATGCCAGAAACCGGTCCTCGGAAGCTTGTTTCCGGTCCAGGGAACGCCTGGCTTGACATTTCCGGCTGGACTGTTCCCATGAGGCACAGGGTCAGACTGATTTGCATATAGCCATGTCCGAACTGAGGTGGCAGAGTGGGCTAAAGAACGGTTATGGATCAAACCCAGATCTTTTGACTGGGTGTGAGTGTTTGATTGGTTCAGATTCTCCGTCCATCACCACCCCCTTTTGTACCGCTTTTGGCCGCCATAAGTGTGGCAGGGTATGCTCAGACGTGAGTCCCTTGGTCACTTTGCCACTGGATTCAAGCAAGCCAGGCTGAAGACGGCTGGAATGCCAGAAACCAGTCCTCGGAAGCTTGTTTTCGGTCCAGGGAAGGCATGGCTTGGCAGTTCGGGCTGGACTGTTCCCATGAGGCACAGGGTCAGACTGATTTGCATATAGCCATGTCTGAACTGGGGTGGCAGAGTGGGCTAAAGAACGGTTATGGATCAAACCCAGATCTTTTGACTGGGTGTGAGTGTTTGATTGGTTCAGATGCTCCGTCCATCACCACCCCCTTTTGTACCGCTTTTGGCCGCCATAAGTGTGGCAGGGTATGCTCAGACGTGAGTCCCTTGGTCACTTTGCCACTGGATTCAAGCAAGCCGGGCTGAAGACGGCTGGAATGCCAGAAACCGGTCCTCGGAAGCTTGTTTCCGGTTCAGGGAAGGCCTGGCTTGGCAGTTCGGGCTGGACTGTTCCCATGAGGCACAGGGTCAGACTGATTTGCATATAGCCATGTCCGAACTGAGGTGGCAGAGTGGGCTAAAGAACGGTTATGGAACAAACCCAGATCTTTTGACTGGGTGTGAGTGTTTGATTGGTTCAGATTCTCCGTCCATCACGACCCCCTTTTGTACCGCTTTCGGCCGCCATAAGTGTGGCAGGGTATGCTCAGACGTGAGTCCCTTGGTCACTTTGCCACTGGATTCAAGCAAACCAGGCTGAAGACGGCTGGAATGCCAGAAACCAGTCCTCGGAAGCTTTTTTTCGGTCCAGGGAAGGCATGGCTTGGCAGTTCGGGCTGGACTGTTCCCATGAGGCACAGGGTCGACCACCACATGATAAAGATAAAGATAAGCCTAATAAGCGGGATGTCCGCAGAAATATACATTTACCCCCAAAAGCCGCACCATACGTTGTGGTCCTTACAGGAGTTCCGCAATTAAATGATAATTCTAATGAAAATAATAGCGGACTTGTAAATAAAACCATCCATTGGTTGAATGATAATTACCCTCTCCCGTCAGCAGTTAAAAGTAATATTCTGATGGTTGAAAGGGCCCCATGGATTGGGTATAATAAAAAAAGGGCACACGGCGATTGTGTGGTAATAACATTTGAGAATCCATTGACTGCTAAATATATTACTACAAGACCCCCTAGAAATCATGGTCTCTCTGTTACGGCTAGGGCATTATCTTATTTTTATCCTGAGGGCGAACACCCTGACAATAGGTGGAGTTGGACTAGGGACAACAGATATCAAGGGGGTAACATGGGTTGGGCTCCCGATAGAAATCAGTATAACACGCAAGGAGGAGGGAGAGGAGAGGATGGTTGGAATGTAGTGAAATATAGATCAAGGTCCCCTCATTATCGACCACAGAGTTTTGACCAAGGATGGTTGGGCAACCCACAATTCCCTCCAATCTTCCCGTGTTTTAACCGGTTTGATTGTTTGGAAGCGGTGGATTGACTCCCAACGAGAAAAAATGAGGCCTTAAGGTCATCTAAATCTGTGCATCTGGGGCCTATAACATCTCTGGGGCATGATGTGACTCAGGAACTATATGTTGAGCCACAAGAAACCCATGGGGTGGATGAGACTATACTAGGGAGTCTCATCAGTGTCACTGGAGCTATTCTCGAAGAGCCACTTGCAGAAGAATACTGTAAGGTGGTTTTTTGGAATGTGGCAGGACTAAAGCAGAAAATTTTAAACCCGTCCTGGTGTAATGTTATTGCTGAAGTGGGTATATTAGCTTTACAAGAAACCTGGACCACCACAGCAATACACCTTAATGGTTACAGAACTTATTTTACACCTGCAGTGGGGGGAGCACACGGAAGACCAAAGGGGGGACTGTCCGTGTATATATCGAACCTCCTAGTTACCGATAAAATTACTTTTTTTCCTGGTTCCAGTTATTACCAGAAAATTGTCATTGATACAAGGAAGGGTCCTACGATTGTCCTTTTTAATTTTTACAATAACTGTCTAAGTAGCGTAATTAAGGATGTTTTTGCTAATATAAGTACAGATATACAGAATGTTTTTGAGGAAAAAAAGGGTGAAGTCATGGTATTATGGGGGGGTGATTTTAATTGTTCTTTGTGCAAAAAGGGCCAGAAGGGTATTTGCGGTCTGATGTTGGAGCAGGACATCAGCTTGACGCATTTTGAACATACCCTTCTAGGTGATTCATTAAATGAGATGATTTTTAATTTTGATCTTGGTTTTACGAATGAGCTAGCCCACCACACAATGCCATTTGTTCCAACATTTGTGGGGCGCGGGGCTTCGACTACCATTGATTTTAGCCTCTGTACAAGTAGCTCGGCGGGCAGACTGATTAGCTCTAGTATCATGAACTTACCCTTAAGTGACCACTACCCACAGGTACTAAAAATGGAGAATCTTTTTTCCGTTGTGGATCATGTTGTAGGTCCCAATATTAAGGCGCCGGACGTGAATCTAGGTACCCAAAATGGATATAGCCTTAAATGGAGTAGAGTGGTCCCGGCTGATTTTCTTTTCAAATTAGTGAATAAGTGTAGGAGTAATTTTTTGACCTGCCTGAACGAGCATGCTGACAGTGATGAAATTTTAAATAATTTTTATATTATTTCTATTGCAATCAAGGAGGCGCTGTGGGTTGCAAAGAAAAACTCCCTAAAGCACAATAGAAAATGGTTCGATAATAAATGTACTACTGCCCTATCAAAGCTTAGACAAGCGATCCATAAAACACCGCGGGATGTAACTCGAATTAGAATCCTGAGGAGGGACTATAACACAGCACTGAAGGATAGGAAGGCGGCTATAAGAAACGAGGCTTGGGATGATTTATGCGAGGCGTCACAATCAAAGGACCCGGCAGCTTTTTGGAGGGTAATTAATACCCCGCTCCTCTATGAAAATAAGGCACGGATGGAAATTGCCATCCCTGAAGATGAGTGGGTGGCGCATTTTTCCTCGCTCTATAAGGCTGTGGAACCAGTCTGTGACATAAGTCAGGACTTTATGTGCCCAAACATAGATCCAACCAAAGTACTGGTCGTAACCCTGCCCGAAGTTCTGGCGAGCTTGAAGGCAACCAAAGGGGGTAAGGCTGCTGGACCAGATGGCATACCAGCAGACCTCTATAAGGCCAACACTGAATTATGGGGGCCTTTGCTTGTCCAGCTTTTTAATGTTGCTCTGGCTAAGGGCTTAGTTCCTACCTGGCTTACATCGATTATAGTCCCAATATTTAAGAAAGGGGACAGGCAGAATTGCATGTGTTATAGGCCAATTTCCTTACTGGACTCATCTATCAAAATTTTAGGGAGAGTTGTTTTAGATAAATTGCGAATCTGGTCAGAAGAGAATGGGGTGCTATGTGATTTTCAATTTGGGTTCCAAAGAGGCTTAGGGACTATAGAACAAGGATTGAATTTGTTAATCCTGCAGCAGAAGTATGTAAAGGTTAAAAAACAACGTCTATATCTCACCTTTGTTGACTTATCGTCAGCTTTTGACTGTGTTTCACACAATAAATTGTGGTCAATTATGACTGAGTTGGGGGTAGACAATGCCATTATCTGCTTCTTGCGAGATCTATATTCCGGGGCCAATGCAAGTGTCCGTTTTGGGAATGATGGTGAATGCACTAGACAATTTGGGATTGGTCGGGGTGTACGTCAAGGATGTGTTTTAGCCCCATTTTTATTTTTGCTCTACATAAATGGCCTGGAGAAACGACTGGTGCAGGAGGGTAGGGACATGCCTATGGTGGGTGGAAGGCCTGTCCCCGCCTTGATGTACGCGGACGATGCCGTTTTGATGGCACGAACTCCAATGGCGTTACAAACCTTGGTCACCTCTTTTAACAGTTTCATGCTTGGCTTAGACTTAAAGATTAACTGCTCAAAAACACTGTCCATGTTTTGTGGGCCAAGATCAAACAAGCATTTGAAACCCATTTTTATAAATTCCAATCCCCTGGAAAAGACCTCCACTTTTCCCTATTTGGGAATTCTGTTTCATGAAAGTGGTTCATGGACTAGTGCAATCCAGGCTAGATCTCTGCTGTTCTCCAAAACTATTATGGCCTTAAAATGCTTTATGAGAAAATTAGGGAAAAAACCCATAAAAGAGATTTTAACTATTTATAGGGCAACCTGCTTAGCAGTAGCCACCTATGGATCAGGGCTGTGGGGTTACTCAAATATTAACACAATTCAAACTATGGAAAATAAATTTTTACGCCACATCCTGTCTGTACCTGAGAGTACTGCAACTATGATATGCCATGTTGAATTGGGAGTAATTTATGTTACTGATACGATTAAGATTCAGCCAATCCTTCTTTGGCACAGGGTGTGGACAAATGATGAATGTCTGGTTAATCGGGCTATTTTAAAGGACGTTTTAGTATTGGACAATATCAATGATTCCAAATGGATATGCTATGTCAAGAACTTTCTCAGTGAAATAAATTGTGTTCAATACTTCGAGGACCCACCAACTATGGCATACATATCGAGAAGAGACTTGAAAAATTTGTGTATTGCCCATCTTAGGGACAAAAGAAACTTAGAGGAGGCAAGAAAAAAGACTGTCTCTGCTCACCAGGACATTTTATGTGGAGATAAATTACAGCCATATTTGTCCTTATATATGTCTAATCATGAACGTTTCCTTTTAACCCGGTTTAGACTCAATATTGTTTTTAGAGTCTTGTCCTTTCCTGTGATGAATTGTTGGCTGAAAGAATTACCCTTTTGCCCATGTGATGATGTCTCCCCACAGTCCGATATTCATATTTTATTCTTTTGTAAATTTTATACTTTCTCTCGGAAGAAACTTATCATCCCGATTCTCAAAGACTTAAATATACGAAGATGTCGCTTAGCGTTCTTAGAATGCCAGAAAATGGAAACTGTTTTTATGGTAGCCTCTTTGGGCGAATTTTTTAAATCTACTTTTAAATGTCGTAAATCGATCTCAATGAATTAACCTCCTTATTGTACATATGCATTTTAAAACAACGAATATATGACTCCCGTGTAAAACTGTATTTTCTTCATGCTACTTTTATGGTTATTCTGTTTTTTAACCGAATAAAGTATTTTGAACTGAACTGAGGCACAGGGTCAGACTGATTTGCATATAGCCATGTCTGAACTGGGGTGGCAGAGTGGGCTAAAGAACGGTTATGGATCAAACCCAGATCTTTTGACTGGGTGTGAGTGTTTGATTGGTTCAGATGCTCCGTCCATCACCACCCCCTTTTGTACCAGTTCTGTGTATGAGCAGAATTCCTGGAACAGTAGTTACAACAAAACGGCTCGATAAAGGGCTTGCACTTTGAAGATGAATATAAAATAGAAGAATAGTTGATAATCACAGCTAAGCAATGCAGCAATTAGATGTGTGTATGTGTGGATGATGTGTAGATTGAGTGGAAGATGAAAAACGTGAAAAATAAGAAAGGTTGGGGAGATGCAAACTACCCACTGCATTGTCAGTGAAGTGGATCTTTGGATTTCCAGGTCATTACACAGATAGGGTGTTGGATTCCGCAGTGGGAGCAAGAGAAACTAGTACCACATCTGAGGAAGAAAGCTAGTGCATAAAGTACACACAGTTGGGGAGATTTACGAGGTCGTGGGAAAAATGATGCAAAAGTGGCGCAAGGGGCTTGTAAACCTGCCGCAGTGTGTGGTAGAAAAGACGCAAGAAAGGACGGAAGTGTGCAAATTACCCACTGCTATTCACGGGTAGCAGTTACCAAGAAGGCTGAATAAAGGGCCTGCACTTTGAATTTGAATTAAAGAAGAATAATTGATAAGCTCAGGCAAGAATGGTAGCAAGTAGGCGTGTGTATTTGTGGTTGTTGTGTTGATTGAGTGGAAGATGACTAAGGTGAAAAATTAGAGATGTTGCAGAGATGCAAACTTTCCATTTCTTTGTAAAGGAAGTGGGTGTTTAGTTTTCCAGTGCATATATATATATTCACTGAAAAAACCATAGGTTTTAGGCACGTTATAATTAGGAATTAGCATTTAAAAAACCTTAGAAATTCACAGAAAAAAACATAGGTTTCAGCCATGTTATAGTTAGGAATTAGCATTTAAAAAACCTTAGAAATTCACTGAAAAAACCATAGGTTTCACCCATGTTATAGTTAGTGGACATTTCTCGCATACAAAACCATTGAAATTCCCCCGTTATAGTTAGTTCAGCTAACTATAACTCGGGCACCCGCAATGCACTGCTGATGACATCACATATTACATCACTCATCACACGGTCAGTGACATCACTGATGACATCACTGATGGCATCATCCACTGCATTTGTGTCTTTCTGAAAAAAACATATTTTTATATATGTATATCTAAAGGTCGATGGAAGTATAAATGGGTAAATAAGTATCTAAATGGATGTTTTTTTTGTAAATTTCATTGTATAACTGACTTATTAAGTGTATCTTAGTGAATGCATGTATTAGGGAGTAATGTTTAAATATGTAAATAGCTGTATCAGTGTCTCACTTTCTGTATAAGTGGCTGCATGGGCTGGTGAGTAGCTACACGAGTGTCTATATGGTTTACTAGTTGGTTTTTTGAGTATCAGAATGAGTGTCTGTATGGTTTGGTGGCGGGTATGCTTAGGGCACAGATGCATGAATGACTGACTCACTGTTTGTATGTGTTTTGAAGACAGCATGTGTTCAGGACTGTAAGGGTGGATGAATGTGTGTATGGGTGTGTTACTAACTGAATGACTGCCTCAATAGTGTATTTATGAGAAAGTACATATGTTTTAAACTAGTATATGTGAGTATTGATGTATATAAGTAAGGATATATGACAGTGACAGATTGAAAAAGTTCCTGTATAAATAAGTATGTGTTTCTATAACTGATTGTTTAAGAGAGTAAGTATGTGTATGTTTCTGTAAAACTAAGTGTAGTGGTGTGTGTATAGCTGTATATGCAAACAAATGGAAGTATGATAGTATATTTGCATGTGTGAGAATGTGTGTGAGTAACTGTATGGATGAGTATCAGTGTGTAACAGGATGTATAGGTGTATGAGTACATATGATGAGTGAGTACATGTTTAAGTGACTATATAGAGCTGTTGGTGGATGAGTGGATGTGTATGTAGATGTTGGAATTACTGAATAGGTTGTTGTAACTGGTATTGGTATCTCCATTCTTTTTGAACATTTTAGTATCTATTTTTGAATGCGTGTATTATAGGTTATATTAGGATGAGAGGAGGTCTGCCACTCTTTCACATGGATGATTTCATCAGTGATGTCATCATTGATGTCATTTGAGATGTGATCAGTGATGTCATTTGAGATGTCATCAGTGATGTCATTAATGATGTCACTGACCATGTGATGAGTGATGTAATATGTGACGTCATCAACAGTGTATTGCGGGCGCGCAAGTTATAGTTAGCTGAACTAAATATAACGGGGGAATTTCAATGGTTTTGTATGAGAGAAATGTCCACTAACTATAACATGGGTGAAACCTATAATTTTTTCAGTGAATTTCTAAGGTTTATTAAATGCTAATTCCTAACTATAATGTGGCTGAAAGCTATGGTTTTTTCAGTGAATATATATACAGAAAATCCTGTGTGATGCCATAAATAAAGCCAAATCTAAATCCAGAATGAGCTTACTTATTCCTGAGGTTGACACTTCACCGGTTCCTGACACTGCTGTAATCTCTAGGAATATCAATACTCCAAGACTAATTACCACCTATAATAGAGAGGAACGGCAGATAAGAACAATACTCAATAAACATTGGCCAGTAGTGCTTACTGACAATGTTCTGCGCAATAGAATAGCCGACAAGCCTGTTGTCACGTTTAGAAGAAGCAGTACTATGGGCACGGCATTGGACCGAGTGTCGCCAGAGGTTAAGCAAGTCACTACGTGGTTGGCACCAAAGAAGGGTTTAAAAAAATGCACGTCATGTCGTGCCTGCAATTTTGGCTGTAACATGTCTAAGTACTCTACACCTTTTAGTACTACCCCTACATTGATTTTGGGCAACTATAATTGCAAGACCGAATATGCTGTATATGTCCTGACGTGCACCTGTGGGCTTAGCTACGTGGGTAGCACGAAGCTGCAGGTGCACGTCAGGATCTTGCAGCATATAAGAGCCATTCTCCACAGCGACGCAACATACCCTGTTGCGAGGCATTTCAAGAAGGTACATGCTAACAACATTAATTGCCTATCTTATTATGTAATAGATGCTGTGGTCAAGAAAACAAGGGGTGGCAACAGAGAGCGCCAACTCCGTCAGCTCGAAGCAAAATACATTCTTGAGCTTGATTGTAAATGGCCTAACGGTTTGAACACCACAGAAAACATGCGCAGCTTTCTGTAAAAATATACTGTTGCTGCTATATTGTGGTTTTCTTCTGCAACTAAAAGGTTACTCTTGCAAGTAGCATAAAAACTGTATCAAACACACTAAGATATTAATACTCTGAATCATTGTATTATACACATTTTATCTTTTTCTCTTTTTTCATTACTGATTTCTCTAAAGTATTTATTATATAAATGTGGCTCTGTCTTAATTATGGTACCATTTCATAGAAATTAGATTATTTGTATTCTAGAAATGAATGGCGATGACCCACATTTGCAGTAAAGTAATTGAGAAGTCAATGTAAATTACACTAGCACTTTATATTTATTCATGCACTGTTGCACAGATTCCATCCCACTTGTATTCGCACTGGTAAAAAGAAAAAACTACAGAGAAAATATGAATATTCATGAAATCATGATAACATATAAAAAATACGTGCTATTAGACACACAAGACTAATAGGCCACATTGATTGAATTGAAAATATTCGGATTTATCCGGTAATAACTTTGTATGGGCGCTGCAGCAATATAGGCAGTCTTGGATTTATCCAAAGAGATTCTTAAAATGAATTGTATTTATTGTTTTACAAAGACTATGACACTTAAGCACTTTACATGTTTTTAAATATTGTTTTAAACATGTGTACATATATATCAAATGTGTCATGAAATATCATTCTGTCTATGGGGTTTAAACTACAAAACGATTTTGTTGTGGTTACCTTAGTCTGTTGTCCATGCCCATCTACATGTGACCTATGATGTCAGAAAGTGGGAGTGGGGTCATTCACTTTAAATAATAGATGGTGTTTTTTCCACTTTGACACTTGAACAAGGGCTTACGGGCTTGAAACGCGTTGTGTTGGGTCACCCGAAATAAACCATACTTTTGCCCACTGAACCTCAGAGGTCTGTGTCTCTTTCCTCGCCTAATCTGCCGTTGGCGTAATCAGGAAGTGGTTCGAGTTTCCAGGGGATATATATATATGTATGTATGTATGTATGTATGTATGTGTATATATATATATATTCACTGAAAAAACCATAGGTTATAGACCATATATAGTTAGGAATTAGCATTTACAAAACCTTGAAAATTCACTGAAAAAACCATAGGTTATAGACCATATATAGTTAGGAATTAGCATTTAAAAAACCTTATTTTACTCACACAAAACCATTGAAATTCCATATATAGTTAGTTGCACTAACTATATATCGCGCACCCGCAATCCACTGCTGATGATGTCACATATTACATCATTCATGACATGGTCAGTGACATCACTGATGACATCACTGATGACATCTCAAATGACATCACTGATGACATCACTGATGACATCTCAAATGACATCACTGATGACAACATCCAGTGATTATGTGTTTCTGTAAAGTTTAAATATGTTTTACATATTGAAGAATGAGTGGATGTATAAGTGTCTGAATGAAGGTTTTAGTAGGTGCGTGATTGACTGTATGAGTGAGTGATTAAATGCGTCTTACTAAATGCACGGGTTAGTGACTAAACTGTCTGAAAGTGTGCATCAGCATGTCTGTTGTTGTGCAAGCTGCTGCATGTGTTGATCAGTAGCTATATAAGTAGCTATATGGGTTATTGATTGGTTGCACAAGTATTTGTATGGGAGACTGAGTGTGTGTATGGCTGGCTGGGAGGTGTGTGACTCTGTGCAGATCAATGTGTACTTGTATCAGTGATTCTATAAGAGAGTAAGTATGTGTTAGTATATGTTTTAAAATGTAAGGTACTCTATGTTTAACTGTATAGATTAGAAAATGGAACTGTGATTGATTCTTTACAGGACTGACTAGGTGTGTGAGTAACTCCATGGATGAGTGGCAGAGTGTGAGTGTCTGTATAGGTGTATGAGTGCATATGATAGTGTTGTAAAGATGAGTGATTGTATGTATGAATGATTGTATGGGTGAATGAGTGAATGTGTGTGTAGACGTAGGAATCAGTGAGTGCGTATGTAGTAACTAGTATTGGTGTGTCAATGGTTTCAAAAATTATACTCTGTATTTAACACTGGGTGTAACAGAGGTTATATTAAAGTGTGAGGAGATGCATTGTATTGTCACATTAATGATATCATCATTGATGTGACCATTGATGTCAAATGAGATATCATCAGTGATGTCATTTGAGATGTCATCAGTGATGTCATCAGTGATGTCACTGACCATGTCATGAATGATGTAATATGTGACATCATCAGCAGTGGATTGCGGGTGCGCGATATATAGTTAGTGCAACTAACTATATATGGAATTTCAATGGTTTTGTGTGAGTAAAATAAGGTTTTTTAAATGCTAATTCCTAACTATATATGGTCTATAACCTATGGTTTTTTCAGTGAATTTTCAAGGTTTTGTAAATGCTAATTCCTAACTATATATGGTCTATAACCTATGGTTTTTTCAGTGAATTTCAATGGTTTTTTAATAGCAAATATCATAAGCTGTCGAATGTCAAGTACGTGGTAAGTAAAAACATTTTCGTGTTTATGCACACTGATCTGCTTTGAATGCTACCCCCCACCCCTCATTTCTATTAGGAGTACTCTCTCTTTGCAGATAGTGAAGGGTAGTTAACGCAGCCCTTTGCCCCCTTTGTAATCCGTCGTGCCTGCTTCTCTCTCCATTTGATTGATTGTTCTCTTTGGTTCATTCTCTATTTACAAACAAGCACAGAGTCAAAATACTCTGTTTAGTCTTTGCAGATAGCGAAAAACCGTGTAAAAAAACAAAAGGAATCGAGCAAAATCAGTAGGCCACTAATGGGATCTCTTTTTGACCTCGCTAAAATAGAAACATTAGGAACAACCTGTTGAAAATAGCAATGCGTATGTACATAAGCGGCGTTCATTTGTGTTCACAGTACCCCTTGTTGATTGTTTGAATCGAGCATTGAATTGTTCGAAGTTGGTTCTCTTAAGGATCTTCTCTGCCTGCAAACGAGGAAGAATAGGAATATTCTCTCTCCCTTTGCAGATAGTGAAGGGTAGGTAACGCAAGCCTTTAACACGTCGTACCTATTTCATTCCTCATTGATTGATTGATTGATGCACCTGTTTCACCCGGACCATTTACTAGACATACGTCATCTGGCCCGACCAGAGAGCACCCCTAGTGAAAAAGACATATGCAATAATAACGAAGTGATCACTGTATCCTGTTAACAGAAACTTTAGCATGAAACAACCTGGAAAGAAAAGAATAGGAAATCGAAAATCAGTAGGCCACTGATGAACATGAACTTTTATTAAACAACGAACAAAGAAACGATAACATAACGTAATGATAAAACCTATTAATGTCCTAGAAACAAGAAAACGTTAGAAATATGCCAGTGGTGAGAGACCAGAAAAACAGTAAGAGAAACCAAATCACCCCTCGCTGTCCCACCGCCTGCCACGCCCAAAAAATCGATAGACTAGGGAAAATGCAAGTCAGTAGAACATCCGCCCCCACTCTGGAAACTTCCAAGGTGGGGCAGGGTTCCGGCTACGCCCAGCCGGGAGCAGCCCATATAAAGCAGGTCCTGCTGCCACGCCTCGGCCAGGAGATCCTAACGTAGGGTGTAGCCGGAGGAGAGGCCGAGACCAGCGGGACCCGGCCAGGGGATTGCCTTTACAACGCTGAACAGTTGCAGGGGGGGGGGAATGTCTCCTCGACCCTCCCCTCTCTCTCCCAGTCCGGCCGCGGTGGCCCTTGAGAGTTGCAGGTAGTCCCGCCACATGCTCTTCCGGTCCGGCCACCAACGGTCGGGGGGCCGAGGCCGACGGGATCCGGCTGCAGCCAATAAACCAAGAAACCCGTTAATGGGGCCAGAGCCAGGGGCGTCCGGCCGACATCTACCGGAAGCCCGGCCCGAAGACGGACGGGACACTTCTTCTTTCTTGAAAAATGGCTGCGACAACACTGGGGGGGGGATGTCTTGCACATGCCTCCGACCCCCCCCCCCTCGTCCTCATCGCCTGGTCCGGCCATAACAAATCTCAAGCGAGACGCCGTGGGATGCACTGGCAGGGAGAGACGGTGCGAACAGGCCTCTCCCGCCTCCCCAGGTGGAGGCTTCCCAGCTGCACCCTCAGCGCTCCAGGCGCCCGGAAAAGGGTTCTTCCACTGTGGCTATGCTGCAACGTCTCGCCCGGCAGGGTGGAGCCCGTCCGCTCATTTGACCCCGCGATCGCCAGTAGCTACCGAACTCTCAAAATGGCGGTCGACCTGGCAAGAGCGGGCCCAGCATAAAGAAATGGCCCGGTCACTGGTTGACTCCACCACCGTAGTCCTCCACGACCTTGAAGATTCTAGAGGAGCCGCGGGAGTCTCCGACCCCCGATGGGGAATGACTGCCATGATCACCCGTGGAGTGACGAAACTGTATCCGCGGGACGTCGGCGCCAGCCTCACTTTGAATTACTAGAATCCTGCAGACCTCACTTCCGGTGAAAGCACAGTGTGACCCGGTAGGAAAAATTGTTGCACCCCCTCCCCTTTTTGACTGATAGTTCAAACCACCGATCCTTTCCTTTGCCCTTTTAACGGAACTTTGGACTGCCTCCCCCTCTTTTACATTTTCTAGAGAAAACAAAACATTAACCACTACAATAGCATAGCAGTTGACACCAGAACTGTTTTCAAATTGAAAACCAACAACATCTTCAACAGAATCCTTTTTGTTTCTGCTGTGACCCTGCTACAGCACAGCCATTGTCCCCAGCAGTAATTCTGCAATGCCGCTAAGAATAGCTGTGGTGCCTACTGGACTCACTCACCCCCGCGGCGCCCCACGCCGTTATTTGCTGGGCGGCAACTTGCTAGACATCACTTTCGTGCCATCTAGATTTCAGCGCGTTCTGCTGCCTTGGAACTATTCGCACAACAGACCGCTACTGACAAGAATATTTCATTATTGGTGCTGTCAATTTCAATAAATCTATTGGATAATTCAAAAGAAATTGCCACGGTCTCTTCGTTGTTTAAATGTTTTTACTGTTTTTGTTTTCTTGTATATATTTATATGTTATTAAAGTTTTATATTCCTACTACTTTGTTGGAGTGCTATATATTTTTAATGTGACACATAATTGTAAAAACTTTGATGTACAAAGAGTCATTCCTGGAATCTTCCGCTTCAGGCTCTGTCCCCTCCCCAATCACAATACAGGATAGTTTTCAGATAGTAGGAACACGTGTGGTGTGACGGATCTCATCGGGTGTGGGCCTTGATCTACTATAACTCCTTTGAAGAGGGGTGATTCTTTACAGCTGGGGCCATAAACTACATCTGCAGGGCTAGCTGATAGCCTGGACAATCGGACACAGAGGAAGAGGAGTGTCAGAGGGTGCGGTAGTGAATAGGGCGAAAGGGAGGTGTCGGGCGGGCACAGTGTGATTCTCAGGGAAGAGCAGCGCAGATGGGGGGAGGTTTATTGCCCATGCATAAGACAGAGAGCGGGGGTGACCAGTGCCTGGGGAAGATGCTTGCGAGGGTGAGGAGCCATGCTACGAATCGACAGCGTGCAGAGAGTGGGTCTGGTCAAGACATCTAAAATGGCTGCCGTGCACGACAAAAGTGTGGCATTTCAAAAAAGGCAAGATGGCGCAGACAATGTTTTTCAACACTTCCTCATTTCCTTCGAATCGAACGTTAACAGACGTTGGGGCATATTACCAAAGTTAAGCGATATTTATCGCTAACGATGCTTACCAACGAATTTTTTACCGCTAAGCATCATCAGAAATTACCGAAGATAAACCTTGCTATTATCAAGGTTTATCACAAATGCGATAATAAACGGCCGCAATGCATGAATATCGCTAAAAACTCCGCGATATTCATACATTACCGAGCTAATGCTCTTAGCCATGTTATCCACCTCCCATTGGATAACATGGCTAAGAACTGCTCAGGGCAGGTGTTACTTTTTGGAGATATTCGCGCTTAGCGCGAATATCTCCAAAAGTTGGTAATAGGAGATAGATATCTTGCATGTTGTAATGCAAGTTATTGTGGTATATGGAACTCATACCATAATCTCTCAGGAAAGCAGAAACTGATCCTTTTGGGACCGCCTAAAAAGGCCTAGGGGGTGAGGAGTACTCTACTTTGCCCCCTTTTCACGTTCCGAACTATTTTATTTTACTCTCTTCTGTAATTACACAAAATACCAGCGATAAGATGCATCGGAGACACACACTGAGAGAAAGGAGGCCGGAGATGAAGAAGACATGTCAAATACACATTGGAGATAATATAGTGGCAGAAGGGAAGTAAATATGAGTAAACTTACCATGTAACATAAAAATGTTGCACTCTATACTATAAGTCTCATTTTATACTACAATCACTTCGCTACAACCTCATAAATTAAAAATAAAAATAAATAATGTCTCAAACAATTTTTGATTTCTAAATATAAATTTATTCTTCAGAATTTTCTAAATTTGAAACAACTAGTAACATGTCCTCATCAGTAATTTCCTCTTCAATCATCTCATCTGGAATCTCCTCATTAAAAGTCTGCAATGATGATTCTTGTAACTCTATGGTCTCCAAACACTCGATAAATTCGCCATCAAGAGATTGATCAAAAAAATCATTCAAGTCATCTCCTCCTTCTGACAATATTTCATTATTGGTGCTGTCCATTTCAATCAATGTAGTGGAATCATTCAAGTCATCTCCTCGTGACAATATTTCATTATTGGTGCTCTCAATTTCAATCAATGTAGTGGAATCATTCAAGTCATCTCCTCCTTGTGACAATATTTCATTATTGGTGCTGTCCATTTCAATCAATCTAATGGAATCATACAAGCCATCTCCTCCTTGTGACAATATTTCATTATTGGTGCTCTCAATTTCAATCAATGTAGTGGAATCATTCAAGTCATCTCCTTGTGACAATATTTCATTCTTGGTGCTGTCCATTTCAATCAATCTAATGGAATCATACAAGTCATGTCCTCCTTGTGACAATATTTCATTATTGGTGCTCTCAATTTCAATCAATGTAGTGGACAATTCAAAAGAAATTGCCACGGTCTCTTCATTGTGAGCCATTTTATTTTGAAATTGCTTGCTGTAAATTGCAGAAAAAAATAATCACTTTCATTTATCGTTTTTAGTAATACATAATATAAAACTAACTTTATCAAGTATTTAGTATAACAGAAGGACTGCAAATAAATAACAGAAAACATTTTTCAAATTATCTTCAAGTGTACAACATAGTTCCCCTTACAAATTAACAACTCACCTTTTCAAAAGTAGGAAAAGTGTTAGTACTGTGTAAATCAAACACCAGAAATTCACCACCAAAAATTCCTCACAAATGTACCTCAGACAGTAGTATCACAAAATGGCTGTGGTTTCCTCTCATTTGACATATATACATAACCAATTAACTTTCATCACACACAAATACAAAACCAAAGTAACATTTTAATTGGTTCTAAATTTCAACACTTTCAAATGTGTTTTCCCCATGCAATTTTCCATAGGACATTTACATACGTCTACAGCCTGAATGGCTGAACGGAATTACACCAAACTTGACAAAATGGTACATCAAACCTAAGAGGTCAGGAAGGATCTACTATGCCCCCTTATGGTCATTTCCCCCTTCGCTTTGGCCTCCTCTTGTCTCTCAATCCTACCGAGAGACAAGATGGCGGCCGCTACGGACTGTTTGGAATGTTGACAGACGCCGGAGAACCAATCAGCTTCGCGAAGCTCCGTAACGCGAAAAGTACGCGAAGCGGAGCGCTGTTACAGATATATATCTTTTTTTGAACGTTAATTTCTCAAAATCCACTGGAGCACATATATTGAGACCTAGCAAAGGCACATCGGGCTACCAGTCCCTAATATTTTGCCAAGTTTCGTGCAAATCCATTCAGCCATTCGATTATTATTATTTTATTTTTTTTTTGCCCCGCGGAGCCCTTTTAAAACCTCCACATCAAACGTAGGGGGTCAGCGAGGATCTACTATTCCCCCTTATGGTCATTTGCCCCTTCGCTTTGGCCTCCTCTTGTCTCTCGATCCTACCGAGAGACAAGATGGCGGCCGCTACGGACTGTTTGGAATGTTGACAGACGCCGGAGAACCAATCAGCTTCGCTTCACAAAGCTCCGTTGCGCGAAAAGTACGCGTCCTGGAGCGCTGCCCGGTCCGCTGTTACAGATATATATCTTTTTTTAAACGTTAATTTCTCAAAATCCACTGTAGCACATATATTGAGACCTACAAAAGGCACATCGGGCTACCAGTCCCTACAATTTTGCCAAGTTTCGTGCAAATCCATTCAGCCGTTCGGGCTAAAAGTGAGGCCAACCGCCCTATGGAAAACTCAATGTTAAAAACACGTTTTGGGACCCCCCTTTTTTCTCAGCCCCCCCTTGACGAACCCCCCCCAAATTTTCAAGGGCTGCTCAGAAACAAAATGTTCCATTTTCCTGAAAGTTTCAGCCAATTCCGTCCACAAACGCCAAAGTTATTAGACATAGAATTTTCAAAAAACCCATAGAGAAAAAATCCTAACTATATATACCTACTGGCGACCGCCAGTAGGTAATATATATATATATATATATTTTGTGAGTGACTGTGTGTGCATCTGTGTGTGAGTGGTTGTCTTAGTGCCTGTATGGGTATGTGAGTGGCTGTGTGAGTGGCTGTCTGGGTGTATAAGTAGGTTTGTATATAGCTGTGTGGGTGAATTATTGGCTTCAATAATGGCTGCATGGGTGGGTGACTGGGTGTGTCAGTGGCTGTTTGGGTGAGTGATATGCTGTGTGAGTGAATGTGTGTGTTTGAGTATGGGTGGTTTAGTGGGGGTGTGAGTGACTGTTTAGGTGAGTGAGTGGGTGTCTGAATGGCTGTGAGTGAGTAATGGGCTTTGTAAGTGGCTTTATGGCTGATTGAGTGGCTGTTTGAGACAGTGGTTGGTTAAGTTAGTTGGTGTGTGAGTGGCTGTATTAGAGAGTACGTGTATGTGTGAATGGATGTATGGTTGAGTAAGCAGGTGTGTGAGTGATTGTATGGATGTGTGAATGGGTATTTAAGTGGTTGCGTGGGTGTGTGAGTGAGTGTGTGAGTGCTTGTAAAGGTGAGTGAGCGGCTGTGTTGAGAGGCTGTATGTGTGAATAAGAGAGTGTGTCTCTGTGAGTGGCTGTATGGGTAAGTGAATGGCTGTATGAGTAATTGTAAGGGTGAGTAAGGGTAAACAACGTTTACCACACATTTTTTACTACGCGGTACCTTTACCACGCGGCCGTTACAACGCAAGTCGTTACCACGACTTGCGCTGGAGGGCGCTGTGGGATAAGGAATTTTATAAATTTATATTCCAACACCTTCCCTAGTATCCACGTGGACTGGTGTTGGAATTTAAAATTATAAAAATCCTAAATCAGCGCCCTCCAACGCAAGTCGTGGTAACGACTTGCGTTGTAGCGGCCGCGTGGTAAAGGTATTTGTTGTTACAACCTGCGTTGTAACAATGTACATCCGTGAGTAAGTGATTGTGTGAGTGGCTGTATGAGTGAGTGAGTGGTTGTGTGGGCACTTGTATGGTCTGTGAATTGGTATGTGAGTTGTTTTGTAGATGTGTGAGTGGAATTATGAGAGGTTGTACAATAGTGTGAGTGGATGTGGGTATGTGAGTGCTTCTGTGGCTGATGGCATCAGTGACGTCATTTTACATGTCATCAGTGATGTATGTCATGAGTGATGTCACTGACCATGTCGTGAGTAATGTAATATTTGAGGTCAAAGCAGTGCATTGCGGGTGCATAAGTTATAGTTAGCTTAGGTAACTAGAGCTGCTGAATTTTTATGTTTTTATATGAGTAAAATATGAGGCTAATTATAACGTCACTGTAATGTTTGTTTTTTTCAGTGAATTTCTAAGGTTCATTTAATTCTATTTCCTAACTAAAACGTCCCTCTAATCTTTGGTTTCTCACTGAATTCCTAATTTTCTTTAAATTCCATTTCCTAACTATGCCTTGGGATCGGCTCTAGCTCCCGTGCATGGGCACTTAGGCTCAAGCCATGCCCTTGGATGGACTCTGGCCCTCCCGCAGGAGCTCCAGACAATAAAAGTAATTATAAACAACCATTATGTGCAATGTCAGAAAATGTCTATCCATTCTCTGTCCCTAACTAATTTAATGTACATTAGAGGTGGTTATATAATCAGTTCAGCCCATAATCCAACTGCCAAGATGTAACCTGGAGGACAATCAGCTTGTAAGTTTTTTCTCTTGCCACACAACAGGATTAGTCCAAAGCTTTTGCTGTCAGGAATGTTGTAATTGTTTACGGGGAGTTACTGATGCCCAATAAAAGAAAGCAGGTGACAGACATAAAATGGAGAATTTAGTCATTAGAGATGAGTGATTAGGTTGAATGACTGTTTGTCAGAGTTACTGCAGTGATATAAGAGGAGGGGGGTTATGTAAAAATAGAAAGCAGTGGGTGTGAGTGGGAACATGTAAGCATATGCATAGATATTTGTGCAAACAGGTGGAAGTGTGTGTTAAGACAGAGTGTGCAAGTTTAATTTAGGCTTAGACATGCATCTTGAGGCTGATTGGCAAAGCTTTTCCATGCATCGATAAAAGTCATAATTTACACATGACAAAATTAAGCATAGGTCACAAATCCAGACTTGTCTAAGGAGTGGTACATGGCGTGCTATACAACATGTATGTAGTAGTTGCATTTAGAGAATTCACACATCTTTGCAATACACTTACTGCACTTCAGACACTTAATGGTGTAATATGGGTGAGCACCAATGAATTACAAAATCAAATAAGTGTCTAGGAACTGGTTTCACTTTTTTGAAAAGTACACCTTAAGGGTAGATTAATACAAGTTATTTTATTGTGAAAATATTCATAACTTTTAGATGCTGCTAATTTGGGGAACAATTACTGGAATTCCTAGTTAAGAGTTACTCTTCTCTTTAGGAGACTTCTTTTTGGCTCAATGTTTTTTCCTTCTGATTTAAGCTATAAAGTTTAAACATACAGATTTATTTATCTCAATCGCACTTCAATAAATTATCTTTTTCTGCCTCGGGGAAGGATACGTGTGTCAATTATAGGGTGGACACGGCACATGGTTGTTAAATTAGTAACACAATTTAAAATGTTCTCTCTAAACTATATATGAAAACTATTACAATTATGTAACTGAAGACATCCCCACGCAAGTGTTTGTGTGTGTGTGCAAAATTGATACTATATGCATGTTTCCCATGAAATGGATGTTTTATATCAGTATTTTATAAAAGCAAATAGAAATTGTTGCTTTTCTGTCTTTTATTAAATGGTTGTAAATTACTTTAATAACACCTTTACAACATCGCAAGTGCCATTTATTTTTTGTCTTTATGTGCTAACTTGATTTTTTTTTTTAAATTATGCTTTCTTAAATAAACATTTTTCAAAACAATATTGAAAAATGCTTTTTCATAAGGAAAGAGTCAGATAACTGACATATTTAACGATAATGTGATGTACTGTAAGCTACATTTCCCTATGGGTACAAAATAGGCATGAGTCAAAGGTGGTGTATGTAAATCAGGTAGACATTCTGTCACTTCCTAGCACTTGATTTACCTGCTAGCATTGCAAGCCACGTGCTCTATGAAGAACACCATTCCTTGCTGGAATAAGGAAATTAAAGCAGATCTATTCCCTGCGGACTCTTGATGCCAGTGGTTGTAATTCTTTTTTATTATGGCACAACGACAAATGATACTTCTGGCAGAGGCTCGGAGGATGGATGCCGAGAGCAACTCAACGTGTTATGAAAGTAAAGACCGTCTTTGAAAGGTGAGTCATGTGATGCATGCCTCATTGATGAATATATTATAAAATGCACTGCATTGTATTAATATTAATACAATGCTTGTCTTACCTGGAACGAGGCTTGAAGCACTTTAATCCTGATGGCACTCGGGGCCTGATGTACTTGTTAACGCGGGATTTCTGGTCTATTGTTATAGATCTAGATCCCAACTCAGGTCGACTGAACCGTTGGTACCTGTCATAGAGTAAAAGGCAATCCCCTACTAGGTCAATCAATTAATGACTTACACCACTCTAAAGAACCACTTACTCTTAATAAGTTTAAAAGTTTATTACAAAGCCAAACTTAACTGAAGATACAAACATCTCAATATAAGGTTCAAAAGATATACGGGTATCAATACAAACATAAATTTTCTAAATGCTCTTAGTCGGCAGAAGAATATTATCAAAACCAATTCAAAAATCATCAAAGTTGCAAGAATAGACACAAGCTGTAGCTTATGAGTCATTTACAGAAAGGAAGAAAATCCTGGTTAGACTGTCCCTACACTAGACTAAGTGACATCCCTACTTAGCAAAATCTTAACCTAAAAAGGTGTCAGCCGTGGTGACTTCCAAAGAAGATCACTCACTTCCCTTAGTCTTCGTTGTAAATCGGTGTCTCGCAGTTAACCTATCTGCCTACCCATCCGCTCTCTTAGGTTCCTCAGAACATCTGCCCTAACTCCACCCAGGGGTGCTGTCCCTAATACAAAATCACATTTACAATAGAAACGCCCTTTAGAGACGCCCCTCACGTGGTTCTGGTTCTGGTATTTTCCATGCTGATACTCCTCTGGGCCCATCGTTAGCGTTGACCTTGCTTCCCAGGCTCCTCTCCGGCAGGACGGTACCCCCCAGAAATTCCTGAAGCCTCCTCCAGGCCTGTGCCTGCCTCTCTTGAACAAAAGTCTATTCATCACTCTCTTGATTGGAACCTCCTCGCACCTGCAAACAGACACTTGTATTGTGGGCCCCAAATTCCGGCCTCCACTGTATCTTCTAAGTCGTAAACCATCGAGCAAGCTCCACAAATTGTGCCTAGCACGACCTTTCTCTAACAAGCACATACAGATCAAAAGAAACGACTTTGTCTATTCAGGCCTATTAAAAATACATGAACGGGCCTGTGCACTCTGCAAACCTTTAATTTCTTAGTTTAAACAGTATTCTAACTTATTACACACAATGATTATATCAAACATCTATAAAACATATATTTCAGTTCTATGATCAAAAATACCTTGAATTATAACAACATCAAAATCCATCATTGTGTAAGAGTGTAACAGCATCTTGTACTCTATGTGAACTGCCATGTGGCCTACACATTTCTACATTAGCAGAATTACATTTTCCCCTACCACAGCCATACAACATGGGATTTCAACATCTTCTAACATCTCTACAAACATCTACATTAGTTCTTCACACTCGATATAAGTATTCTATTTTCAATTAAACACTGATACATTTTCTCTCTATAAATTCGACACTCTTATATAATGTTTACTAAACTAATACAACGTGCTTGTAAATATGGTGCACTTCTATATTTTCTTGATTTGCGCTCTCTCAATCCCCCCTTTGATGACTTTTAGTAGTCATCACCATCACAACACCATCCCTGAGGTATGGACTGAGTCAAACTGAAGTCGTTGCAGTACCCCCTCGTTTCATCATCTCTAGAGCCTTCAGACTCCTGTACTGATTATCCTGCATCGCAGTCAATCTCCTCTCCTGCTCTCTCATGGTTCTTTGCAACCTGTTTGATCTATACCATTGGTACAGCCGCACCAATCCCCACAAGGTGATTATACAAATCACTATTATGATGATAGGTTTCAGTATGTACCAAATGAAACTCTTTCCTAAGTTGGCAAACCAACCTCCAACTTTACCCATTCCTTGACGTACTTTCTCCCACACTGTTACCTTTGTCAAATCCTCAATTTCATGATGTATTTCAGTAATGTTCCGAATGTACTTTTCTAAAGGTTTTGAATTGTCTGGAATGTAAGTGCAACATTCTTGGACCTTCAAAGCCTTACAGACTCCTCCCTCTTTGGCTAACAGAACATCTAGAGCAAGTCAGTTCTGAAGAACCATTGCCCTTATCGATTGCATCTCTCCCTCCACCAGCATTAATGATCTAGCAGTACTGGCAGACAACCTATCTACAACTGTTGCCAATCTTCTAATCTTGACATCATTTAGTGCTATCCCTAAAATAGGAAACATAGCACCAAAGACGTCTCCAACTACTTCCTCACTGCTTACATCCCTTCTTCCTCTAGCTTGAGTTCCTCCCTCTATAATTTCCAAATCCTTAGCATGGTATATTTTGGGGAAGACAATTGCCAAATAACATGATCCATACCAATTATCTGGTAGTTTCACGTATGCATTTCTTCCACACACAAAATATACATTTGGGATCACCTGCATTTCCTTCAAGAAGTCTTTTGAGTAGTACTCTAATTGGAAAGCATGTTCACAACTTACTTTTCCCACAAACACATTCTCGTAATAGGTTTCACCCCTATGTATACACAGTTTCCCCTTTATCTCTCGGTCTAAAGCTATTGGACCATTGCTACCCTTTCTTTGGTGTGCCCTTTCTTCCTCGGTCCAATCTGTTTTCCATTGACCTGAAGCTTTTAAGATCTTCTGTCTCCGGTATCGATCATCCACTTGTCCTACAAACTTTTTCTCAATTTCTGACACTTTACAAGTCAAATTATTTCATCGGGCGTGTGAAGTATCTAATGTTTTCCAAGGAAGGAAAAATTTCTGTAATCTGTCTTCACTCTTATAATAATCCCACTTATTTAAATGCTTGTAGTTCGGCACTTCTGGTAAAACAGCATCGAAGTTTGAAAAATAGTATTCAAACCCATCACGTTCATAGAATATACTAAGCAACAAACTACATGTGATTCCATAAGTCAATGGAAGATGATGATATCTGATACCTTCGTCTACAGAGGCTGGCAATTTCATGCAAACATAACAATTCTTGGCCTCCATAGCATCAATGTATTCATAAAGCAATTTAGCATATGCATTTGATTTAAAATTTCCCTGTGATTCATCTACATGTAACCTACGAGTCTCAGCTGCTAGTTAAGCTTTGTCTTTCTCTGTATTGTTCCCCTTTTGACCAGCAGTAGTAGGTTTCTGTATCGATGCAATCTTCGCTTCCTTTGATGTTTTCCCTTCATTTTCATGTCCCACTACATAAGATATAGTAACTACTAAAACGATAAGAAAAATCACTCCCACTATAAGTGTGCCTACTATACATTTGGTCCTGCGGTTCGGGTTACCAGCCTCCATGATCCCAAGTCAGTATAGCTCTGGTTTTCTTTCACAGCACAATGTCTCTTTCCTTTGTACAGTGTCTCCTTTCGAACCACACCTGGAAGCTGATATTCTTCTCCGCAAGATCAGTCTTTGTTTTCTATAGCAACGGACAACCCTAGCCCTTCTCCGTCCACTAAATGGAAGTCCCTAGTTTCTTCTTCTTCCACTTGGCGCTAGGTTATCTCTCAATTTGTTTATTTACAAAGTCTTTCACACAGTCTTTTAGCAATCCGAAATTATACGTGTTCCAGCCACTCTAATCACGGCTTCTAATATTTCCAAACGAAGAAGGACCTCCTCAAGTATTGACCTCCTTGAACAACAAATCGGAAATTTTATTCTGTTTAAAACCAGGTCTCTTATTCCGCTCAGATAAGGAGGATAGGGGATATTGAGTGTCAGCAACCCTTCGACCTCCACTCCCGGTATCAGAAACACTATTTCCACTGTTATGATGGGGTCAGTACTGGTCAGGGTCACTTCCCTCACCTTCCCGGATCTCTGTACACTGGACATCTGCAGCGAGGTAGGTCCACTCAGGAGTAGCGTATCTTCTGCAAGGCACTCGCACCCTCCTCGATCTTCTCGGACCTTCCTGTTCCTGTCCTTGTGCACTTTCGTCCAAATCCGAGTCTTCAGATATAGGGGCAAAAGTTTTCTCTGGAGCTGGCTTCAAGCTCAGCCTCTTTCTTCTTTCACTTGGCCAACTAACTTCTCCACGCCTCGCTTTCCTATATCTCGTCCTCACACTCGGTTCTTGATCCCTCTGGACTTGATCTGTGTCTGAGCTGCATTCACAGCAACTTTCTCCTTCTGTGGCAACTTCAGTTTCACTGCCGTCCTGTCCTTCTTCTTCTTGTTCTGTAGCGCTCCCAACTTCTTCCGACACCCCCACAGCTTGACTGATCCCCTCTAGTGGTTCACCGTCTACAGCTGGATTTTCATCTGCGAGGGGAGCTGTTACTTCCAGGGGTGCTGGAACTCTTCGAGTATGGGAAGCGTGAATCCAGTTTGGCAGCCCTCCGCACTTCACAGCGGTATTCGTTGTCAGGATAACTTGATAGGGGCCCTTCCAACGCACATCTAGGCAGTTCTTCCGGACGTGCTTCTTCAGCAGAATCCAGTCACCTGGGCACAATTCGTGACATGGATCTCTTGAAGATGGAACTTCAGCAGCCTGTACCTGAAGAGACACAGAATGAATGGCGTCAGACAGACCCTTGCAGTAATCCAGGATCAGGTCATCTGTAATATTCAACAAAGCTGTAGTTGGTACAGACGGAAGTCTCATTGCCCTCCCCATTAAAACTTCATGTGGAGAGAGACCTGTCCTCCTGTCTGGTGTGCTACGCATACTCATGAGTACCAAAGGCAGAGCATCAGGCCAGCTTAAGGACGTCGATGAACATACTTTGGCTATTCGGGACTTGAGTGTGCCATTTATTTGCTCCACAATACCTGAAGCCTCTGGTCGATAGCTACAGTGCAACTTTTGATCAATGTTCAATGCAGAGCAAAGCATCTTCACAACTTCACTGTTGAAATGAGTTCCTCGATCTGATTCCAGGAAGGTCGGCACCCCGAAGCGCGGGATCAACTCTCTAAGCAACAACTTTGCTACTGTGAGTGTATCGCACCTGCGTGTAGGGTATGCTTCGACCCATCTGGAAAATATGCATACAACCACCAGAACATACCTGAGGCGGTTGCTTTTTGGCATCTCAATAAAATCTAATTGCATTCTGTTGAAAGGCCCCCCAGACCTCCCAATGTGACTCATTGTAACTGGTGTTCTTTTCCCTACATTCAATTGCTGACATGTAACACATCTCTTGCACACTGCTTCTGCTGCAATCCTGAATTTAGGACTATACCAGGTCTGCCTGAATACCCTCAGCATAGCATCTCTTTCTAAATGTACTGGACCATGTATCTGTCGTGCCATTGGACTCACCAATTCCTCAGGTAACACTGCCCTTCCATCTGCTGAAACCCAAAAATCCATTTCACTTTTCACGCAACCTGCTGTTTCCCATGCCTTTTTCTCAGAATCAGGTGCGTTCTCTTGCATGTTTTTTAAATCCTCCCAAGTATCAACTGTTGCTAGCATCATGTTTAACTCGGTCCTTTCCTGAGCCCCACCCACTTCCACCTCCGTGAAAGAATATCCTTGCTCCGCACAGTAGCGGGCAACTTCGTCTGCATATCTATTACCTTGCGACACAAAATCTGTATTTTTGGTGTGGGCCACGCATTTGACAATTGCAATTGCTGCTGGACCTTGTAATGCTTCTAACAACAGTCGCACAAATTCCCCATTTCGAATAGGCGAACCAGAGGAGGTCATGTAACCTCTCTGAGACCACAACTGCCCAAAATCATGAACTACACCGAAACCATATTGGCTATCGGTATAAATGATGACTCTAATTTTGTTTCCTGCTAAACAAGCACGTGTCAATGCAATGATCTCTGCCACCTGAGCGGAGTGTACTCCTTCCAGGCAAGCGGCTTCTACAACTCCAGTAATGGTGCAAACAGCATAAGCTGCTCTCAACCGACCAGTATCGTCTCTTAAACATGAGCCATCAACAAAGAAAATTTCATCAGGGTCGATCAACGGCTCATCCACAATATCTGGTCTTGGCTTCGTGCATAGTTCAGTCACGTCAAGGCAATCGTGATCTTTACATTCCTCGCCTTCTATATCATTAGGAAGTGGCATCAATGTAGCAGGATTCAAAACAGAGCACCTCTTAAGGGTCACGTTCTCCGCAGCAAGTATAACTTGCTCGTAACGCGTGAGCCTACTACTAGTCAAGTGCTGTGTCTTGGTCCTGGTCATTAACAGTTCTACAGAATGAGGTACATACACCACTAACTGGTGTCCCATGACAATATTTTCACACTGCTCAATGCTGACACCTGTTGCAGCAACGGATTTGAGACATCCGGGCAACGCTGCGGCTACTGGATCTAAAGTAGCCGAAAAGTATGCAACTGGTCTACGGGCATTTCCATGAATCTGTACCAAAACTGACAAAGCACAACCCTCTCGCTCGCAGCAGAAAAGTGAAAATGGTTTCTCATAGTCAGGCATCCCCAAAGCCGGAGCGCGACACAAGTCCTCTCTCAGCTGTAGAAACGCCATCAAACAGTCCTTGTCCCATGGTACCGGATCACTCACCTCCTTGTGCGTCAGTTTTTGTAAAGGTTTTGCTTTCAGTGAAAAGTTAGCTATCCACTGTCGGCAATAACCAACCATTCCTAGGAACATCCTGACTTCTCTCTGTGTCGTAGGCGCGTTCATCTTCATTATCGCCTCTATCCTATCTGGTGACACTTTGCGCTTTCCTTTCTCTATCCGGTGACCCAAGTACTGTACTTCTGTCAAACAGTGCTGCAATTTGTTCGGAGATACCTTGTGTCCATTTTCAGCTAAATGGTTCAGCAAGGCAATGGTATCTATCTTACAAGCCTCTTCCGGTTCTGACGCAACAAGTAGGTCGTCTATGTACTGGACCAGAACCGAGTTCTGCGGCAGTACCAGACTTTCAAGATTTTTCTTCAACAGCTGGTTGAAAATTGATGGGCTTTCTGTATACCCCTGTGGGATACGACACCATGTTAAAACGCGATTTTCCAGCTTAAAAGCAAAAAGGTACTGGCTCTCCTCATCTAATGGGATTGAAAAGAACGCCTGACAAAGGTCTATCACTGTGAACCACTCAGCTTGGAATGGTATCTGAAACAATATCACTGATGGATTCGGTACCACTGGACAACATGAAACAACTATGTTATTAATCTTTCGAAGATCTTGTACTATTCTGAATTTCCCACTAGGTTTCTGCAAACCCATAATCGGGGAGTTGCATGGACTTCCCACGATTTCCTTCAGTATTCCCTGTTTTATCATAGAGTCGATTACAGGTTTTATTCCTGCAATCGTCTCCGGGGTCAGTTTGTATTGGGGCATTCTTGGATATTCAGCATTTGGCTTTACCATAATCTTCACTGGTTTTACTCCTTTGATCAGTCCTATCTCTTCCCCAGTAAAATCCCATACTTCTGATGGCACTGCATCTCGTAAATCCCATGGGAGCTCCTCCACTGTCAGGGTAGGATACAGTTCTATGCATGTTCTCGAATTTGCAACTTTAAAGGTAGCATCATCGTCTGTAGTCTGTACCTCCACTCCCTGAGGTGTGCAGTATATTGTGCAGTTCAGTTTGCACAATAAGTCCCTTCCTAACAGACACACAGGACTAGAATCACATACCACAAACTGATGTTCATCGGTGTAGTTTCCTATTTTCACTGATACTGGTTCCGTCAAAGGGCTATTCATCCTTCTATTTGCAACCCCTACCACCTGAATCGTTTCCCCCGACATTGGTAGATCTGGAACCACTGCCGATCTCAAAGTTGATTGAGTAGCTCCAGTATCCACCAAGAATGTTGTAGGACACCCTGCCACTTCAGCCTCAACAAACGCTCCTCTTTGATCCACCTCTAGTACTGCCCCGAGGGTACAGTCCTCCTCTCTATTTACACGTCGTCCCGTCAATGGATCAACGTAGTAACACTCTTCTTCACCTGTGAAAAAAGGCATTTGTCTATAGACCTTTCCCCCTGTCGTAATCTTTGGTGGCTGCGGGAACTGAGCTCGTGGAGCCGAAGTACCCCCTTTGGCCACCTTACTCTTTGTCACTGTCACCCTTTGGGCTGGAACTTCCTGAACTTCCTCCTCTAGAACTTCTAGTTCTCAGTTTTCAGGGTTATAGGGACACTCGCGTCTCCAATGTCCCACCTGGTGACACTGGTGGCACTTTGTCGTTTTTTTTCAATGTAGCAAAGTCTATTCTAGGTCTCAGATTTTCCTCGTTGTCCCTATTCTGACTATTTCATTTCCGTCCCATTGTCCCTGTTCCCTGTTGCTGCTGTCCTCCCTTTCCAGCTGACTGCATTTGCACCATCATCAGTTTCTCTTTTAGTTTCTTTGCTTTGGACTCTATTTCATCACTGCAATACCTTGCGTATCTCAAAATCTCATCCAATGGTTTGTTTTGCCAATAAATTAAATGTTGCTGAATCATCAAACAAATATCGGGTCTCAACCCCAAAACGAACTTCGATACAAACTGTCCTATATCCTTGGGATCCATTACATCTAGTCCACTATATTGTTTGAACGTTTTCAGCAATCGTTCATAATACTCATGAACTGTCTCCTTGGGTTCCTGTCTTGTTCGGTCTATTTTTACCCAATCTATGTCTTGTGGTGGCACCTTATCCTTCAGCCATGTCATTACCCTATCATATTTTAACATTACCATTTCTGACGGTCCATTAGTACGAGTATCCCTTTCTGGTTCTGCAGTTGGCCACTCGACACTAACCTTGCATGCTATCCACAAGTCTCCTGGGACCACAATGTCAAAGAGGGTGTTCAAATCAATCCACAATACTTTTGAAATCTTGACAAACCTCTCTACCTGCTTGTACCACTCTACAGGATTCTCCCTTAACTTTGGAAATGAGTTTGTAAATGCAGCCAAATCTCCCCTACTCCAGGGCACGTGTACATAACTTCCATTCGCTATTTCTCGCAAAGGGAATGCCTCCATCTGCATTAGCCTTCCCTCCGGAGACATCACATTCGCACTCCGTCTAACAGTTCCCTTTTTGGACCACCTCTCTTCCCATTTGTCCAGATCTCTCCATGCTCTTATTCCTGTGATCAGCTCCCTTATGTGTGTTTTTAATCCAGTTGTCCTCCTCTCATCTAAGTCCTGATCTGAATAATGCAACCTGTGGTTACCCTGTAATGCCTTGGTTCTGGACAAATCTACCATATACTTGTCTGCCAGTTCAGACAGTTTCTCATGAGTTGCTCTTGCCTTCCGAGTAATATCCTTTGCTATAAACAGCAGCTCATCTTGTTCGTACATGTCGATCCTTTCTAAAGACAATGTACCATCTATTATATCGTCCAGATCAGATCTTAAACTGGTCACATCGAGTCTTTTGGCTTTTATTACAGCTCTCAGTATGCCATCTCTAGGGAGTCTATTTACATCTCTCCCATCACAGCTCTGAGTCCTACGTCTAGGCTCAGGCGAGTTATGGGGAGTCCTCCCATGCTCCCATCTCTCCAGGTCCCATGCAGTTCCATCCTCTCTGGGTGTATGGTGAAACACTCCTCTATTTCCCATAGTCCCACATTTCCCATTCTGCCTGGTTTCTCTAGGTGCATGGTAAGACATTCCATTATTCCCCATGTCTTCACAATTCGCCTGTGACCTCTGATCACTCGACGCATGGCAAGATCCTTCACTGTTCCCCGTGTTCTCACGATTCCAGTGCTGTACGTTATCATTAGGTGCGTGGTGAGTGCACCTAAACCTATCTCTGTATTCTTGGGTCCTTTGGTCTCCCTCACTTTGAATGAGACGAGATGTCTCTCCACACTCCGTACTTCTGCCTTTTTGCTCCTGCCCATTTCCTCCGTCAATATGACGTGTAACTCTTCTACTCTCCTGACTTTTACCATCCCACTCCTGACTGCTTTCGCTAGCCCCGCAGTGAGATTATTTCCCGTTGCCTCGACTTCCCCATCCAGCTTCTGCTCTTGACCTGTCGCTCGGTGCTTCTGTGGACCTGTCCCATTCCCTCAAGTCAGCCCTCAACTCTTTATAGGATTTCGGCCATGGTCCCCTCAGGTCCATCGATCCTCTTTGACCCCCCGGTTCTGTTACGGGACCCACTGCTGAATCCAATGGGGTGCTCCACGTTATCGGTCCTGGCAATTTCCTCCAGGCATTTGTCGTGTTATTCCTTCTTTCCATCTCGACTCTTTCTCTGTCTAGCCGTACCTGTTCTTCCTCTCTCCCTTTCTCTGGGTGATAAACCGACACTATAGGACCTATGGTAACGGGTACTTGAAGAGCATCTGGCAATCCATAAGACTCAACCCTCTCTGTTGCTGGCATCTTCTGCACCACAACCCTTCCGACTACTCTCTGTACAGGACTATGTTGGGGTGTCTCCTCACCTTTGGTAGGTACCCAATCCGTTATAGGGAGTGGCCTGTTCTCTTCTATGTCAACCCTATCTTGCTTTGGGAGTTCAGTACCTTCTATCTCCCTATTGTCCGGAGGCGGTCTATCTATCAATAACCTATTTATGAGGCCATCCTCCGACTCACTCTCTTCATCCTCTTCCATGGATTTCTTTCCTGTAATCTCTCTCATTGGATACAACTTATCCACTTCAATCGTCTGTACCCTCCATCTCTTGGCTTCCGCATCCCATTTGGCATCTTGCACTGTCCTTACTGATCGCCGTACCCTTTCTTGGCGTCTGTTCTGACTCCTGTCGTGCGCCGCCCTAATCCATGCATTAAGGGCCTCAAACTGTGTTGGTCTAGGCAAAGGTCTCAATGAGGACATAACTGCTTTCAGTTGATGCAACACTTCTAGACTAAACGTTCCGTATTTCGGAAAAGTCAGTTCCTCATTCCCCTCTGTAATCTTACTCCAAGCATCCAGCCACAGTATAGTATGTAACCCAACATTCGTTGCCATATAGTGAGCTGGTGTACCCTCCGACGGTGCCTCTTCCCCATAATAAGATTCTCTTCTTTTTGTCTTAAAAATCCCTCTCAAACATTTAAAACACTTCATGTTCAAAATTTACGAATTTCTATTTTCTCCGCGTTCGTTTACTTCCTGATGACAATCCACCAATCTCAGCGCGGTATTCGCTATCTGGCCTATCACAGCGCGGCTTATCGCTGACGTCACACCAACCGGCCTATCACAGCGCGGCTTCACACCAACCGGCCTATCACAGCGCGGCTCTCGCTGACGTCACTCCAACCGGCCTATCACAGCGCCGCTCTCGCTGACGTCACTCGTCCCCCTTCGCAGCAGTTCCCCTCCTTTCTCCGCTCGTCTCCCGGTCATGCATGCGTCCCATTCATACTCTGAAAAATGATTACTTCCGTCCAAGCGATCACTTTCCTTGACTGTACGCCCACAGTCTAACTGTAATTGTCACCTTAACTGACGAAATGTCTTTCCGTTGGTCTAGACAATCGCCTTCTCTGATAGGTTACTTGCACACGGTAACTTTCGACCTGCGTCCGTTACCCACACACTCACTCTTGCATTCCCCCTATCTCGGTCCTGCGGGCGATCAATGGTACCTCATGACCCCCTTCTCTGGTCGACAACTACTCTGGATGTTCGATACACCCGAACCACTTAAGCTCTTCCCCGAACTTAAGATTTTCCCCCAACCAGGTTGCGCGCGCTCACAACCCTCTCTCACTCACACTACAGGCATTCAACTCCGCATGACATTACAAAACAAATACAACACAAAACACCGCAATCTGTCAACGCATGACCCTTGTTATACTCACTCTCGTCCGACCTTACTGCTTTTCTCTCTCACGTCAGCACCTTCTTCGGCAGGCGATTCTTCCGCTGCTCATCTCTCGATCTCTAGGGACCTTGGGGTAATCTAACCTAGTCTAGATCACCTTCCTCAAGAAGGTAACCATCCTCACTCTGCTACCAACTGTTAACGCGGGATTTCTGGTCTATTGTTATAGATCTAGATCCCAACTCAGGTCGACTGAACCGTTGGTACCTGTCATAGAGTAAAAGGCAATCCACTACTAGGTCAATCAATTAATGACTTACACCACTCTAAAGAACCACTTACTCTTAATAAGTTTAAAAGTTTATTACAAAGCCAAACTTAACTGAAGATACAAACATCTCAATATAAGGTTCAAAAGATATACGGGTATCAATACAAACATAAATTTTGTAAATGCTCTTAGTCGGCAGAAGAATATTACCAAAACCAGTTCAAAAATCATCAAAGTTGCAAGAATAGACACAAGCTGTAACTTATGAGTCATTTACAGAAAGGAAGAAAATCCTGGTTAGACTGTCCCTACACTAGACTAAGTGACATCCCTACTTAGCAAAATCTTAACCTAAAAAGGTGTCAGCAGTGGTGACTTCCAAAGAAGATCACTCACTTCCCTTAGTCTTCCTTGTAAATCGGTGTCTCGCAGTTAACCTATCTGCCTACCCATCCGCTCTCTTAGGTTCCTCAGACCATCTGCCCTAACTCCACCCAGGGGTGCTGTCCCTAATACAAAATCACATTTACAATAGAAACGCCCTTTAGAGACGCCCCTCACGTGGTGTTGGTTCTGGTATTTTCCATGCTGATACTCCTCTGGGCCCATCGTTAGCGTTGACCTTGCTTCCCAGGCTCCTCTCCGGCAGGACGGTACCCCCCAGAAATTCCTGAAGCCTCCTCCAGGCCTGTGCCTGGCTCTCTTGAACAAAAGTCTATTCATCCCTCTCTTGATTGGAACCTCCTCGCACCTGCAAACAGACACTTGTACTGTGGGCCCCAAATTCCGGCCTCCACTGTATCTTCTAAGTCGTAAACCATCGAGCAAGCTCCACAAATTGTGCCTAGCACGACCTTTCTCTAACGAGCACATACAGATCAAAAGAAACAACTTTGTCTATTCAGGCCTATTAAAAATACATGAACGGGCCTGTGCACTCTGCAAACCTTTAATTTCTTAGTTTAAACAGTATTCTAACTTATTACACACAATGATTATATGAAACATCTATAAAACATATATTTCAGTTCTATGATCAAAAATACCTTGAATTATAACAACATCAAAATCCATCATCTTGTAAGAGTGTAACAGCATCTTGTACTCTATGTGAACTGCCATGTGGCCTACACATTTCTACATTAGCAGAATTACATTTTCCCCTACCACAGCCATACAACATGGGATTTCAACATCTTCTAACATCTCTACAAACATCTACATTAGTTCTTCACACTTCATATAAGTATTCTATTTTCAATTAAACACTCTTATACATTTTCTCTCTATAAATTCGACACTCTTATATAATGTTTACTAAACTAATACAACGTGCTTGTAAATATGGTGCACTTCTATATTTTCTTGATTTGCGCTCTCTCATACCTAAGGGTTATCCAAGAGCCCGCACCTCTTTTTTTTTTGGACGGAGTCGTGGATGTGCCAGGATTTACTACTATTTAATTTTTTTTTTAAGAATGCTTTTGGCTCTGTTAGAGTCTGGTTGACTCCAATACCAGAGCTGTGGGTTCAGGGTATTTCTATCCTGCCCTCTTTTCTTTAAAAAAAAAGTTTTTTCAGGAACTCGGCTGAAGCTGACTCACAAAAGGGCTGCCAACACTTCCTGGTTTGAAGGGTTGGCAGCCAATCAGCTTTGAGCACGGGGACTGTCGGGACTTCGGAGGACCCACGTTCCTATATATACAAATTTGGATATTCCTAAAAAATTTCGAAAACTTCTGAATGGATTTACACCAAATCACAAAAAGGTCTCTCTCTGGACCAAGATGTAGCTTTCTGGCAAATGTGGTGTATTTCAGTTCAGCAGTTCGGGCTGTAGCTGTGTCTAAAGTAACTCTGCTCGACGCAGTGCAGTGCAGTTTTTTCCCTGCTCGCGAGCGCGAGCTGCAGTTCGGGTAGATTTTCTACCTGAGTGGCAGGAAGACCAGTGCGAACGGTACTGGCAAAACTTCGATGAGTTTTTTGTCACTTTGCAGAATTCTGCGTAGCGAATCTCTGCAAACTACTCCCAGGCCTCACCTTTTGTAACACCCCCTTTTTCTTGGCACCCGCTTAACAGATCGCCCAGGAATCTTCCATGCACAACACAAATCACAGGGGGCATTTTTCTCTGGAAAATTTTGTGGAGATTTATCAAACAATGCCAAACATATAGGCTAGTCAAAAAATGCTTTTCCTATGGAAATTAGGTCTATATATATTACCTTCTGGAAGTCACCAGTAAGTAGTTATAGTAAGGACATAATTTTCATAGTAAAATAATTTTTTTTATAACTAATAATTATGGCGCCGTTTAAACGGATCGCAAAATGTCATACTAGTATGCTGTGTGGAAAGTTTTGCAGTGATTGGTCAAGCAGTGGCTGAGAAGGAGAGGGGTCTCAAAATGCATTTTCGTCATGAAATTTCCCATGTGTTTTTTAGACACAACTACATCCCAAATCGCTGAGCAGAATTACACTAAATTTGGCAGAAAGCTAGCTCTTGGTCAAGAAAGAGCCCTTTTTGTTATTTGGTGTAAATCTGATCAGTAGTTTTTGATATATTATCTCAAAAACTTCCGCCCCATCTCGCTCCTCCCTTTTCCTGCTAAAGTCATCAAGAAGATCGTCAACAGACAGCTGACCGCCTTCCTCGAGACGAACGGATTCCTCGACCCCTCGCAGTCCGGCTTCAGAGCCAACCACAGCACCGAGACCGCCCTCATCGCAGCCACCGACGACATCCGGACCCTGCTCGACAAGGGGGAAACAGTGGCCCTCATCCTCCTGGACCTCTCCGCTGCGTTCGACACGGTCTGCCACCGCACCCTAGTCCAGCGCCTCAGCAACATCGGTATCCAAGAAAAGGCACTGGAGTGGATCATCTCGTTCCTCGCCGGAAGAACACGAAGAGTCCGCCTCCCCCCGTTTCGCTCCGAGGCCACCGAAGTCATCTGCGGCGTCCCGCAAGGATCTTCACTCAGCCCCACCCTCTTTAACATCTACATGAAACCTCTCGCAGCCATCGCATGCCAGCACAACCTCAACATCATCTCTTACGCCGAGGACACCCAGCTGATCATCTCCCTCAACAGAGACCCCGACACCGCCAGAACCTGCCGACACGAAGGGATGAAAGATGTCGCCGAGTGGATGAAGGACAGCCTCCTGAAACTGAACTTGGACAAGACGGAAGTCCTCATCCTGGGATCTTTGCCCTCCGCCTGGGACGACTCCTGGTGGCCCCCAGCCCTGGGCACCGCACCCAAGCCAACCGACCACGCACGCAACCTGGGTTTCATCCTGGACCCCTCCCTCTCGATGACCAGACAAGTCAACGCCGTCTCCTCATCGTGCTTCAACACCCTGCGTATGCTTCGCAAGATCTTCCGCTGGATCCCGACCGAGACCAGGAAGACTGTCACCCAGGCACTCGTCACCAGCCGACTGGACTACGGAAACGCCCTCTACGCCGGAACCACAGCCAAGCTACAGAAAAGACTCCAGCGCATCCACAACGCCTCCGCCCGACTCATCGTGGATATCCCCTGATGCAGCCACATCTCCAGCCACCTGAGGAACCTGCACTGGCTCCCCGTCGACAAGAGGATCACGTTCCGGCTCCTCACCCACGCACACAAGTCTCTCCACGACCTGGGCCCCAAGTACCTCAACGACCGCCTGACCTTCTACACGCCCACCCGCCAGCTACGGTCCACCAGCCTCGCCCTCGCAGCCGTACCACGCATCCGAAGAGCCACCGCCGGAGGAAGATCCTTCTCTTACCTGGCTGCCAAGACTTGGAACTCCCTCCCCATCCACCTTTGGCTGACCCAGGACCATCTCGCCTTCAGGAAACAACTCAAGACTTGGCTGTTCGAGCAGTAGCATACCCCTCCCCCCAAGCGCCTTGAGACCCTCCCGGGTGAGTAGTGCGCTATACAAATAGCATGATTGATTGATTGATTGATATTACAAGAGAACAAAATGTGTATATCTAGGTACACGGATCCACCCGTGGTGAACATGTGGCTCCAAGAGACAAAGCAAGGTCCTAATTGACCGCCATTATATAACTCTGAAAATGGCCACTTGGGCTGAAAAGTAGCATCTAAAATAAATGAAGGGGTTAGGTTAGAACTTTCCTCACCCAATGTGTGAATTATAGCTGTTGGAAAAAGCATGTACAATGGGCAGGAAAATAATTTGTTTGCTAGGCCCAAGATCAGCGGAGCATCCACTGTTCTCAGCGTGATCCATTAATCTTATATATATTTATATACTCACACACCCACTCTGACACCCATACAGACAGTTTCGCACCCACTGTGGTACTCAACAGACACTCTCATACCCAGTCACACACCAAGGGGGACACTCTTACACCCACTGACACCCAGACAGACACTCCGACATCTATTCTGACACTCATAGAGATACCACTTTTATACCCACTCAGGCATTCAGACACTTCCACACTTATTCTGACATCCAAATAAACACTCTTACATCCAGTCACATACACATACACTCTCACACCCACTGTGATGCCCATACAGAAACTATTACACCCACTCAAACACATATACACTCTGACACTCACTCACACACACAGACACTTTCACATCCATTATGACACCCATACAGATACACACGCACCCAGACACTTTCACACCCACTCACACAGAAACACTCTCACTTCCACTCTGATGCCCATACATATACTCTCACACCCAGTCACACACCCAGATATACACTCTCACACCCACTCTTACACAGACAAATACTCTCATTTCCACTCTGATACCTTTACAAACACTCTCACAACCAGTTACACAGCAAGACAGATGCTCTTACACCCACTGTGACACTCAGACAGACACTTCCACATCTACTCTGATGCTCATACATACAGTCTCCCACCCAGTGACACACACAAATACCTTCACACCCAATCTGACACCCATACAGATACTCTCACACCCACACACACAGGAAAACACTCTCACTCCAACTCTTGTAGTGTAGTTCCTATTATCCCAATAGGCTCTGCGCATTGGAATAATACCTTCAATAGTACAGGCCTAGACCAGACGTTAACTAGGTCTACTACTGTCGATATTAGACTTAAAGTTTTGGGTTTGCCAGCTAGCTCAGAGTTCACTAGAAACTTTCTCGAATAGGCAAGGAGGAGTTGAACCTCCCTGGATAGACAAGAAGGGATTTAGTTTCTGACAACCATAGAACATGACAACTTTGCTCTCCCCTAATCAAGAGTGTATCTCTAGAGTCGTGTGAAAACAAAAGACGACCTATTTTACTCAGTCAGTACGTGCATTCTTAGTCTCACCAGATTGTAGAGAAAAGGAAGAGACGGGCGTGTTCAATAAAAGATGTTGTTTATTGATCAGTCTCTTTTCTCATACAAGAGAAATGGATCGATATTATTGCAATACTTATGGTTAAGTAAAGTGCATACATTAAAAGCAGAAGTATAAAATAATACTGTAAAAACATTGATATGGTTTCTAAGCCATATGATGGTTTAAAATGGATAAAATAGATACATACACATATACATTTGACTAATCGTACTCAACTGGTGTTTCTAACTACGCCTACCCCAGATGTACCTGACCTAAGCCTAATACGTGGGCGGGAGTAGAAAGTAGCAGTTTAAGTTAAGTTTGTTTTGCCAAGTGACTGACTCAAGAATTCTCTGTGAGGGGTTATTCAGTTCTGTACCTGGAGTCTAGGATGAATGAGGGATGGTATCTCTCGTCTCTGGTCTCGATATTCCAGGTTGCCTGCGAGGGCTACCCGGAAGCGCCGGAGCTGGATTTCTCGGCAGGAGAAAGCAGCGTCTCGTTCTCAGCGCGTCAGGAAGGCGGGGCTGCGCCAGCGGGGTCTGCTCTGCTCTGGGCTTCGGCAAGTCTGGCTGCTCCGATCTCGTCACCACCGCGTGTGTTTGCATAGGGCAATATCGGTAATATTTATACCTTTAAGGTGCCGAGATTGACGTAAGGATGGACATAGATACGTCAATAAGGATGTCATACGACCTGGTCGTTAGCACATTCTTTTGCTGAAGTTCTCGGTGAAATCAAAACAATGGCCGCAGGGTTTTTCCCAGGTCTGTCATAGGTTTGATTTGTTTTGAGAACTCCGTATGCCTTATCAGGGGCTGGAGGAATATCGCTTGTCTAATTAGATGGCAAGCGTTATGACCTAATCAGATAACACGTTCCTGTGCCGTAGTGTGGCTTAATCAGATAACGGTTCCTGCATCATGGGGGCTTTCTGCATCACGGGATGGCTGCTAGTTAACTTGTTAACCAGAATAGGGTCAGGAATAGGGGGATCGATACAGAACCTATAGGAATACATCACACCCACTCCACGCTAACTATGGACATATTTACGAATCTATGCATAGTAAAACATACTGTAGAGTATCGTGTATACCTTACCACCCCAAAATACATAAAATGCATTTTGAAATTATCAAATGTACAGAAAAAACAGTCACATGTAATATATGCACTCAAGCCGTAGAATAATGCTAAAGTAATCACGCATATCTATACATTATCACTAATTTGTATATGAGAATCTACACATGAAATGGCTCTTAATACAGAAAAAAGGTTCGAGACCATTCCATCACAGAATAAAATAATTATGAACATACCAGCGGGCAGCTAATGTCTATAAAGTATCTAAAAATAGAAATTTTTGTTCTCTAAGAATAGTTCTTACTTTAAGCAGAAAATAAGTGTCCCGAAAAATTCGTAAAAATATTTTGGGGCTGCTGAAAAAAATTGCTGTCCGTGAACTGGAGGGAAAATTGTTCATGGTATTTTGCTATTCTAGTTGAAGGCCAAATTCAGGGAACGCCGTGTGCGAGCTCGCTCAAAAGTCTCTATTTCTGCTCTGGTGAGAACATCATATCATTTAGACTGTCGAAAAAGCTGTCAACAGCTTCCTGGGAGAGTTCCACTAACTCAGAAAAGGATGTAACCATGCATTCGTGCGCATGATTGTCTCCATTGACGTTTTGATTAGAATTGCTGACAGAAGGTCGTACCTGATCAATGCTGCTTTCATCTTGAACTTCACTACCCCTTAATCGTAGTGGTGAAGCTTCCACGAATGCCGTCATCAGGATTGGTAGCCGTTGAGGGCAGCACAAAGCATGAGCCTTTATTGGACTCAACAATGTTTCTGCATCCATTGGCGCATCTGATTGTAGCGTCAGACAGGTGTCTAACACGCATTCTTCTCCGCATAGCAAGCACCTTCATACAGGTAAAACACATCGTTGCCACATTGGTCGAAATGAAAGAAACCAAGTCATGTTCAGGTCTCTAAGCCGGGATAGTCCCAGGATTTTTGATATCCGGTCCCGGTATCCAATGGCTAGGATTGTTTCTTCCCTTGTCGCAGGTGTTTTGTCTGTGACATGGTTTGCCATAACGAAATATAAGGACTAGGAATAGGATTCCTGCAATTAGTCCCAAAATGAGGGGAAGTCCGCCAAATATCGAATGGACGAAATCTGGAAAAATACCCAGTATGGCTTTGAATGGTGTTAATGCCATCGAAAATACTGTCTTAAATACTTTTGAGACTCCACTGGTATCAGAAATATTTAAGATTTCATTCAGGATTTCTGCGAAATGTATGGGGGAATTAGTTGATAACAATGAGTGAATCTCTGCAGTCGTCCTTGCGACTAGGAGATCATACGTTTCTTTTGATGACGTGAGCCTGGTCGGCGTCTGAAGAAGCACTGTTTTCATTCTGCTTAAAGTATATATTCGAATAGAAGTAATTTTCAAGTTGGGCCATGCCCTTGCCTCCCTGTCTGGAAGGGAGCTGGGGAACAATAAGCGTCCACAGCACTTGACCTTCGCAGTCGTAGTTACGAGATAAGGAGTCCCGGCCATAAGACTACAGCATCTGCGGTCCACAATTAGAACGTAACTCCCATTATAGAGTCTTTGAAAGAATGGTTCTATCTCTGTTGCAGGTGTGCCTAGCTGGTGACATGAAAGGTTATTTGAGTTCCCTTCACAGGCTCCATGCAAACTAATTCCATTACACAGAAGTGTACCGCTCAGTGACATCGCACAATTATTGCCACTAAGAAACACTTTCTGTCCTTTATTACTGACACATGCATGTGAATAGGGCAAGTTCCATGTTGTTTTAATGTACCCTTTTCCCAATTTGTCGTACATGCCAGCCTGTATATATTTTTGGCAGTATTGAAACCTGAAGGTTGATATTGGAATATTAATTGTCCCATGTATTATCCATTCACTGACAGGTCGTTCTGACATTGTCACTGGTAATCTCTCGAGTTTCTCAATGCTCAGGATTGTATAATCAGCCCCCTTTTGTGCCATACTGATTTGTTTATCAGTAAGGTTAAAGATATTGAATAGTGACGTTGTGTTGATTAAACGCCAAGGCACATAGCCTGAACGAAGATTTTGTAACGTCCAGCCTAGCTGTACAATAGAACGCAATTGAGACTGACCGTGTTGTAACAACAGTAAGTCTTGCGATATTATGTCGATTGCTGAAGACACAATGCTGTCCAGAGAAAAAATTCTGGAGGACAGAGTCATTAACCCATTGTCCACTACAGAAAGTGATTTTTCCAAATTAATACGGTCAATTTCCCGTATTCTTTCTGCTGTCTCAATTTGAGTCACCTTCCAGGCCTCGTTGTATGCTGCATATACAGAGGCTGCTATGAAACGTTTCTGACGCTGTTTGTGCGGTCCCATAATGAAATCACGCAAGTCAGCACCATCAGTAAGTAAAGTTAGGTGTTGCTTAATTTCTGCCAGTGTGGAAGTTTGTAGCCATTGAAGGCATAATTTGCCCACACTGTAGGTGGTTATTATTCCTGGGTGTTGTCTTTGGGAATATCTAGGGTCTGGCCTGGTCATTTTGAACCCCTGTGTTTTGTTCAGGAATCTGTCTTGACAGTTATTAGTATCTGTGGGCCAGATCAACCACTTTTTCCAATCAGGATGTGTTCTGTTTTGGTTTAATACATAATTTACGTCTATCTCTTCATCTGTAGAGCTATTGCTGTTCATTGTTGGTTTTGGAATAGACGGTTTATTTAAGTCTTTGATTTTGGCTAGGCCAAGACAGGTAGTTTGTTGAACAGTGTCATTTAAAAATATAATTTGTTCTGGGATCATGCAGGCTCCAAACAAAGATTCTATACCCTGTACTTGCCATTCTTTTGTACCCCAAACACTCTTTACTTCAACGTTTTTGTCCCAATAATCAAAACCAAAAGTATTCATTTGTTCAAAGAATGAGTCTGAATATATCAATTTTGTGTTTGTTATCATGGTCTTTGTCCCTGTCTTATTTGACAATTTGAAATAAAATGTTTCAGCATTACTTGTGTTAAAACCTGAAAAGTATGAATATTTGTCATAAACGGTTCTTGAGCTTCCTTTTGGAGGGGTTGCACAATGTTCCCATTGATTATAATTTAAAACATTTCTAGGTTGTGCAGATCTATGTAGAAAATGGTTACCATAGTGGTTATAACAGTACATACTATCATAATTTGTCGAACCCTGCAAATAATCATGTTTTGTAAATTTAGCAGACATCACTAAGTCAGACATCATATTATTTATACTTTCAAAGTCCCAATCATCAGCAAATGAGCTTGGTTTTACAAAGTCACTCAACGAGATCTTAATTTGGTGTGGATATTTCAGGATTTCAACCGGACCATAAATTTCGTAGTCAGTGTTGTCCCATGCTACCCCACCCGGTATAGGATTGGCTGTGAAGTTGACTGAAGAAAGTTCTCTTTTCTCGACGTGTGAAGATGTGTGTGGTTTGAGGATCAAGTTGATTTTCTGACTTGCTGTGTCCATTTTAGCATATTTTCCCTCAATGAAGCGTCCCAAAGTTAGTACCATGATGAGCCAAAGTATGAGGATAAATGCACCAAAACCCACCCAAAATTCAATCCATGGAGAAATCAGATATGTTTCTTTCAGCTGTTTCAAAAGTACTTTAACTTTATCTTTAAAGGTTTTTGTTGATGGCTGTGTTTTTGATTCAGTGAAGCCTTCAGAGGAATCATCGAAGTTTATGAAGTAGCCGGATGCAGTTCTGTCAATTGTTCCAATTGCTTCAGGATTACTGTTTCTTGCATAATCGTTTGTTACTTTATTATAGATTGGTGTGTCTCTGCTAAATGTTTTTATTTGGGTTTTCAGAGGTCTAAGTTCCATTGCATTGTTGCATAGTCCTTGTTGTAGTTCTGTAGGCGTTTCGAATGTGATTAGCCTCTTAGATTGAACCTCTGTGTTTGTAGCAAATCTTGGTGTTCTACTACTTTTCGGGAGTCCACTTGGCCTACTATTTGTTATCGGCCACATGATTGTGGTTTTACCAGGTCGATGGATACAACTCGGTTCTCCTTTTTACCAGCAAGCGGCGGTAGTACAACTGATCTTGTCCCGTTGATAGACAAGACAGGAACTGCTTTTCTGTAAGAAGGCCCAAATTCCTTCTTTACCGCGATCTTTTCTCTGACTAGATCCCCGACTTTTGGAATCCAGACAGGTCTTGCTGGGACAGGTGGTGGTTCTTCAGTGGTTGTTGGCTGCTGTTTCAACTTTATGTTGCTCAGGTCTTTTCTTGTTTCGTTTAAGTCCTGCAAAATAGCCAAACGATCTTTGATATCAAAGCATGTTTCCTTCACCACTGAAGTCTGACTGTCGAGGTCTAAGACTAACATCCTAGTTCCAAATAATAATTCGTACGGACTGAATCCCTTCAGAGAATTTCTTGGCAGGTTATTTAGACTACGTTGGACACTTATTAGATGTTTGACCCACCCAGCCCCCGAACCTAATATCCTTTCTGTTATAGATAGCTTTATGCCTTGGTTTTTTCTTTACACCATCCCGTATCCCTCAGGAAGGAAGTGAGAAGAGTCCCGCTGTGCTATGCTCATTTGGCCATGTTTCCCCTCAGGCTGGAGGGCTAGAGTGAAAACAATGGTCAAACGTAGCATGCTTCTAGCGTATATGCCATTTAGACTCGCAAATCTTTGTATAACAGTCCAGACGTCAGCCGAGTGCTGGTGATCTACATTATAAGTGGAAACTATCCTGTATATGTTAATCGGACGCTTTGCTTTTTACTGTTGATTTTTTCTGGAGTGAAACGACACGGTATTACACCGTTTCTCTCACCACTGCGATTTCTGTTACAGTTTGGGCAGTTCTTTACAAACATGGTATGATGCAGGCTCATGCCTGGCCACCAGTACCTTGATTGTAATTCTTCCAGAGAATCTTTTAGTTTGAGGTGTCTGAGACCCTCGCCCATATGTGCGTCTGCTATTAACAAGGTTCTCCTGTCCATGTTTGGAATCACTCTATCCCCCACTCCAGGGATTCGAGCAAAAGGGACGGAGTTTGCATCGATTATGTATGTATAATTGAGTGGATAGTTGATCGGTAGCGCTGAGCAGTCGCCTTTTGATGACGTTTTCACCGCCAGCACTGTTTCACCGTCAATATACTTCACTGTACGCTTTTTTCGAGCTACGGAAGCCGATTTAGTTGCTACCGCTGTGGCTGTCTCAGCCAATGAATTCCCTGCAACGTGAACGCCATCACGCTGATGACTCAGTGAGTGTGTCACGTGAGTCTTTGGTAGTTCTTTTTGTAAAAGAGCTATTTGTTCCCAAAGCAGTTTCTGCTTTATTGTTGCATCTGTGTCATCTTTGTAACCGTTTTGAATCCATGTCTGCAAATCGTTGTTATATGATTTGACGCAGTAATATGAATCGGACACTATAAGTGTCGGGAATTCGCGTTTCGCATTATCTAGCGCCATTTTCAATGCCATTATTTCAGTCTGTTGTTCTGAATTAGTTTCTACTGAGTGCGTTTTTGTTAATAGAGGTCTTAGTTTACCTCCGCGCCACACTTCTTTTGTAATCTCACATGTTGGGTTGTATGCTTGTTCTCCCCAAACGGAGGGTTGAGCATGTCCGTCTGTATAGATTACACAAGCGTATTGTCGTAAGGGCAGAATGTCGATAGGCAGAGGGAATGTTCTTTCATATTCTAGATTTTTCAATTCCTTTAGTTCTGGATCAAAGTAGTAGTATACTTTGTCCGTTGTAATTGAATTCACCCATTGTATCCATTCCGGATTCAATGTTGTTGTTGGTAAATTACACGGTGTTGTTAATGCCTCAAAGGCTGATTCCGCTGTTCTGACTGTGATGTGTCTACCGTCCGCTTGATCTTTTTCTCTAGCTATTACGGTTTGAACTGCATGAACAATGTTTTCTTTAATGCTGAATTTCTTTTCAGCTTCTGTGTACAAGTGTGATTTGAATGCAATTGGTACCTTTTCTCTCTCATTAGAGGTCAGGTATGTGAATCCGCATCTTCCTGGGATGACTCGAATCACAAGATTGCGTGTGTTATCACGTGTTTCTAATTTTGTTTTAATTAACATGTCTGTTTGTAAGGATCTCAAAATTTCTGTGTGTATTTGAGTCCAATTGGTTCTTTTAAAATCTGGTTTTATTAGATCATAAAGGGGTTTGACCCTTTCTGCGTAATTTGCAATGTATGTTCTTCCGAAATTTAGGAAGCCTAGAATTGACTGTAGGTTTTTTAGTGTTCTAGGTGCTTGGAGTACGGCACATTTCTCTAGGAAATTGTCAGCCAGGCTTTTGCCTTCACTTGATAATTCGTATCCTAAGAACAGGACTGTTAGATGGGCAATTCTAGATTTTTTAAAGTTGAATTTGTAACCCTCTGCTGCGAACCCAAGTATTATGGTGTTCACTCTCTTCAAGTGAGTATCCAAGTCATCATCTGTTAGGTATATGTCATCGACATAAGATAATGCTTCGTCATCATATGTTTGTAGTAACTCTGTTACTCTCGCTGAGAATACCCCTGGGCTATTCTTGTACCCCTGGGCTAACCGACAGAATTGTTTTTGAGTGCCATTTATTGAGAACGCAGACAAATATCTGCTCTCTGATGCTATGTTTTGACAAAAGAATCCATTAGAGATGTCTAATGTTGTTTTGTATTTTTTGCGCACTATGTTATTCATTAGTGCAGCACTATGCGAGTTTTGCACTGCAAAAGTTTTGCAACATGAGTTAAGGTGTCGGTAATCCAAAACTAGACGATATCAATTGTCTGGTTTGGAGATTGGAAACAAAGGGTTGTTCATTTGTGAGGTGCAAGTTTCAATCACCCCCTGGTATTCTAATTGATCTAGGATTTCTTTTACCTGTTTTTTAGCTTCTTGCTTAATTGGGTACTGTCTTTGTGCAGTAGGTTGTGATTTTAACTGGATTTTGTGAGGAGGAGAGTCCTCATCCCATCCTACATGATTTTTATATAAAGCAGGAGCTTGAGCTACTGCCCACTTTCTGGCAAGTGTGAGTTTTTTATGAATTGGGATATGATTTGAGAAGGCAGGCATAATTATTTCTTCGCCATGAGGGCACTCCCTGACAAACTCTGGTGGCCAGTCTTTTTCAGCTAGAAGGATGTCATAGCCCTTGGAGAGATTATCCCAAAATAGTCCCCTTATTTTTCTAGTCTTATCCCCTTCTATACGTAAAGTTATTTCATATATTTTGTGAGGTTTGCTAACTCTGGTGTCTGCAGTTTCCACTTGAAGATATTCATTCGTGTCCACTGTCTCCAGAAGATTCATAAGGACTTTGCGAGCTATGCTCACTTCTGCTGCGCTGTCTAGCATTGTCTGAGCCCATTCTCCGTTTTTCAGTTGTGTCCTCAGTATTCTCGGCATTGTTTACTACCTTGATACTGGCTACCTTCTTTTTTGGAAATTGTAGTTTCTTTTTTAGATGAGCAGATTCCTTGTCTTTGGACTTGGCGTGCTCTTCTCTTTGTTCTGATCGTCCTCTTCTTTCCGATTTCTGCGAGGAAGTCTGAAAAGATTGAGAGGGACGTGTATCAATGTCTTGATATCTATCAGGCTTCTTTATATTATCCCTATTCCTAAGGTTATATCTTTTCCCAAGAGGGGTCACTTTGGGGTGACCTGTGTCTCTGGTTCGGAGATTTTTCTCTCCGCCGAGGAGACCTTCCTCTGGACTGGAATTTCTTTTCTTTAGGATTGGATTGTTTGTTTCCATCCCAGCTCTTTTTTTGAGATGTTGAATTATTATTAAAAAATATTTTTTCAGGACTTTCAATCAGTTGTGGTTTTACTGGTATTCCACCTAAACTATCTCTACCTAGTTCCTCATAGGATTTTTCTATATTTCTGGCAATTTCAGCTGGTTGGTCTGCTATATCTGTCTCCTTTAACCTCTGGCGGATCGCCACGTTTGCTGCTTCTCCCTTTATGTTGGCTAATAATATAGCCGAGACCTGCTTGAAGTCTTTCAGTAATTTCATACCAAGAGTTAAAGCGGGTTCTGGACCGTATTCGTCTTGAATTTGTTTTAGCACATCTGGTATTACCGAAATGGATGGAACACCGTGCGTTTTTGTGTAGATGGAAGCAAAGACTGTACCCCAAGTGTCACAGTCCTCCACGTGTGGTGCGATTCCCATTGGAAGACAGATAGTCAGAATCCTGTGTTTTTCTAACGGGGTGGTGTCTGGAAACACCGCCTCTATTTGGGTGATTTTTTGTGCTAACCAGAATGGTATTTGTTCCCGTTTAGCTGGTACTTTACCTAGGCAGGACTGTATGTTCTGTGGTGTAATTATATTTGTGTTCCCCTGATGAGGGGTCAGCTGTGGAATTTTAATTGCTGGTTGGATTGTTGAAGTCCGCATTACATATTGGACTAATTGTCTATGTATTTCTATTAATTGTTTTAGTTGTATTAAAAGGTTTGCTGCAGACATCCCATCGATGTCTGGATGTGGTGTGTATCCGGCTAGAACCGGCCACGTTGCTCCTGGTCTACCTAATGGACCGAGCCTGGTGATGTGATTATTATGTTTTAGGGCGCCATTAAATAAGAGCAGATGCTCTTGAAATTTAAGTGGTACTTCCACCTCCTCGAAAGGAGTGTACTCATTAGGAGGTTCCTCTGTTTTGTAATAGTGGAAGACCTTTGTTACAGCATTTGCTGCTGGAAAATGTATCCATGAATAGAATACCTCTGTCTGCCGATATTCGTGTGCCTCAATTACGAATATGACCGTGCCACCTCTAGGTGTCAGTCCATTTTCTATAAGTTTTAAAGTTATAGATTTTCTTGTGTTGACCGCGATGAGTATTATCTCCGGGTCAGCGTCTTGCAGTGCATTATCAGCTGCTGCGAGTTCAGTTGCTATTCTACCTGCCTCTCTTTCTCCTTCATTGTCTGACATTGTACTGTCCAGAAGGTTATTTTGTTTGTTTGCAGATCAGGTTCTTATGGAAACAAAGATTAGATGCACAATATTTTGGAACAGTGTATCCTTCAACGTTGACTAAACCAAGGACCATACATAGGAGTTTCCTCCTGCGAGGTTTGGCGGATATTACTTTTCACCCACTCCAGACGTCTTTGGAGTATTATGGGAAAAAGGGGTCTGAGTGAAAAAGCACGACTGAGTTACTCTAAATGTCTTACGTTAGTTTTATCGCCCATCCAAACACGTTGGGCGCCATGTAGTGTAGTTCCTATTATCCCAATAGGCTCTGCGCATTGGAATAATACCTTCAATAGTATAGGCCTAGACCAGACGTTAACTAGGTCTACTACTGTCGATATTAGACTTAAAGTTTTGGGTTTGCCAGCTAGCTCAGAGTTCACTAGAAACTTTCTCGTATAGGCAAGGAGGAGTTGAACCTCCCTGGATAGACAAGAAGGGATTTAGTTTCTGACAACCATAGAACATGACAACTTTGCTCTCCCCTAATCAAGAGTGTATCTCTAGAGTCGTGTGAAAACAAAAGACGACTTATTTTACTCAGTCAGTACGTGCATTCTTAGTCTCACCAGATTGTAGAGAAAAGGAAGAGACGGGCGTGTTCAATAAAAGATGTTGTTTATTGATCAGTCTCTTTTCTCATACAAGAGAAATGGATCGATATTATTGCAATACTTATGGTTAAGTAAAGTGCATACATTAAAAGCAGAAGTATAAAATAATACTGTAAACACATTGATATGGTTTCTAAGCCATATGATGGTTTAAAATGGATAAAATAGATACATACACATATACATTTGACTAATCGTACTCAACTGGTGTTTCTAACTACGCCTACCCCAGATGTACCTGACCTAAGCCTAATACGTGGGCGGGAGTAGAAAGTAGCAGTTTAAGTTAAGTTTGTTTTGCCAAGTGACTGACTCAAGAATTCTCTGTGAGGGGTTATTCAGTTCTGTACCTGGAGTCTAGGATGAATGAGGGATGGTATCTCTCGTCTCTGGTCTCGATATTCCAGGTTGCCTGCGAGGGCTACCCGGAAGCGCCGGAGCTGGATTTCTCGGCAGGAGAAAGCAGCGTCTCGTTCTCAGCGCGTCAGGAAGGCGGGGCTGCGCCAGCGGGGTCTGCTCTGCTCTGGGCTTCGGCAAGTCTGGCTGCTCCGATCTCGTCACCACCGCGTGTGTTTGCATAGGGCAATATTGGTAATATTTATACCTTTAAGGTGCCGAGATTGACGTAAGGAAGGACATAGATACGTCAATAAGGATGTCATACGACCTGGTCGTTAGCACATTCTTTTGCTGAAGTTCTCGGTGAAATCAAAACAATGGCCGCAGGGTTTTTCCCAGGTCTGTCATAGGTTTGATTTGTTTTGAGAACTCTGTATGCCTTATCAGGGGCTGGAGGAGTATCGCTTGTCTAATTAGATGGCAAGCGTTATGACCTAATCAGATAACACGTTCCTGTGCCGTAGTGTGGCTTAATCAGATAACGGTTCCTGCATCATGGGGGCTTTCTGCATCACGGGATGGCTGCTAGTTAACTTGTTAACCAGAATAGGGTCAGGAATAGGGGGATCGATACAGAACCTATAGGAATACATCACACTCTGACTCTATAAAAACACTCTGACACCGTCACACACCCTTACAGACACTCTCGCACCTACTGTGATACTCAAACAGAGACTCTCATACCCCGTCACACACCAAGACAGATGCTCTTTCACCTACTGAGACTCACAGACAGACAATCCCACATCCACTCTGATACCCATACAGATGCTATCATATACTGTTGTGTTACGTTTTAGGCTCCGATTGAATTTTCCCGATTCATGCCCTAATATAGGTACAATTCACGTTGCCTTTATATAGGCATAGAAATCAAGCCCTTATTTAGGCATAGCCCATGCTATCCAAATACAGGCATGGCTACTTCCATCCGTTCACCAAACATCACAACGATTTCTTGGAACACCAGCTTAAGCCGTTAAGGACTTCCCCTTGCTTGAATATTGATTTGTCCAAGAACTCAGTTCGTTTTACAAAGAACATCTATTCCTTAGGCGTTCATTCATGACGTTCATATGCCCAAATTTACGTCAATTATGGCATTCCTAAACACCTTCAAGGTATAAATATACCTTCACTTGTTATAGCAAGATACGGTGGTTCGGAGCAGTTCGAAGAATTACTAGCCCGACGCAGCTCGCTACAGCAAGTACCAAAGGAAGCCGACTCTCCAGCTGACGCACTGATCAGGAAGCTGCCTTTCTCTGCTGAGAATCCAGCTCCAGTGTTTCCGGCTCCCCTTGCGGAGTGTTAGGAAATAGAGTCCTGAGACAGAGATATCAGATCTCCTTCATGCTAAGGTATGGAGCTGATTAGAACCTAGAGAAACCTTTGGTAGATTCTTGGCAAAAACAAAACCTATGCGAAACAATAGTTACTTCTTCCCTTGTACTCGACCTAGGTTGGGTACATTGGGGTAGAAGTATTTTAGAAGCACCAGTTGAGTATTTTAGTCTATGTTATTTATGTATGTATTTTTATATTGCTTAGAAACCATACAATGCTCTGACAATGTTATTACATCATCTGTTTAGGCTGTACGCATTATACGTTGCATTCTGTCTAACGATTGTAGCAGTTCACCTCTCTAGCATGAGAAAAAAGACTGTTCAATAAACCTTTTATTGAAAACGCACATACATCTATTTCTCTGCAACACTGTAGGAACAAAGCATGCACGACTGACTGAGTGAAATACTTATCTATTGTTTCTACAACGATATATTCCTATTCTTGGCAAACAAAGTTGTCATGTTTATGTGTTTGTCAGAAACTAATCCCTTCTTGTTTATTCAAGAAAGTTTCTAGTGACCTCTGAGCTAGCTGGCACTCACCATTAATTTTAGTATATTCAATAGAGTCCTATTGACTTAAGACCTATGTCAAATCCATAGGATATATTATTCTAATGCGCAGAGCCTATTGAGAATATAGAAACTACACTACACAGCGCCCAACGTATGGTAAGGCACTAATTCAATGCTAGATACTAAAGTAACTCAGTTGTGCTTTTCTCAGAGACCCCTTTTTCTGTAAATACTCCAATAGACATCCGGAGTGGGTAAAAGGGTAATATCTGCCATAGCTGAGTAGGACAAAAATCCTTTCCATTAGTTTTTGGTTTGTTCAGCGTTGAAGGATACAGTGTTCCAACATATTGTGCACCTTATCTTTGTTTCCTTGAAACTTGCTTTGCAAACTTTCAGTCAACAAAAATGTCCCTAAATGGGGATAACAACACTGAAACCGGTGGAGCTGCGGCTGATCCAGCCGATCCAGCTTTTAACATTTCTGATTTCCAAGAAACCGACGAGGATGCTATAAGCATACCTCTAAATTTAAGGCAAGCCATCACTATAAATCTTATAAAAAATGGCCTATCAGCAAGACGTAGTAGGCCAGTTTTTGTAATAGAGGCACATGAATATCACGAGACAGAGGTAAATTATTTGTGGATAGTTTTCCCTGAAGCAGATCCAAGAAAACAAGAAGATGAACCACCAGCGGAATACATTCCTTTCGAGGAAATTGAAATTCCACTAAGTTACCAAGAGCATGCACTCTGATTTAAAGGTGCCCTAAAACATATAAATCACATTACCAGGCTCGGTCCAGTAGGTAGATTAGGAGCAACATGGCCGGTCTTAGCCAGCTAAACTCCACATCCTGAAATTAATGAAATGACAGATGTGGAACTACAAGTTCAACTCAAAGAGCTTATCAAAATTTATAGACAATTGGTTCAATATGTCATGCGGACTTTCACAGTCCAACCAGCAATACTGATTCCACAGCATCCCCCCAACCAGGGGAACACAAATAAAATTACACCACAGACTTTACATTCGGTCGTTGGTAAATTACCCGCAAAACGGGAACAAATTCCTTTCTGGATACCTAAAAAAATTACTCAAATTGAGGCAGTATTTCTTATACTACCCCTCATGAGAAACACAGGATTTTAACAATCTGTTTACCAATGGGGATTGCACCACACCTGAAGGACTGCGACACTTGGGGTACAGTCTTTCCTGCAATTTACACTAAAACATATGGTGTTCCGTCTATGGCGGTAATACCAGAAATCCTGAAACAAATTCAAAATGAATACGGGGCAGAGCCTGCTTAAAATCTAGGTATGACATTACTGAAAGATTTCAAACAGGTCTCAACTATAATATTAGCTCATATTAATGGTGAAGCAGCATCCGTGGCAATCCGCCAAAAGTTAAGGGAATTTGAAGTAACTGAGCAACCACAAGAACTGGCCAGAATAATTGAAAAATCCTTTGAAGAATTAGGCAGAGACAGCTTGGGTGGGAAACCAGTTAAACCCCAACTGTCAGAAAGTCCTGAAAAAGTCTTTACTAAAAACAATCCTACTCCTATGAAAAAGAAGTGGGAGAATAGCAAACAAACTTTGAAAGAGAAGCGTTCTCAATCCAGAGGTAGGTCTCCTCAAAAGGAGCCCTCTGAAAGGAGGTTAACCTCAGGAATAGGGATAATTTGAGAAAACCTGATAGATATCAAGATACTGATATATGTTCCTCTCGTATCTTTCAGACTTCGTCACAGAAATCCGAAAGAAGAGGACGGTTAGAACACAAGGAAGAACGTTTGAAATCCAAAGACGATCAACACGTTCAGAAAAACTAGAAACCTCAATTCACCAAAAAAGAAAGTAGCAGGTCTAAAAATCAGACATGCCGAGGATCTCGAAGATACAACTCAAGAATGGGGAATGGGCTCAGACAATGTTGGACAGCGCAGCAGAAGTCACCATAGCTCGCAAGAACTTGAAGGATCATCTGGAGACAGTGGACTTGAATGAATTCATTCAAGTTGAAACTGCAGATACCAGGGTTAGTTGTCCACATAAGTTATATGAAATAACACTCCGGATGGAGGGGGACATACCAAGAAAAGTGAGAGTACTCTTTTGGGAGCGACACTCTAAGGGTTATGACATACTTCTAGCTGAACAAGACTGGCCACCACAATTTGTCAGAAAGTGCCCACATGGCGAAGACATCATTATGCCTGCCTTCTCCAACCACATTCAACTTCATTTAAAATATACTTATGCCAGGAAATAGGTAGTGACCCAGGCTCTTGTATTATATAAAAATCATGTAGGATGGGATGAGGACTCGCCTCATCATAAAATCCAACAAAAAAATCAACCAGCTGCACAAAGCCAGTACCCAGGTAAGCAAGAAGCTAAAAAAGATGTCAGGGAGATATTAGATCAACTTGAATACTAAGGGGTGATTGAAACATGCACCTTGTCAATGAACAATCCCTTGATTCCTGTCTCCAAACCAGACAATACTTATCGTCTGGTATTGGATTACAGACACTTAAACTCTTTTTGCAAAACTTTTGCAGTACAAAATGCACACAGTGCAGCACTAATGAATAACATTGTGCGTAAAAAGTATAAAACCACATTAGATATTTCTAATATTTCTTCTGTCAAAACATTGCATCGGAAAGAAGGTATTTGACCGCTTTCTCAATTATGGGGACACAGCATCAATTCTGTCATCTCCCTCAAGGATTCAAAAATAGTCCTGGGTTTTTTTCAGCTAGAGTAACAGTGTTACTGCAAACATATGATGAAGAAGCATTATCATACGTAGATGACATCTATCTAAAAGACGATGACTTGAATAGGCACTTGAATAGGGTGAATACAATTATATTGGGATTCGCCTCTGAAGGGTACATATTCAATTTAAAAAAACCTCTAGAATTGCCCATTGAAACATCCTTTTTCCAGGATATGAACTTTCAAGTGAAGGCAAAAGCCTGGCAGACAACTTTTTAGAGAAATGTGCTCTGCTCCAACCTCCAAAAACGCTGAAATACTTACAGTCGAATCTAGGTTTCCTGAACTTCGAAAGAACTTACATTCTAAATTACGTAGAAAGGGTTAAACCTCTCTACAAATTATTCAAACCCGATTTTAAAACAGTTAATTGGACACAATAACACACTGCAATTTTGCGTTCCTTGCAAACAGACATGTTAGCGACAAAACATTTGCAAACAAGCGTAAACTTACGCAACTTAGTGATCCAAAACATTCCAGGACAATGCGGATTCACGTACTTAACTTTTAACAAAGGTGAACCAGTACCAATAGCTTACAAATCACACTTGTACACAAAAGCAGAAATGAAATTCACTTCAACAGAAAAATTGTGACATCGGTTTAGACTGCAGTAGCAGAAGAGAGAGCCCTCGCATTATGGTTGTTACTCCTTTACCTGCCTTAGAGGCAGTGATAAAAGCGAGCATTCCAAATGCTAAAGCTTTATTTCCAAGAGGGATACACTGGGTTAATTCTCTTGCTGCAACAGACGTTGAATAAGTTTTTGATCCTTATTTGAAAACACAAGCATTTCTACAATACGAACAAGAATGTCCTCTGCCTACTGAAATTCTGCCTCTAGAGTAGTATGAATGTATAATTTATACTGACGGATCAGCTCAACCCGCTACGGGGGTTACACAAGCCTACAGTGCGGTGTGTGTGATTGTTTAAGGTCGTTGGCGCGATGGCAAATTCCGACCAATGGTCACTAAAACTCAATCACTAGGAGATTGCACAGCTCAGCAAGCTGAACTACAAGCATTCAAGATGGCACTTGTAAATACAGATCTCGAATTCCCCACACTCATTGTGTACGATTCGTATTGTTGTGTTCAATTTTTCAATGAATACTTGTAAAACCGGATTCAAAATGGTTACAAAGATGCAAAAGGTGGCACAATCAAACATAAATTGCTTGGGAACAAGTAGTTCATTTATGACAAGGACTATAAAACCCTCACGTGAATCATACACTGAGTCATCAACGTGATGGCGTTCATGTTGCAGGGAATACATTGGCTGATGAAGCCGCGAAGGCAGCTGTGCAAACGGCTTCCGTAGCTGCAATCACTCATTCAAAAACGAAAATAGATGGCAAAATAATGCCACAAGCAAAAGCAGTGGTGCAATGTTACCTAATAAGTTTCCACTCAAATACTCATATATAATTGATGCAAACTCCGTTCCTTTTGCTTGAATCCCTGGAGTGGGGGATAGGCTCATTCTAAACAGGAAACGTAGAGTAGTTTTGATACACGAAGCACATTTGGGAGAGGGTCTGAAACATCAGGGGATCTCTAAGACTATACTAGAATTAAAAGAGATGTACTGGTGGCCAAGGATGAATGCTCACACTCACACATTTGCAATTAACTGCCATGACTGCAATAGAGATCGCAGCAGAGAACGCCACCAGATAACTGACTACAGTGTAGCCAGCCCAGTACAGACACCATTGTTAGACAGCATTAGACTTTCTACACTCAGATGTCCCTATGGACAAATGCGGTCCCACAAATATTATGACAAGATTCATTTGGATGTGGCCTCAGCGCTCGGCTGACGCTCACACTGTTATAAAAGATTTGCAAGCCTTTACCGGCACATACGCAAACAGCACACTACATTCTGACCAGGGTCCTGCATTTAGCTCTTGAGCTTACAATGAGGCCATTGCCAAATTGGGCGTTGCATTGCGGTACTCTAGTCCATTCCATCCTGAGGGAAATTTGGTAGTGTAGAGGAAAAACCGGGACATAAAGCAATCTCTAACAGCTAGGGTATTAGGCTCAGGTGACGGGTGAGTCAAACATCTAATAAGTGTCCAACGTAGTCTTAACAATTTGCCAAGAAGTTCTCTGGGGGATATCACTCCATATAAAGTATTTTTTGGGACCAGAATGTTAATTTTGGATCTCGATTGTCAGACTTCAGTGGTAGAACAAAAACCCTTTGAAATCAAAGATTGTTTGGCTGTTTTACAGGACTAATATGAAATTAGAATGAAACAAAGTAATGTGTTCCTGAATCCAACCACCAGTGAAGAGAAACCGACTGTCGCAGAAAGGCATGTCTAGATTCCTAAGCTTGGGGTTCTAGTCAGAGAAAAGATCGCGGACTAGAAGGAATTTGAGCCTTCTTATAGACAACCAGTACCTGTCCTAGCAATCCACAGATCAAGAACAGTATTACTGCTGCCCCTTGCTGGTAAAAAGGAGAACAGCTTTGTGTCAATCAACCTGGTTAAGACACATCATGTTGCCGATCATAAGCAGTAGGCCAAGTGGACTCTGCCAATGTAGCAGACGCCCTAATCTGGCTACTATCCAAGAGGTACAACGAGAGACTCATCACCTTTGAAGAGTCTGCAGTGCGAAAAGAAGGACTATGCAACAAAGCTATGGAACTTGTACCTCTTGAGACCCAAATAACAGTTCATCAAGAAAAACCTGTCTACAATGAAATAGCATCTGACCATACAAATGTAACAAGTGATCAAGTGGTTCCAGCAATTTCTTCAAATCTGAGGCAATCCCAACAATTGACAGAACTGCCTCTGGCTTATTTCATTAACTTTGATATGTTTTCTGAGGATCCCAGCGAACCTGAATCGGCGCCAGCGAAAATAACTTTGAAAGAACAAGCAACAGACCTTTTTCATCATCTGGAAAAGACTCATCTGGTTTCACCATGAATTGAACTTTGGATTGTGTTGGGTGTACTTTTTCTTCTACTTTGGTTGTTTTTGGTAATAACTTTGGGAATGCTGATAAATGGATGATTTGTTAAAAAGGACGCAGCAAGTAAGAGTATCACCTTACTACTCAAGCCACACAAATCATCTCATTGTGAACAAAGAGACTTGTCATCAGTAAACATCACAGCCATTCCTATACCAGGGGTATAGCTTGGGACAGAACTGATTATGAGATTTTTTGCCCAGCAGAGCTGTTGAAGATTCCACACAAGTTCAAGATTTCCTTGAATGACTTTGTTTCATATAGTACCTTTTCTGATGATTGGGACTTTGAGACTGTTAATAATATGATGTCAGACTTAGAAATGTCTGCAAAGTTTATGAATCATGAATATTTAGAAGGTTTATCAGATTATGAACAAATGTATTGTTGTAATCACTATGGTCACCATTTCTTGCACAAATCGGCCAACCCTAGAAATGTATTGATGAATAACCAATTGGAACATTGTCCTACGCCACCAAAGGGTAGCTCAAAAACATTTTTGGGAACATTTCCATACTTTTTAGCTTTTAATACTTCAAATCCAGAATTATTTTTCTTTAAAAATGTTAATAAGACAGGAATGAAAAGTATGTTGACAAGTACCAAGCAAATTTATTCTGCTGCCTTTTATGCTCAGCTGTCTTCACTAGGTTGCGACTTTTGGAAAGACAACATTGAGACAAAAGCTGTCTGGGGCAAAAAAGACTGGCAAATGCAGGGATTAGAAGCCTTATTTAGAGCCTGCATAATGCCAGAGCAAATTATGTTTTTGAATGACACTGTCCAATAGACATTTTGTCTTGGGTTAGCCAAGATAAAAGACCAGAACAATCCGTTCATACCTACACCTATACATGATAGCAGTAACACTTCAGAGGGGGAGGTCGAAGTACATACTATTTTGCATCACAACAGAACCGATCCACATTGGAAAACATGGTTAATCTGGCCCACAGACACAAACAACTGTCAAGATAGATTCCTGAATAAAACACACGGGTTCACATTCACTAGGCCAGATCCAAGATATGTTCAAAGACAGCATCCAGGAATAGTAACAACATACAGTGTAGGGAAACTGTGCCTTGATTGGCTACATAGATCTATACTCAAAGATGTAAAACAACACTTATCTTTATTTAAAGATGGGGCTGATCTGATGGACTTCTTGCAAGGACCTATTAAACCACGTCATAAACGTTTTATATATGCCGGTATCTATGCTGCTTATAATGAAGCATGGAAGATTACGCAAGCAGAGACTATAGAAAGAATACGAGGATCAGATTAATTTAGAGAAAACTCTCTCTCTGGTTGACAATGGGTTAACGACTCTGTCGTCCAGAATATATTCATTGGACAGCATAGTGTCTTCTGCCATAGACATCATGGAACAGGACTTGGTCATGTTGCAACATGGTCAGTCGCAATTACGTTCTATCATGCTATTAGGCTGGACGTTACAAAACCTACATTCAGGCTATGTGCCTTGGTTTTTAATCAATACTACGTCACTGTTTTCAGAATTCAATCTCACTGATAAACAGATCAAACTGGCACAGAGGGGAGCAGACTGTACGGTGCTGAGCAATGAAAAACTGGAAAGATTACCATTTACAGTAGCTGAAAAGCCAGCCACTGGATGGATTATACACGGAACAATTACTCTGCCTGTTACAATTTTCCATTTTCAGTATTGCCTAAAACATAGACCAGCAGGCACATATGAAAGGTTGGGTAAAGAATACATCAAGACATCCAGGGAATTACCATACACACACAAATGCTGGAGTGGGGAATAGAAGTTTTTCTTAGTGGTAACAACTGTGAAAATGCAGTAAGCAGTTCTCTCCTTCATCAGGGTATTAATTTACACGGGGCCTGTGATGGTTCCTCTAACAATTTATCCTGACACCTGCAAGGTTCACCAGCTGCAGTGATTGATCCAATTTGTGGACAGCTTTCTAATGGAAGTTACCTCATGTTGAACGATCACAGCTGCTGTGGCATGTTGCCAGGTTTACCCTATCTTGTAACTCTGTCAGCCAGGGTCACTTGCTGTATGCAAGTATTGTTTCCAAAAACCAAGAAAGACCAGGTGTCGCCGTTCACTGAACATCTCTTCAATAGGAATTGATACTTTAAGCAGAATGAGAGCCATTCTTTTACAGAAAACTGTGCCACTGACCTTGGCCAAAGAGACCTATGACCTGCAAGTCGCAAGGACTTCTGCAGAGATACATGCCCTCTTAACTACAAACTGCCCTTTACATTTTTGAGAAATGTTAAGTCGTATCTTAAACATGTCTGATACGAGTGGTATCGTACATGTATTTAAGGACGTTTTTTCGGGACTGTTAGCACCCTTTGAAGCAGTCTAAGGAATATTTCCAAACTTTGTGCACTCTGTGTTTGGCGGATTGCCTCTCATTTTGGGACTCACTGCAGGGATACTATTTTGTGCTCCTAATGCTTCAATATGGCAAGCCAATCCACAAGCGACACCCAGTTCACCGTGGAGACACCTCTACTGGCGATGAAGTGTCGTGAGCGCATCGTCCACATTTTGGGACTACCTCGTCTAGGAGAATTAAATACCACATGGTTTCTGTCATTCAGACCAGTTTGGCAAGTTTGCATCTTACCTGTTCTACGCTGCCTGCTATGCCGAAAATAATGCGTGCTAGACACATGTCTGACACTCCCATCAGTCATGCCAAAAGATGGTGATACTTTGCTTGAAACAGTAAAGGCACTGTGTTGTCTCACAGACGCAAAATGCTGACGGTGAGGTACGAAAGGAAACAGGCACACAGGTATCATCCACTACGAACATTGCTAATGCGACCAATGCTGACGGCGATGCTTCACATCTATGTGCGGTTGATCTTATTAATGAGGTAATCCAACTCTCACCTACAATGGTAAACAAATTCTTTACAGACTTAGAAGATTTGATGTTTTCTCCAAACAATAACACTGACTTTTGATTTGGCACACAGTGTTCTGAGAGACTCTGAATTCGACCTTCATTTTTCAAAACAAAGTTCTAACTTTGGAATTCTTTTTTCTATGATTATTAATTTTTCCAAACTTGTATTTTTCATTTTTTGACACAAAGTAATCGGCTTAAAGTAGAACTATTCATAGAGAACTGGAATTCTTTAAAAAATTCCAGAGAAAATATTTGACCTTGTCCTTATACCAACAATTATATGTAATATGACATGAAATGGTATCGGCATTTTTCTTCTGTATTTATGAGCCTTTTCATAAATGTATTTTCATGGTTCATTCAGACAGCATTTACAAATGTCAACATATATGCTTAGAATGAAACATTGCTTTTAATGCGTACAGCACCAATGCACTTTTGTGTACAACCAGTACCATTCCATTTTTATGTGTTTTGGGTGGGTTTTCAACACATCATGTTTAGATATGTTTAACATGTTTAGAACTTAGTAATGTCGTACATAAGAAAGTGGAGTGGGTGTTTTGTGGCATTTTAGGCTCCGATTGAATTTTCCCGATTCATGCCCTGATATAGGCATAGAAATCAAGCCCTTACTTAGGCATAGCCCATGCTACCCAAATACAGGCATGGCTACTTCCATCAGTTCACCAAACTTCACAACGATTTCTTGGAAAACCAGCTTAAGTCATTAGGGACTTCCCCTTGCTTGAATTTTGATTTCTTCAAAAACTCAGTTAGTTTTACAATGAAGATCTATTCCTTAGGGGTTCATTCATGACGTTCATATGTCCGACTTTATGTCAACTATGGCATTCCTAAACACCTTCACTTGCTATAGCAAGATAGGGTGGTTCGGAGCAATTCAAAGACCTACTTGCCCGACGCAGCTCGCTACAACAAGTGCAGAAGGAAGCCAACTCTCCAGCTGACGCACTGATCAGGAATCTGCCCTTCTCTGTCGAGAATCCAGCTCCAGTGTTTCTGGCTCCCCTTGCGCAGTGTTGGGAAATTGAGTTCCAAGACAGAGATACCAGACCTCTTTCATTCTAAGGTATGGAGCTGAATAGATCCTAGAGAAACCTTTGGTAGATTCTTGGCAAAAACAAAACCTATGCTAAACAATACTTACTTCTTCCCTCGTACTAGACCTAGGTTAGGTAAATTGGGGTAGGCGTATTTTAGAAGCACCAGTTGAGTATTTTAGTCTATGTTATTTATGTATGTATTTTTATAAGGCTTAGAAACCATACAATGCTCTTACAGTATTATTTCATATTACTGTTTTCTCTGTATGCATTATACTTTGCATTCTGTCAATCGATTGTAGCAGTTCACCTCTCTTGCTTGAGAAAGAAGACTGTTCAATAAACCTTTTATTGAAAACACCCGTCTCACTATTTCTCTGCAACTCTAAGTTGTCATGTTTATGCGGTTGTCAGAAACAAATCCCTTATTGTTTATTCGAGAAGGTTTCTAGTGACCTCTGAGCTAGCTGGCAGTCACAATTAAGTTTAGTATATTCAATAGAGACCTATTGACTTAAGTCCTAAGTCAAATCTACAGGATAGATTATTCCAATGCACAGAGCCTATTGGAAATATAGGAACTACACTACAATACCCAGACACTCTCAAACTCACTCTGACACCCCTAGAAACACCATTACACCCAGTGATACACACAGACACTCTCACACCCACTGTGACACCATGACAGACACCCAAGCACTCTCACAGCCAGTGACACACAGACACTCTCACAACCACTCTGATGCCCATAGAGATACTCTCACAGCCACTCTCACACCCACTGTGATTCCTATACAGAAACTCTCATACCCACTCATACACACATACCCTCTCACACACACTCACACAAAAATATACTTTCACACCCATATAGACACTCACACACACTCAAATACTTTCCCACCCACTCACACACAGACTCTCTCACTCCCACTCTGATGCCCATACATACACTCTCACACACAGTCACACACCCAGACATACACTCTCACACCCACTGTGATGCCTAAACAGACAATCTCACACACAGTCACACCCCAAGACAGACACTCTTACACCCACTGTGGCACGCAGACAGATGCTCTTATATCCGCTATGACACCCATACAGATACTCTCACACCCACTCACACAAATATACAGGCACTCTTACACTTACACTGCTACCCCTACACATGTTCTCACACCCAGTGATACACACAGACAGTCTGACACCCACTCACACACATAGTCAGACACCCTCACAGAGACTGATAGAGACAGTCAGACATCTACTCACAGACCCCCTCAGCTTCTCACACACCCACTCACAGACTTCGACACCGCCATACACACCTTCTCACACTCACATGTGTTCACTTACACACTTTATGTTAGAGTGATGATCCATTTACATATCGATTAAGACATTTTGTAGTGTTACTGGCATGTATTGGATGAGTGCAATGGATCCTCAGATTCATATGAGATTTAAGAAATTAGAATTGAAAATAAAAAACAACCTGTCTTCAGTGAAAGGGTTAGCTCTGAAAAGAGCCTTTGTGTTTATGATGTGCAAATGATAACCACACATAATACAGGGTGCAGGTTTTTGCGGAACAACCTGTTGCCTTTCTCCGCCAAGTGAATTGCATCATTTCTATATGTACCCTCCATGTCAAAGTGTAGATTATTGTTATAGATGGAGCCCATGTTGTGGTCTCCCAGGAATCCAGACCGATTTATTGACAAGTTTCCTGGATTTGTCTATCTGTGTACAGAATCAATTTGAAACCCTCCATTTCTGCCTTTGGGAAATGTTAGAGAACATCAAGGCAGTGTGAAGGGAAACATGCTATTCATTGACCAAATGTATCCTTCATTAGGATTTCTAGTCCAACCCCAGTAGAGGTGCCTAAGCCATTGACATCACAGTGCATAATCCTGAGGTCTGGATGTTGGCAGCCGACAATGCTTTCAACATAGGCAGCAATTGATGCCACTTTAACGCTCTCTGGCCAAACCAAGTAACGTCCACATTAGGCACATACAAGTCCCTGGTTATTCCAAAGTTTACGGCACACTCTCTGGCTCAAAACACAAAGCTTTGACCCACAATCCAATCAGTAATTTCTCAAAGAAGTGTTTTTTTTTTAAGATGAAGGATAGCATAGTTTCAAATCTGTGCTTAAAGTACCAGCAAACATGTGCTGGTTTGAAAGAAAAAGTTCTCCCCGTGTCTTGAATTTGAAGCCTTTATTGTTATACTTTGTTTCATCGTATGGATATTCAGCGCAACTCAAAGTTAGAATCCATGTTGATGTTCCTAAATTTCTCTATCCTGTAATTAGTTTGATACACATTGTATGCAGTTGAGGGTTGTTTTGTAGAATCATTACGATTGCTTTTTCCCCACTGTACATTGATTATTTTTTTCAACAGTAGATTACTTTTGGTGTATGAGTCCAAACCTGAGAAAAATAAAAAAGGGAAAATGCACCCACAAAAGACATTTGGACAGTGAAAAGCATGTGTCATTTCTTACAGTGAGTAAGCATCTCCCTTACATTTTTGAAGGAAGGTGCTATTATAATGACTGCAACTGGCGGTGGTCCTGCCAAGAGTACTGTACAGGTGGAGTATCCTGCTGCACCTACTTTGCTCTGCATGATTTAGCTGTGGGCCCTCTCAGGAATTGTTTCTAATGGCTTAAACTTAGAAGTTGTCCCAGGTAAAAACATTTTTGTAGTGCCCCTGAATAACTGCTTGCTGCAAGTATTGCAGTAGAGATATTTATCTGTAACCTTTTTTTCCCTTGATGGTATTACAAGATGCTTCAAAGCATCACTTTTTTTTGTGCTTCCAAAAGTGTATTTGTAGATAGTTACGTCAATTATGTTATGTTTATGTGTTAATTGTTTAGTCTACATTGTTTTGTAATTTGATAATAACATGTATTTATAAAGTTATACAACTGTATATTAGTAATTTTAGTTATAGGTCACAAACATACCCATACAGGTACTCATACATAAACTTGCACACCTATAGAGTCATTTAGCTAGGTACTGATTCACCCACACATACACTCATATGGCCACTCAGAATTGCATACTGTCAGTCACACACCCATTTACACATGGAAATTGCTACTTAGATAGACTCATACACCCATACAGCCATTCACACACCCACTCACACACTCATACAGACACTCACACACCAAGCCATTCACCAATACATTTACTCATACACCCAGTTACACCATGACACACCCACTCACACACGGAAACACATACATCAATACAGCTACTCTCATATCCAGTCATGCACTGATAAAACAAAACAGAGACTGGCACATTCATGCACAGCCTAATGCATCCATTGACACACCCAGGCACTCACGATACAGCCACTGAAAGACTCAGGCTCACACTGATACAACCTCTGACACACCTAGGGGCACACTGATACAGCCACTGAAATACCCATATGCACATTGATACAACTACTAATACACCCAGCCACACTTTGATAGAGAAATTGACACACCAGGGCACATACTCATACAGGCAATGACTCTCCCAGTTACATATTTATACAGCCAGTTAGACATTCAGCCAATCACTGATACAGTGTCTCAAACAACCAAATACATACTGATATAGCCAGTTATACACCCAACCCAGACAATAACACAACCAACCAAACCCTAATGCATTCAGTAATACATCCAGGCATACATTAAAGCAGACACCGACACACCAAGCCAAACAATAATGCATCCAATAATACACCCAGGCACATACTAATGCATACACTGAAACAGCCAGGCACACACTCACCCATACATTAATATACTCAGTCACACATTAATACATATGCTCACATACCCAGGCAGACACTGACGCATACACTGCCGTACCCAGGGATACACCGGCGCAGACACCGACACACCCAGGCTTACAGCAACGCAGACACTGATACACCGAGGCAAATACTAATGCATCCCATAACACATTCAGGTGCACACTGATGCATACACTGATACACCCGGGCAGACACTGATGCATTGACTGACACACCAAGTCATACATCAATGCAGACATTGGCATACCCAGCCGAACACTAGTGCATCCAATAACACACTTACACACACACTGATGCATAGACTAATGCATACACTGATGCAGACACTGACACACCCCAGGCATACAGCAAAGCAGAAGCTGACCCACTCAGCCATACAATAATGCAGGCAATATCACACCCAGGCACACACAGATGCATACGCTGACAAACCTAGGTACATACCAATGCAGACACCGACAAACCCAGGGTTGCACCAAAGCAGATATTGAACACCCAGCCGAACACTAATGTGCCCAAACATACACTGATGCATACACTGACAAACCCACTATTACACCAATACAATTACTGACACAGAGGTGGCCCTTTGTTTGAATAGATGTTGGTTTTAACAAGAGCCTTTTTGTATCTAGAAGAGTTTTTTTTAACAGTTTGTAAACTTTTTTTCGAATTATTTATTTAACAAAACGTGATCAGGGTAGTAACAAGGATAAGGATAGGGAAATATAAAGAAGCAACTAGGTTCAGTCTTCAAAAAACATAACTAACAGCGATTGCATCCAAGAATGCACCCACATAAGACATTTTTACAGAGACAAGCATGTGGCATTTCCCGCAGTGAATAGCCTAGTCACTCAATGCTTTGCAGGCAGTTGGCATTGTAATGACTGCAGCTGAGAATGATTCTCCCAAGGCTGCTTTTGAGGTCAACTGTTCTGCTGCTCCTTCTTTGACCTTCATCATCTGGTTGTAGACCCTTTCATGTCTTGTTTTTAGGTGCTTCCACATGGAACTTGTCACATATGAATACTTATTTGCAGTGCCTCTGGATAACTGCCTGCCCCTTATATGGCACTGCACATATTTTGGTGTTAGCTTCTTTTCCCCAGAAGGTATAGTACAGTCGTTCCACACATCCCTTTCTTTTCTGTGAATTGAATGTCTCCCTCCTCATCCTCAACAGTTTGTAAATGCTCATCTTTAATGTAGATTCAACCAATCGGTAAAAGCAGAGTACCACTTGTTCTCAATCCTCATTCTAGAGACTTTACTGGAGAAGTAAGTGCTTTTGGCTGTGGTTTTCCTTGTGGAAGGGCGGGGTCCTAATGTATCCAATCGTAAGACAAGGTTTGATTGTGTTTCCATATGAATCCGCGAATCAAGTATGTAAATTTGCGGATTCGCAAAACTTGTAAAAAGGGTAACCCTGTCTGTTGATAAACAGATGCATGGTGGTTTATATATAGTTCTAAATATGTTCACACTGATGTCGTTGATGAAAATGGAGGGGCGTACATATTTGAAATAATGAATAATATTTTTAGCAAATCTGCGGATTCAGCCTCATGGATTTGTTCCGATGAGGTGATATGAATTAATAAACATGTTGTTAAAAATATGTAAAGCATATTTAAAAAGAATATCTACGGTATGAAAAAAATAAAAAATAAAAATAAATTGTGATACACTTGGGCCCTATTACGATGTGGTCGGAAACGTCTCTGACCATATCGTAATATGCCTGTTGGATTCCTTTCTGATAACCCCATTATGATGGAGGTGGACCGAAAGGAATCCGAACGTTCATTCCAACTGGCTTCCGATGGGCCCGGAGAGCCTGTTTGCCAGTCAGAATCCAGCCAGTTATCCCAAGGGCGTATCTTTCTTCCCTTGTTATTTGATGACAGGACTCAGCAGCCTTTCCATGCCAGCCTTTCTGACACAGAAAGGCTGTCAGAAGTCGACTTTGCGGGAGCCCTCAGCAGGGCCCCCTTTGGTGCACGGCCTCCGGTATGAGGCAGAGGGGGCACCTCAAGGTGCCTGCCACAGGGTGCAGGGATGAACTGGACCTCCTATTTTACAATAGGAGCATACATTCTGGGCAGAATACATGATCCCATTGTAAATTACGGTGCTGGTCGGTCCCATAACGGAGACGATGTCGGCGGAGGAAACTGACATCGTCATAGAGCTCTTAGTATTAAAAGTAAGCCCTACACATAAACTGAAAAACACTAAACATAAGAGGGACATAATACTTTAGAAATGGGGTTTGAAAAACCTTTGAATTTTATTGAAAAAAAGTAAAGGTTACTGGGATGTTATAGTTAGGAAATAGAAATAAAAAAACTTACAAATTCACTGAAAAAACAAAAAGTTAAGAAGTTAAGCATATGCTATAATTAGCTCAGGTAACTATAACTTCTAAATTTCACTGGTTTTGTGTGAGGGAAATCTGAGCCTAGCTATAACGTCCCTGTTAGCTTTGTTTTTTTGAATGAATATATGTATTCAAAACAACTCCAACAGGACCTGTCGAACTCCAGGGCGGTTGCCTCCATATGTCGCGAGGAAGGTACCTGGAGGTTGGCTGGTCCTGGGGGAATTGCTTTGAATCTTGATTTGATATCCTGCTTGAACCGCCTCTTTTGGATTAAAGGAGGCATCAAACCTTTTGATATAGATCGGAAGTTATTTAATTGAGGGAAGTGCGGTCATTGGACTGATACCTCCGGGTGTGTGGACAAAGACTTTTTCATTTGCGGCTGTGGCAATATGTGAACAAAATCATAATGTATGAAGTGACACAACTCCCTGAGGGACAAGAGGCAGTCCATTCAAGGCAGAAATCTCTGGGAGGACTGTGTGAATATTGCCATATGCTTGGAGAAGTGAGATTGTGTACCTGACGATTTCTGCGCCTGAAGGCAAAATAACTTCTTAGTATATTTGCAACCTTTATTAATGTGGAATGTAAGAACATGAGTACTTCCATATGGAGTGAATGTGAAATGGATCATGCAGACATGGAAGCCAAAAATATAGTATCTGGAGTAAGTAAGACAACATGAATCCTCCTTTGCTAACATTAGTTAAATCATCCAAGTGGAGCTTTTTTTAATTTGACTTAATCATGAAATTAAATCAACATGATTGTGTCAATGTAATTTTAATACAAGCGTTGAGAAAGGCATTCCGCTGAAATGTGTTTGCTTGTAATAAATATGGAAGTCATGACCTGTGAGTGTTCCATGCTTTTTTTCTGAAAACTGCATGCACTGAAAAAGTGAATGGCACGAAAAAAGTGAAAAGCTGATCTATCATCTTTCTCCAAAATCATCAATATTTTTAATCAAATGTTATTTTAGTAATTGACAGAATGCAATGTTTATAATAGTGATCATTATGACATGTTTATTAACATTTCAATAAAACATTTTAGTGAATTTTTTCTTTAAACATTCTTTTATGATTGCAGTTTGTGGACTGAAAGATGTTCAAAAGAAAGACTCTGACTTTAAAAATAAATAAAACCAACATGTCCCTGGGTCTTCCTTTTAACAATTTTCATCGCACATCGTGCAATCATAAAAATAACCACAAGTGGCATTTGCACTGCAGCTGAAGAGCATAAAGCGCCTGTCAGAGTGCTTTAGAAACATTTTGTAAGTTCTCCTGGGTTCATGGATACTGTTTTGTATGTGTTTGGGGGGCTGCTTCACTCCCTGCAGCACACCATAACATTAAAATAACTGTTTGGTGGTGCCCCTGCCTCTTCTAGGGGCACCACATGCATACAAATGTGCTATATTATTCATTAAAAAGTTATATTGGGTATCCCCATGCCCACCCAGGACACCCTGATCCTTTTATTTTGATAGGGGGCCGCTGGAGGAGGCTTAGACTCCCCCTGGCCCAGCTGGCTGGTGGGGCCAGCAAATATTATCACTTTTTTAAATATTGGGGAAGGGGTATGCATTCACCCTGCCTGAGCCAATGTTGGCCCTGGAGACCCTATTGCTGGGGGCCAAAACATATATTTAACCACTAACGGCGGTTTAGTGGAGTGGGCGGGGCTGCGTTGGCCAACGGATGTACACAGCACTACAAAGGTAGTGCGTGCGACGGCCATTGGCCGACAGAAGCACGCAAGGGGATAAAGGGCAGGGGTGTGTGCCCCCCACCTGAGCAAATGTTGGCCCCGGGGAACCCATCCCTGGGGCAAAAACATGTATCTGAAGGAAAAGGTGATATTTGAACCCCTCCCTGGGTCAATAGAGGACACAGGGAACCATCCCCCGGGCCTTCGGTGCGTACCCCATTGCTTACCCGAGCAAGCACTAGACAGTAAGTTGGGCGTGCCGTGGAGAGCTCCAGGGACTCCCCGGTGCACCCATAATGTTGGCATTATGGGTGCACCGGGAGCTGGCATTGCTCCCACCTGGCAGAATTAGATATTTCTCACTGATCCTGCTGTGCAGGAGCAATCTGAGTTACCCTAACTGCAAGATTGCTGGCAAGGAAACAAATATCTTTTCCCACTAGGTGGGAGTGTTTTTACAGCTTCCCCTGGGTGGGAGCAGACAACTGTTTTTGCCTGTGCTCTTGCAGGCAGGGAAACTGTGCCCCGGGGATAGGCTCCCTGGGACAACACAATAGAGTCGGCCCCTGGGAATGGGGTTCCTGAGGCCTTAAGAGGTTCTAGGAGGGGGCTGCATGCCCATTCCCCTTTTAATACTGATGCTGGGCTCAGCGGATGGGGTCCCCGGTGCTTTACAGGCTCAGGGAGGGGGCTGAATGCCCCTCTCTCCTTTATATTTATGTTTTGGCCACAGGAGATGGGGTAGTCAGGGCCATTACAGGCTCAAGGAAAGGGGCCACATGCACCTTCACCTTTATATTTATGTTGTGGCCATAGGGTCGCCAAGGCCTTTCCGGCATTTGGGTGAGGGAATTGCACCCCCCCTCCCCTTTATATAAAAGGTTCAGCCACAGACTTTACAACCTCCGTGTACCACCTCCTCTTTATATTTATATTGCTTTCCCTGGAGATTGGTCCCCCGGACTTTCCAGGCACAGGAAGGGGGGCCGTGAGCCCTCTCTACTTTCAAATAATGTCACAGCGCAAGAGGATGGGGTCCCCAATGCCTTTGCAGGGTGAGGGAGTTGGTCTGCGAGCCCCCCTTCCTTATATATGTTTCAGCCCCGGGGGATAGAGTCCCTAGGGCCTACACAGGCTCAGAGAGGGGGGCTGCATGTTATCTTATGTTAAGAAATGTTTAAAGCGAGCTATTACCAGAGGTGTCTTTGTGCTATCAGAAGAGGTTGGAGAGTGGAGACTTATATGTTAAATAGCCAGGTTGTTATCTCTTCCTAAATTATGTTAAAGAAGGTATAGCTCTGAGTTGGGGTGGGAGTCTGTTCCAGAGTTTGATGGTGTTAAGGACTATACCTTTGCCGCCCCAATGCATCTTTTTAAATGTCGGAACTGCTAAAAAGTTGGCCTTGGTCGACCTGAGTTCTCTATTGGGCTTATATCTCTTGAAAGCCGACCTGATAAAATCAGGGCCTAAGTTATGCAGTCATTTGTGGGCCAGGCATTGGGCCTTAAACTTAGCCCGGCTGCGCATGGGAAGCCAGTACAGCTTGCAAAGTCCTTGCTTAATGGAGCCCTATTTAGGAAGATTAAGAACCAGTCTAGCTGCAGCATTTTGGACTGGTTGTAATCAACTCATACGCTTTTCTAAAACAGATAAGGAATATTTCAATAGTGCAGCCTAGGAAATACAAGCAGAGTTATTAAAGTTTTTCTGTGTCTATCTGGAATAAAAGGAAGAATTTTTCTTATCATTTTAATGATAAAGTAAGCTGCGAAATTCACTGATGATATTTGCACACTTATAATCAGGTTGTCATCAATGATGATTCCCAAATTCTTCACTTTATTCACAGGACAAGGTTGTTGTGGCAAATTACAGGCCACCAATTGATGGACCAGGCTGGAGAGGGAGGGCCGAACACGATAATCTCTGTCTTCCCTGCATTAAGCTTCAGGCAGTGCCCACTCATCCAGCCACTGATAGCCTTGATGCAGTTACAGCATTTTAAGGGGCCTGATGAGTCATTGTGAGCTGCTGCAATTATTAGCTGAGTATCATCTGCATAAAAAGTAACCTCAATCAATCAATCAATCACAGCATTTATATAGCGCGCTACTCACCCGGAGGGTCTCAAGGCGCTTGGGGAGGGGGGTCCGCTACTGCTCGAACAGCCAGGTCTTGAGCTGCTTCTTGAAGGAGAGATGGTCTTGGGTCAGGCGGAGGTGGGTCGGGAGGGAGTTCCACGTCTTGGCGGCGAGGTAGGAGAAGGATCTTCCTCCTGTGGTGGCTCTTCGGATGCGGGGGACGGTGGCGAGGGCGTGGTTGGTTGATCGAAGCTGGCGTGTGGGAGTGTAGAAGTTGAGGCGGTTGTTGAGGTATCTTGGTCCTTGGTTGTGTAGGGCTTTGTGAGCGTGGGTGAGGAGTCGGAACGTGATTCTCTTGTTGACCGGGAGCCAATGCAGGTCTCTCAGGTGTCCAGAGATGTGGCCGTGTCGGGGGATGTCCAGGATGAGTCTTGCTGAGGCGTTCTGGATTCGCTGGAGTCTCTTCTGGAGTCTGACAGTGGTTCCGGCATAGAGGGCGTTGCCGTAGTCCAGTCGGCTGGTGACGAGGGCCTGGGTGACCGTCTTCCTGGTCTCGGTGGGGATCCACCGGAAGATCTTACGTAGCATGCGCAGGATGTTGAAGCATGACGAGGAGACGGCGTTGACTTGTCTGGTCATGGAGAGGGAGGAGTCCAGGATGAAGCCCAGGTTGCGTGCGTGGTCTGTTGGTTTGGGTGCGCTGCCCAGGGCAGGGGGCCACCAGGAGTCGTCCCAGGTGGAGGGCGAAGATCCTAGGATGAGGACTTCCGTCTTGTCTGAGATCAGTTTCAGGCGGCTGTTCTTCATCCATTCGGCTACGTCTTTCGTCCCCTTGTGTAAGTTGGCTCTGGCGGTGGCGGGGTCGTTGGTGAGGGAGAGGATCAGCTGGGTGTCGTCGGCGTAAGAGATGATGTTGAGGTTGTGTTGGCGTGCGATGGCCGCAAGGGGGCTCATGTAGACATTGAAGAGGTTGGGGCTGAGCGAGGAGCCTTGAGGAACGCCGCAGATGACTCCGGTGGCTTCTGATCTGAACGGGGGGAGGCGGACTCTCTGTGTCCTTCCGGCGAGGAAGGAGACGATCCATTCTAGTGCCTTCTCTTGGATTCCGACGTTGCTGAGGCGCTGCTCTAGGGTGCGGTGGCAGACAGTGTCGAATGCCGCGGAGAGGTCCAGGAGGATGAGGGCCGCTGTTTCCCCATTGTCGAGCAGGGCTCGGATGTCGTCAGTGGCTGCGATGAGGGCGGTCTCGGTGCTCCAAATTAAAATTTCTTATGAGCGGTGCCAATTTTACTAGGTAAATATTAAAAAGCGTGGGGCTAAGGGGCGATTCTTGTGGAATGCCACAAGGCAGTGTGTAAGGTAGGGAGTTAAAATTACCTAATGCTACTGCTTGAGATCTGTCACTGAGAAAGGAGGAAAGAAGCTCCAGGGCGACACCATTAACTCATATTTCCATTAGGCATCCAGTGAGATTGGTATGAACAACAGTATCGAAGGCAGCCGATAAATCTAGTACAATTATCACTGCTGAACCTCCGCCATTGACTGACTTCCTTACCTCCTCCGTTGCCTTGACCAGAGTGGATTCTGTGCTGTGCCATGGTCGGAACCCGTACTGGGAGGAGTCAAGGAGCTGATGGTAGAAGATGTATTTAGACAGTTCCAGATTCATTATTTTCTCACAAATTTTAGCAGGGCGAGGTAGTCGAGCGATAGGATTATAGCTGGCTGTGTCATCTGCATCTGTGACACCCTTCTCTTTATATTTATGTTGTGTCCTTCGGCCTTTAAAGGGTTGGGGGGGGTGGCTGCATGCTCCCCTTGCCTTTATATCAATGTTGCAGCCCTAAGGGATGGGGTCCCTGGGGTCTTTACAGGCTTGGGGACAGGACAGCGTTCCTCCTTCTCTTTAGTATTGATGAAAGCCTGGGGCTTGGGTTCCCAGGGCCTTGACATGCTCAGCGGGGCTGAATGACCCTTCCACATCATATTTAAATTTTGGCCTCAGTGTATGGGATTCCTGGGGCCTTTGCATGCTCACAGAGGGGGACTGTGTATTCTCTCCCATTTAAATTTATGTTATGGCCCAGGGAGATGAGGTCCATGGGGCCTTTACAGACTTTGAGAGGGGTGCTGCACACCCTCTCCCTTTTATATTTATTTTGGGCCATAGGAGATGAGTTCCTGGGGCTTGTAGAGGCTCTGAGAGGGGAGTTGTACACTCCCTCCTCTTTATATTAGGGGATAGGGTCTACTGGGCCTTTACAGGCTCAGAGATGGGGGCTGTGCAGCCCCCCTCTCTTTTAATTTAAAAGATGGGCCTGGAGGGGCACGCTCACCCCCTCCATAAACAATGCATTATAATGACCCCCAGTACCTGACCTATTCTGAGGGGTCATTTAAAAGTTAAAAAAATGGCACCCACAATTTATTTTTCCATGATCCCACAGGAGTACCACAGGATTGTGGCTTAAATCTTTATTTTTTATTTTGGCCCCTGGGCTGGGGGAATGGATATCCATACCCTGCTCCTGTATATCTATTTTTACAGCATTTTCAAGACAGAGGACTGAGCATCCAGTGTGCTGTGATGGTTGCTGCAACATTTGTTTTCTAGTTGTGGCCAGTCAATCGGAGCGCCCACGCCTGCTGGAATCTCACTACCATGAGAAGGAGGAGGCCCAAGAGAAAAAAGTCCCCTCGGCCAATCAGAATGCTCTGGTTTTTTTTAGGTTGAATTTAAAGGACTCTAATGAGACCCTCTTAAAAAAACAATATTTCAGATATACAAATGGTTTTGTTCCTTAATTTCTCAAAAACTACCTAACAGACTTACACCAAATCACAAATAGCACACTTTATAGACCAAGATCTATCTTGCTGCCACATTTGATGTAATTGTATTAGGCAATTTTTGCAGTCTATGGAAAACGAACAGGGATTTTTTTTTGTGGGGGCCCTTTTTCTTATCCCCCACTTGGTGGATGACACCAAACCTTTCCATGCACAAACGAGACAGAAATAAGAACAGTTTTCGAATGTTTCATGAAGATTTGTCAAATGGTGCCAAAGTTATTAGCAAAACAAACAAAACAAAAGGCATTACCTATGGAAATGCAAACCTAACTATAAATACTATACATATATATAGTTTCACTGAAAAATCAAAGGTTAACGTGACCCTATAGTTAGGTATGGTAATAAGAAGTTAGCTTATGTTAAAAAAATAGGAATTCACAAGAAAAAAATGAAAGTTAAGTCATGCTTTTTGTTAGGTCTTAAAATGAGATAAGAACTAACCTTTACCAACAGAAAAACACTGAGATCTGCCAGTCATAGGTAATGAACTAACTATAACTTATAACTAACTAATAATTATATAGTTGATGACATCTCTAAAAACATATTGAATGCATTCCCACTATCGGTGACATAGCATACGAATGCAACATTTTCATGGTGTGTGATCGTATGGAGAGGAATTATTTGTACTGATTTAATTCATTACCAGGTAACTAGGTCACATTAATTGACTCATATATTATTTGCATATCAACTGGTTCAATTTGTATTTTCTACTTTCTAGTTCCATTTCACTATGGCTCAAATGGATATGGGTATGTTCATTCATGATGCATACTGACTGACAATAATGCTACTGATTTTGTCTCTCATCCTAGGAGACACCTTATCCTATGGGATGCATCTTACCTGAGTAGCACATTTGTGGCAAAAATTCTGTCTATCTCATCTCTCACCAAAGGGGGATAGCTCACCCATGTGATATATCTAGCCGCAGTGGGATATATGTGGCATCTCCACAGTTTATTTTCACAATATACTTCACAACCTGTCTCAGATGAACAATCAAAAACACCACACACTCACACTGTGCCTACGTCTCAAGACTTAAAGAATTTTCCATTTGTGCAAGTATCAATTTTCCTTTGCAATTTTCGAATGATAGGCTCATATATTGCAGCCAATATGAATGACTAGATCCTCTCCCAAATTTAAACCACTTGGCGTATAGCTCCCAATTCAATAATATGGCTCGATTCAAGTTTTCTCAAGGATTTCACTGTATCTCTGCCTTTTCTGACAATGCAAAACAACCTGATAATTATTCAGCATTAGGGTAATGTTCCTGGTCAAAATATCTTGCTACTGGGTAGGACAGATCCATATGCTAAATGGCCCTAATATGTTCATATACTAATTTTTTTACAGCATAAATTGTACTTCCTTCACGTTCTATGCTACATTTATACAGAGGTTTGAGCCAAAGGTGATACGTTCCTTAATTTTCTTCTTCTGTCCAGTAGGGTTAGGATACGCCTTTACATTTGTCCTGTTTCAAAAATACTTTTATAGATCTCACAAAGTCTCCCCTTCTTGTAGTTTTAAATCATTGTATACCAGTAAGCTTTAAGTGATTTTAATCTGTAATATGTTATCGATACAAATCTCCTCAATTCCTTTCCAGTCAATCTATCTTCCTTCAAAATTACTTAGTGCTTGGTCAGTATTCTTTGTATATCACCAGTCCTGTTGTTTTATGTTATGATAACTCCTATAGTGTTGTAAGTTATAGATAGCTTAATTTAATCTAAGTAACAAGTTTACAATACTATGGAGGTGCGTGATGTATAGTAGATTTTGCGTGGGTACAAATTATAATTTAAATTTATAACTATAACTTTTCAATATCTACGGTTTGTGTGGTGTAAGTTAGTTTTGTATTGAAATAATACATTAAGTTTTACTAACTATAGCTAATGTAAAACCTTTGTTTCTTCCATTGAATTTGTATTTTGTTTGTAAAAAATGTATTTCTAATCAAAAAATGTCATTTACCATGGCATTTATTCTTTAAAAACATTTTTGGTCCTGATGTACTTTCAGGAAATGTCAAAGTTCATTAACTGTGTCATCATCATCTGTGTAATCATTTTGCTTTCACTCTTGCTTCCTCAAAAGTACTGAAGTACTTCGGTAAATTGATATTTATGGCAAAGAAATATTTTTTATTTAAAATGTTGATCCAAGGTTTCATGGGAAATTATGTTTTCTAATGGTATATGTGTAAGTATTGTAACAGTCAGTTGTGTTTGTAAACTATATGGGTACTTTGACGATATCAACATACCAGTGTGGTAATTTCACTTAAACAGCATTTTTTTTGGCTCAGAACTCTGTCAATTGTAGGAAAAAGAAAGGGCTTACCCCTTTGCCCCATTCAATTTGATATGTTCAAAGGAGAAGGTTGTGCTCTTTGGCTGAGATGAAAAGCTATTGTTCTGAAGCCACCTTTGAACTTTTGGAGAATTGCAATGCTTGTAGAAGATGATCTTGTGATGTTGCAAGAGTAGGAAGCAGAGACAGATTGTATGGAATATTTTCCATTGCCACCTGGAAGGAAAATGGTGACATCAAAACTTTCTACCTGCAACATAAGCGATACAGTTATTTCCCCTTGGAAGATGAAACAATAACCGGTTGGTACCACATGAAAGAGAAAAACACCTGCTGCCAATCCATTACACTAAGCTGGTGAGCAAGGAGAGAATGTGCCAGAAGGAGATAGAAGAGGCTGAAGCAGGAACATTGGCAGCGGCTACTTCTTCGGTTACTGCAAACCTTCAACTTCTTCTGCTTTGTCAGCACATTCACCACCACCTGCTGCATCTGCCCCACCAATAGCACCTTCTAATTCTTCTGTCCATCAGCACCTCCACCCACACCTTATGCATTTTTCACACACCAGTAGCTGCTCCTAGTACCAGGGTGCAAATACATCTATTGACACGGAGTCAGGAAATCATAGAGCAATGTTGCAGTACAGCATCATGCTGTCTCCTCTGCCATACTGTCATTGCGGCGGGAGAGAGGAATATGACCATCCATTGTGAGATTGTTATGACTTACAAGTGTCCTCCCAAACAGCCTTAGTTTTTTTTTACTTGATTGTCCTCATATTCTCTGTTGAGACTATTGTTTTGGTTATTTGTGTTGACCTTGCAAAAAAAAAATTAAAGAAAAAAATAGAACAGAAATTTATTTTCAGAATTAACCAAATACTCCACAATATAAATAGATTCTACTACTATTAACCATATTGTTTCAGGTATCAGAAATACTAAATTGTAATGAAAATAGAAATAAATGGTAAGTGTAAGGTAAGTAAAACATGTGCCTTAGGGTCACTTCATAGAAGAGGGCAAGTTAATAATAGACTATTAGTGTTATATCTGATATTTAATCAACATAACACTTAGTCAATCCATCATCGTAATCCTTTATGTGATTTCAGACAAAAGTAAAATTTATGTTACTCTACTATATCATTATATGGAACATTGCTAGTTGAAGATGGTAGCCATCATGAACTTTATTTTTTTAGGAACTCTACCAAGTTCTTGGCATGGATCAGTAATTCATTTTAGGCATTCCAATTTGTTATCATGCTCAACGGGTTGTGAGAATAGATGATGTTACGTAATTTATTTGATGTTGTGTGATGCTAAGCCAGTAGGAGCAGTCACTACACTAGATATATTAGAGCCAGTAACTTCATGCACATATCAGTAATTACTTTAATAGCAAATAATTTCCCTGTGCTTGCTTATCCACTTACATATTGTAATGTAGGTTCATAAGTAGTGCATTCACATATTCCATTTTCATGTTGAAGACCATGATCTACAGATTATTTTATGTTTTTTTTTAAATTTCTAGCTCTTCCTTATTTAAGTGACATACTAAGTTATCTAAATTATGTACATCCGTTTTGACCTGGACCTCTTCAATGGCAACCATAATTACAGAATCAATAATTGGTTGTCCAAGTGGGTTAGCAGTCTTGGCAGTAAAAGTATTACTATGGTTATCCATTGTGGTGGCAAAGATATATGACACTTAAATGAAGTTAGATAGGAAATTGAGGCAAAGAAGACATTTTCCATCTTAATGTTCATGTTTCTGAACACACATTTTGTGTTCTAAAAGGTTTGTCATAGACAAAAGTGAAAGTGGCCTTCAATAAATGCTGCTAAGTTTGTATAGGCTCAAAGTTATGTGAATAAGGCAGTGTCAGCATCCCTTGGCAATCATAAATTGGCTTCCATTTTTCATCTAAATATAAAATGTTGCAATGCAGCACTGTATCACCCGGTAGTGTATATTTTTCTGCCTATGGAAATAATATTTTTAATTTAAACCTTGCTTAACAAACATATAACATTTGTGTTCATTAAAAAATAAAGGCATTTTTAAGAGCCACCATATAGTATGTCTAATGTTAGTTTGCCGTACAAAAAAATTTAAACTTCAATGAGTACCACAATACTTTCTAGATAATTTCAAAGAAATACCACAGTGCATAGTAAACTTAAAAAAAAAAATCGTTTTCCCTACTTTTACAGACTTAACTAACAGGCATCGATTCTTCCTATTAATTACAACAACAATTTATAAGCTATATTTCTTCTTAAAACACAGAACAAAGACACATTTGTGTTCTAAACAATGTGGCTGCCTTTTTATTGGGCAAGGACTTTCATTAACTAATAACATTGTGTTTCATCATCGCCATGTGCCACAAAGGTATCGCGTTATGTCATGGTCCAATATGTCACTATGTTTTTTTCCCTTATTACTAAATAACAACTAAACACATTCAGAACAAATAACAAGTAGACCCCTTCTGAAGCTATATTTCAGCCAAATATAATTTAAATCCGTTCCGCCGTTTGCCTCTACATCTTTCTAAAATTTCAATGAAAAATGCTTGTGTGGAAAAATGTGTTTTGGGACTCCCATCCTTTTTTTGCACCCATTTAACTAATCACCAATAAACTTTGCATCATCAGCCAATGTAGAAAAAAATATAGGTCTACAAAGTAGAGAAAGTGTTGGATTTTGAAGTGGTTAGATTTACTACTCTCTCTCCAATGCAAGCAACAGTAGGAAATGTGCTAGAGTTTGGAAGGATCAGATTTACTATTCCTATCCAGCCTCTGCTACAGTAGGTAAAGTGTGTTGGACTTTGGATGAGTCAGACTTACTACTCTCACTCTAAAATAAGCAACAGTATGGAATGTATTCGACTGTGAGGGCTCAGATTTACTAATCCCACTCCAACGAAAGCAACACTAAGGAAGAAATTGCACTTTGGAGGTGTAAGATTTACTATTCCCATTCCAACATGAGCAGCAGTAGGAATGTGTTGGACTATGGAGGGAAAGAAATACTATTCTCTCCCAATGGATAGATTGGATGTATTATTCCCACATTGATTAAATCAACAGTAGGGAAAGTACTGAACTTCAGAGGCGTCAGATTTTCTATTCCCACTCAAGTGCAGGCAACAGTAGTGAATGTGTTGACTTAATAGAAAAAAATAACATTGCACATTATGTTGAAAATAATACCGGTTTAAAATTAAGTACATTAATAAAACCTAAAACATGATATAATATATAATTAAATAAATTATCTAATTAACCAATCAATATTTAATTAAGTCAATATTTAAAAAATAATGTATAAAATATTTTCTAACAACTACTTCCGACCAGCACCGTAGAGGAAACGGGACCGACCGACCTACGGTTGGCAGTCCCAACTGCCTAATTATGCATTCTCCCATTTCTCGCTTGTGTGACGGCTGTAAACTGGCAGTAACACAGGCTCCTATAGAAAAATGGGATATTGTGTTATCATAATAAATAGGGGGCACCATAGGTGCCACCTCGGCCCCCAACCGGAGGCTGCAAGGGGAAGGGGACCCTGCTAGGGGACCCCAAACATGCTTTCCAATAGGCTTTCCATGTCGGAAAGCCCGGCATGGGAAGTCTGTTGGAAACCATGCATCCTAATCTGTACGGCATAAAACGCCGTCCATTTGGATTACGGGCTGGTTCTGACTGGTCGACAGGCACCTTGAGCCTGTTGGAAGCGAGACAAAATTACCAGGCGGTTTCAATTCCAACAGGCTGCATTGTAATCAGCCGGTCGGAATTGAAACCAATGATGTCGGTCGTAAAGCCTCCGACCTAAGGTCAGAGGCATCACAACCGACATCGTAATAGGCCCATTAGAATTAAAATAATAGCAACTTTTAATTAAAATACGCATATTCGACTGATAAAAATATTTAAAAAAATATATTAAGTACTACTGTCTTTACAACTATCTTTAACAAAGACCTAAAACACGATATTCTCAACATTTTGTCCCACCTGATTTTGGAATTCATAATTGTTTGACACAATATTTGTGGCAATCGATATCTTTGAAACCATATTGCACACCAACATGCACAACAACGTACCAACATTACGAATATTTTTGACAAACTGAGGTTTCAAGTATAATGGCTTGATATAATACACATATCTTGTTGGCCTCCATCCTTTAATTTGAATGTCAGCCTTCTGCATTTTCTGTGGACTCTTGAATGCTACACTGTAACTCTATGTGGTATTGTTGTATTAATATTATTATTTATGTTTGCTTTATTGCATGATGCCCTTGAAGCAAGAAACCGGACTTTGTTGGTGAGTTACGAATATTAACAAACAGAACAAAGGCCCATTATACTATATATGATTTACCCAGTTAACAAACAACATAAATAGTTTTAAAAACACTCTTATGAAAGGTAGTTAGTAAACATTTTCTAAAGCGCGCTAATGCCACAGTGTCTTGGCGCTAGAGTCATATACCACAGCTGACACACAGAGGGAGTCCTACTTAGTGCAAGAAGCGAAGAGCCAGGATTTTAACAATTTCCTGATAACAGCCCAGATCGATTGAGATCTCAGAGGGAAGGGTGGGCATGGGATTTCAAAGCATGAAGGCTGAATACGAAGAAAAAGGGTAAACACTGCAGTACACATTTCAATGGAAGTTCCTGAAATGTAAGAAATGTTTGTTAAGATATGAGCTGAACTAAATCATGTGCCTAATCAATAGCAACACGATCGAGGGTATTGCATTGGAAACAACATGATAAACATTGATCACTTAGATTGCCTCCAGCAGACAGGAAAGGTGTGTACGTGTTTAATCAATGTGCCGAGTGCAATCTTGTTTTCGATTTGTGTGAACCATAACATAACATTTGTGCTGACTCTGGGCTAAGGAATATGTAGCTCGATACAGACTAAATTCTTAATTAATGTGGTTTGATTTCTTGACTTAGCCAATAGATGTTTACTTGACCTTCTAGACTCACAAAACATGTCTGTGAAACTATTTCGATTGTTTTATAAACGTGTTCAGAAGCCTCTCAAATGTAGTTTCTTTGTTTAATGTGTGCACAAGTTTGAATTGCAAAAATGTGCTTGTTTTCTTCACACATAATCAGTGAAACATAGATCCCTATCAGCCAAATTCATTTTTAATTGGCTCCTTTACAATGTCACTTTACCCTCTGAAAAAGTACGTCCAAGTATAATAAATGTTCCCAATTACAATAAATCAATTCCAGGATCACATTTCGCAAAGATGCACAGCTACAAAGGAACACAAGCGCATAGCTTTTCCAAATGTGTGCTTCTTGTAGTGAAACTCCAAATAATTATACTTTCAGCTATTCAGCCTTACAATTCTTACATAGAATTTTCAAATAAAATAAATGCAGTTAAAACATCTAACATAACGATCCCTCTCCTAACATCATTTACCTTGCTGAATCTAAAAACTTCTATTCGGCATAAGATACAACTACCATTAACCTGTGAATATGCAAGTGCTTCACATAATCTAATTACAGAATAAGTGGTTTTAGTAAATTTATCATCTATTTAACGATGATACAGACCTAGTTGATGTGATTTTGTACAATCTTAAGAAGGGCAGACGCTATGTTTTGCGTGCTTGTACAACTTTTGTGTAAGAAAGCAATAGTTGCAATATATTAACCCCAAGAAGACAGTCAAACTTCACTTCCTCTGTCGAGCCATGCATGTGACAAGAAATTCTCTGGCAGGCAGGATTCCTCATCTGAACTTGATGTATAACATGCATTTCTGTTCGGGTTGGAGCAGATCCATAGACAATTTACTAGCTGGACACTGCCTACCTTCGAAATAATTTCCCAGTATGCTGTCTGGTTTAATTTGGGAGAGGCTAGTGTCCCACCACAGTGCATAATAGCGCTCCTTTAAGAGTGCTGCAGTATCCCGTCTTACCGCACTTGAGTCAGTCCATAGGTACAACTGTGGGTCAGCCCATAGATACACCAGTTGCAGCCCATTCAATATACTTTTCACATGAGCCAGCCAACTTCTCAGTGACTTGGGCCACTGAAACTATTGACATCTTCCAAGAATTTTACGTAGATTGCTGTCTTCAGGTTCCGCTCTTACCTGACACAATACAGGTTTTAAGGTAGCTTAATCAGTAATTGGTATGAACCCAAGTTCTGCATAACGTACTATTTTGGGGATACCAGGCCCCAGTCTTAACAAGGCCCCTAGAAAGACATTTTCCACTACTTGAAAAGGGCAGAAGGTACAAAATCCCCAAAGCTCAGCCCCATATAGCGAAGCCATTACTGATTTCTGTTTTGCAAAATGTGTTTAATAGTGAATGTAGCAATCGCATTTTGCTGCACTCTATATTAACTCAAGATTCAAGCATGAGGTAAAAATGGAAGGAACATATGACAATTTGACTGCAAACATTTTAGAAGCACTTAATTGCAGATATACTATTGGTTGTGTGAACTGCAACTTTTAACAAAGTTTGGTCAATTTAATTTAATTTAACTTTTGCCTTATTTTTAAAGCACAATCCTGGCTTCGAGACACATCAGAGTTCTTCACATTTCAGAAACCACCAGGTGCACCTGAGTTATTAAAGAGCACAAAGCCTGTATACATGAGATATTAATTACTTGCTCTGTGATTTGGCACTTGAAGCAATATCATTAATCCATCAGTGAACGACACCAGCTGACTAGATTACAGAAATGCAGTCTATGCCGATACCACCTCCCGACTCCTGAAACAACTACTTACCATAAAAAATGCCTGAGCCAGACTCATCCTCTACCTCCCCAAATGGACCAGCATCACCCCCCACCTCAGAAGCCTCTACTGGTTCCTCGTCCAGTTCAAGCTGCTGACTCATGCCAGACCCACCTACCGTAACCACCACCTGACATTCCCCAAGCAACTCTGATGCACCTTCCTTGCCCTTGCACATGTTCCCAACATCAGGCGAAACCACAGTGGAGGTCATTCTTTCACATACCTCGCCATCAAATCCTGGATCCACCTCCCACTCCACTCTCAAACCTACCCCTCACTTGACTTCAGGTGGGGTCACAAATATCATCATCTCCAGCACCTGGAAACCCCCAGGGCTGATAAGCCATGCTACACACATACCGACTGATTGATTGGTTTATCTGTATAAAACATTGACACTCACCAAATCGACATTGAGAAATGAAGTTGTTATGAACCAAAAGTAGGTACTGTAAACACTTTATTCTCTATGGAGGGACTTTACTCTGTATCACACTGTTTCCAGACAGTGAAACTCTCATGAGAAATGCACCACAGATTATTAAAAAACATCTGCTAAGAACAGTTTCCACTCTATGCAACAGTTGTAAAAAAAACTCACTGTTTGCTCAAAATACCTGCAATCTGAAGGTGCTAAGCATCATACTAGCTGCCTCCGTAACACTTTGGTTAAAACTTTACAGCCAGCTCATCTCTTCTTGCAAAACTATCATACATGCATATCCTAGTCCGTGGCACACACATTCTTCTATGTTAAGTATAAATTATAATGCTGACAAGTTTCTCTCTAATAACTCATGGCAGCTTACCAAAGTTCATATCTATATATCTACTATGTAGAATTCTTCTACTGTAGGAAACGTTTTCTACAGAACCAAAAAACTTGTCTGAAGCATAATGAAACACACAAGGTGACAGACGGAATGTTGCACATTGGCACAACATTCACCCCCAGTCACCGATCTGGGTTTAATCCATGGTTATTTTGCTTACCACGCCGCCCCAGTTCAGACATGGCCATAAGCAAATCAGTCTTGACCCTGTGGCTCATGGGAACAGTCCAGCCCGTACTGCCAAGCCATGTCTTTCCTAGACCGGAATCATGCATCCTAGGACCAATTTCAGGCTATCAACTGTCATCAGCCAGAATAGCTTGACTCCAGTGGCGTAGTGAGCATGAGACCCACGTCTGGGCATTCCTTTCCCACATAGGGCGAACAGCAAAACACACAAGGTGATGGATGGAATGTTGCAAATTGGCAAAACATTCACCCCCAGTCACAGATCTGGGTTTAATCCATCGTTATGTTGCTCATCCCGCCACCGCAGTTCAGACATGGCCATATGCAAATCAGTCTTGTCCCTGTGCCTCATGGGAACAGTCCAGCCCGAACTGCCAAGCCATGTCTTTCCTGGACTGGAATCATGCATCCTAGGACCGGTTTCTGGCTATCAGCCGTCGTCAGCCAGAATAGCTTGACTCCAGTGGCGTAGTGAGCACGTGACCCAAGTCTGGGCATAACCTTCCCACATAGGGCAAACAGCAAAACACCACACAAGGTGATAGACGGAATGTTGCACATTGGCAAAAGATTCACCCCCAGTCACAGATCTGGGTTTAATCCATCGTTATGTTGCTCATCCCGCCACCGTTTCTCTCTAATAACTCATGGCAGCTTACCAAAGTTCATATCTATATATCTACTATGTAGAATTCTTCTACTGTAGGAAACGTTTTCTACAGAACCAAAAAACTTGTCTGAAGCATAATGAAACACACAAGGTGACAGACGGAATGTTGCACATTGGCACAACATTCACCCCCAGTCACCGATCTGGGTTTAATCCATGGTTATTTTGCTCACCACGCCGCCCCAGTTCAGACATGGCCATATGCAAATCAGTCTTGACCCTGTGCCTCATGGGAACAGTCCAGCCCGAACTGCCAAGACATGTCTTCCCTGGACTGGAATCATGCATCCTAGGACCGGTTTCTGGCTATCAGCCGCCATCAGCCAGAATAGCTTGACTCCAGTGGCGTAGTGAGCATGGGACCCACGTCTGGGCATACCCTTCCCACATAAGGCGAACAGCAAAACACACAAGGTGATGGACGGAATGTTGCACATTGGCAAAACCTTCACCCCCAGTCACAGATCTGGGTTTATTCCATTGATATTTTGCTCACCACGCCACCCCAGTTCAGACATGGCCATATGCAAATCAGTCTTGACCCTGTGCCTCATGGGAACAGTCCAGCCCGAACTGCCAAGCCATGTCTTCCCTGGACCAGAATCATGCATCCTAGGACTGGTTTCTGGCTATCAGCCGTCATCAGCCAGAATAGCTTGACTCCAGCGGCGCGGCAGGTCAGTCTGGACTGTTCCCATGAGGCACAGGGTTAAGACTGATTTGCATATGGCCATGTCTGAACTGGGGTGGCGTGGTGAGCAAAATAACGATGGATTAAACCCAGATCTGTGACTGGGGGTGAATGTTTTGCCAATATGAAACATTTCGTCTATCATCTTGTGTGTTTTGCTGTTCCCCCTATGTGGGAAGGGTATGCCCAGCCATGGGTCCCGTGCTCACTATGCCACTGGAGTCAAGCTATCCTGGATGAAGACGGCTGATAGCCAGAAACCAGTCCTAGGATGCTTAATTCCCGTCCAGGGAAGACATGGCTTGGCAGTTCGGTCTGGACTGTTCCCATGAGCCACAGGGTCAAGAATGATTTGCATAGGGCCATGTCTGAACTGGGGTGGCTTGGTGAGCAAAATATCGATGGATTAAACCCAGATCTGTGACTGGGGGTGAATGTTTTGCCATTGTGCAACATTCCGTCCATCATCTTGTGTGTGAAGCATAATGAACACAAGTCAGCTGTCACCTGCACACCGAGTTACTCTTGAATAAGAAAATGTATAATGTGTTCAATACCTCCACACAGCTATGGTGCATTAGGAGCACATGCATTTTGTTACCACGTACAGGCATTAGCTGAATCCACGCTGTACAAAATAAGGACAAAAGTAATACGAAAATTATAAAACAGACTTATTATAAATGAAAATGCAAGGCTCCGTGGTGAAAGGAGGATATTAATTTCTTACGCATAGATGAACAAAACCCGACCACCTGAGCCGGGGAAACCGCCTCTACTTAACCGCCAAATTGCGGAAACAAAAGAAAACCTAAACAATAATTAACAAGTGAAACAGAAAAATAAACATAAAAACAAGCCATGAACGCCACTCCCTTCCTGCACAACCAAAACTTACACATAATCTTTTAAATATTCAGGCAACCTGCGTTGCCGAACAGACCTCCTGTTATCAATGCGGGGAGAAGCATCAGACGAGGGATACTCCACCTGCAACGAAGGAGGAGTAGGCAAAAGTTTACCATGGTTTTGATGCAAAGCTACCCTTCTGAGCTTCCAAGCTTGGCCATTGTGCAATTTAACCCAACTTTCCTCCACAGATTTCACAAGAAAGAGTCCTCGGAATTTGTTAAAGCCTTCGTGTACACCACCTGGTTTGACCTTTACCAAATCACCAGGACACACTATTTTATTACCCTTGGCAGTGTCTTGATGACCCCGACCTGGAGAACCATCTACCTGATGCTTAAGCAACAAAGTTTTGCCATACACCTTCCACACCTACAACATGTTGAAAGGAAGTAGGTTGGTCCAAGCCCACACGCAGCCTCTTTTTCGACTCTTTACAACTCTCGCATTTCTTCACCCACTCCTTCATGTGACTATCCATCCCTGCCCACCAAAATCTTTCTTTCAATCGTCTTCCAGTTAAAGTTTGGCCCAAATGACCTTCATGGACCAAATCAATTGCATGACTCCTCAGAGATTCAGGTGGTATATATTTTTCACCCCTCAACGCAACATAGTCACCCTATGTGGAGATTTGACCTTGAAACTGCATAAAGGGTCCAAGGCCAAGTGACACAGTACTTTCCCTGGACACTCCCTCTCTGACCATCCTGACAACACCAGCCAGAATCTTATCATTCAGCATACCATCCAACCAATCCTCTCTCGAAATGGCCCTACCTAGATGCTCAGTGAGATCTTCCAGATTGGCAAGAACACTTTCCGTGATCAAATCAGAAGAGACAGCTTTAGTATCAGGCAGTCTGGGCAAACAATCCACAACACTGTTGCGCCAACAAGGTACGTATTCAACTTTGCGCACAAATTCTCGCACACTGACAGCTAAGCGAACAAGTCTGCCTGAACGGAGGTTAGTGCCATCAGGACCCAAAACTTTTAACAACAGTTTATAATCTGTCCTCGGAGTGAAGACGACACCCCACAGGAAGACCCTAAAGTGTCTAGTGGCCCTAGCAGCCGCCAATGCCTCACGCTCAATAACCGAATAAATTCTCTCAGTATAAGTTAGCGAGCGAGATGCAAAAGCAACTATCTTTTTTTGTCCTGCATGTTTCTGTGTTAGTACAGCCCTAATGCCCACAGCACTAGCATCAACAGTCACAGTGGTGGGTAAACGCTGAAGAAAATCAGCCTTAACAATGTTCCCCTCAACCAAATGAAAGGCTTTATGCTGATCAACCCCCATGAAAATGTTCTGTCCTTCCTCAACAGTTCCCTTAAAAGGTTCCACCTTATGTGCAACATGTTTTACAAAATTGGCATAGTATTCAACCATGCCCATGTAAGATCTTAATTTGTCTCTATCATCTGGTACCTTCACATTTACTATGGCACTGACCAGATCATGTTTAGGCCGAATGCCTTCTTTGGTGACATGATAACCAAGGTAGTCAACCTCCTCAACAGCAAAAACACATTTGTCTTTACGCAGTGTCAAACCAGCAGCAGACAAACGGGACACAACTTGATCCAAGATGGAATTATGATTCTTGGCATTCAGACCATGAATCAGAATGTCACCCTGAAATAATAATACATGATCAATACCCTTCAAGAACTCCGTAATAATCCATTGGAAGGCACTGGCAGCAGAACACAGATCAAACAGAAGTCTATTAAGTTGATATGTGCCTTCAGTTGTTATAAAAGAAGTGTACTTTTTTAATCAGGCTGAAGTTTAATTTGATGGTGCGCACTGCGCAATTCCAGTTTAGAGAACACTTTACCTCCAGCCAGACTCAAAATGATCTCATTGGGACCGATTCACAGAAGTAACTTAAGACAAAATCCTAAACTTACTACCATTTTGGTATTCACAGAAGGCACTTACTCATTTTGGTATTCACAGAAGGCACTTACTCATTTTGGTATTCACAGAAGCTAGGAGTCCTAACTTTAGGACCGGCCAGAGGCTGCTGTGGGCCACGCTGGAGGCTGAGGGAGATGTGGAGCAGAGCCATTCCGTAAACCTACTGCATCCAGATATTGCTGAGACCTGAAGAGTGGCTGGACATTAATACAATGACCCAGAAAATACTACCTGATCTAGGAAGACCATGTTTAGGCTTCATCATTGCCCACTGGCGTGTCCTTGGTTTGCCTGGGTGACCGTGCACCGGGCATGCAACTTCAGAAACCTGGTGAGCCCTGGGAGGCCTGGATGTGACATAAATTGTTCTGCTAAAATGGATATGGGGCCTGGCCACTGACACACCTGCCTGATTTTTTGAGTGCCGATAGTGAGGTAGCAGCTTTTACTGGGGTGAGTTGTGCTTAATACTTCGCACCGCTTTGGGAATTAATACATTCTTCACCAGCCCTAGAACTCCATCAATGCACCATGAAGTGCAAAGTCAACCCATGGTAGTGTAGTCACTTTCATGGGGGGGAGCTGTTCTGAAAACTCCACACAGCTGGGGGAAGGACTACATTTCCTACCAGCCCCAGAACTCCATCAACGCGTTCCAAAGCACAACTTCGACCGGTTCATGGAACGCATACGTGGGCACACCTAGTCAGCGCCTGTCAACGCCTGGAAGAAACTGGACCAGGCCCATCCTCCAATGGAGGGTTTAAGTGCCTCCATCATCATCGCACTGCCATGGGGAAAAGAAAGGCACCTCACGGGGAGAAATAGTCAACACCCTGGACTTGAGTCTAACCAGAGCGACCAATATCTTAATTGAAGAAATCAAAGTCACTGAACGCTGTCTCTCAATAGAGGAGGTAAGGAGAGGCCTGGAGGGAAATGTTACGTCCAGTAGGGGAACATCTCCGAACTTTGGCACGTCGGTAAATCACCATATGGCTCCACTCAGTCCAGGCCCCAACCCCCCAGCCTAGTTAGTGTTGAATTAACCACCCCTACATAACCCCCAGGCAAGAGAAACAGAGGAGCAAGGAAAATGAAAGCCCCATGGACATAAACACTGGAACTTTGGAGGTCTCATCAAAAGATGGCATCACTCATGATGATTTGTGTGGAAAAATCAAAAGCATAGTCCTGATGCTGTTGCACCCTTTACAGAACATATTCTTAAAAATAGAAGAAAGCCTATCTATCCTAATTGGTTTTATTACCAGTCTGGGGGAAGGTAATGTTACTAGGGGTGGCCAGGGTGTGTATGATATGCAGTTTATTTCTGTTAACCATTCGCATCAGAGGCACAAACATTTCTCAACGGCTAACAATAGGATGGAGAGGGTAGAACCACCAATACCCCAAACTGACCCAATCACAGTAGAGTCACAAAGGCCCAATTTTCACGTCCAAACTGCAAATAGACAGTCCTTAAATTGCCCATCGGCCGAGGTAGTCTATTCTGCCTGGCATACCTGACACTTGTGGACAAGGTCCCGGATCAAGAAGGTGGACGTGGGTTCCCTCAACGTCCACCTCCTATTCCTCTTTCCCCATTTAACTTGGATCATGCTCCTCCCCCCCCCACGTCCTACCGGCCTCCCTACCTTCCACACTTTTATCCCAGTCACTTCTAAATATAGAACTCCACCTCTCAATCCTGTCGTTGGAACTCCCATCTCTCAGGAAAGACCTTCACGCCCTCTCCTCAACTAACTTTGCCAATCAGTGGAGAAGTGTAGAAGTGTGGCTCACTGGTTAGAGGAGGCAGACCTGGAAGCAGAGGTCAGCCCGGGACCAGGGTTCAATTCCCGGTTCGGCGGGGTCTTGAGTCCCAAAATGTCCATGGACTCGACAATTCTCGCTCCGGTGCCTACTCGATTCACGGGTTCACACTCTGCGACTCTGGGCAATAGCTTGCTTAATCTCCACAACGGCCCCTCGCGGCGGGATGCCTGGCTTTCACCTTGCGGATACCCTGCCGGGGTTATCTCACAGGGGAATACCAGGACGGGTTCCCTAAGCAAGCGCTTAGAAACCGCTCGGTGATTTGCGCTATATAAATTCCTGTACATTTACATTTACATTTACATTTACACCTATAACATGAATGCCGTTCAAACTTACACTACATTTCCTAATCTAGGGAGTTCTTCCCTCTATGGTTTTTCTCCAGAGAGACTGCCGCACAATAACTGTTCTCCTGGACCTTGCCAAGCCTTGAGCCATTGTTCCTCCCCTGACCTCCTGGAAATAAATAACTCCTGCCCTCCTATCCCCATAACTACTGACCCTCCTGCTCTTTACTCTACTATCCCTGTGATCATGGAGAGAAGCCGTAGCCCGGCCTCCCCAGTCTCGCCCAGACCACCTCCACAACTCACTACTATCCTTTCTTGCCCCCCCCCAAAAAAACATCCCTAAACTCTCAACTGCATGCTTTCTGAACTGCCAATCCTCTTCCCGACATTCTACTGAAATCCCGAAAACCATCCTTAGTGAAGCCATTGACATCACATTTCTCACGGAAACCTGGCTCAAGGCCCCCTCTTCATCTATTCTTGACCTGCTCGTTGCCCCGGGTTACTCCATCCTTAGAAAGGACAGGCTTGACAAAATTGTAGGTGGCCTAGCCATAATCTGTAAAGAAGATCTCCAACTCTCCCTTGTTCAGAGCTCCGATCACGTTACTTTTGAATACATCGAAGAGGAGCTTAGAGCTCAGGGTTTCCCTCCTATTCGGCTTTATAATATCATATCTACCATCCTCCTGGTGACCCACAGCAATTTGTGGAGGAATTGTCGGACCTTTTTACCCAATTCTCGAGCTCCAACTCCAAAAACCTCTTCCTTGGAGAGTTTAATATCAACTGGAATAAAAAGGATCATCCCACGGTTAACCTCCTCAATGATCTACTTGACATTAATGACTTGATACAACTCTGCCATACGCCAACATATTCCAAAGAGGCTACCCTCAACGGTATCATCTCAAACAAGGAGCTGGCGTCCCTGTCCCACATTGTCCCCATTGACTGGTCTGACCATCACCTTGTTCTCTTCATGATTCCCAGTGCCGTACTACCCCTTCCCCTAAAATCATCAAACACAGGAAATTAACTAGAAATCTTCACCTGATTCCTCCAGGTGAACTGGAGACGAAGATCAAAGCACAACTACAACTTACTCCCCCCTCCCAAAATACAAATTACCTGACCGAATACTACAACAAATCTATCACAGAGGTCCATGATCAAATTGCTAAAGCCATTAAAACTGCAAAAAAACAACCCCGCCAAATCCTGGTTCAATGCTGATCTCAACAACGAGAGACGCACTCTTAGGCTGACTGAACCCACGTGGAGACAACATCCTTCCCCCTCAAATCTTGCTCTACTCAGAGCTGCAAGGGCTAAGTACAAAAAACATATCCTCAATGAAAAAGCCTCATTCTTCCACGCACAACTTGACCAGGCTAAAAATCGACCCAGGGAACTATTTAGCTTCATCAAATATCAAACAGCTTCTGCCCCCACAAATTGATGGCCTCTACCGAAAGATGTGAAGAAATTGCAACCTTCTTTTCTGAAAAAATCGCCAAGATTGATCAATCCTTTGCCTTACCCCCACATAGATCTTCACCCCTCTTTCACATCCCATCTAAAACTCCTTTCACATCTTCTCCTTCTCCTGACGCGGTGCATCTCCCTGTCCCTGTCGCCCCTCCGGAACTCTTCCTCCTCTATCCCCAGCTAAAAAAATAATGCGTCTTGGCTGAACTTCTGCCCAGTTACTGAACTTGAAGTCCTCAATATCATCTGGACAAGGTAACCGCATTAGCAATTTACTAGCGCTGCTGTGCATGCGTCTTCGTTTTTAAATCTCCCGTTTTTCTATTAGTTTTTATTTATTTTGAATTCTCCCTGTTTTTACTGTGTGCTCCCTCACACCCACTTACCTGCATTTTAATTTTGTGGATGCACCGCTGTTCGAGCGGGTCCGGTCCCGGGGATCTGCATTTTCGCTCGCCATCTTGGGAGCGCAGGGGTCATTTTTGGGGGCCATCTTCGAGCGTTCTAGCGCTCCAGGGAATCGGGTTACACCTATTTAAAGCACACTACTCAGCGCGCAGCGGTGACGCGCAGCGGGTGCGCCTTCCCTGCTCCTGAGTCATGCCAGAGTCCTGCCCGTCTGCGCCCGTCAGCGTAAAGGAGGCATTTGGCGAGGCGGTGCTCCGGTTCTTTTTGTTTTTCTGATGGCTTACTTATACTCTAGGGAGAAACTCCTTAGACTGCGATACACGACCATTCCTTGCCACACTGCCCCCTTATTCCCTTTATGTGGCCCTTATGTTTGCCACTGTGGTAAGTTGTACCTCCCCATCTCTTCTTCGATATCTACCTTTATGACACCCCATTGTCCAGCGGACTTTTTGCCGTCTACTCCCGCTCCCCATATTCGGTCATCTCCACATTTAAAAATCTGGCATCTCAATGTTAGGTCCTTGCCTAAACATCATCAGGACATTCATGACCTGCTATCTCAGGAATCCCCTGATATATTTTGCATGACCGAAACTTGGCTACAGGACGATGCCTTGGCTATTACCAATCTAGCTCTTCCCTCGGATTATGCTATCTTCATGCTTAATCGGCATTCCAGAGGAGGAGGAATTGCCATGGCTATAAAATCCTGTTACCCTTGCATCTGGAAACCGATTCTACACATGAAAGTGGCCATATTTTGGACCCACTGTTTACCAATTTGAGTGCGGTGAAGGTCAGTCTGCCTAGACCTATAGCTTGGAGTGATCATTATCTGATTGAGTTTCAGGTCACTACCAAGGACCTTCCGTATAAAACATCTGACAGAACTATTCTTAGACGTCCTTGGAAAAAACTCAAACTTGCAGAGTTTCACCACTTCCTGGAGTCCTCCCCTTTGGCTCCATTTGACGATGTTGAGTCCGGTTATACCCTTTTTTGTGACTGGATCACCAAAGCTCTTGATGCTCTAATCCCTGCGGCTTGGAGTAAGAGCCGCCGGTCAGTATCCAGTCCATGGTATAATGACTCCTTACGTCTTTTGAAAGCTACTTGCAGACAAGCAGAGAGAGCTTGGCGTAAGACCTATGAAGTAGGACTGAAAATTGTTTACCTTGCTAAAGTTAAACTCTATCACCGAGCTGTCTGCAGGGCTCGTGCAGCTTACTATTCTTTTGAATTCAACACTAGCCTTAATCCCACTAAATTGATCTTTAAAGTTTTGAAAGATCTTACTGCTAAAAGAGCCTCACTGCTGAGGTCTGTTCTTCATCTCACTGTGAGGCTCTTGCAGCTTTTTTTGTGGAAAAAGTGTCCAACATCTATCGCTCCTTCCCTAGTACTATGCTGATAAGTGAGGAATTGAAGTTCACTTCTATTAACAACTTGATTCTTTCAACTCTTCCTGCTCATTCGGTGGAGGAGTTTGAGAAATTGGCAGTTAAAGTGAAATCTGGTTCTCCTGTGGATCCACTTAGACCTGGCCAATTTAAAGATTCAGCTGCCCTCTGCCTGCCCCCCATTCGTCATCTTATAAATCTATCCCTCTCCTCGGGTAAAGTTCCCCTGAGATGGGAACAAGCTCACGTCACTCCCATCCTGAAAAAACCCTCGCTGGACCCTCTAAAGCTCGAGAATTATCATCCCATCTCCCTCCTCCCATGGACTGCGAAGGTGACAGAAGCCCATGTTAACGGCATTCTGTCCAGTCATCTACAATCTGCTAACATCTTAGACCCTTCGCAGAATGGCTTCCGTGCTGGGCACAGCAATGAGACAGCTCTTCTTTCCATGGTTGAACATCTGCGCACTGTGTTGGATGCAGGTCGAACGGCGGCCCTGGTACTTTTAGATCTCAGTGCCGCCTTTGACACTGTTTCCCATGCAATACTTCTGCAGCGGCTGGATGAGGTGGGTGTCAAGGGCCTTGCTCAGGAATGGTTTCGATCATTTCTTTCTGATCGTACCTTTTGGGTTTCTACACCTCCCTTTGAATCTAAACCCCACCTCATTGAACAGGGAGTTCCGCAGGGCTCAGCACTGAGCCCCACGCTTTTCAATCTTTATGTGCAGCCGCTGGCTGCTGTCGCCAAGCGTTGGGACCTTACTATGGTGTCCTACGCTGATGACACGCAGATTGCGGTTGCACTTAGTGGCAACTCTGATCTTGAGGCCTCTAACTTTCGTAAGGGTCTCAGTGCGGTGGCTGGATGGATGACGGCTAATTGCCTGCAGCTCAATGCGAAAAAAACGAGGTATTGATTGTGGGCAAACAGAGCAACCTTTGGGGTGACAGGTGGTGGCCAGTTGACCTTGGCCCTACCCCGAGCCCGGCCGTTGAGGTGAAAAATCTGGGTGTTTGGCTGGATTCGACGCTCAGTTTCTCCTGCCACACAAAAAAAGTCGCTGCGACCTGCTTTGGCATTTTACGTGGGCTGAGGCCGGTGTTGAAATTCTTTGATGCCCCGACTCGACAATTGATTATTCAGGCAGTCATATTGTCCAGGCTCGACTCTGCGAGTTCATTGCTGCTTGGGGCCAATCAGGCCGAAATTCTGAGATTGCAGCGTGTTCAGAACGCTGCAGCCAGGGCCTTAGTCGGCCTTCCCAGATTTTGTTCTGCTAGAAGCACCATTGTTAAGCTCCACTGGCTGCCTGTGCTTCAGAGGATAGAATTTAAGACTCTATGTCTTTCTTTTAAGATTTTAAAACTTGCTTCCCCTGAGATATTGGAGCATCTCATTCTCCCTTACACTCCCTCCCGTCAGTTGAGATCTTGTGGACAAAATTTAGCTGTAGTCCCTCGTTTTCTGAGAAGCAGGTCTGGCGGCCGCTCCTTTAAAGTGCTGGCCCCTAAATTGTGGAATTCCCTTCCTGCCCATATTCGCGCCATTGATGACCTTCTGTTATTTAGGAAAGCTGTAAAAACTTTTATCTTTCCAAATAATTGTTAACTTCTCTCATTCTGTGGTTTTTTTCTCTTTTTGTTCGTGTTGTGTTCCTTTCCAGGCGCAGCGCCGGGACGCCCCTTAGCTGTGGGCAGCTGTGCGCTTAAAAATGGAGTTAACATAACATAACATAACATAACATCTCCAAGCTTAAACCTTCTTCTCATACCATGGACCCTCTTCCTGCCAACCTTGTTCAAGATTTAAAACACATCATTACACCTTATTGGACCACCATCATCAACTCCTCCTTGAGTACGGGCTGTGTCCCTGCTTCCCTCCAGCTGTGCCAAATCACTCCCACCCTCAAAGACGCTACAGCTGACCCCAATGACCTTAATAATATGCAACCTATCTTCAACCATCCTCTTCTTTCCAAGGCCCTCGAAATATGTGCCCAGCTCCAATTGACTCGTTCAACCTCTTGGACACTTAACAGTCTGGCTTTAGAAAGGGCTGCAGTACTGAAACTGCCATGCTCAACATTATTGATGACATCCATCACTCCCTTGATAAGGGGGAGGCCTCCCGTCTGATCCTCCTTGACCTCTGTGCACCGTTTGATACTGTTAACCACTCTGCCTTACTTAACACCCTCAAAGATCATTTCGGCTTCAATGGCCCTGTCCTAAATTGATTCACCTCCTTCTTCCAGCATAGAACCCAACAAATTAAAATCAGTGATTGCCTCTCCAAAACCTATAACTGAGTCCTCGTGGGTCCCCCAGGGTTCTATTCGATCTCCCTCTCTTTTCAACCTCTTCATGGAACCCCTCACCCTCATTCTTGATCATGCAGGGATCAACTTCCACCTCTATGCTGATGATACCCAACTTTACTATAAGATCAAATCCCATGCTGACATTCTACACCTCAATGATGCCTTCACCAAGGTACAATACTGGTTCCATCACAACCACCTTAAACTCAACCCTAAAAAAATGGAAACCATTCTCTTCGCTCCTAAAAACAATCGGCTCCCCATACAACACTGGATATCTGACCTCAAAGCGCTTAACTGCACTTTGGCCATTTCAAACTCAGTTTAATCCCTCGGAATAAGCATTGACCAGAACATCAGTCGTATGCCTCACATAAAAAATGTGGCCAAAGGAGCTCCCTTCACTCTCCATCACCTCAAGAAAATTAAACCCTTCATTCCTGCTGATGACTTTAAACTAGTGGTCCAATCACTGGTACAGTCTAGATTAGACTAGGGTAATGCCATTCTCTCTGGAACTCCAAAAGTTCCCTTAGCCCCAATCAAATCAGTCCTTAACCTCGCGGCCAGGCTGATCACTGACTATAGATGGTTTAACCACATCTCCCCCACCCTTAAAGGCCTCAAATGAATTCCCATCAAAGGCAGATCCACTTACAAGACCACTTGCATTACTCATAAAGCCCTTCATCAACTAACTCCACTGTATCTCTCACAAAGCGGGCTGCTCTAGAGAATTGAGGAGCACAAACGCTCTCATGCTAGTCCCCCCTTGTTTAACAAGGAATCTACACAATCATGTTCTTTAGCTGGAAATGCGCCTACTATCTGGAATTCTCTCCCTAAAGATCTACATTGCAACCCCTCCCACACCAGCTTCAAGAAATACCTAAAGCTGCACCTTCTCAACAAATTTGTTGGGGTCCTTAATCCTTGCCTCCTTTATCCGATTTCACATTTTGCTGCTGACCGTATTAGGTTCCTGCTACTTTATTCTTGACTTCCTTCCCTCCCCCTTCCCATTCTTACTTGTACTCCCACCCTCTCCCTTCATGTTTTCTTGTATTATCGCTCTTCTCCAGCATGTGATAACCTATCCCTTCTCCTGCCTCAGCTCCCCTCTACTTCCATACTCCCCCCCTCTCCCCTGACCATCCTCGCTAGCGTCACTATCCAATACTTGCCATGGCCTATAAATAGTCTGTATTTATATTAAAATTTTATAACTGTACTGTTTAATATGCTCTATTTGTTGTTTGCATGTTACCTTTTTTGTACAAATGTTATATTGTAATTATTTCATCACCCAATCTCCTGTAAAGCGTTCTTATACCCTCGGGTCTAGCCAGCGCTATATAAAACCTTTTAAATAAATAATATTAAAGAAAGAGAGTAAGTGAGCTGAAAGGTCAGCCAGATTTCAGGGGCCAAAAGTTAGATCAACCCCTGCGGCATTCTACTACTGGTTAATATGCCCGAATTGAACCAGTCATAGACACCTGAACAGTTAACGGCAAAAGCTTTGCACTGGTTAACAAGACATGCAAGGGTAAACTCCACACTGAATGGGCATATAATCATGGCCAGGAGAGTTCCATGGGTGGGGATGGTCCCCAAAACAATTGAGGCGATTGCATAGTCATCAATTTCGATAGTAGCAGGTTGGTGGAGGACTTTCTAAGGAGGCTAACTCATATGCAGACTTTAGTGTCTCAAATGTAAGCACTGCTATTGAGGTTTTTCTACAAACCTACTTATTTGGAGCACCCACAGAAGGGATTGAATAGTATCACAATACGCAGATTCCCGCCCAACGTACTTACCTTACAGTGTACTAGCTAAGCACGAACTAAGTATAAGAAACAGATTCGAGCCATTGGAAGGCTTGGATTCTTGTGATTGACTGAGTTACTGCCCGACATACTCACAGTAGCAGAGGAGTAGTGCACTTAATCTCCTGGTGGAGGCAAAACCAAAGTATGAGAGTATGCATCCGTTAAAAGCAATCACATGGAATGTTGCGGGTCTAAAGTGCAAACTTGATAATTCAGACTGGCTTACCATCGAAGCAGAGCTTGATATACAATGTTTCCAGGAAACTTGGGAAACACAGACATTTTTGTGGATCTGTTCCAATCATTTCAAACTCCTGCCATACCATCTAGAGCAGCGAGGGCGAGGAGGGGCATTCTTACTCTGATAGCCACCAACGTCAGTGTAAATATTTTAAGGTTGCAATCCCATATTTCCAGATCCTGCTCTGCGAAGGTTCTGAGGAGTGTGACTGGATCTTAATGAATATATTATAACAAAAAGATTTGATAGTGATAGTCACACAGTGGTTCGCCTATTAGAATAAATTCCCTCTTTGTGGAACATCCTAAGAAGCTTAACCCCTTTGATGCTCATGACGAGCTGGACTCGTCATGGCACACAGTGGTCGTGTGCTCATGACTAGTCCAGCTCGTCATGAAACATCGCCCCCGAGATCCCTCTGGTGTGGGCACCAGAGGGATCCAGGGGCGGTGGGTGCCATTTCAAAGTGGTGGGGCGCAAAGTGATGTGTATACAGCACCATATCGAGCGAGCGCAGCGAGCGCGCCCGAACCCCAAAAGGGGGGTTTGGGGGGATTACCCCCCAAGAAAATTTTGAAAAAAAAGAAGAAAAATCGTGCATTTTCAAGCAAATTTGAGAAAGCAGGAAGGTTAATAAAGCAATTGTGAAAGTGCAGTTATTACATTAATAGATGGCATAACATAGGTAGCAGCTTATTCAGTATAAACGCAGAGCTTCATACATTCCGTCCTATTACGCTCAGGTGCTGAATTCAGACTATAAGACTTTCATGAAAATCTCCGCTCTAAGAGTAGAAGAAGTTGCACAGCAGTTGAGATACAGCCTTCACAAAGATTTGGGGAAATGAGAGGCAATTTTCTTGAAAGCAAACTGAAAGCAATGCATCAAGTAGTAACTTAAAGCAATGCATCCAGCAAAACAGTGCATGCAGTCAACCATACAAAAGTAAACTAAAGCAAGTGTGAACCTGTGAACCTTCACTTTGAAAGCAGGGTGCTAGTCAACAGGCCAGTTACATACATTTAAACTGAAGAAGAGTACACCTCAGCATGCAGGCACCAACATAAAAGCACCAAGCAAGTCAAACAGTTTAATGAAAGAAAAATGAAAGCAATACTTCCAGCAAACTAGACAGTGACTCAAAAAGTAAACTGAAGCAAGTGCACACTGAAAGGAATGCACTGTCATAAGTCAGACATTCACATAAAAGCAACTTACCAAGACACCCAATCAATTACATGGAAAAAAACTTGAGCCAATGCACCCAGAAAACCAAACCAGCACACCAAAGCATCCCACCCCTGATAGGATGGAAGCTGTGCTCTTAGGGTCACCTCTCAGTTTTTTGGCAGGGTTGAGCACCCCCCAGTTTTATGCCCTGTACGCCTGAAGGGGAGACAGGCAAAAGGGGTCATAATGGGACATCTGGCACAGCCACTTTGTAATCGAGGTCACCCACCCAGCTCAAGACTGAGTTACATGCTGATCTTAAATCTTTAAACAACCACAAGAGTCTCCAGCTAGTTGGTTCTTGAGCCAAAAGAGTCCTCAGCTCACTGGGAGTCTTTACATCGCACCTGAGATGACATGACAATGTCCCTTAATCCGGAGCAACTGTAGGGACTGGTCTCGGTCTGACTTGGTACATCAGAACTGCCCCATACCTTACTGCATTAAAAACATTCAACAGTTTCTGGAGTGAGCCACTTGTACAAGTGGACATAAGTACACCGAAACTCTGGAACTGTCACAAGTAAGTAATCTGAAGTCTTGGTAGCTGTAAATAAACACTTTGAATGTCAGATCACCAATTAGCAATTAAAAGGCTTAAAAGCTCACAAAAAGCAACTTAATTACTCCAAATGTGAATGTCACTTCAGACCAGCTTTCGCCTTTCCCTTTATTTTCACTGTACACATTCCAGCAGGCTGCAATCACCAGGGAGGAACACATCCAGCTCATAATTTGACTTCCCAACAATAAAACAAGCAATTTACAGAGTATTGGGTTGTGACAATCAAGGGTTCACCGGTTTGGACAAATGCCAAACACCTTCACAAGCTTTCATACAATGAAATCTCCTAGCTTTCCCAGACTGCAGCCTTCAATATTTATGCTGTTCGCAGGCCAAATGCCGAGCTCTTTTATCATGCGCAGAAGATGGTGCAGTCCTGTCACATACACACAGTCCAGGCACTGAAGAAACATTGTTCGAGCTTCGAGAGATTACTATTGAATTCCAGTGACGTCTACATTCCTTCCAAGATAGGTGAGACTCAGGGGCCTCTCATCTCATATTTAAGGGGGCACAGTCATTTTGCGGTAAACCACTGAATGCACTGTAGAGCTTCCTTGGTGTGATTGGGCCTATCTTGGCAGAGTCCTCTTTCACAGGGCATCCGAGCTGTACATCACACAAGCCTTTCATTTTCCACACTCTGCTGTGTCAACAGCTACCTGACAGCTGCGCAGCAGTCTGACACAGCCGTTGTGCAGCACTGGTGTGCTGGAAAGAGAGCCCTTGGTCTCCATTCTCCCATCATTCACCGTGCCCTGTGACATTGTCCTCTTCTCACATGTTGACTACTGCAAAAAGAACAATTGATGGGCGGAATGCTGAACGATATCAAACATTCACCCCCAATACAGAGATCTAGGCCTAAATAAATTGTTTTTTTTGCCCACCATGCCATTCCAATTTAGACCCAGCGATATGTAAATCAGTCTTGACCCTGCTCCCAATAGGAACAGTCCAGCCCGAACTGCCCTGGACCGGAGACAAGCATCCTAGTACAAGTTTCAGGTAACACCTCATATCAGCCAGGCTAGCTTTAATACTTTGTCATAGTGAGCAGGGAACCCACGTCTGGGCATACCCGTCCCACTCAGGGTAACAAATACAAAACAATAATTGATGGAAGGAGTGCTGAACAATGTCAAACATTGGCCACCAGAAGAGATCTCGGCCTAAATCCATTCTTTTTTTACCCACCATGCCATTCCAGTTTAAACCCAGCCATACGCATATCAGTCTTGACCCTGCTCCCCATGTTATGTTATGTTATGTTATTGGTTTTTATTGTGCGCACAGCTACTCCAGCTAAGGAGCGTCCTGGCGCATTTGACAAGGGAGTGCATAAAAAACATAACACAGCTAAAAAAGGGGAACCAGGGAGGACTACTCTAAAATACATAACACAGGCTGGGGGTTAGAGACTAAAACAGGAATGTTTGTAAGGCTTTCCTAAAAGCCATAAGATCCTCTAACAGGCGCAATTCCACCGGGAGAGAGTTCCAGGCTGATGCCGCCTTTACACTAAAGGAGCGGCCGCCCATGCGGCAAAGCCTGTATCTGGGGACTACAGCCAGGGCCTGGCCCTGGGAGCGAAGAGTGCGAGTCGGGACATAAAGGGAAAGAGAGCCAGACAGGATTTCAGGGCCTATGCCTCTCAAGATCTTAAAAGCCAGGCAGAGTACCTTGAAAAGAATACGCTTCCTTATTGGGAGCCAATGTAGGGAGCGAAGAACGTTCGCCACCGAGCAGAATTTAGGGAGGCCGACAATCGCCCTGGCTGCGGCGTTTTGTACCCGTTGTAATCGAGTGAGCTCGGCCTGATTGGCCCCGGCGAGAAGAGAACTTGCGTAATCCAGGCGAGAGATGACAGTGGCCTGGATTACTAACTGTCTGGTTGGGGCATCAAAGTACTTGAGAACAGGTCTTAAGCCTCTCAACAGACCAAAGCAACCAGCCGCTGTTCTTTTAGTATGTCCAACGAAAGTCAGACCCGAGTCTATCCACACTCCCAGATTTTTCAGCTCCAGAACCGGCGCCGGAGATGGTCCCAGCTCAGATGGCCACCATTGATCACCCCAGAGTTCCGCTCCCCTACCGACAACCATAACTTCTGTTTTAGTGGCATTCAGCTGGAGACAGTTCCCTGTCAACCAGCTAGCCACCGCCTTCAATCCATCCTGAAACCTGGGGGCATCTACTTCCGCATCCCCGCTGAGAGTAACCGCCAGCTGTGTGTCGTCGGCATATGAGACCAAGGTTAGGCCCCACTGCCTAGCGACATCAGCTAGCGGTCTCACGTAGAGATTAAACAACGTGGGACTCAGCGAGGATCCCTGCGGAACCCCCATGGCCAGTGGTTGGAAATTGGACTTGAAGGGAGAGATGGAAACACAGAAGGAACGATTGCCAAGGTAGGAGCGGAACCACTGCAGAGCCTGTCCGCCGACACCAATCTCCTCGAGCCGATGCAGGAGGATGCTGTGAGAGACTGTATCGAAGGCGGCGCTGAGATCTAACAGTATCAGCTCCGCCGTCTGTCCAGCATCCAGCACCGCACGGAGATGTTCCACCATCACAAGGAGGGCGGTCTCCGTGCTGTGCCCAGCACGGAAGCCATTTTGTGTGGGGTCGAGGACATTGGTTCGTGCGAGATACTCAGACAGGGCCAAGTTGACATGGGCCTCTGTTATCTTCGCCGGCCACGGCAGCAGCGAGATGGGACGATAGTTTTCGGGCTTAGATGGATCCAAGGAAGGCTTTTTGAGGATGGGAGACACCACCGCCTGCTTCCACTTAGTTGGAACCACCCCTGCCTCCAAAGATAGGTTGACAAGGGAACACACAACAGTGCGCCCCATAAAGGCCTGCTCTCTAAACAGAGCAGGTCTAACTGGATCAGAAGGAGAGCCAGATTTAACTCGCAAAGCGAGTTTGTCAAACCCATCTAAGGGAAGAGGGGGAAAGGAAAGCAGGGTGGTAGAGTGTGGCGTCGCATTAGAACTTCCCAAGTCGATCCCTGTGTTAGGGAATGCCCGATAGATTGTTTGGACTTTCCCCAGAAAATATGCAGCCAGGGATTCACAGTGGGAGGTGGAACTCACCACTACAGAGGAAGTTCGCTTCGCTACCAGATCCTTCATGGCCTTAAAGATGGTCTTCGACGGGTTCGGGCTACAGCGAAATTCTGCAGCATAGTAAGCTGCCCGAGCTCGACAAATCTTGGTAGAAACAGCATATGCAGCTTTTAAATCAGCTCCATATGTCTTTCGCCAAGCTCTTTCTGCCCGTCTACAGGCTCCCTTCAAGGCACGCAGGGCACTGTCGTACCAGGGGCTCGACTCTCTAGTACTGATTTTACTCTATATGATGGGAATCAGAGTGTCGAGAGCCCTGGTAATCCAGGAGCAGAAGTGGTCATACCCCTCCTCCACATCTTCCAGTGGACCCAACGGATCTTCCGCTAGAAGGTGGTGAAAATCCTCTAGCCTAAGTTTATTCCACAATCTCCTTGGAACACATCTCACCGACGGGGTGGAAGGGGCCGTCGGAATAGGACACAGAATGATCACCAAAAAATGGTCGGTCCATGTTAACGGAGAAATAGATGTGATTTTAGTCTCCGGCAGGTTGGTAAAAAAGGGGTCAAGAATATGACCCCCTATGTGGGTAGGCTGCGAAACCAGCAGAACAAGCTGAAAGGCCTCTAAGTCAGCGGCGATGCTGCGAACCACCAAGTTGGAGGGTGTGTCGAAATGTAAGTTCAGGTCGCCCAAGATGGAGTAATTGGCACACCCTGTGACCAGTGTGCCAAGGGCATCCGGAAACGAACTTCGAAACACCACATCACTACCCGGCGGGCGGTACACCACCATCCCAGAGAATGTAAATTCAGGGCTGACAGTGATTTTAAAAGAGGCGCTTTCACAACCGGCGATGTTAAGGCCACTCCACATGCATGCAAAACAGGACCTGACTATAAGCGCTATACCGCCACCTCTGGAAGGTCTGTTCAGAGTGAACATAGAATAGCCAGGAGGACAAACCAGATTTGGAATAGCTACATCCGTGTCCTGAAGCCAGGTTTCCGTAATGGCTAGGACGTCTGGGGCACCATCCTCAACTAAATCATAGATGTTCTGGTAGTGGCTCAGAGCTGATCTAACATTTAAGTTGGAAACCCGCAGAGCGGGCAAGGAGCCCTTAAGCCGATGAGCCGGCACTGAAGCCTTCCGAAGGATTGTCCCCGGTAGATCCAGCGCCCAGCCATTACAGCGGCACCGATACGGGCCACAAAGCGGGTGGACAGGCGGCAGAGGACACCTCTGACCAGCCAGGCCAATGATGAATAGGCTCTCTCTCGAATAGGTTAGCATGATGACACACCAAGGGAGCCTGCCAGAGCCCAACTACCCGCAGCGCCCCGCACGTCCGTAGCGCGGACGGGCGCAGACGGGCAGGACTCTGGCACGACTCCGGCCACGCGAGGGCGCGCCCGCTATGCGATCCCGCTACGCTGGGGAGGAGCGTTAAGTAGGCGTCCCGTCGATGTAACCTGCGCAGTACATGGGAACTGGGAACTGGGAACTGGGAACTGGGAACTGATTTGCAAATGGCTGGGCCTAAACTGGGGTGGCATGGTGAGCAAAAGAAGGATGGGTTTAACCCAGATCGCTTGATTGGAGGTGAATGTTTGATCGGTTCTGCATTCAGTCCATCATTTGTTTGTCTTTTGCTTTCTCACCCATGTTGTCTGAGGGCAGCACAAAGACTTGGGCAGTTCACTGGGGTTTCCTTCACTGCTGGATCTGCCCTACTTCCAGTCTGTGAAAATACCCTCCATAGAGTACCTCCTGCCGAAGAAATTTCTGCCCACTTGCTCCCCGCCAATGAGCTGCCTGCTTGTGGAGAACCTGAGACTGAGTTGCCACAACATCCTGGCAGTAAGGCAGGGCCACTGAAAGCATGCGATTCTGCGGCTGTGCTGTTTTCCGCATATACTGCATAATGTACACATTTTATACAAACAATGTTTCTAGCTCAAACCGGTCAAAACTTACCAACATTTCGCTACAAGTATTGCTGCACAGGGGAAAGCCGAATGCAAAGATTGCCTATGTTTTTTTCGTTGCTTACACAGTGTTTGGAAGTTTAACTGGAGCTAATGATGTGAAACCTTAGCCCAGACCTTGTTAACATGTGTGAAAATGACAACATTGTGAAGTAACATGGTCACAAAATGTGTAGCAGTAGGTCGCATCATTTTCTTTATCCTGCCGGATAATGTAGTCAACCCTGATACATAATTTGGTTATCTCTTGCCGCATAATTCTAGTGGTCCTGTAGGGAGATCCAGTTACCGCCGAGATAGCCCTCTTGGAAGTTCGGCCGTTTTGTAGGCGTGCTGCTTGCCCTGCTCCAGCGCCTAGAGGTCACTGTTCATGGACAAGCACTAGTTATTGTCTAATAAGCCTCCGCTGAGTTGGAGTTATTGGTCATCCTGGCGGGTGCGTGCTGCACCCCGGTCCCCATAGTTCACCCGGCGGGAGCGGCAGCTGTGCACAACCCTGTGATGAAAAACAAGCTTTGCTGCCAAGAACATTTTTAGGACCAGGGGCACAATGCCGGTGATACCGGTGAAATAAGATGCTACCGCGTTCGTGTATTCTATTACATTAGTCCCATTTGTTGGCCACCTGCCACAAACTTCCTGTGAATGATAAACAATTTGAACGATTTGTGGAAATGACCAGATATTGCCCTTTGTATCGTTGTTTTTACCGTGTGGCCGTTTTCCTCGGTAAAGAGTTTTTTCTTTTGAGGTAAATGCTCTGCCTGGACAGCCTTTGTATACTTGGTGCTGAACTGCTGATTGTACTGTATTTCCCCCTAACGCCTCCTGCGCACTGTGGCGCTGACACTGGCCCAGCCGTGCCAGAGGGATCCCGAGGGGGGTGGGGGGGTGTAATTTGTCCTGAGAGACTTAGATCTGGTCCGATGGGTCCACGGGAGTTAGCCTAGCCCTAGAGGCTTGTTTAGGGCGACCTAACTCCTCATCTAGCTACAGGGCAGCCAGGCATATTTAGAGACCCCGCCCTTTCTTCTCCGAGAAGGAGATTCATCTCATTCTCGGGCTCTCTTCTCCTCGGCCCCTCTCTGCCCCTCTTTCTCTGTCCTGTTCCTTCACGTGCCTGAGAGAAGCCTCCACGGCCCCCTCCGTCCTGCCTGTGTCTCTTCCCCTCAGCCTCCCAATGCCTCTCTCCTCAGTTTCCCTCTGTATCGTTTCCCTTTGCTCTCCCCTGTTCCGCGCCCCCATCTGTTTCCCCTTTATCTCCCCTCTCTCTCTTCACACTGCCCCCCCTCTCTGTTCTGTCCCTCCCAGCCTCCTGCAAACATGAGCCCGCTTGGACTCATGGTCGGTCCCTGGCACCGCAACTCTTGTCTTTGCTTCTCCTCCAATTGCGGGGAGTGGAGGGGGGACCGGGGAATTAGAATAAAGAAGGGAAAACTTACCTGACCGCCGATCAGCGCCGCCTGCATCTTCTAGGTTCTGGGACCTTGGCGCCTTCACTGGAGCGGAAACCCCGCCCTCCGTCCTCAGCCAATCCTGGTGCTGGAGCAGTGCCAGGATTGGCTAGGGAGGCACATTTGCTGCTCGCCCTGTCGCCCTTAGGAAACCCGGGCTGTGGCACCAAACAAGCACCCCTGGGTCCCGCTGGGGAACTTACAGTGCGCATGCTTGAGAAAGTTGCCAACTTTCCCAGGCATGCGCACTGTAAGTTCCCCAGCGGGACGGTCTGCTGCAGCCTGAGTGTGGACTGTCACTCAAGCTGCAGCAGGCCACCCCCCCCTGTGCAATTCCCGGCGGCGGCTGATCTGTTGCAATGCAAGGTATTTTAATTAGAAGATTGGCCGGCGGCCGCAATGCGGGTCCATGGTGGCTGGTGAGGCTACGCCCCTACGCCCCAATGGACGCACCGCTGCTGGAGGGATCCCCTTTTGTGCCAAAAGAGCCTCGGGAGCTGGGGAAGAGCGTCCCCAGCTCCCGACGCCCCCCCTGGTTTCCCTGAAATGACGATCAGCGCTCATGTTGCGCTGACGTCATTTCAGTGAATCCGAAACTGAGGCTCATTTCAGGTCGCCCTAAGGAGGGCAATCCCCAAGCAGGGATTCACCCACTAAGCAGCAGGGAGGGGGGAGCGGCCCATTGGGCAAGGGCCTTTGCTCCCCATACCATTTTTGGCATCATTAGTCTTTCTGCCCCCCTGGGGAGGCAGATGGGAAAGTAGCCCCGAATCTCCTCCCCCAGGGGGCAGAAAGCCCACTAAACACCAGGGATTTTGTTTTTGCATCTTTTTTTTAGGGTCGTGGCTGCCTGAAACAGGCACGCCAATGCCCCCACTCCCCGCCACCATTACAGCCTTTCTACCCCCCTGGGGTGCAGATGGGGGCAGTAGCCCCTACTCTGCCCCACCGGGGGGGGGTAGAGAGCCCACTTGACACCAGGGATTTTTTCTGGGATATTTATACGGGGTGGGGCTGTCCATAACGGGCATGCTGATGCCCCCATCCCCCTGGGCCACAAAATTACAGTCTTTCTGCCCCCCTGGGGGGAAGATGGGGCAGTAGCCCCCATTCTGCCCCACTAAACACCAGGGATTTTGTTTTTGCACCATTTCTTTTAGGGTGGGGGCTGCCTGAAATGGGCACACCAATGCCCCCACCCCCACCACCATTAAAGAATTTCTGCTCCCCTTGGGGGTCAGAAAGCCCACTTGACGCCAGGGATTTTTTTCGTGCAATTTTTTTCAGGGTGGGGCTTCCTGAAATGGCCACGCCAATGCCCTCAGCACACGGCCACCATTACAGCCTTCATGCCCCCCAGGGGGGGGTAAAAAGCCCACTAGACACCAGGATTATTTTGGGGCAAATCTGAATTAGGGTGGCGGTGCCCAAAATGGGCATGCCCATGCCCCCAACCCCTCCCCCGCAAAAATTACAGCCTTTCTGTCCCCCTGGGGGGCAGATGGGGCAGTAGCCCCCAATATGCCCCCCGGGTGGGCAAGAAGCCCACTAGACACCAGGGATTTGTTTGGGCAAAATATTATTAGGGTGGGGGCATTGGCATTCCCGTTTTGGCAACCCCCACCCTAAGTAAAATGTGCTAAAAAATCCCTGGTGTCTAGTAGGCTTTTTGCCCCCCCCTGGGGGGCAGATAGGGGAATTAGCCCCAATCTGCACCCCTGGGGGGAGGCAAATAGCCCACTAGTCACCAGTGAGTTTTTTGGGGCAAATTTGAATTAGGATCGGGCTGCCCAAAACAGGCATGTACATGCCCCAACCTCTCCCCCACAAAAATTGCAGCCTTACTGCCCCACTTGGGAAACAGATGGGGCAGTAGCCCCCAATCTGCCCCCCAGGGGTCAAAAAGCCAACTAGACCCCAGGGATTTTTAAGGGAAATATTTTATTCGGTGGAGGCATTGGAATGCCCATTTTTGGCAACTCCCACCCTCATTAAAATTTGCTCAAAAAAATCCCTGGTGTCTAGTAGACTTTCTGTCCTCCCCGGGGGGCAGATGGGGGCATTCACCCCTAATCTGCCCCCTGAGGGGGGAAAAAAGCCCAGTAGATGCCAGGGATTTTTTGGGCAAATGTTAATTAGGGTGGGGGCATTGGCATGCCCGTTTTGGGCAGCCCCCACCCTAATTAAAATTTGCCCCAAAAAACTCCCTGGCGTCTAGTGGACTTTCAGCTCCCCCTGGGAGGCAGATATGCATTAGCCCCTACTCTGTCCCGCCGGGGGTGGAAAAAAGCCCTGTAGACGATAGGGTTTTTTTAGGGGCAAATTTAAATACGAGTGGGACAGCCCAAAACAGGCATGTCCATGCCCCCACCCCCTCCCACACAAAAATCGCAGCCTTCCTGTCCCCCCTGGGGAGCAGATGGGGCAGTAGCCCCCAATCTGCCCCCCCGGGGGGGCAAAAAACCCATTAGACACCAGGGGTTTTGTGGGGACATTTTTTATTATGGTAGGGGCATTGGCATGCCCATTTTTGGCAACTCCACCCTAATTAAAATTTGCCCAAAAAACTCCCTGGCGTCTAGTGGACTTTCAGCCCCCCTTGGGGACAGATGGGGCCATTAGCCCTCAATGTGCCCCACCGGGGAGGCAAAAAGCCCACTAGACGCAGTAGTTTTTTGGCGGGGAAATTCTAATTAGAGTGGGGTTGCCCAAAAATCACATGCCCATGCCCCCAACCCCTCCCCCACAAAAATTACAACCTTCCTATCCCCCTGGTGTAGTGTAGTTCCTATATTCCCAATAGGCTCTGTGCATTGAAATAATATATCCTATGGATTAGACGTAGGACTGAGGTCGACTAGGTCTCTATCGAATATATTAAAATTAATAGTGAATGCCAGCTAACGCAGAGGTCACTAGAAAATACTGACAACCGCATAAACATGACAACTTTGTTTACCAAGAATAAGAAATGTATCTCTAGAGTCGCGGAAACAATAGATAAGTATTTCACCAAGTCACTCATGCATGCTTTGTTTCTACAGAGGTGCAGAGAAATAGAGAGATGGGCGTTTTCAATAAAAGGTTTTATTGAACAGTCTTCTTTCTCATGCAAGTAAAGTGAACTGCAACAATCGTAATGCAGACTGCAAAGTATAAGACGTACAGCAGAACAGTATTATAAAATAATACTGTAAGAGCATTGTATGGTGTCTAAACCATATAAAAATACATACATAATTAACAATGGCTAAAAGTACTCAACTGGTGCTTCTAAAATACACCTACCCCAATGTACTGAACCTAAGTCTAGTGCACGGGAAGGAGTAAGTGTGGTGTAGCATAGGTTTAGTTTTTCTTTGCCAAGAATCTATCCAAGGTTCTAATCAGCTCCATACCTTTAGTTGAGAAGGAGGTCTGGTATCTGAGTCTCGGGACTCGATTTCCCAACACCCCGCAAGTGCCGATTTTCCAAGAAATCGTTGTGACGTTTTGGTACGGGTGGATGTAGCCATGCCTGTATTTGGTCTGCACGGGCTATGTCTAAATAAGGGAATGATTTCTATGCCTATATTAGGGCAATGTGAATTGTACCTATATAAGGGCATGAATTGGGAAAATTCACTTGGATCCTAAAACGCCATACAACACCCACTCCTCTTTAATATGTACTATATTACTAAGTTCTAAACACATAAAACATATCTAAAACATGATGTGTTAAAACCCTCATCCTAAACGGAAAAAAAATGCATTTGAAAAATGGTTGTACACAAAAAAAGCATTTGTGATGTACACATTTCAAATCAATGTTTCATTCAAAGGATATAGATGACATATTTAAAACGTTATCCAAATGAATGATGAAAATACATTCATGAAATGGCTCTTAAATACAGTAGAAAAAAGTCGAGACCATTCCATGACATAATATGTAAATTGTTTGGTTGTGGACAATGTCAAATATTGTCCCTTGGAAGTATTCAAAGATGTCTTGTTCTCTAGGAATAGTTCTACTTTAAGCAGATAACTTTGTGCCAAATAAAAAAAAAAGTTCAATTTTGGAAAAAAGTAAAATCATACACAAATAGAGTTCCAAAGTTAGGAGTTTGTTTTGGAAAGTGAAGGTCGAATTCAGCGTCTCACAGAACACTGTGTGCTAACTTCAAAAGTCAGTGTCATTGTTTGGAGAAAATATCAAATCTTCTAAGCCGGTAAAGAATTCGTCTACTACTGTACGTGAAAGTTGGACTACCTCGTTAAGCAGATCAATTGCACATAGATGAGAAGCATCACCGTCAGCGTCAGCCTCACTAGCAATATTTGAAGAAAATGGTACCTGTGTGCCTGTTGCTCCACGTATCTCAAGTCTGCATTTTGCGTCTGTGAGATCTCAACGAATGCCGTCATCAGATTGGTAGCCACTGGGGACAACACAGTGCATGAACCGTTACCGGTTCAAGCAAAGCATCAACATTCGTTGGCAGGACTGATGGGAGTGTCAGACAGATGTCTAGCACACATTCATCTCCAAATAGCAGGCATCATAGAACAGGTAAGATGCAATCTTGCCAGATTGGTCAGAATGATAGAAACCACATGGTATTTAGATCTCTTAAACGAGCCAATCCCAGAATTTGTATCATGCGCTCATGACACTTCATTGCCAGGAGGGAGTACTCCAAGGTGATCTGGGTGTCGATGGTGTCGATGGTGACTAGCTGCTATAACATCATGCAGACTCCACTGTCGCTCCAGTACAATCGGGCAGAGTTGTTAGCCATTGGGAACAGGGCTAGGGTCTGCTATTGCGATCGGGTGGACCCTTTAACTGGCCCATTTACCTGCGTATGTAATGGCTGGTCAGTAGCTAGACCGACGAAAAACCGTTCTCTAGAAGCTATTACTCTGCCCATACGTAAGTTCATTCCGGATTGTGGCCTCCGGATTTGGAGTTTGAACATGAGGTCGCTGGTCAAACATCACCAGTTTATACATGACCTCATCAAAAAAGAAGACCCCGATCTTTTTTTCCTCACCGAGACCTGGCTCCAGGACTCTGACGTTGCCATCTTGAACCTCACTTTTCCCTCAGAATACACGATCTTTACTCTGAATCGGACAACGAGAGGAGGCGGTATTACCATGGCGGTAAAATCTTGCTTCCCGGCTGAGTGGAAAGCACTTAAGCTACCTGCCTGTGAGAGTGCCCTTTTTAAAATAGCTTTTAGCCATCATTTTACTTTCAGTGGCATTCTTATTTATCGCCCACCAGGCAATGATACAGCCTTCAGATCTGCTCTTGCCGATACCGTAAGTCTCTTAGCGCCCGGATGTGCCAATTTTAACATCATAGGTGACCTTAATATTCACTTTGATAACAGGTCATCCGTAGCCATTAATACCCTACTCGCGGATCTGGAAGCTCTCCAACTGATCCAGCTTGTGTCATCTGCCACTCATATTGGAGGACATATCCTTGATCCATTTTTCACCACGATCGAGAGGATGAAGGTGTCTGACCCGATATCGATAGGATGGACTGATCATCTGCTGGTGGAAGTGTCTTGTCCTATCCATGATAAGCCATTTAAACCGGTGGTTAGACTGGTTCTTAAAAGGCACTGGCACAAGCTTAAATTGGAGGATTTCTACAGGCTACTAGAGCGGAATCCTTTGAGCCCTCTTCTGAGTGTGGAGCATGGCTACCAAATGTTTTCCTCCTGGATCACTGATGCTCTTGATTTCCTCATACCCTTGCGCTGGTCGAAAGGCTATTCTAAAACACCAAGCCCATGGTATAATGAGTCCCTTGCCGAGCAAAAAAAATCTTGCCGGAAGGCGGAGAGGAACTGGAGGAGATCTTATGATCCGGCTCTGAAAACTGCATATTTTGCCCAACTTAGAGCTTATCACAGAGCAATATGTAGAACTCGGGCCGATTTTTATGCTCGGGAATTCCAAGCCAGCACTAATCCCTCCAAATTAATATTTAAGGTCTTAAAAGACCTTACGAATAAGAGAGCCACCTCGGCAGAGATCTGCACCGACTCCCACTGTGAGAATTTGGCAGTTTTTTCTTGGAGAAAGTGCAGAACATATACAGGGGGTTTGACGTGTGTCGGCCGGACCCTGTGTTAGCTGACCCTACTTCCGTGGGTCATGAGACTCTGGCCTTTTTTCCTGACTTGTCTCTGGAGGCTTTTAACAAACTTAGCCTCAAGATCAAATCAGGTTCTCCTCTGGATCCGCTGAAGCCAGCCCTCATTAGTTTGCTCTCTCCGCTGTGCCGTGGTCCGATATTGACTCTTATCAACTTGTCTTTGTCAACCGGAATAGTTCCCTCCTCTTGGAAGCAGGCGGTGGTCACCCCAGTTCTGAAAAAGGCTAATTTAGATCCTCTCTTGCCTGAGAACTACCGCCCCATATCTCTTTTGCCCTGGACTGCTAAAGTCACCGAGGCTCATGTCAATTCCATTTTATCTGACCATCTTGCCCGTAATCAGATACTGGACTCTAGTCAAAATGGCTTCCCCCCTGGACACAGTACCGAGACCGCCCTGCTCCACATTATCGAGCATTTACGCCTGGTGCTTGACTCCGGGCGTACGGCAGCGCTCCTTTTATTAGATCTGAGCGCTGCCTTCGATACTGTGTCCCATTGCATACTGATTCAACGCCTAGAGGAAGCCGGAGTCACGGGAATCGCTCTTCAGTGGTTTCGATCTTTTCTATCAGATCGAACCTTTAAAGTGGCTATACCACCTTGCCAGTCCACTATCCACCCCTTGGATCTGGGAGTCCCACAGGGCTCCTCGTTGAGTCCCACTCTGTTCAACTTATATGTGAAACCGCTGGTGGTGGTCGTCAAACAGTGGGGTTTGACAATGACCTCATATGCTGACGACACACAGCTAGCGGTGACACTGAGTGGAGACCCTGATGTGGAGGCTCCCAGATTCCGAGCTGGACTTGTAGCAGTAGCCAATTGGCTTCGTACCAATTGTTTACAATTGAATGCTACTAAGACTGAAGTGATGGTCCTAGGAAAACATGCTGAGCTATGGGGAGATCAGTGGTGGCCTCCAGAACTGGGTGTTACTCCTATACCGGCAACAGAAGTGAAAAACTTAGGGATCTGGCTGGATCCTGCGCTCACCTTCATTGGGCATACGAAGAAGGTTGCAGCCACATGTTACGGTATACTGCGAGGCATAAGGCCGGTCCTTAAATATTTCGACCCTTCTACTCGGCAGCTCGTAGTCCAAGCCTCTATACTATCTCGGCTGGACTATGGAAGTGCACTGATGTTAGGGGTCAACCAGGCTGAGGTAGCCAGACTCCAGAGGGTGCAAAATGCCGCGGCGCGGGCCGTTGTTGGTCTTACCAGAAACTGCTCTATCTCCGGCACTATTTCTTCTCTCCATTGGTTGCCGGTTAGACAGAGGATTAAGTTTAAAGCACTCTGTCTGGCTTTTAAAATTTTGAAACTTTCTTCCCCACCGGCTCTTGTGAATTTACTCACTCCATACATACCTCTGAGATCTCTTAGATCTGAGGCCTTGCATCTGGCGATCTGCCCTCGGTTTAAACTCTGCAGAATGGGTGGTCGCTCTTTTCGGGTGCTTGCCGCGGGACTATGGAACTCGCTTCCAGTGCACACCCGAGCTCTGAATGATTTATCTATTTTTAGGCGCACTATTAAAACGTTCCTGTTTTCTGCTTCTGAATAGTTTTTCTTTTGTTCTGCATGTTATGTTACAGTACCTGTCTGAGCGCCTGGACGCCCCTTTGCTGGGGTATCAGCGCGCTATAAAAAATATAAATAACATAACAAAATAACATAACTTGACTTGCCATATCGGAGCAGAATGAGTAAAATAGTATTCCTTCTACGAGACCCAAAACGAGACTCAGGCCACCAAACAAAGAGTGCACGAAGTTTGGAAATATGCCTAGGACTGCTTCAAAGGGTGCTAAAAGTCCTGAAAAAATAAATTGTCTTAAATACATGTACAATACCACTCGTATCAGACATGTTTAAGATACGACCTAACATTTCTGAGAAATGTATGGGACAGTTTGTATATAAAAGCGCATGTATCTCTGCAGAAGTGCTTGCAACTTGCAGATCACACGTCTCTTTGGCGAGGTCAGTGGCACCGTTTTTTGTAAAAGAATGGCTTTCAGTCTGCTTAACGTATCAATTCGAATAGAAGAAATATTCTGTGAAGGCCACATTGGTGACTCCCCGTCTGTCTTAGTTTTAGGAAACAATACTTGCATACAGCAAGTGACCCTGGCTGACACACTTACGAGATGGGGGTTCCTGGCAACATGCCACAACAGCTGTGATCATTCAACATAATGTAACTCTCATTAGAAAGCTGCCTTAAAATGGGATCTATCACTGCAGCTGGAGAACCTTGCAGGCGGCAGGATAAGCTTTTCGTGCAATCATTGTAAGTGTAAGTTAATACCCTGTCATAAGGGTGAACCACTTAGTGTGTTTTCACAAGTCGTACCACTAAGAAACACTTCTTATCCTCCACTCCAACATTTGTGTGTGCAAGGTAAATCCCAGGATGTCTTGATGTATTCTCTACCCAACCTTTCATATACGCCCGCTGGTATATGTTTTAAACAATACTGAAAATGGAAAATCGTCACAGGCAGAGTGATTGTACCATGTATTATCCATTCTGTCGCTGGATTCTCAGAAACAGTTAATGGTAATCTGTCCAGTTTGTCAGTGCTGTGGTAAATAAATAATTAATTACCGGTTCTATTTTTGACTGGATACAATATAAACAGATAGCTCAATAAATAAGAGTCAAGATACGAGGTAGCTGGAGTATACAGGCTTTAATCAGGCATAAAAGGACTGGAACAGGACAGCCTGCATGGGAATGGGATGGCAGGGCCCGGCAGCTGCCGGGGCAGGATCTGGGAATGGCTAGCAAACTTTAATAACAGTGCACGATATATATAGTTAAACAAAATACATTGTATTCAATACAGTAGGCGTAGCAGTAGGCGGAGTTTGTAGCAGTCGCGAAAGATAAGGCATAAAGTGGGTGTAACAAGAGGTGTGTACAGGGCGTATACATAGACATGTGATACAAACGTAACAGAATATGTCATAAACGGGGCGGAAACATGGAGGGGGCTACCTGAGCAGCTGGGACCTCTAACCTAGTGGTGCGCGCAAACTGACAATGACGTGTTACTAGGGAGAACTGGGGGGCTATGACTTCTGCGCTAGAAGAGGAGACTAAAGTCTGGAGTGTCAGAGCGACATGTACCTAAAGCCTATCTAGTATCTAGTGTTTAGAGAACATGTTGATAGAATCCAAAAGTTATCAGGGCAAAGGCTAACAGACATTAAGACTGGTGCATGCATAATTCTACATGTAGTGTGTGTGCGATTAATATTCTTATGAATATTAATACAGTATTTCTCTTTCATGGAGACATAAAGGCTAGACCATGACGGAAACTATTGATGCGATTCAGTAGCTTAGGAATGCAGAGAAGGAGGGCTGGACTGATAACTAGAATCATAACATACTCTTGGCAGACTGGGAGGCAGAGCCAGGCCGAGCCGGGCACTGCGAGGCATGAAAGTAAGTGAAGGGTCAGGGATACAGGTGGGGGCTGTATCGCTCCTCGGAGAGGGTTCAGGAAACAGGAGCTGAATCTGAGTCCGGGCCCTTTTGAGGCCTAGAAACGGGGATAATTCAATGAATTAACGTGCACACTGTGAAACGTGGCAACGTAGCTTTACATAGGCCTGATATTCGTTATATTCACGAAAACTGGAAACTGGCATACTAGAGATGGACACGACTGTAATTGCGTCTTTAATTGATTAGAGGGGAATACATGCATATCGATCATGCACATATGACATAAGATGGGGAACACGTAGGCACATATAACATGGCAAAATTTACTTTTCCACATTCCCTCCTTGTGCCCTACGTTTCCATCAGGAAACATCAATATTCATGATACCATCTATTATTTCATATAGCATCATTTGCTCGTCTCGAATTGTCTTGGAACGGGATTTAGGACTAGGAATACAAGAGGTAGCACACATGCCGCAAATCGCAGGGCCACATTGTATACAGAGGCAGCAACTGAAAATGATCATTACTGCGATACCTAGAAATGACAATACTTTCCATCCCCAAGCAGATATGATACTCCAGAGCCAACCGGACCATGTCCAGGTGCCTGGATTCTGGTGTAACTGATGGGCAATTTTGTGAAGTCTGGTTATAGCTGAATAAACAGACGGCGCGTTATTAGGAATGAAAATGCAGCAACTAGATCCGATGACTCTACATGCTCCTCCTCTATCGGCCAGTATGACGTCAAGAACGAGACGATTTTGGAGCACGACAAATCTCATAGCAGATTGCTCTTCGGTTAAGTTACCTAGAGCAGAAGTAGTCTCATTCACTACTGCTTCAAGGGTTCTGGTTAACCTACGTATTAACTTACTATTCTGGACAGGGCCTATAAAAAAGAAGAAACCTTTATTAAAGTCTTGATACTGTTCTAGAGTAGTTTCAGTTTGATCGACAATTGGGGACTCAATCTCCCTTCTATGTCTGATGTGTACTAGATGTGTGTTTCTATGATAATCAGATGGGGCTAGGAAAACTGGTGGCAGTAGGAAGGCAATGTAACATGTTCCATCCCAATCGAGGGGCAGACGAACATATGCGGTCTGACCACAAACAAAATAAGAATGACGTGAGGCTTTGAAGATAGATTTCCCACTGTCACTATACTCGACAGTAGTAGTACAATCACTATGTCCTACATGTGCGGAACCATTATTTCAGACATATAATTCGCCTTTTACTGGTAGTACTGAAATAGCAGGTAAGTCTGGAGTAGTATCAGACTGAACATTCAGGACCATAAAATTCGAAGAATAATTACCTAAATTATAAACTTCATTTTCTAGATCTAACCCTGTTCTATGGGAGAGACCTTGCTTGTCTGGAAAACATGTTCTATTCAGAAGGGACATATCATTGGAGGATGACGTTAACGTGGACCATGCTCCACATGAACCATTATGTGAAAACGGATAAGGAAAGAGTGGCAGAACTCCCTTCGGTGTCTGGAAAGGGGGGAGTCGACCACACACCCAACAATTAGTGGCATTGCTGGTCTGGTGTGAATAGTGTAACATTCTGATAAATGTATTATTTCGCATAGCAAGACGATAGGATAACTCGTGAGGAGGCAGATCACTAAATGTGTGCTCTACTGTGGCATTAGAAAACTTATTTACATGAGAAATTGGAAAACATAAATGTAATGCATAACTTGTGCAGGTAACCATCAAACTTAGAAACAATAGAAAACTTAGAAAAACGATACATCTGATAGAGTTTTGACTAACTCTCTCACTATGGGGGTCTATCTCATACATGTCAGATACCTGTCTAACCGTTTCACCCGAGAGGGACTTAGACAATTAAACTGGCTGACTTATTTTACTAGACCGGAGTTTTAACTTATACTCCTGCTGCGGAGTTTTCTCTAACAGAGGAACTTTCAGTTCGGGATTTAGATTAATGTCTGGTTTAGAGTCTGGTTTCAGGCAGTCTTTAAAAATGGAACAGTCTTTAGAAATGTCATTAAAAGTCTTTTTCCGGACTCCATGAAATTTCTTGATATGCGACAGATGGACCCAACCCTTGCGGCCTTCCAACTTCACGGCCGTGCGGGTGGTCAGAAGGACTAGTCTCGGCTCCTTCCAGCGAGGCTCCAGCGGACTTGAACGATCAAAGTTCCTGACCAGTACTAGGTCACCTGGGATGACCTCATGCGGTTTCACTTCGGTATTATCTGGAAATGCAGCGGCAACCTGTGAACGACAAGAGTGTAGGGCAGACATCAAGGAAGCTAGGTAATCTGTCAACATATTACTGGAAACATCTGTAATACTGCGGGGTCTAGGTGTACCCCACATGTTTGGGGGGCGGCCGAATACGACCTCATAAGGGGACAGACCTGATCTGGAATGTGCGACCATTCTCATGTAGAATAAAGCAACTGGCAGGGCAACTAGCCAGTCTACACCTTTCTCTTTACACGTCTTGGCAATACGGATTTTCAAGGTCTGATTATGTCTCTCTACGAGACCGGCTGCTTCAGGATGGCGTACACAATGGAACTTCCACTGGTACCCTAACAAAAGGGAAACATGTTTCATTAGCTCAGATGAGAATGGCTGGCCGTTATCAGAATACACGACCCTAGGGAGTCCATAACGGGGGAAGAATTCACGAACCAACTGCTTGGCAGTGGTCGCTGCTGTGTAATCTGGAACTGGATATGCTTCTGTCCACCTGGACAAAGCGCATACAACTACGAGGACATACTTGAAACCTCGACATCGCTCCATCTGGATATAATCCATCTGGAGGACTTCAAAAGGGTGGTCAGGAGGCTGGAATCCACCTTGTTCCACCGGGACACTTTTACCTGGATTGAACTGGCAACATATCATACAAGTACGGACTTTCTGCTTGGCTGCAGCTCGTAAGTGCTTGTTGAACCAAAGGTTCTGAATACTGTCTAACATGGCTTTTTCTCCTAAATGTGCTGGACTATGTGCGGTATTGATAATGACTTGAACCATAGAGTTGGGGAGAAACCATGTGGCTTTTCCCTTCGTCACCCATCCTTGATCTGTCTGGACCCCTCCTTGTTCGGACCATTTCTTGATTTCTTCAGGAGTAGCATGTAACTGTATGTCTATGACATCTTGTGTAGGGTCCTTAACTGTCATACAAGTAGTCGGATCTGGAGTGAGTGTCTGTGTCTTGTTAACTGGAATGTCTGGTGTCTGAGCTGTAAGCTTGGCTGTTCGATCTGCTAGATCGTTACCTTGGGAAATGATGTCAGTAATTTTCGTATGTGCCTTGCACTTCATGATAGCGATAGCTGTCGGTAAATGTATTGCATCTAACAGAGCTTGAATGAGGAGACCATGCTGAATCTTGGTTCCATGAGAAGTCATGAAACCTCTCTCCTGCCAGAGTACTCCGAAGTCGTGTACAACTCCGAATGCGTAACGTGAATCTGTATATATGTTTACTTTCAGGTTCTTGGCACGTATGCAGGCTTGGGTCAGAGCAACTAGCTCTGCTGCTTGAGCAGACAGGATGTCAATACGGTGTGTCTCTATAACTTCAGTTTCAGTAGTCACTGCATACGCGGCTACTAGTTCTCCTGTACTTGTTCTCATACATGAACCATCCACATAAAGTGTCAGGTCGGGATCTGGTAATGCAATATCTGTCAAATCTTGTCTTGGCTTTGTCATGGTGTTAACAACTTCCACACAGTCCTGTGTGGCAGGATTGGAAGTAACTGACGGTAACAGTGTAGCGGGATTCAGAATGTTGCAGCGTCTGATTTCTATGTGTGGCTGGAACAGTGTCAGTTCATAACCTGTTAAACGTGCAATAGTCAAGTGCTGGGTCTGTGTTCGGTTTAAAAGAACTTCCACGGAATGTGGAACTTGTACTGTCAGGGAGTGTCCTAACACTATGGAATCAATTTGTCTGATAGCTAGAGCTGTGGCTGCAACTGACTTGAGGCACGCAGGCAGAGCCTGGGCTACTGGATCTAATGTGCTCGAAAAATAAGCACAAGGCTTGTATTGTCCTGCTTGATCTTGTGTGAGAACAGATAATGCAGTACCATCACGTTCTGTGACAAAAAGTGTAAAAGGCTTACTGTAGTTCGGTGTTGCTAGAACAGGTGCTTGGAATAAGGCTTTCTTTAATTCATTAAAACTAAGTGTATGTTCAGATGTCCAAGGGAGGACAGTCGATACGGCTGCCTCCTGTGTCGTCAACTGTATCAGTGGCTTTGCTAGAAATGCATACTGAGGAATCCATTGTCTGCAGTAAGAAGTAAGGCCGATAAAAGCACGTACCTCCTTCTGTGTCTTGGGCTGTGGAAGACTCGCTATTAACTGGATACGGTCTGGTGTCAACTGCCTACCCCACTTGGACAGTAAGTGGCCTAAGTAGATCACTTGCTGGACACAGAATTGAAGCTTCGAAGGGGACACCTTGTGCCCCATCTCGGCCAGGAAATACAGAACTGCAAGTGACGCTCGCTCGCAATCAAGTTCAGAACGGGCTGTGATCAGTAGATCATCGACATACTGGAGCAGGGCAGTGTCAGCTGGCATGTGAATATTGTCTAGTTGTCTCTTAAGTGCTTGACTGTAAATACTAGGACTTTCTGTGAAACCTTGAGGAGCTCGTGTGAATTTATAGCTCCTTCCATTTAAACAAAAACCGAAAAGGTACTGGCTGTCTGGATGAATGGGAACACTGAAAAATGCATTCTTGAGGTCGATTACAGTAAAAAATGTAGCTTCGGGATCAATAGCTGTCAATAAGGATGAAATATCTGGGACTACTGGATACTGGGGTATGATACATTTATTAAGTTCTCGAAGGTCAATCACTAATCGATATACTGGAGGTGCATTTGGATCAGTACGTTTCATGACTGGAATGATAGGAGAATTACATACATTGGAGTCAGTTTCTACAACCACTCCTTGAGCAATAAGCTCGACAATAATTTTGGATAAGGCTGCTACAGCCTCAGGTGGCAATCTGTACTGTCTGATCCGTGGCAGGACTATACCTTGCTTGAGAGTCACACGATGGGGTGTGATTTGCATAAAACCTACATCAGTTGGACCTTGCGCCCATAAATGCTGTGGTACATTGGACAATCTTGGATCAAAATCTCGTAATACATAGTGACCTTTAAAGTCTCTTAAGAACAAACGGATTCCTTCTGGGGAACAGCAAATAACTGCACCTAATTCTTTTAATGTCTTGATGCCTAACAAATTTTCTGGACATGATTTCGTAAGTAATAAATCAGTAGTTCGGGACAATGGACCAACTTCTAGAGTAACTGGCTTTGATATCTCGTTTACAATAGGCTTTCCTGAAAATCCAAGGGAAACATTTCTAGAGCCTGAGAGCGGAGCCCCTGGAACCTCGTCATGACTGATAGTAGTCCTACTTGCCCCTGTATCAATCAGAAACTTTCTGTCTTTTCCTAATACTTGACTGTGTACATAGGGACCCTCTTGATCTACAGGTATCTCGATGAGAGGCAAGCCTACCTCCCTCTCTAGGCTGTTTCATGAATACGGTTGATACTCTGGATACTCTGTCTGGGCATACTGGTACATCTGCTGTGTAACATGCTGTGTTGCAGCGATAGGCTGCGGTGCTGGAGCTGTCTGTTGTGCATTCTGTGGTGACTGTGAAGTCTGTGAAACTTGTTCTTGTCTAGGCGGACGTGGTCTTTCTTTAGTTTTACCAGTTGCTATGTTATGTTTCAGAACTGCACACTCGTTTATAAAATGACCTGGCTGTTTACAATAATTGCATGTCCCTTTAACGGGAGCTGTAGGATGACTGGCTTGATTCGGACCCCTCTTCTGACTGTCTTGTGGAACAGATTGTGCAACTAGTACTTTCATTTTCGTGTCTTTCATACGTCTTCTTTCGTGTTCTTGCTCTTCCCTGATTCTGTTCTGGTGATACTGGAGCATCTGTAACATTTGTGACGGGGTACTAGCTTGCCAGGTACTTTCGACTTTCAAAACTCGATTTTTAACTTGTGGACTTGAATTCTCGACTAGTTTGGTAACAAAAAGATGAGGGTATGACTCGCTACCTGTCTTTAAACCACTGTTGATAATGAAACATTTCTCAAATCTAGAATAAAAATCACTAGTATCCTCATCCTGTTTCTGTTTGCATGCTGAGATTGCATCCCAATCTTCCTTTTTCGTGGCTAATAATCTTGGCAAAACCTGAATCAATAACTCGGGCAATTCTTTACATTTGTCCCCAAGACCGGTACCGGGTACTCGTATTTTATCTTCAGCTTCTAGAGCTGTCCAATCAATCTTTTTCTCTCCCACCTCCCATTCTTTTTCCTTGAGTTTTTCATATACCCCTGCGGGCAACAGGACCTTTAACATTTTAATAATATCTGGATACGTGTATTCTCCCATACGGAGCATGTCTTTTAATTCTCGATGGAACCCTGCTGGATCATTGTCGTGACAGGGAATTAATTTCTTCATCTCTAAGAGTTCCATCTTTGTGATAGGGGTGTAAACAAATACTCGTTGCATTTCACCACCCGCTGTCCTAACTGGGTGTACTTCTCGTAACGGATGCTGTCTATCTATGTAAAATGATTTACTTTCTGGAGGTGAGACATGACCAAAATGCGGATTCAGAAACGTTCTATATTTGTGGCGCTGTTCTAGAATGACGCTAATTAAATCAGTACCTAAACCTTTCCATTTATACTGGAGTAACTCGTTCAGAACATCATGTAACGGACCTGGATCAGAATGCTGACCCTCATACAGTGTAATGAGGTGCTGGATCATATACATACCCACCAGTCGCTGCTCGGCTGGGGGCAGTTTCAGAAACATTTGTGCCACTATTTCGTCTGGAAAAGTGGTAGAATCAGTAGTCCATCTGACTGCTGATCGGGCTAGTTCTTGTTCATGCATGGTACTGAGTTCACTATAACCGATTCGTGATTTCAGAATGTGATCGGTGGCTTGGAATACTTGTTCAAGAGAACCTTGTTCTGGTGCTGGAAGAGGAAAAACTTTCTTGTGTTCTAGGCGTGAATGTCGGTCGGGGAGTCTAGTTCTACCTACATACGCTATTCTGGCGGTATTCTCATCTTCTACTTCTTCAGTATCAGTGTTGTCTTCTTTCTCGCTTACTTGTGCTGCTTTACGATTGTCGTGTAACCTTATTATTTCCTTACGAATTTTCTTGTAAATACTCTCTATACTACTGAGTGTCTTGTGTCTACCCTCGGCTATATTATCACTCCACCTTGTCAGAACTTTCATTTCGGTCGGATCTTTAGTCGGACAATCTTGTTCCCTTATTAAACAATTGATTAAAAATTTTAATAGCATGAGCTGAGTCTCAGCTTTCCTTAGAGACATGATTTCGCCAATACTTTCTGGATCGTCTCCTGTACGGATGAAACGATATATTCTGTCTAGATCTTCTTTCATATTCGGTAGGGTGTCCAAATACTCGGTCACCCGTCTTACGCGCAATGAATATATAACCATATTATCATCGCCTGGGACTGGATCATAACGGCATTCGGTAAGAGCTCGCTTGATATCTGCAACGGACTGATATTTGGGCGTACGCTGTAACGCACGTTCATGTAACTCGACTAACGTTACACGTTTGTGTGGCGGCGGGGTACCAGGAGGACCTCCCCCCGCGGCCCCTAAACTGGAATCGTCGACTGATACTCTTCGTGCTGGCAGAGTGACCGATGTAGCGGGAACTTGTACTATGGGCTGGACCGGGGGTACCGTAACAGGTGCTGTAACAGGTGCCCCGGTGGCTGGAAGAACAGGAATTACATTATTTACAGGAGCTGGCGGAGCAGGATTTGCATATTCTGGGACTGTGTCGTCCAAATAGGACGAGAGAAAAATATCAGCTGCGGTCGGTTTGTGACGTAGCTTAATCGGAACTAATGGCGGCGGAAAATTACATGGTGCTTCCGGGGTTGCTTTCGGCAAGCCCTCAGCAAGAAGAGTATACATACCCTTAATGAGGGCATTTCTCTGTCTGTCTGACTGTTCGGCTTTAACTCGTTCACCTACTTCGATTAATTCCCTTTCTTGGGCTCTTTCTGAGGATTCTCTACTTAACTCAGACTTTCTGATTTCTTTCTCTGTTCTTTTGTGAGATTCTTTGCGCCATAACTCGATGGCATCTTTCTGGGACTGTCTGGATTTCTTTTTCCATAATGCTTCTTCTACTCGCATGATGCACTCGGCATCCCACGTACCTGATACAGGCCATCTATATTTCTCTTCTAATTCCTTGGTGTACTCTACCCATAAATCTAGATATAATATGGCACTTATGCCATGTTTATGATACATAAAATGACCTGGACTGTCCCTAGGCGGGACAGGAAGTGCTTCCTCGAGCAGACCTTTTCTAGTTTTTAACTGACGTAACTTCGAGAACAGAGGCATAACTAGGCTAGAGTCTGGACACAGTACAATACACGATAAACACAATAATAACTTTAAGAAAACAAATCACTCATACCACGACGTTGAAAACACATGAAATAACATTTAAAATAACAGTTCGGACAGAATACTACCTGAAATACTGAGAACAGAACACATGAATTTCTCGAGAACAGAACTTACTGGACTGACTAGATGCACTGCTAAAACAGTACAAAACTTACCGGTCTCATAAAGAGACACGTCAGGACCCGCATCCACCTAGGTGAACACTTCGTGTTGGATCTGTGTACCCAAACCCACGGACCAGAGACAAATTAATTGACCCTGTCTAGATACTACCCCAGCAACGGTACTCACCGGGCAGCAAGAACGGAAGGCCTCGGACTGGACTGGACTGCTACGACGACGGACGGACGAACTTCGGACTTCAGTTACAGGTGGGCCTCCGGATACCTCGGACCTTGGACTCTCGGCTTGGGCTCTGGTCGGGACTCGCCGCGTTCCTCCACCGCCTCGTCTGGATGCTGGACCGCAACCTCCGTCTCCTCCGTGGGCCTGAGGGATACTTGAAGCAGAAATATCTGCACGTGCACGGTATGGTTCCGTCACGGCTGCAGAGGATCAGGGGGCCTGCGTGGCTTCTCCGGCGCGTGGGGAAAGGGCAAGTCCCTATTCGGGCGCCATTATGTGGTAAATAAATAATTAATTACCGGTTCTATTTTTGACTGGATACAATATAAACAGATAGCTCAATAAATAAGAGTCAAGATACGAGGTAGCTGGAGTATACAGGCTTTAATCAGGCATAAAAGGACTGGAACAGGACAGCCTGCATGGGAATGGGATGGCAGGGCCCGGCAGCTGCCGGGGCAGGATCTGGGAATGGCTAGCAAACTTTAATAACAGTGCACGATATATATAGTTAAACAAAATACATTGTATTCAATACAGTAGGCGGAGTTTGTAGCAGTCGCGAAAGATAAGGCATAAAGTGGGTGTAACAAGAGGTGTGTACAGGGCGTATACATAGACATGTGATACAAACGTAACAGAATATGTCATAAACGGGGCGGAAACATGGAGGGGGCTACCTGAGCAGCTGGGACCTCTAACCTAGTGGTGCGCGCAAACTGACAATGACGTGTTACTAGGGAGAACTGGGGGGCTATGACTTCTGCGCTAGAAGAGGAGACTAAAGTCTGGAGTGTCAGAGCGACATGTACCTAAAGCCTATCTAGTATCTAGTGTTTAGAGAACATGTTGATAGAATCCAAAAGTTATCAGGGCAAAGGCTAACAGACATTAAGACTGGTGCATGCATAATTCTACATGTAGTGTGTGTGCGATTAATATTCTTATGAATATTAATACAGTATTTCTCTTTCATGGAGACATAAAGGCTAGACCATGACGGAAACTATTGATGCGATTCAGTAGCTTAGGAATGCAGAGAAGGAGGGCTGGACTGATAACTAGAATCATAACATACTCTTGGCAGACTGGGAGGCAGAGCCAGGCCGAGCCGGGCACTGCGAGGCATGAAAGTAAGTGAAGGGTCAGGGATACAGGTGGGGGCTGTATCGCTCCTCGGAGAGGGTTCAGGAAACAGGAGCTGAATCTGAGTCCGGGCCCTTTTGAGGCCTAGAAACGGGGATAATTCAATGAATTAACGTGCACACTGTGAAACGTGGCAACGTAGCTTTACATAGGCCTGATATTCGTTATATTCACGAAAACTGGAAACTGGCATACTAGAGATGGACACGACTGTAATTGCGTCTTTAATTGATTAGAGGGGAATACATGCATATCGATCATGCACATATGACATAAGATGGGGAACACGTAGGCACATATAACATGGCAAAATTTACTTTTCCACAGTGCTCAGCACTGAATAGTCTGCTCCTCTCTGTGCAAAAGTGATTTGTTTATCTGTAAGGTTAAACTCAGAAAAAAATGACGTGATGTTGATTAGACGCCATGGCACATAGCCAGAACAAAGGTTTTGCAACGGCCAGCCCAAAAGCATTATAGAACGCTATTGTGACTGACCATGCTGTAACATGTCCAAGTCCTGTTCCATATGTCAATGGCAGATGACTGTCCAAAGAATATATTCTGGATGACAGAGTCGTTAACCCATTGTCAACCACAGAGAGAGATTTCTCTTAAGTAATACGATCAATTTTTCGTATCCGTTCTGCAGTCTCTGCTTGCATTGTTTTCCATGCTTCATTATACATGGCATAGATACCGGCATATATAAAACGCTTATGACGTGGTTTCACAGGTCCCTATAAGAAGTCCCTTAAATCAACGCCATCTTTAAGTAAAGATAAGTGTTGTTTTGCTTCCTTTAATGTAGATTTTTGAAGCCACTCAAGGCACAGTTTTCCCACACTGTATGATGTTGCTATCCCTGGATGTTGTCTCTGGACGTATCTTGGATCTGGCCTAGTGAATGTGAACCTGTGTGTATTATTCAGGAATCTATCTTGACAGTTATTTGTGTCTGTGGGCCAGAATAACCATTTTTTCCAATCAGGATCTGTTCTGTTGTTAAGTATAATAGTTTTTACGTCGACCACCCCCTCTGAAATGTTACTGCTTTCAGGTGTAGGTGTAGGTACTGATGGTTTGTTTAAATCTTTTGTCTTAGCTAATCCAAGACAAGATATCTGTTGAACAGTGTCATTCAAAAAGATTATTTGTTCTGGGATAATGCAGGTTCTAAATAAAGCTTCTAAGTCCTGCACCTGCCAGTCTTTTGTTCCCCAGACAGTTTTTGTCTCAATAGTGTCTTTCCAAAAGTCAAAACCTAAGTAGACAGCTGAGCATAAAAGGCCGAAGAATAAATTTGCTTTGTATTTGTCAACATACTTTTCATTCCAGTCCTATTAACATTTTTAAAGTAAAATGATTCTGGATTAGAAATATTAAAGTCTGAAAAGAACGGAAATTTATCATAAAACGTTCTTGAGCTACCTTTTGGTGGTGTTCGACAATGTTCCCATTGGGAATAAGTAAAAACATTTCTAGGGTTTGCAGATCTATGCAAGAAATGATAACCATAGTGATCATAACAGTACGTATATTTGTTCATAATCTGATGAACCAATCAATCAATCAACATATTTATATAGCGTGCTACTCACCCGTGAGGGTCTCAAGGCGCTGAGAAGGGGTGGGGGGCTGCTGCTCGAAGAGCCAGGTCTTGAGGTGTTTCCAGAAGGTGAGATGGTCCTGGGTCATACGTAGGTGTGCGGGGAGGGAGTTCCATGTTTTGGCTGCCAGGTAGGAGAACGATCTTCCTCCGGTGGTGGTTCTTCGAATCTGGTGTCGAGGGCGAGGTTGGCTGAGCGGAGCTGGCAGGTGGGAGTGTAGAACGAGAGGCGGTTGTTGAGTTATTCTGGGCCCATGTCGTGGAGCACTTTGTGTGCGTGGGTGAGGAGCCTGAACGTGATCCTCTTGTTGATGGGGAGCCAGTGCAGGTTTTTGAGGTGGGTGGATATGTGACTATGGCGAGGGATGTCGAGGATGAGCCGCGCGGAGGCGTTCTGTATGCGTTGTAGTCCTTTCTGAAGTTTGGCGGTAGTTCCTGTGTATAGGGCATTTCCGTAATCCAGGCAGCTGGTGACGAGGGCCTGGGTGACCGAACCTTCTAAGTATTCATGATTTGTAAATTTTGCAGACATTTCTAAGTCTGACATCATATTATTAACCGTCTCAAAGTCCCAATCATCAGAAAATGTGCTGGGTGAAACAAAATCACACAAGGAAACCTTGAATTGGTGTGGTCTTCAACAGCTCCGCCGGACCAAGAATGACATATTCAGTTCTGTCCCAAGCTATACCACCTGGTATAGGAATGGCTGTGATGTTTACTGCTGACAAGTCTCTGTTCACGATGAGATGATTAATGCGGTTTGAGGAGTAAGTTGATGTTCTTTCTTACTTTGCCCTTTGTGCTATATTTCCCACTGATCAGCATTCCCAAGGGAAATACCATAGTCAACCATAGTAGAATAAAAAGTACACCTAAGACAATCCATACTTCAACCCATGGTGAAACCAGATATGTATTTTCCAGTTGTTGAAAGAGATCTGTTATTTGTTTTTTGATTTTTTTTTTAGCTGGCCGCGTTTCAGGTTCACTTGGGTCCTCGGAAAACGTATAAAAGTTAATGAAATAGCCAGAGGCAGTTTTGTCAATTGTAGGGATTGCTTCCAGATTCGATGATATCCATGGAATCACATGATCACTTGTCATATTAGTATACTCGGATGCTTAACGTCCGATGGATTTAGGCCCAGATGTCTGTACTGGGGTGAATGTATGACATTGTTCTGCATTCTGTCCATCAATTGTTGTTTTTGCATTTGTCACCCCGAGTGGGATGGGTATGCTCAGACGTGAGTCCCATGCTCTCCACACCACTGGAGTCAAGCTATCCTGGCTGAAGACGGCTGATTGCCAGAAACCGGTCCTAGGATGCTTGATTCTGGTCCAGGAAAGACATGGCTTGGCAGTTCAGGCTGGACTGTTCCCATGAGGCACAGACTCAAGGCTGATTTGCATATGGCCATGTCTGAACTGGGGTGGTGTGCGGTGCAAAAAAACAATGGATTTAGGCCCAGATCTCTGTACTGGGGTGAATGTATGACATGTTTCTGCAATCTGTCCATCAATTGTTGTTTTTGCATTTGTCACCCCGAGTGGGATGGATATGCTCAGACGTGAGTCCCATGCTCTCCACACCACTGGAGTCAAGCTATCCTGGCTGAAGACGGCTGATTGCCAGAAACCGGTCCTAGGATGCTTGATTCCAGTCTAGGAAAGACATGGCTTGGCAGTTCAGGCTGGACTGTTCCCATGAGGCACAGGGTCAAGGCTGATTTGCATATGGCCATGTCTGAACTGGGGTGGTGTAGAGTGCAAAAAAATGATGGATTTAGGCCCAGATCTCTGTACTGGGGTGAATGTATGACATTGTTCTGCATTCTGTCCATCAATTGTTGTTTTTGCTATATCATTGTAGACAGGTGTTTCTTGACGAACTGTTATTTGGGTCTCAAGAGGCACAAGTTCCACGGCTTTGTTACAAAGTCCTTTGTTCTGTGCGGCAGAGTCTTCAAAAGTTATCAGTCTCTCAGTCTGAACCTCTTGGATTGTAGCCAGATTCGGGTGTCTGCTACATCATTGGAGTCCACTCTGCGCTACCACTTAGGATTGGCCACGTGATGTGGTTTTACCAGGTCGATGGATACAAACCTGTTCTCCTTTCTTCCAGCAAGGGGTGGCAGTAATACTGTTCTTGATACGTGACCTGCTAAAACAGGTACTGGTTGTCTGTATGAAGGCCGAAATTCCTTCTTGTCTGCAATCTTTTCTCTGACTAGATCCCCATTCTTTGGAATCCAGGCAGGCCTTGCTGAGACGGGTGGTTTTTCTTCAGTGGTCGTTGTCTTCAGGAATACGCTGCTTTGACTTTTTCTTGTTTTATGTAAGTACTGCAAAACAGCCAAACGGTCTTTGATAACAAAAGGTTTTTTTCTACCACTGAAGTGTGACGATCAAGGTCCTGGACAATCATTCTAGTTCCAAAAAGGATTTCATATGGAGTGATTCTCGCTAGAGAACTTCTTGGCAGATTGTTAAGACTACGTTGGACACTTATTAGATGTTTGACCCACCCGTCACCCCAGCCTAGTACCCTAGTTGTTACAGATTGCTTTATGTCCCATTTTTTTCTCTCCACCACTGAACTTCCCTCAGGATGGAATGGACTAGAATACCGCAATGCAACACCCAGATTGGCCAGGGGCTCCTTGTAAGCTTTTGAGCTAAACGCAGGACCCTGGTCAGAATGTAGCGTGCCGACTGCGTATGTGCCGATAGAATTGCAAATCTTTTATAACAGTTCAGGCGTCAGCCGAGCACTGGGGCCACATCCAAATGAATCTTGAGCATGAATCCACTGCGACCATGATATATTTATAGTTACCATCCCTCTGTAAGGGACCACAGTGATCCAGGTAAACACAAGCTAATGGTTTAACTGAAATTAACAGGGGCGTCTGCGCCAGGTGTTTCACTGTAGAGACTTTCTTATTTTGGCAGATTATATATTCCAAAACAAATGTTTCTGGTCTGTTTCCTCATGCGCGGCCATCAGTTTCGCTGCTTTAATAATGATACTGTAGCAGAAACACTTGCATATGTAGAGGCGAGCCCTTCATGTGCTGCTAAAATTATTCCTAATCTATGTTCCATGTTTGAAATTACTCTATCCGCCACGCCAGGGATTTTAGCAAATGCAACATTATTTGCATCAGTTATGTACGAGTATTTGAGACGAAATCCTTTTGGTAATGTTTTACCACTGTCTTTGCTTGAAGCATTGACAGCTACGGAAGCGGTTTGCACAGCTGCCTTCGCGGCTTCATCAGCCAATGAATTCCCTGCAACGTGAACGCCATTATGTTGATGACTCAGTGTATGGATCACGTGACTTTTTCGTAGTGCTTTCCGTAACTGAACTACTTGTTCCCAAAGCAACTTATGCTTGATTGTGCCAGCTTTCACATCTTTGAAACCATTTTCAATCCAGTTCTGCAAGTATTCATTATAAGATTGAATGCAATAATTGGAATAGCACACTATGAGTGTGGGGAATTTGCGATCTGTATTTTCGAGCGCCATCTTGAATGCCTGTAGTTCTGCTCGCTGAGCTGTACAATCTCCGAGAGATTGTGTTTTTGTGACCATAGGGCGAAATTTACCATCGAGCCACCGACCTTTAACGATCGCACACGCAGCACTATAAGCTTGTTTACCTACAATTGCTGGTTGTGCTAATCCGTCAGTATAAATTATACATTCATACTGTTCAAGAGGCAGAATCGCAGTGGGTAGAGGACATTCTTGTTCGTATTGTAGAAATTCTTGTGTTTTCAAATACGGGTCAAAAACGTACTCAACGTTTGTTGCAGCAAGAGTTTTAACCCATTGTATCCATCTTGGATGTAAAGCCTTTGCATTTGGAATGCTCGCTTTTGTCACTGCTTATAACCAAGGTACAGGAGTAACAACCATTATGCATTTTCCCTGTGGAGGGCTCTCTCTTTTACTACTGAAGTTTGAACCGCTGTCAGACTTTTTTCTGTAGAAGTGAATTTCATTTATGCTTGTGTGTACAAGTGTGATTTATAAGTACAATTGGTACTTATTCCCCTTTTTTAAAGGTTAAGTATGAGAATCTGCATTTTCCTGGAATGATTCGGATTACTAAATTGCTTATGTTTATGTGTGTTTGTAAATGTGTGGTTGCTAACATGTCTGTTTGCACTGAGCGCAAAATTTCTGTGTGTTTTTGAGTCCAATTAATTTGTTTGAAATCTGGTTTGATTAATTCGTAGAGAGGTCTAACCCTTTATGCGTAATTTAGAATGTAAGTTCTTCTGAAATTTAGGAAACCTAGAATTGACTGTAAGTTTTTCAGCATTTTTGGAGGTTGGAGCAGCGCACATTTCTCTAGAAAGTTTGCTGCCAGGCTTTTGCCTTCACTTGATAATTCATATCCTAGAAACAGGACATTGAGGTGGGCAGTTCATGATTTTTTTTAATTGAATTTGTACCCCTCAGGGGCGAAGCCCAATATTATGGTGTTCACCCTGTTCAAGTGCCTATCCAAGTCATCGTCTGTTAGATAAATGTCATCGACATATGATAATGCTTCATAATCATACGTTTGTTGTAACTCTGTTACTCTGGCTGAAAATAACCCTTGACTATTCTTGAATCCCTAGGGGAGACAACAGAATTGACGCTGTGTTCCTATACTTGAGAAAGCGGTCAAATACCTTCTTTCCGGTGCAATATTTTGATAGAAGAAACCGTTAGAAATATCTAATGTAGTTTTATATTTTTTACACACAATGTTATTCATTAGTGCTGCACTGTGTGCATTTTGTATTGCAAATGTTTTGTAACAGGAGTTTAAATGTCTGTAATCCAACACTAGACGATATCTATTGTCTGGTTTGGAGACAGGAAACAAAGGAGTGTTCATTTATGAGGTGCATGTTTCAATCACCCCATGGTATTTAAGTTGATCTAAGATCTCCCTGACTTGTTTTTTAGCGTCTTGCTTAACATTATACTGCCTTTTTGCAGTTGGTTGAGTTTTTAACTGGATTTTATGTTGAGGAGAATCCTCATCTCATCCCACATGATTTTTATATAGTGCAGGAGCCTGGGCTACTGTCCATGTCCTGGCATATGTGTATTTTTTTTTTATTGGAATATGGTTGGAGAAGGCTGGCATAATGATTTCTTTGCCATGTGGGCACACCCTGACAAATTCAGGTGGCCAGTCTTGTTCAGCTAGAAGAATGTCATAACCCTTAGAGAGCTTCTCCCAAAAGAGTGCTCTTATTTTTCTAGTTATGTCCCACTCCATCCGGAGTGTTACTTCATATAACTTGTGTGGGACACTAACCCTGTTATCAGCAGTTTCAACTTGGATGTACTCATTCAAGTCCACTGTCTCCAGATGATCCTTCAAGATCTTGCAAGCTAAGGTTACTTCTGCTGCGCTGTCCAACATTGTCTGAGCCCACTCCCCGTTCTTGAGTTGTGTCCTCAAGATCCTTGGCATGTCTGCTTTTTAGACCTTCTACCTTTTTTTGGTGAATTGAGTTTTTTTATGTTTTGGAACGTGTTGATCGTCTTTGGACTTCACGTGTTCTTCCTTTTGTTCTGATCGTCCTCTTCTTTCCGATTTCTGTGATGAATTCTGAAAGGTGGTAGAGGAAAGTGTATCAGTATCTTGATATCTATCAGGTTTTCTTAAATTATCCCTATTACTGAGGTTATACCTCCCTTCAAAGGACTCCTTTTGAGGAGACCTACCTTGGTATTGAGAACGCTTCTCTTTAGAAGTTTGTTTAGTGTTCTCCCACTTCTTTTTAGGAACAGTGAGAGTGTTTTTAATAACGACCATTTCAGGACTTTCAGTCAGCTGGGGTTTTACTGGTTTACCACCCAAACTGTCTCTACCTAGTTCTTCATAGGATTTTTCGATTATTATGGCTAGTTCTTGAGGTTTCTCAGTTACATCAAATTCTCTTAACTTTTGGCGGATCGCCACGGATGCTGCTTCACCTTTATTATTAGCTAATAATATTGGTGAGACCTGTTTGAAATCTTTCAGTAATTTCATACCTAGAATTAAAGAAGGCTCTGACCCCGTATTCATTTCGAATCTGTTTCAAGACGTCTGGTATTACTGCCATAGGGGGAACACCATGTGTTTTTGTGTAGATTTCAGCAAAGACTGTACCCCAAGTGTCTCAGTCCTCCAGGTGTGGGGCAATCCCCATTGGTAAACAGATTGGTAAAATCCTGTGTTTCTCATGAGGGGTAGTATCAGGAAATACTGCCTCAATTTTAGCAATTTTATGAGCTATCCAAAATGGAATTTGCTCCCTTTTTGCGGGTCATTTACCAATGACTGATTGTATAGTCTGTGGTGTGATTTTATTTGTGTTAGGGGTGTGTTGTGGAATCCTTATAGGAGGTTGGACTGTTAGAGTACGCATGACATATTGAACCAATTGTCTATGTATTTTGATTAGATGTTTTAGTTGAACTAATAGTTCCGTACCTGCCATTTCTTCAATGTCGGGATGTGGTGTATAGCTGGCTAGTACCGGCCATGTTGCTCCTGGTCTACCTAGTGGACCGAGCCTGGTAATGTGATTCTGATAATGTAGGGCGCCTTTAAACCAGAACGCATGCTCTTGGTAAGTTTGTGGAATTTCAATATCCTGAAAAGGAACGTATTCCGTTGGATGTTCCTCTACTTTGTAGAAGTGAAATACATGTGTTACTGAATTTGTTTCAGGGAAGATAATCCATGAATAGAATACCTCTGTCTGCCGATATTCGTGTCCCTCAATCACACAAATTACCCTACCACCTCTTGATGATAGGCCATTTGTTATAAGTTTTATAGTGATAGTTTTCCGTAAATTTTCTGAGATGATTATAGCATCCGGGTCATTTTGTTAGAAACCTGTACCGTCTAAGCCTGGTAGGGCTGCAGCTGCTGCAGCTCCACCGGTTGCGTTGTTGTCGCCGTTCGACATTGTTTAATGAAAGTTTGCAGAGCAAGTTTCAAGGAAACAAAGATAAGGAGCACAATATTTTGGAACACTGTATCCTTCAACGTTATACAAACCAAAAACTAATACATAGGATTTTCGTCCTACTCAGTTATGACGGATATTTTATCTTTTTACCCACTCCAGAGGTCCATTGGAGTATTTCACTGGAAAAAGGGGTATCTGAGAAAAGCTTTAGTATCTAGCGTTGAACTAGTGCCTTTACCAAACGTTGGGCGCCATATATTGTAGTTCTTATATTCCCAATCGGATCTGCTCATTGGAATAATATATCCTATAGATTAGACGTAGGACTGAGATCAACTAGGTTTCTATCGAATATATTAAACTTAATAGTGAATGCCAGCTAGCTCAGATGTCGCTAGAAACATTCTCGAATTCACAAGAAGAGATTAGCTTCTGACAACCGCATAAACATGACAACTTTGTTTCCCAAGAATAAGAAATGTATTTCTAGAGTCGCAGAAACAATAGATAAGTATTTTACTCAGTCACTTGTGCATGCTTCGTTTCTACAGAGGTGCAGAGAAATAGAGAGACAGGCGTTTTCAATAAAGGTTTTATTGAACAGTCTTCTTTCTCATGCAAGTAAAGTGAACTGCTACAATCGTAATGCAAACTGCAAAGTATAATGCGTACAGAGAGAACAATATTATAAAATAATACTGTAAGAGCATTGTATGGGTTCTAAACCATATATAAATACATACATAAATAATAATGGCTAAAAGTAGTCAACTGGTGCTTCTAAAATACGCCTACCCCAATGTACCTAACCTAAATCTAGTACGCGGAAGGAGTGAGTGTGGTGTAGCATAGGTTTCGTTTTTCTTTGCCAAGAATCTGTCTAAGGTTTCTCTAGGTTCTAATCAGCTCCATACCTTTAGTTTAGAAAGAACGACTGGTATCTCAGTCTCAGGACTCGATTTCCCAACATCCCACAAGGGGCGCCTGGAAACACTGGAGCTGGATTCTCGTCGAGAAAAATGCAGCGTCTTGATCAGTGTGTCAGCTGGAGGGTCGACTTCCTTCGGCACTTGCTGTAGTGAGCTGCGTCGGGCAAGTAGATAGCCGAACTGCTACGAATCACCGTGTCTTGCTAGAGCAAGTGAAGGCATATTTATACCTTGAAGGTGTCTAGTTTGACTTCTTAAGCCGATTTTCCAAGAAATCGTTGTGATGTTTTGGTACGGTTGGAAGTAGCCATGCCTGTATTTGGTCTGCATGGGCTATGTCTAAATAAGGGAATGATTTCTATGCCTATATTAGGGCAATGTGAATTGTACCTATATAAGGGTATGAATCGGGAAAATTCACTTGGATCCTAAAACGCCGTACACCACTGGAGGGCAGATGGGGCACTAGCCTGCAATCTGCCCCCCCCCTCGGTTGTCTAAAAGACCACTAGACGCCAGGGATTTTTTGGGGCAAATTTTAATTAGGGTGGGGATGCCCAAAACGGGCATGGCAATGCCCCCACCCCCACCTGCAACAATTACAGCCTTTCTGACCCCCCTTGGAGCCCCCGGGGGGGGCAAAAAGCCCACTAGACGCCAACTATTACGCTGGCTTTTTTTATGTGTGGGTGTGGGGGCTGCCATACCAATGCCCTCACCCACCAAACAAATATCCACAGTGTTTCTGACAACTGTGGGGGCATATCAGGGCAACCCCACCCTCCCCCCTGATATCTCCCCCAGTGCGTCAGAAAGCAGACTAGGCATGGATTGTTTTTAGCAATATGCCTACCTGTCGATTTTGGGCCCTAGCGCAACCGGCACATAGGGAAACCTAGCAAACCTGTACATTTTTACAAACAAGACACCCAGTGGAATCCAGGATGGGGTAACTTGACTGGCTCTCACCAGGTTGAATGAAAGACATTGTTTAAAAACAAAGTCATTTTGAAAAATGACTGATAATTCTCACGCTAGTATGAGTATTCCCAATTTTGAAAATGTGCAAATATGTACTGTTTCTAAACTCTATAATTTGTTCCCATTTCAGAAATACATAGGTGCCTTTCATTGCGATTTTTCCATGTATACATTTTCCCACAATAATTGCTATATACCCCGTACATAATAAAAAGCTATTGCAAATTGCTGCTCAGTTTTTGACTCTGGGTTCGTCTGGTTCTTGGTGAACCTACAAGTCCTATATATCCCCTCAACCAGGAAGGTCAAGCGGATGTAACAGTATATTGTGTTCAAAGAGCTGTCATAGTTACAGGTGAAAATCTTGACACAAAAGGCTGTTTTTCTCAACTAATTTAACATTTTTCCTATATATATAACTGTTAGTTTCTATAAAAAAACGTTGATGGATCTACACAAACCACCCCTTGCTGAATTTAGACTTTTGTCTAATTTTCTAAAATGTATAGCTTTCCAGGATCCATTATTCCTTTCCTACCCATTTCTACCATTAACTGGAAGGAGGTTGAAAACACAAAAAATAACAAAAATAGGCCATGTCCCAGAAAAATTGCAAAACTGTGTACACAATGTGGGTTTTCTGACAAAAGTCCATCATTCCCTAAAAGCTGTGGGAAATGGTGATTTCAGCCCCACAAACCATTTTTTGATAACATTTACAGGAAAAAACCCAGACGCTTTCATTTGCAGCCCGTTTTTCCCATTTTTCCCCCAAAAATATTTTTTTTGCTGTATTTTGGCTAATTTCTGGGACCCCTCCAGGTGAATCCACAAACCCTGGGTACCTTTAGAATCCCCATGATGTTGGAAGAAAAGGACGCAAATTTGGCATGGATACCTTATGTGGCCTAAGCGAGCACGACCCCAAATAGCCAAAAATAGGCTTCGCACAGAGGGGGAAAAGGTCTAGCAGCGATGGGGTTAATACACTGTGGCTAGGAGATTTCAATGCACGCAACTGTGATCTTATGCATAAGCCAGTGTGTGGGGGGTGTGATGGCCCACTTCACCATAGTGAGTATGCCAAAACACTGAATAAATAGGATACTGGTCGTACGGAACCTGGAAATAATGACTCCTGTGGAATCCTATACTGGACCATTAATAAGTACTTTTGGGTCCCACATTATGGGTTCTACCATTGATTATGTTGTGGCTTCCAATATGTTGGGTGTCTTATTGGGGAAGGTAGAAGTAAAATAATTATATTTTAGCAACGTTACAGCCCTAACTTTCCTTATGATCTGGTGGGGTCAAGAATAATACAACAGACAGTAAGGTCTCTAGACCACTCTTAACCAGGAGAAATGGTTATAAACTAAAATGGGCAAAAGTAGTTAATTAGAGGTTTCTGCCGGGGGCGTGGCTTGGCTGCCGAGCAGAATGGCTGCCTGAGTGGTTAGCTCCGCCGATCGAGTTAATTAATCCGCCAACAATCCGTTCGTAACTGCCTCTGGAGCTCAGGTGTTGTGCCCTTTGTGCTTGCGGGCCTTCCCCGCCCTAACGAGTGAAAGTTCGTAGATCCTGTGCCCCGGCCCGCGGTGGAACCGCCTTTCCGACCTGCCGGCACTGTGGGGCCTGAAGCGGCGTGTGACGCCGGGAGCTTGCGTAGGTGCTGGCCGGCCGGAAGTGTGGGGGTGCCCGGCTAGACCCATCCTGTGAGTGCCGCCTGGTCTGGAGACTAGCTGACCAAGCCTGACTGCTGTGAGCTGTGGATGGTACGAGCGGCATCACCGTGCACACCCGCTCCATAGGCGAGGATACAGACGCCCGTGGACATATCGGTGAGGGACCGCGCTTCGCGGGCTTGCCGGCGCGCAGACACAGCGGAAGACGCAGCGGGGGCACTTGGACACTGGCGCAGAGACAGAGTGCCACCCGGTGAGCGGATTGAACGCGGCTGACCCGCTGTGAGGCGTGCGGCCCCTGCGGTGCCTGGTACTCTGGGACATACGTATGTAAACTTTGCATGGGCCTGTTAGTGCTGGTTGGCGACCGCCATTTTGTCCAGTCGCGGCTGAAACGGTTGGAGGAGGCTCGCTGCTTTGCATGTGGGGGATGCCGCATTGCGTTTACGTGCTGCCCTGGAAGCACTGAGGTCGAACAACGCGGTGACAGGGGGTGAAATTGCGGTGCGCCTGTTCATTGGCATGGGAGCCTGACCCCTTCACTGGACCAGGTTGCAGACGCCTGGCGCAGTGACGGGTCGAGTAATTTTCGAAAGCTGCGACCGCCGCAACTTACCTGGCCCAAATTGATTACACGGCCTTCCTGGACGGTGGTTGGAGGCACGTCGGAACTGGACGACGCCATGGGCAAGCCAGACACGCGGCAGCCCAAAATCGCCTTTGAGAAATCGACAAAGAAGCCGACGTGCACTGAAACGCCGGATCAGGAGTTTTCGGGGGACGCCCGGCCTGTGCTGCCAGCGGACGACATCAAGGCCATGTTCCAAGACCTCAAGTCGAGTCTGCAAGGCATCGATGGGAAGATGGACGCTCTGGCTGCTAGGATGGACAGTATGACCAAAAGAATGGACAAGCAGGAAGGAGTTGTCGGGGTGCTGGAAACGCGTGTGACGGACACGGAGGAATGCCAATCGGACCTTGACAAGAAGCTGCGAGGTATGGACAAAGTGCTCTCCCTGATCCAAATGAAGAATGAAGATTTGGAAGCTAGGTCCAGAAGAAACAACATACGCGTCACGGGCGTGGCGGAATCGACGGACATTGCGAATATGGAGCGCTACGTTGAGCAGATGATGAAAGATCTGTTTGGAGCGGAACTATCCCCGATGTTCCTGGTGGAAAGGGCACACCGCACGCTAGGACCAGTGCCCAAGCCGGGAGCTCCACCACGGACAATCCTTGCACGCATTCTAAACTATAGGGACAGGGACACAATTCTACGGCTGGCGCGCAACATGGCGGATTTGCAATACAAAGGGAACCGGATTGCTATGTACCCGGACTTCACGCTCCAGGTTCAATCAGCCAGGCGGGAATTCTTGCACAAGTACTCCTTGATCTACCCGGCGAAGCTGAGGGTGCAGGGGCCGGGTAAACCCACCTTCTTCACGGATGCCAAAGCGGCGCTGAAATTTGCCAAACAACTTGCCAAGGATCAGAGGGGGCAGACCGAGACCGACAAACGTGGGGACACTGACCAGCTAAGTGATGTCGAATAGTATCATGTTTTATGTAATAGCGCGCTGCTGGGACCCCTGTTTTAGAGTGGGTCAGAGTAATCATGCCACTGAGGGTGATGGGGCGCTAAACACCTGTGCGGGGAGTTGTTGTAATTACTATTGACTTGTCCAGATCTTTATCACTGGCTGCTCGTTGCCCCGCTGGCCTTGGGGCGCAATGGGCCCTGTAGCATACAGAGTCAGAGTTGCACTCGATCGCCCTGTCAAAAGTACAGGGTTAGTTGGCAGACACCTGCGTACCCCGAGGGATGTATCCCAAATTGTGGTTCGACCATATATTTTTGTTGTCATTTGGTTCAGTTGGGTTGGTACTGGGGGGGATGACTGCACGACCTAATTGGGGGGTTGGAGCGGGTGGGGCGGGAGGGATGGGGCCTGGGTATGTTTGGTTTGCACTGTTACTTCGGAAAAGCTATGTGTTTACTGTGTCACTGGAGATATTCTATTTGATAGTCAACGATAAGGTAGCGATAGACTGCGAGCCTTGGAACTGTGGCGATATTGCGTCGAATGCTCTGCCGAGCCGATTTCACCTTCATCTTTTAGTATCACTATGGCCGCTAGAGAGTGCTTGACACCTGGTGAGACTACTGCTTTAGATGGGACGCCCAGATTACCGTCCATAGCATGCATGTCTTGGAACGTGAGGGGGATGAATGATAGGAGGAAGGCGAGATTGGTCCATGCCTACTTATCACGGAAAAATGTAGATATCTGCATGCTCCAAGAAACACATCTAAGTTCCACTGACGCCCCACAACTCAAACACTCTAGATGGGGGGAAGTGATACATGCCCCATACTCGAATTATGCCAGGGGGGTGGCTGTCTTGATCCGCCGAGGCCTACACTGGGTGACACAGCGGGTGCTGCAGGATGCGGGTGGCAGATACGCTTTGATTTTGGGCGTGTTGTGTGGAATGCAGGTATTGCTGGTGAATGTTTATGGCCCGAATGATGATAACCCTGCCTTCTATGAGACTCTGTGGGACAAAATGCGTACATTTGGAGATGCAGCAATACTATGGGCGGGTGATTTCAATGTAGTGCTGTCTGACGCGGTAGATCGACAGGGCGCTGCCCGGCAACACCACCCAAGGGCGGCAGAGGCACTGGGAGGCATTATCCTAGAGGCGTCCCTGGTGGATTCCTGGTGGAATTTACACCCCCAGGCACGGGAGGGCACTTGCATTACAGCCCACAGGGCCGCTTGGTCGCGACTGGACTACTGGTTGATGTCCAGGGACTTGCATGCATCGGTGGTGGCAGCGGTACATCTACCGAGATCGTTGTCGACCACGCTCCAGTGGTAGTGACATTGGCCGCACCTGCACAATACGCTCAGCCCTTCAGCTGGCGATTTCCGTCCCAGGCCCTCCTGGATCAGGTATTCAGGGAGGAGTTGAGACTTAAATTGGAAGAATTTTTTGAGTTCAATGAAGGGACTGTGGAATCGCCTGGTACGCTATGGGAGGCGTGCAAGGCGGTGACAAGGGGACACTGCATGGCACTAAAAATGGGAGTGTTGCGGTCCATCAGGAACACACTTGATGCGCTAGAAAAGGAATTGGCGGCTCTAGAGGTCGAGCTCACTAGATTGCCTACTGCCACAACCCAGGCGACATTCAGGGCGAAACTCACTCAGTATCAGGAGGAGGCAGACAGAGAGGTGAAGTTCTTAAGTAAATATGCTCAGGCTCGGAGATATGGGGAGGGAGACCGCCCGGGTAGGACACTGGCTGCGATGCTTCGAAAGCCAAGAGGTGCGGAAATATATTTTGGAACTTACAGATGCGACTGGCGAGTCTGTCAGGGCACCACATGATATCTTACACACTATGGCGGCCTATTATGAGGACCTGTATGCCTCTAAACTACAACCGGGGGACAAAGTGATAACGGAATACCTAGACACAATTGCACTGGCATGGTTTAACAACGGGGCACGTGAATACATGGACCTGCCGATCACGCAGGACGACATACGGACGATAATAGCTGGCATGCCGTCGGGTAAAGCACCGGGACCGGATGGTCTTACGGCGTCCTTTTATAAAGAATACGCTGATATCCTGGTCCCCAGGTTACATAAACTGTACATGGAAGCGATTGAAACTGGGATCCTTCCCCCGACGCTCCGTGAAGCCATGATAATCACGCTTTTAAAGCCGGACAAGGATCCCACGAGCCCTGATTCGTACAGGCCGCTCTCGCTGATAAACCTAGATGCCAAGATCTATGCCAAATTACTGGCAGAACGTTTGAAACCGATGCTGCCCCAAATAGCGCTGTCGGATCAATCGGGATTCGTGACAGGTAGATCGACCTCACAAAACCTGCGTACGCTGTTTGGTCTGCTCCACTACTTGGACCCGAGGGTCCAAGCGGCTGCTGCCTTGCTAGACGCCACTAAGGCATTTGACTCCCTCGAATGGAAATTTTTACAAGCACTGTTCACGAGAATGGGCTTCAGTGGGCTTTTTATTCGGAAAATTTGTATTCTGTACAATTGCCCTACGGCGAGAGTGAAGGTAAATGGACAGATCTCGCGGACGATACGTATTTCGAGGGGTACCAGACAAGGCTGCCCCCTATCGCCGCTGCTATTCGCCATCGCCACAGAACCCCTCGCGGCGAGACTGCGGCAACACCATACCCAGCGAAGTATAGGGTTCACTTCAAGAGGGCTCTTGGTGTCCCTATATGCCGATGACATGACAATCTTTGTACAGAACCCGGCTGACAATTTAGACCCCCTCATGCGTGAACTAGTGCGGTACGGTGGTTTGACGGGCATTACCATTAACTGGTCTAAGTCTACGATACTGCCGTTGTCGGACGGTACGGTATAATGCAGTACCGAATTCCCCATTACCTGGGTGTTGGAAGAGGTGAAATACCTAGGGATCCACATTAGCCGCTCGATACAGGACCTATGGCTACTGAACTACGGACAGGCAGTGGACTGGCTCGAGACGAAGGTGAAAAAATGGGTCACTTTGCCGCTGTCGATGACAGGCCGGATAGCCATAACTAAAATGGTTGTACTACCGAAATTTTTATACTTATTTGCCAACATACCTCTGCCACTTACAATATCCTTTTTTAAACGCATACGCTCCGGGATTTTGGAATTAGTATGGGCGGGCAAACAGCCCAGATTTCAGTGGAAGGTACTGACGCTTCCCTTTAAACAGGGTGGTCTGGCGGCTCCAGACTTTGAGCTGTACGCATACTGTGCTCAGGCTCAATACCTGCATTATTGGCAACACCCGATCCCGTACCAACCTCATGTGGCGATCGAGACAGACGTGTCGGCACCCACCCCCTTGGCCACGACGGTCTACCAAAAATACAAACACTCGCCGGAGGATGTGAACACAGTTGAAACAACACGCTGGGCCTGGCAAAACATAGCGAAACGGGAGGGCGTTGCTGAATTATAAGCTCCGTCAATGCCGCTGGGTGGTAATCCGTTACTGAGTCCCTTGCTGGATGCGGCGATATCTGAAAGGGCACGAAAGAGCGGGCTTTTGGTCGCTAGTGATTTATACCCGGACGACACTTTTGTAGAACTGGGAGACATCTGCGGTTCAGAGGTCCCAACTGCATCTGAGCTACTCCTGTATTATCAAATCAGAGCGGCGTGCAGGGCCAGATACCTGATGTTCCCGATGGTGCCACCAACGGTCTCGGCGTTAGAAAACATATTAGCGAACAAATCTCCACATAAGTTGATTACTAGGATCTATAAAGTGACACAGGATACGGCACCATGGATACGACCCGGTTCGAAAGCACAATGGGAGGTTGAGACGGGACTCAGCATAACGGACAAACAATGGACGCTCAGCTGCACTCAGTTGGAGAACCTGTCTCCCAATTACAGGTTGAGATTAATACACTTTAATTTTCTACATAGGCTATACCGCACACCGGCACAGCTCTTCAGACTAGGGTTAATAGCCGACTCTCGCTGCTGGCGCTGTGGTGCCATGGATGCGGACTTCTTCCACCTAACTTGGACATGCACTCCTATACAGCGATATTGGGCTGAGGTGTTCTCAAAGTTGGGACAAATCCTAGGAGAGCAGTTGCCTCCGGATCCCCTGATGGCGCTTCTGGGAATGGTGGCCGATATACCTTGTGCCTCGAGAAAACTGATCGCTATGTTGCTGCTACTGGCGAAGAGACAGATAGCACTGCATTGGAAGCAACAGGGGTAACAGGTTGGATTAACTCGGCACTATACTGTCGGGATCAGCTGACTACTTACTGGGAACTACTCCCGCTGAGGTCCAGACCGGCTGATATATGGCAGCCCCTGGCGAAACTGCTGGCTGGCACAATGTTGGATGCATGAGAGTGGACAGTGTGAAGATGCGAGAGGATGGGGGTTTTAGATAGCAGGAATGCGAGGGCCTGGATGAAGTGGCGATATGACTGATAACGCTGGCACGGAGGGTGTTGTGATAGAAGGTGGGTGAACACTGCCCCACACCTGATACTGTTTGGATGAGTATACTGCCTGAGGTGAGACGCCTGTCGTGTCATCGCCCCTCCCTTCTCCCCCCCTCTCCCTTTTCTATTGGACGGGGACTTAAGGGCTCGCTCCTGAGATGGTGACACGATACTCCATGTGTTGACAAGATTGACATTACGAAACACAGAAGCTTTAGGTTTAGTTTAAAATGTTTTTTTCTTTGTTTTTTCTTCCCTAGATATCTCACATGCAACATGTTGTAGACTGTAAGCAAATATATAAGACATTTGACCGCAAAACGAGATTTAATTGTACCTATTGATGCTGCCTGCCTCTGGGTTGTTGGCTAAATAGCGGTGTACTACCTTGCAACTCTAAATAAAAGTCTTTAACCAAAATTTTTTTTTTTTTTTTTTTTTTTTAATAAAAAATTAGAGGTTTCTGCCTACGATCCTGGCCCAAAGACAATCAGAAATGGTGGTCTGCCTTGATCCTAACTTTGATCCAGAAAACTCACTGGAGGCATTTAATACTATGTTGGTGGAAATTAATAGTCATATGATGTGGCTTTATCCCAGTAAACAGCCCTCTTTCGTTAAATGGCTCAAAGCAGCCGGCTCACGTTCTTTAAAGAGCCTACATAAAGTATTAAGGGAAAATCCAAGAGATAGCAATAAGGTTCTGAATTTCCATAGTGGTATTAAGCAGCCCTGCGGGCCAGACTATGAGGGTTAAAAGAGAGGAAGTTTGGGCTAACCTAAGATCTGAAGTATTAACAAAAGATAGCAGAGAATCTTTGAGAGCCATAAATGCTCCTTTTCTGAAAGATAGAAATGGCCGTATTTAGATCTCCATTTTTGCATTTGTCACCCCGAGTGGGATGGGTATGCTCAGACGTGAGTCCCATGCTCTCCACACCACTGGAGTCAAGCTATCCTGGCTGAAGACGGCTGATTGCCAGAAACCGGTCCTAGGATGCTTGATTCCGGTCCAGGAAAGACATGGCTTGGCAGTTCAGGCTGGACTGTTCCCATGAGGCACAGGCTCAAGGCTGATTTGCATATGGCCATGTCTGAACTGGGGTGGTGTGGAGTGCAAAACAACGATGGATTTAGGCCCAGATCTCTGTACTGGGGTGAATGTATGACATTGTTCTGCATTCTGTCCATCAATTGTTGTTTTTGCATTTGTCACCCCGAGTGGGATGGGTATGCTCAGACGTGAGTCCCATGCTCTCCACACTACTGGAGTCAAGCTATCCTGGCTGAAGACGGCTGATTGCCAAAAACCGGTCCTAGGATGCTTGATTCCGGTCCAGGAAAGACATGGCTTGGCAGTTCGGGCTGGACTGTTCCCATGAGGCACAGGGTCAAGGCTGATTTGCATATGGCCATGTTTGAACTGGGGTGGTGTGCGTTGCAAAAAAACAATGGATTTAGGCCCAGATCTCTGTACTGGGGTGAATGTATGACATGTTTCTGCAATCTGTCCATCAATTGTTGTTTTTGCATTTGTCACCCCGAGTGGCATGGATATGCTCAGATGTGAGTCTAATGCTCTCCACACCACTGGAGTCAAGCTATCCTGGCTGAAGACGGCTGATTGCCAGAAACCGGTCCTAGGATGCTTGATTCTGGTCTAGGAAAGACATGGCTTGGCAGTTCAGGCTGGACTGTTCCCATGAGGCACAGGGTCAAGGCTGATTTGCATATGGCCATGTCTGAACTGAGGTGGTGTGAGTGCAAAAAACGATGGATTTAGGCCCAGATCTATGTACTGGGGTGAATGTATGACATTGTTCTGCATTCTGTCCATCAATTGTTGTTTTTGCATTTGTCAGCCCGAGTTGGATGGGTATGCTCAGACGTGAGTCCCATGCTCTCCACACCACTGGAGTCAAGCTATCCTGGCTGAAGACGGCTGATTGCCAGAAACCGGTCCTAGGATGCTTGATTCCGGTCCAGGAAAGACATGGCTTGGCAGTTCAGGCTGGACTGTTCCCATGAGGCACAGGCTCAAGGCTGATTTGCATATGGCCATGTCTGAACTGGGGTGGTGTGGAGTGCAAAACAACGATGGATTTAGGCCCAGATCTCTGTACTGGGGTGAATGTATGACATTGTTCTGCATTCTGTCCATCAATTGTTGTTTTTGCATTTGTCACCCCGAGTGGGATGGGTATGCTCAGACGTGAGTCCCATGCTCTCCACACTACTGGAGTCAAGCTATCCTGGCTGAAGACGGCTGATTGCCAAAAACCGGTCCTAGGATGCTTGATTCCGGTCCAGGAAAGACATGGCTTGGCAGTTCGGGCTGGACTGTTCCCATGAGGCACAGGGTCAAGGCTGATTTGCATATGGCCATGTTTGAACTGGGGTGGTGTGCGTTGCAAAAAAACAATGGATTTAGGCCCAGATCTCTGTACTGGGGTGAATGTATGACATGTTTCTGCAATCTGTCCATCAATTGTTGTTTTTGCATTTGTCACCCCGAGTGGGATGGATATGCTCAGATGTGAGTCCCATGCTCTCCACACCACTGGAGTCAAGCTATCCTGGCTGAAGACGGCTGATTGCCAGAAACCGGTCCTAGGATGCTTGATTCCGGTCTAGGAAAGACATGGCTTGGCAGTTCAGGCTGGACTGTTCCCATGAGGCACAGGGTCAAGGCTGATTTGCATATGGCCATGTCTGAACTGAGGTGGTGTGAGTGCAAAAAAACAATGGATTTAGGCCCAGATCTATGTACTGGGGTGAATGTATGACATTGTTCTGCATTCTGTCCATCAATTGTTGTTTTTGCATTTGTCAGCCCGAGTTGGATGGGTATGCTCAGACGTGAGTCCCATGCTCTCCACACCACTGGAGTCAAGTTATCCTGGCTGAAGACGGCTGATTGCCAGAAACCGGTCCTAGGATGCTTGATTCCGGTCCAGGAAAGACATGGCTTGGCAGTTCAGGCTGGACTGTTCCCATGAGGCACAGGCTCAAGGCTGATTTGCATATGGCCATGTCTGAACTGGGGTGGTGTGGAGTGCAAAACAACGATGGATTTAGGCCCAGATCTCTGTACTGGGGTGAATGTATGACATTGTTCTGCATTCTGTCCATCAATTGTTGTTTTTGCATTTGTCACCCCGAGTGGGATGGGTATGCTCAGACGTGAGTCCCATGCTCTCCACACTACTGGAGTCAAGCTATCCTGGCTGAAGACGGCTGATTGCCAAAAACCGGTCCTAGGATGCTTGATTCCGGTCCAGGAAAGACATGGCTTGGCAGTTCGGGCTGGACTGTTCCCATGAGGCACAGGGTCAAGGCTGATTTGCATATGGCCATGTTTGAACTGGGGTGGTGTGCGTTGCAAAAAAACAATGGATTTAGGCCCAGATCTCTGTACTGGGGTGAATGTATGACATGTTTCTGCAATCTGTCCATCAATTGTTGTTTTTGCATTTGTCACCCGAGTGGGATGGATATGCTCAGATGTGAGTCCCATGCTCTCCACACCACTGGAGTCAAGCTATCCTGGCTGAAGACGGCTGATTGACAGAAACCGGTCCTAGGATGCTTGATTCCGGTCTAGGAAAGACATGGCTTGGCAGTTCAGGCTGGACTGTTCCCATGAGGCACAGGGTCAAGGCTGATTTGCATATGGCCATGTCTGAACTGGGTTGGTGTAGAGTTCAAAAAAATGATGGATTTAGTCCCAGATCTCTGTACTGGGGTGAATGTATGACATTGTTCTGCATTCTGTCCATCAATTGTTGTTTTTGCATTTGTCACCCCGAGTGGGATGGGTATGCTCAGACGTGAGTCCCATGCTCTCCACACTACTGGAGTCAAGCTATCCTGGCTGAAGACGGCTGATTGCCAAAAACCGGTCCTAGGATGCTTGATTCCGGTCCAGGAAAGACATGGCTTGGCAGTTCGGGCTGGACTGTTCCCATGAGGCACAGGGTCAAGGTTGATTTGCATATGGCCATGTTTGAACTGGGGTGGTGTGCGGTGCAAAAAAACAATGGATTTAGGCCCAGATCTCTGTACTGGGGTGAATGTATGACATGTTTCTGCAATCTGTCCATCAATTGTTGTTTTTGCATTTGTCACCCGAGTGGGATGGATATGCTCAGACGTGAGTCCCATGCTCTCCACACCACTGGAGTCAAGCTATCCTGGCTGAAGACGGCTGATTGCCAGAAACCGGTCCTAGAATGCTTGATTCCGGTCTAGGAAAGACATGGCTTGGCAGTTCAGGCTGGACTGTTCCCATGAGGCACAGGGTCAAGGCTGATTTGCATATGGCCATGTCTGAACTGGGGTGGTGTAGAGTTCAAAAAAATGATGGATTTAGTCCCAGATCTCTGTACTGGGGTGAATGTATGACATTGTTCTGCATTCTGTCCATCAATTGTTGTTTTTGCATTTGTCACCCCGAGTGGGATGGGTATGCTCAGACGTGAGTCCCATGCTCTCCACACTACTGGAGTCAAGCTATCCTGGCTGAAGACGGCTGATTGCCAAAAACCGGTCCTAGGATGCTTGATTCCGGTCCAGGAAAGACATGGCTTGGCAGTTCGGGCTGGACTGTTCCCATGAGGCACAGGGTCAAGGCTGATTTGCATATGGCCATGTTTGAACTGGGGTGGTGTGCGTTGCAAAAAAACAATGGATTTAGGCCCAGATCTCTGTACTGGGGTGAATGTATGACATGTTTCTGCAATCTGTCCATCAATTGTTGTTTTTGCATTTGTCACCCCGAGTGGGATGGATATGCTCAGATGTGAGTCCCATGCTCTCCACACCACTGGAGTCAAGCTATCCTGGCTGAAGACGGCTGATTGCCAGAAACCGGTCCTAGGATGCTTGATTCCGGTCTAGGAAAGACATGGCTTGGCAGTTCAGGCTGGACTGTTCCCATGAGGCACAGGGTCAAGGCTGATTTGCATATGGCCATGTCTGAACTGAGGTGGTGTGAGTGCAAAAAAACAATGGATTTAGGCCCAGATCTATGTACTGGGGTGAATGTATGACATTGTTCTGCATTCTGTCCATCAATTGTTGTTTTTGCATTTGTCAGCCCGAGTTGGATGGGTATGCTCAGACGTGAGTCCCATGCTCTCCACACCACTGGAGTCAAGTTATCCTGGCTGAAGACGGCTGATTGCCAGAAACCGGTCCTAGGATGCTTGATTCCGGTCCAGGAAAGACATGGCTTGGCAGTTCAGGCTGGACTGTTCCCATGAGGCACAGGCTCAAGGCTGATTTGCATATGGCCATGTCTGAACTGGGGTGGTGTGGAGTGCAAAACAACGATGGATTTAGGCCCAGATCTCTGTACTGGGGTGAATGTATGACATTGTTCTGCATTCTGTCCATCAATTGTTGTTTTTGCATTTGTCACCCCGAGTGGGATGGGTATGCTCAGACGTGAGTCCCATGCTCTCCACACCACTGGAGTCAAGCTATCCTGGCTGAAGACGGCTGATTGCCAAAAACCGGTCCTAGGATGCTTGATTCCGGTCCAGGAAAGACATGGCTTGGCAGTTCGGGCTGGACTGTTCCCATGAGGCACAGGGTCAAGGCTGATTTGCATATGGCCATGTTTGAACTGGGGTGGTGTGCGGTGCAAAAAAACAATGGATTTAGGCCCAGATCTCTGTACTGGGGTGAATGTATGACATGTTTCTGCAATCTGTCCATCAATTGTTGTTTTTGCATTTGTCACCCGAGTGGGATGGATATGCTCAGACGTGAGTCCCATGCTCTCCACACCACTGGAGTCAAGCTATCCTGGCTGAAGACGGCTGATTGCCAGAAACCGGTCCTAGGATGCTTGATTCCGGTCTAGGAAAGACATGGCTTGGCAGTTCAGGCTGGACTGTTCCCATGAGGCACAGGGTCAAGGCTGATTTGCATATGGCCATGTCTGAACTGGGGTGGTGTAGAGTTCAAAAAAATGATGGATTTAGTCCCAGATCTCTGTACTGGGGTGAATGTATGACATTGTTCTGCATTCGGTCCATCAATTGTTGTATTTGCTATATCATTGTAGACAGGTATTTCTTGAAAAACTGTTATTTGGGTCTCAAGAGGCACAAGTTCCACGGCTTTGTTACAAAGTCCTTTGTTCTGTGTGGCAGAGTCTTCAAAAGTTATCAGTCTCTCAGTCTGAACCTCTTGGATTGTAGCCTGAATCGGGTGTCTGCTACATCATTGGAGTCCACTCTGCGCTACCACTTATGATTGGCCACATGATGTGGTTTTACCAGGTCGATGGATACAAACCTGTTCTCCTTTCTTCCAGCAAGGGGTGGCAGTAATACTGTTCTTGATACGTGAATTGCTAAAACAGGTACTGGTTGTCTGTATGAAGGCCCAAATTCCTTCCTGTCTGCAATCTTTTCTCTGACTAGATCCCCATTCTTTGGAATCCAGGCAGGCCTTGCTGGGACGGGTGGTTTTTATTCAGTGGTCGTTGTCTTCAGGAATAGGCTGCTTTGACTTTTTCTTGTTTCATGTAAGTCCTGCAAAACAGCCAAACGGTCTTTGATAACAAAAGGTTTTTTTCTACCACTGAAGTGTGAAGATGAAGGTCCTGGACAATCATTCTAGTTCCAAAAAGGATTTCATATGGAGTGATTCTCGCTGGAGAACTTCTTGGCAGATTGTTAAGACTACGTTGGACACTTATTAGATGTTTGACCCACCCGTCACCCCAGCCTAGTACCCTAGTTGTTACAGATTGCTTTATGTCCCATTTTTTTCTCTCCAACACTGAACTTCCCTCAGGATGGAATGGACTAGAATACCTCAATGCAACACCCAGATTGGCCAGGGCCTCCTTGTAAGCTTTTGAGCTAAACGCAGGACCCTGGTCAGAATGTAGCGTGCCGACTGCGTATGTGCCGATAGAATTGCAAATCTTTTATAACAGTTCAGGCGTCAGCCGAGCACTGGGGCCACATCCAAATTAATCTTGAGCATGAATCCACTGCGGCCATGATATATTTATAGTTACCATCCCTCTGTAAGGGACCACAGTAATCCAGGTAAACACAAGCTAATGGTTTAACTGAAATTAACAGGGGCTTCTGCGCCGGGTGTTTCACTGTAGAGACTTTCTTATTTTGGCAGATTTCATATTCCAAAACAAATGTTTCTGGTCTGTTTCCTCATGCGCGGCTATCAGTTTCGCTGCCTTAATAATGATACTGTAGCAGAAACACTTGCATATGTAGAGGCGAGCCCTTCATGTGCTGCTAAAATTAGTCCTAATCTATGTTCCATGTTTGGAATTACTCTATCCCCCACGCCAGTGATTTTAGCAAATGGAACATTATTTGCATCAGTTATATACGAGTATTTCTGACGAAATCCTTTTGGTAATGTTTTACCACTGTCTTTGCTTGAAGCATTGACAGCTACGGAAGCCGTTTGCACAGCTGCCTTCGCGGCTTCATCATCCAATGAATTCCCTGCAATGTGAACGCCATCATGTTGATGACTCAGTGTATGGATCACATGAGTTTTTTGTAGTGCTTTTCGTAACTGAACTACTTGTTCCCAAAGCCACTTATGCTTGATTGTGCCAGCTTTCACATCTTTGAAACCATTTTCAATCCAGTTCTGCAAGTATTCATTATAAGATTGAACGCAATAATTGGAATAGCACACTATGAGTGAGGGGAATTTGCGATCTGTATTTTCGAGCGCCATCTTGAATGCCTGTAGTTCTGCTCGCTGAGCTGTACAATCTCCGAGAGATTGTGTTTTTGTGACCATAGGGCGAAATTTACCATCGAGCCAGCGACCTTTAACGATCGCACACACAGCACTATAAGCTTGTTTACCTACAATTGCTGGTTGTGCTAATCCGTCAGTATAAATTATACATTCATACTGTTCAAGAGGCAGAATCGCAGTGGGTAGAGGACATTCTTGTTCGTATTGTAGAAATTCTTGTGTTTTCAAATACGGGTCAAAAACGTACTCAACGTTTGTTGCAGCAAGAGTTTTAACCCATTGTATCCATCTTGGATGTAAAGCCTTTGCATTTGGAATGCTCGCTTTTGTCAGTGCTTATAACCAAGGTACAGGAGTAACAACCATTATGCATTTTCCCTGTGGAGGGCTCTCTCTTTTCCTACTGAAGTTTGAACCGCTGTCAGACTTTTTTCTGTAGAAGTGAATTTCATTTATGCTTGTGTGTACAAGTGTGATTTATAAGTACAATTGGTACTTATTCCCCTTTTTTAAAGGTTAAGTATGAGAATCTGCATTTTCCTGGAATGATTCGGATTACTAAATTGCTTATGTTTATGTGTGTTTGTAAATGTGTGGTTGCTAACATGTCTGTTTGCACTGAGCGCAAAATTACTGTGTGTTTTTGAGTCCAATTAATTTGTTTGAAATCTGGTTTGATTAATTCGTAGAGAGGTCTAACCCTTTATGCGTAATTTAGAATGTAAGTTCTTCTGAAATTTAGGAAACCTAGAATTGACTGTAAGTTTTTCAGCGTTTTTGGAGGTTGGAGCAGTGCACATTTCTCTAGAAAGTTTGCTGCCAGGCGTTTGCCTTCACTTGATAATTCATATCCTAGAAACAGGACATTGAGGTGGGCAGTTCATGAATTTTTGAAATTGAATTTGTACCCCTCAGGGGCGAAGCCCAATATTATGGTGTTCACCCTATTCAAGTGCCTATCCAAGTCATCGTCTGTTAGATAAATGTCTTCGACATATGATAATGCTTCATAATCATACGTTTGTTGTAACTCTGTTACTCTGGCTGAAAATAACCCTGGACTATTCTTGAATCCCTGGGGGAGACAACAGAATTACGCTGTGTTCCCATACTTGAGATCTAATTTTCTCTAATATTAAGGATGTGAAGGTGGAAGTACCATTACCGTTAATCTGGTCAGACCACTCACTGATCCCATTTAAATTAAATATAGCTACTGATAGCCCTGCTCCAAGCAAATGCTCTTTTTTGAAGAGACAAACGAAAAAACTAGTCCCTGAAATCATGGGCCCTGCTCTGGGTCAGAATATCCCATCTCTCACCTCTAATGCCAACATGGACGCACAGCTACTCAATGACTGGATCGGGAATATGGTTTCTTCCATTGCACCAGCCTCACGAGCAATTTCAAAACGTGATTCCCCCTCCGCTCCCTGGTTCTCTCAGGACCTTAGGATGGAGAAAGCAGCCTGTAAGAGGCTGGAGAGACTGTGGAGGGTAAATTACGGGCCCTCCGAAAAAAACAGGTATAAGGAAGCATCCAAAAAACTAAAGAAAGCTATTAGAAAGGCAAAAAAACTGTTCTACGCGGATTCCATCCAGCAGGCAGAACAGTCGAGCAAACAGATCTTTAAGGTGGTACAGTCCTTTTTTAAACCTAAATGTATCGAGAGGGAGGCCCCCCGTCAATCACTATGTGCGAAAACATCTCTGAGTTCTTTGATCAAAAAATCAAACAAGTCTATGGGTCCTTTGGGCCAGAGAAAAAAATGGTAAAACTGGACCAAGCTATCAGAGATGTGATGGGTGAAACCTTAGCTCAATTCCAGGCGATACCCCTGAGTACGGTGAGGCAAGAACTAAACCGCTGCAAATCTGGTTCTCCGGACGACCCATGTCCAGCTAAGCTCTGGCGCACCATAGCTGATTTTGTGGCCCCCACATTACAACAGATCTGGAATACGTCCATCGTCTCGGGAGTATTCCCGAACATCTGGAAACATGCAACCCTCCTCCCGCTTAAAAAAAAGCCGAATGGGGATCCAAAACACCTCAGCAATCTACGCCCGATCTCTTTGCTAGCAGCACCGGGAAAAATGCTCGAGAAAATAATACAACGCCAGTTGAGCAAATTCATTGAAGACAACAAGATACTGCATGAGACGCATTCGGGCTGTCGCCCTGGCTTTAGCACGGAGAAAGCACTGATTGAGGTGGCAGAGTCAGTAAGGTGGTCGATGGATTCGGGAAGCTCAGCGATGCTGGTACTCCTGGATCTGTTGGCTGCCTTCGACACGGTTGATCATGCAAGACTCCTGATGCGACTGGCTGAGATAGGCATCCGTGACCAGGCGCTGGGGTGGATACATTCATACCTGTCCCAGAGAACACAGAAGGTGTCACTAGGGACTGTATCTTCAACACCCAAAGTCCTCAGCTGTGGCGTCCCGCAAGGGTCGGCACTTAGCCCCCTCTTGTTCAACATCTACCTAGCCCCCCTCTTTACGCTCATTGCCAATTGGGGTGTCAAGGCAATTTCTTATGCCGATGACACCCAATTGGTATTTCCGTATTCAGAGGTGTCGCAGGAGACCTTCTCGAGCTTCAAGGGCTGTCTCCAAGATGTGGCCTGTTGGATGAATACGAATAAATTAAAGCTGAATGCTAATAAAACGGAAGTGATCTTTTTTGGTAAAAAACCCCCTCCACCCTCAGAGCTATGGTGGCCAGCGGAGATGGGACAAGTCCCCTCACCCAGCATAATGGCAAAAAATCTGGGAGTGTGGTGAGATGACAGTCTGTCCTTTACCTCGCATATCCAACAAGTAGTTGGCTGCTGTTTGAGTAAGCTGAGGAATCTCCGAAAGATTCTGAGACTTCTCCCTGAGAGTTGTCGGAAAACAGTAATCCATGCCACAGTGACATCTAGACTGGATTACGCCAACGGCCTCTATTTGGGCTTACCTAAATACCTTATCCAAAAACTTCAGCTGGTCCAAAATGCTGCTGCGAGACTGTTAATGCGGATTCCTTTTAAGCACTCAGTCTCTCCGTATCTTCGCTCACTGCACTGGCTACCAGTTGCCAGCAGAATCAAATTTAAGGCACTCACATTGGCCTTTAGATCTCTGTTTGGCACCTGCCCTAAGTATCTGAAAACCCGGCTCCCGAGATACTCCCAGGCCCGTGCGCTTCGCTCCAATTGCCACGTTCGACTTGCCGTTCCACGAGCAAAAAGGGCTCGGCTGGGGGGTCGAACTTTTTCGGCAAATGTTGCGACACTGTGGAACACCCTGCCCCCAGCAATTCAGCAAGCCCCCTCTGAATATTGCTTCAAGCGGTTGCTAAAGACTTGGCTCTTTACCCAACCATGCTAAGCTCTCTCTCTTTTTTGTTTCTGTCTTCTGGGTTAATTGTGTTCTACCTAGCGCCGGACACCTCCTAGTGAGGTAGCTGTTCGCGCTTTACAAAATGCCGTATTAAAGCGGTCAAATACCTTCTTTCCGGTGCAATATTTTGACAGAAGAAACCGTTAGAAATATCTAATGTAGTTTTATATTTTTTACACACAATGTTATTCATTAGTGCTGCACTGTGTGCATTTTGTATTGCAAATGTTTTGTAACAGGAGTTTAAATGTCTGTAATCCAACACTAGACGATATGTATTGTCTGGTTTGGAGACAGGAAACAAAGGAGTGTTCATTGAGGAGGTGCATGTTTCAATCACCCCATGGTATTTAAGTTGATCTAAGATCTCCCTGACTTGTTTTTTAGCGTCTTGCTTAACATGATACTGCCTTTTTGCAGTTGGTTGAGTTTTTAACTGGATTTTATGTTGAGGAGAATCCTCATCCCATCCCACATGATTTTTATATAATGCAGGAGTCTGGGCTACTGTCCATTTCCTGGCATATGTGTATTTTTTTATGAATTGGAATATGGTTGGAGAAGGCTGGCATAATGATTTCTTTGCCATGTGGGCACACCCTGACAAATTCAGGTGGCCAGTCTTGTTCAGCTAGAAGAATGTCATAACCCTTAGAGACCTTCTCCCAAAAGAGTGCTCCTATTTTTCTAGTTATGTCACACTCCATACGGAGTGTTACTTCATATAACTTGTGTGGGACACTAGCCCTGTTATCAGCAGTTTCAACGTGGATGTACTCATTCAAATCCACTGTCTCCAGATGATCCTTCAAGATCTTGCAAGCTAAGGTTACTTCTGCTGCACTGTCCAACATTGTCTGAGCCCACTCCCCATTCTTGAGTTGTGTCCTCAAGATCCTTGGCATGTCTGCTTTTTAGACCTTCTACCTTTTTTTTGGTGAATTGAGTTTTCTTATGTTTTGGAACGTGTTGATCGTCTTTGGACTTCACGTGTTCTTCCTTTTGTTCTGATCGTCCTCTTCTTTCCGATTTCTGTGATGAATTCTGAAAGGTGCTAGAGGAAAGTGTATCAGTATCTTGATATCTATCAGGTTTTCTTAAATTATCCCTATTACTGAGGTTATACCTCCCTTCAAAGGACTCCTTTTGACGAGACCTACCTTCGTATTGAGAACGCTTCTCTTTAGAAGTTTGTTTATTGTTCTCCCACTTCTTTTTAGGAACAGTGAGAGTGTTTTTAATAACGACCATTTCAGGACTTTCAGTCATCTGGGGTTTTACTGGTTTACCACCCAAACTATCTCTACCTAGTTCTTCATAGGATTTTTCGAATATTCTGGCTAGTTCTTGAGGTTTCTCAGTTACATCAAATTCTCTTAACTTTTGGCGGATCGCCACGGATGCTGCTTCACCTTTATTATTAGCTAATAATATTGGTGAGACCTGTTTGAAATCTTTCAGTAATTTCATACCTAGATCTAAAGAAGGCTCTGACCCCGTATTCATTTTGAATATGTTTCAAGACGTCTGGTATTACTGCCATAGGGGGAACACCATGTGTTTTTGTGTAGGTTTCAGCAAAGTCTGTACCCCAAGTGTCGCAGTCCTCCAGGTGTGGGGCGAGCCCTATTGGTAAACAGATTGTTAAAATCCTGTGTTTCTCATGTATGACAACTCACCCTTGAGGCGGATAGCCGGGGGTTCTTTGCGCTCCCTTGCGCGCTGAGCATTTATTGGTTGTGATTGGGTGTTATTTGAACGAAAAAGACACTCGTTTTTTAAACATTGTTAATATTTTAATCAGGAGCTTTTTTAGCAGCCCCCACCTAGAGCGAGACTCACATCGCTCCAGGGCCCCCCCTCGTGTCCGGCAGCGCCACTGTTGCTAGGCGCCAGGCACCACTAGACAATCTTTAGGCGCCATCTTGGCCTGGGGAAGGATCGCGGGACTGATCTCCGCCCCTCCGCCCTCCGAGGAGATTTAAGGGCTGATATCACCGATCTACGTGGTATTTGTATGACAACTCACCCTTGAGGCGGATAGCCGGGGGTTCTTTGCGCTCCCTTGCGCGCTGAGCACTTATTGGTTGTGATTGGGTGTTATTTGAACGAAAAAGACACTCGTTTTTTAAACATTGTTAATATTTTAATCAGGAGCTTTTTTAGCAGCCCCCACCTAGAGCGAGACTCACATCGCTCCAGGGCCCCCCCTCGTGTCCGGCAGCGCCACTGTTGCTAGGCGCCAGGCACCACTAGACAATCTTTAGGCGCCATCTTGGCCTGGGGAAGGATCGCGGGACTGATCTCCGCCCCTCCGCCCTCCGAGGAGATTTAAGGGCTGATATCACCGATCTACGTGGTATTTGTATGACAACTCACCCTTGAGGCGGATAGCCGGGGGTTCTTTGCGCTCCCTTGCGCGCTGAGCATTTATTGGTTGTGATTGGGTGTTATTTGAACGAAAAAGACACTCGTTTTTTAAACATTGTTAATATTTTAATCAGGAGCTTTTTTAGCAGCCCCCACCTAGAGCGAGACTCACATCGCTCCAGGGCCCCTCCTCGTGTCCGGCAGCGCCACTGTTGCTAGGCGCCAGGCACCACTAGACAATCTTTAGGCGCCATCTTGGCCTGGGGAAGGATCGCGGGACTGATCTCCGCCCCTCTGCCCTCCGAGGAGATTTAAGGGCTGATATCACCGATCTACGTGGTATTTGTATGACAACTCACCCTTGAGGCGGATAGCCGGGGGTTCTTTGCGCTCCCTTGCGCGCTGAGCATTTATTGGTTGTGATTGGGTGTTATTTGAACGAAAAAGACACTCGTTTTTTAAACATTGTTAATATTTTAATCAGGAGCTTTTTTAGCAGCCCCCACCTAGAGCGAGACTCACATCGCTCCAGGGCCCCCCCTCGTGTCCGGCAGCGCCACTGTTGCTAGGCGCCAGGCACCACTAGACAATCTTTAGGCGCCATCCTGGCCTGGGGAAGGATCGCGGGACTGATCTCCGCCCCTCCACCCTCCTCCCTCCTTCTTGGATGGATATAAACAGACTACCTTCCCGTCCGCGCAGCGGGCGGGCGCAGCGGGCGGGCGCAGCGGGCGGGCGCAGCGGGCGGGCGCAGCGGGCGCGCCGGCGGCGCGCCAAAGGCAAGCCCGTCTGCGCCCGTCCGCGCCGGACACGGGCCTAGGGCCACCCCCCCTGGCCAGATTGCTCGTGTAAGCACCACAACTTACCCACGCTCCGCGCTGATTGATCTCCGCCCACAAGTTATGGAAAAATGCATAAGGTATAGCCTTGATTCTATATCATCTAAAATTGTACTGGACTGTAATCACTGTCAAATGTCCATTCCCCTATTAAACAAAAGAGCAGGTAGTGAAAACTCGATCCAGATAAACCAAGGGTTCACGATAGCCCTCATTAACGTGCGCTCACTAGCCAAACATAGGCAAGAGGTAGCCGATGTACTCATCGACAGGAACATAGATATAATGTTCCTGACGGAGACCTGGCTGGATAAAGCCTCTGACCCGGACCTTGTAATAGCTGTTCCACAAGGTTTCAAGTCCTATAGGCTAGATAGAATTGGTAAAAGAGGCGGTGGGGTTGCTATAATAGCCCGTGACTCTTTTAAAATTCGTACCACTGCCATTCCTTCAACGGCTTGTGAGGCGCTTCAATTCGACATCTATCTGTCCCCCTCACACAATTTTAAAGGTGTATTACTATATAGAAGACCAGAATCGCGGTCGGAATTCCTCACGGAGATACTCACTTTCCTAGAAACTACAGCCATTGATAAATCTGTGACTCTGTTAGGTGATTGTAATTTCCATTTGGAATGTAGCGAAGATAAGGATACTACTTCATTGCTATCTGAAATGGAGGTTTTTGGTCTAGCTCAGTTGGTGAAAGGACCCACTCATAATGCAGGCCACACCTTAGATGGTATCTTTACTAACCTGGAGAATATACTAGTGACTGATGTCTTACCAATGACTTGGTCCGATCATCACCTGGTATTGGCCACAATATTAATTAATAAAACATCAACGGCCACCTCACCCCCTCCCAAACGAGAATGGTTCAAGGTCTGGAAAGATGTCAATATTCCCAGTTTTATGGAGGCGTTACAGAACTCTACACCCACATGGGCTATTGATCCAGAAACCGCTATTGAACAATATCACATATGGGTGGGTCAGGCGGCCAATAAACTGGTACCTGAAAAAAGAATGTCCAGGAATAGAAGATTCCCCTCAGCACCATGGTACACTGAGGAGCTTAAAAAACTAAAACAACAATGCAGAAACAAAGAGAGAATTTGGAGGAAACAGTATGATAACGAGGATAAGGTAGTGTACAAGGAATTGTTAATCCAATATAAACTTCTGATTATAGAGACAAAAAAGAAGTTTTACACTGAGCAAATTGAGAGCGCAAAAAACTCGAACAAAAAGCTCTTTGAAATAACTAAACATCTTGCGGGAATGCGCCCCAGACCTCAACCCCCCTTGTTCACAAGATTTCTGTGATTCACTGGCGTCATTCTTTTTTAGCAAAGTGAACAACATATTTTCAGCCTTCAACCTAGGTGATAACCAATGCCTTGAGAAAATAAATACTCCATCTCCAAGTAATAATTTTTCTTGTTTTTCTGAGATCACAGAAGCTCACATTCAGGATATTATCAAAACTATTAAATCTGGATCAACTTTGGATCCCTGCCCTTTAAATACTCTGCGTTCAATAATGGATACGGTCATTCCAGTTATTACCCAAATAAGCAATCTCATGTTCCGCACAGGCACTTTTCCAAACCAGCTAAAAAAAACTCTACTCAAACCCCTCCTGAAAAAACCCGGCTTGGACAAAGCAGAACTCAAAAACTATAGGCCTATAGCGAACTTACCTTTCCTTGCTAAGATAGTTGAAAAAGTCATGAATATTCAACTTACGGAATTCATCGAGCAACACCATCTGCTCGACGAAACACAATTTGGATTCCGCAAATATCATGGAACGGAAACAGCACTCATCAAAGCAGCAGATGACATTCGACTAATCAGAGACCAAGGTGGCACAGCACTGTTGGTGCTCTTAGATTTATCGGCTGCTTTCGACACGGTTGACCATAAGATCCTAGTCAACCGTGTCGAAAAGATGGGTGTGCAAGGCCTAGCAAAAGATCTGCTAGCGTCTTTTTTAGCAGAGAGAACCCAGGCAGTTATACTGGGACAGTTTGAATCCGCTGAGTTATCACTGCCATGTGGGGTACCTCAAGGTTCATCCCTTAGTCCGACACTATTTAATATATATGTGTCGGACCTCGCTAACACCATCAAAGCGCATGGGATGAACCTTACCTCATATGCGGATGATACTCAGCTGATACTGGCTGTCAGAAACGATGGGGAAACAGTGGCGGAAAATTTCAAGACAGGTATGCTGGCCATTGGAAAATGGATGTCGGCAAACTGTCTGAAATTAAATTCTGACAAAACCGAGGTGGTCACATTTGGCCAGCTTAGCCCTAGCTGGTCCCCATCTTGGTGGCCATCATCTTTTGGAGCCGTACCCAAACCAGTCACGAAAGTGAGAAATCTGGGGGTCATCTTCGATGACAAGCTTAATTTCATGGCTCACGCCAATCAGACGGCTTCCACGGCATTCTATAAGTTACGTCTGGTCAGGAAGATCCTTCCTTTCCTCCCCACTAATGTGGGCAAGACACTGGTTAGCGCTTTGGTTCTATCAGCATTGGACTATTGCAATGGCTTGTTTGCAAATGCACAAGTCAGGATAATTAAGAAAATGCAAACAATCCAGAATGCGGCAGCCAGACTTCTCCTTAACATTCCGAAATTTAAGCCAATACAAGAATCTCTGAGGAGTCTCCACTGGCTTCCTGTTAGGAACCGAATTAAATTTAAGACGTTATGTATCGTCTACAAGTCACTACACCATCAAGCACCTCAATTCCTGCGCGACCATCTTGTCCCATACACTCCCACACGAATGCTACGATCAGCAGGACAGAATGACCTGGTAGTGCCACGGACCAGGCTGGTCAACTGGGGAGACAGACGTTTCCTGGTTGCCGCCCCAAGATTGTGGAATACTCTTCCACAAACCATAAGATCAAGTCCAAATTTAATGTCCTTCAGGAAGAAATTGAAAACCTGGCTATTTAACCTCTGAAAATATTCCCAACATCATACAGGAGAGTAATACAATACAGCGCCGAGACGCCTGCGGGCAATTGTTTGCGCTTAATAAATCCTAAAATAAAATAAAAATAAATGAGGGGTAGTATCAGGAAATACTGCCTCAATGTTAGCAATTTTTTGAACTATCCAAAATGGAATTTGCTCCCTTTTTGCGGGTAATTTACCAATGACTGATTTTATAGTCTGTGGTGTGATTTTATTTGTGTTAGGGGTGTGTTGTGGAATCCTTATAGGAGGTTGGACTGTTAGAGTACGCATGACATATTGAACCAATTGTTTATGTATTTTGATTAGTTGTTTTAGTTGAACTAATAGTTCCGTACCTGCCATTCCTTCAATGTCGGGATGTGGTGTATAGCTGGCTAGTACCGGCCATGTTGCTCCTGGTCTACCTAGTGGACCGAGCCTGGTAATGTGATTTTGATGTTGTATGGCGCCTTTAAACCAGAACGCATGCTCTTGGTAAGTTTGTGGAATTTCAATATCCTGAAAAGGAACGTATTCCGTTGGATGTACCTCTACTTTGTAGAAGTGAAATACATGTGTTACTGAATTTGCTTCAGGGAAGATAATCAATGAATAGAATACCTCTGTCTGCCGATATTCGTGTCCCTCAGTCACACAAATTACCCTACCACCTCTTGATGATAGGCCATTTGTTATAAGTTTTATAGTGATAGTTTTCCGTAAATTTTCTGAGATGATTATAGCATCCGGGTCATCTTGTTGGAAACCTGTATCGTCTAAGCCTGGTAGGGCTGCAGCTTTTGCAGCTCCACCGGTTGCGTTGTTGTCGCTGTTCGACATTGTTTAAGGAAAGTTTGCAGAGCAAGTTTCAAGGAAACAAAGATAAGGTGCACAATATTTTGGAACACTTTATCCTTCAACGTTAAACAAACCAAAAACTAATACATAGGATTTTCGTCCTACTCCGTTATGGCGGATATTTTATCTTTTTACCCACTCCAGAGGTCCATTGGAGTATTTCACTGGAAAAAGGGGTATCTGAGAAAAGCTTTAGTATCTAGCGTTGAACTAGTGCCTTTACCAAACGTTGGGCGCCATATATTGTAGTTCTTATATTCCCAATCGGCTCTGCTCATTGGAATAATATATCCTATAGATTAGACGTAGGACTGAGATCAACTAGGTCTCTATCGAATATATTAAACTTAATAGTGAATGCCAGCTAGCTCAGAGGTCACTAGAAACATTCTCGAATTCACAAGAAGAGATTAGCTTCTGACAACCGCATAAACATGACAACTTTGTTTCCCAAGAATAAGAAATGTATCTCTAGAGTCGCAGAAACAATAGATAAGTATTTCACTCAGTCACTTGTGCATGCTTCGTTTCTACAGAGGTTCAGAGAAATAGGAAGACAGGCGTTTTCAATAAAGGTTTTATTGAACAGTCTTCTTTCTCATGCAAGTAAAGTGAACTGCTACAATCGTAATGCACACTGCAAAGTATAATGCGTTCAGCGAGAACAATATTATAAAATAATACTGTAAGAGCATTGTATGGTTTCTAAACCATATATAAATACATACATAAATAATAATGGGTAAAAGTAGTCAACTGGTGCTTCTAAAATACGCCTACCCCAATGTACCTAACCTAAATCTAGTACGCGGGAAGGAGTGAGTGTGGTGTAGCATAGGTTTAGTTTTTCTTTGCCAAGAATCTGTCTAAGGTTTCTCTAGGTTCTAATCAGCTTCATAACTTTATTTTAGAAAGAACGACTGGTATCGCAGTCTCAGGACTCGATTTCCCAACATCCCACAAGGGGAGCTTGGAAACACTGGAGCTGGATTCTCGTCGAGAAAAATGCAGCCTCTTGATCATTGTGTCAGCTGGAGGGTCGACTTCCTTCGGCACTTGCTGTAGCGAGCTGCGTCAGGCAAGTAGATAGCCGAACTGCTCCGAATCACCGTGTCTTGCTAGAGCAAGTGAAGGCATATTTATACCTTGAAGGTGTCTAGTTTGACTTCTTAAGCCGATTTTCCAAGAAATCGTTGTGACGTTTGGAAGTAGCCATGCCTGTATTTGGTCTGCATGGGCTATGTCTAAATAAGAGAATGATTTCTATGCCTATATTAGGGCAATGTGAATTGTACCTATATAAGGGTATGAATCTGGAAAATTCACTTGGATCCTAAAACGCCGTACACCACTGGAGGGCAGATGGGGCGCTAGCCCCCAATCTGCCCCCCCCGGTTGTCTAAAAGCCCACTAGACGCCAGGGATTTTTTTGGGTAAATTTTAATTAGGGTGGGGCTGCCCAAAACGGTCATGGCAATGCCCCCACCCCCACCTGCAACAATTACAGCCTTTCTGCCCCCCCCTCCCCCCTGATATCTCCCCAAGGGCGTCAGAAAGCAGACTAGGCATGGATTGTTTTTAGCAATATGCCTACCTACCTGTCGATTTTGGGCCCTAGCGCAACCGGCACATAGGGAAACCTAGCAAACCTGTACATTTTTACAAACAAGACACCCAGTGGAATCCAGGATGGGGTAACTTGACTGGCTCTCACCAGGTTGAATGAAAGACATTGTTTAAAAACGAAGTCATTTGGAAAAATGACTGATAATTCTCACGCTAGTATGAGTATTCCCAATTTTGAAAATGTGCAAATATGTACTGTTTCTAAACTCTATAATTTGTTCCCATTTCAGAAATACATAGGTGCCTTTCATTGCGACTTTTCCATGTATACATTTTCCCACAATAATTGCTATATACCCGGTACATAATAAAAAGCTATTGCAAATTGCTGCTCAGTTTTTGACTCTGGGTTCGTCTGGTTCTTGGTGAACCTACAAGTCCTATATATCCCCTCAACCAGGAAGGTCCAGCGGATGTAACAGAATATTGCATTCAAAGAGCTGTCATAATTACAAGAAGTTACAGGTGAAAATCTTGACACAAAAGGCTGTTTTTCTCAACTAATTTAACATTTTTCCTATATATAACTGTTAGTTTCTATAAAAAAAACGTTGATGGATCTACACAAAAGACCCCTTGCTGAATTTAGACTTTAGTCTACTTTTCTAAAATGTATAGCTTTCCAGGATCCATTATTCCTTTCCTACCCATTTCTACCATTAACTGGAAGGAGGTTGAAAACCCAAAAAATAACAAAAATAGGCTATGTCCCAGAAAAATGCCAAAACTGTGTACAAAATGTGGGTTTTCTGACAAAAGTCCATCATTCCCTAAAAGCTGGGAAAATGGTGATTTCAGCCCGACAGACCCTTTTTTGATAACATTTACAGGAAAAAACCCAGACGCTTTCATTTGCAGCCCGTTTTTCCCATTTTTTCCCCAAAAATAATTTTTTTTGATGTATTTTGGCTAATTTCTGGGACCCCTCCAGGGGAATCCACAAACCCTGGGTACCTTTAGAATCCCCATGATGTTGGAAGAAAAGGACGCAAATTTGGCATGGATACCTTATGTGGCCTAAGGGAGCACTACCCCAAATAGCCAAAAATAGGCTTCGCACAGAGGGGGAAAAGGTCTAGCAGCGATGGGGTTAATACACTGTGGCTAGGAGATTTCAATGCACGCAACTGTGATCTTATGCATAAGCCAGTGTGTGGGGGGTGTGATGGCCCACTTCACCATAGTGAGTATGCCAAAACACTGAATAAATAGGATACTGGTCGTACGGAACCTGGAAATAATGACTCCTGTGGAATCCTATACTGGACCATTAATAAGTACTTTTGGGTCCCACATTATGGGTTCTACCATTGATTATGTTGTGGCTTCCAATATGTTGGGTGTCTTATTGGGGAAGGTAGAAGTAAAATAATTATATTTTAGCAACGTTACAGCCCTAACTTTCCTTATGATCTGGTGGGGTCAAGAATAATACAACAGACAGTAAGGTCTCTAGACCACTCTTGACCAGGAGAAATGGTTATAAACTAAAATGGGCAAAAGTAGTTAATTAGAGGTTTCTGCCTACGATCCTGGCCCAAAGACAATCAGAAATGGTGGTCTGCCTTGATCCTAACTTTGATCCAGAAAGCTCGCTGGAGGCATTTAATACTATGTTGGTGGAAATTAATAGTCATATGATGTGGCTTTATCCCAGTAAACAGCCCTCTTTCGTTAAATGCCTCAAAGCATCCTGCTCACGTTCTTTAAAGAGCCTACATAAAGTATTAAGGGAAATTCCAAGAGATAGCAATAAGGTCCTGAATTTCAATAGTGGTATTAAGCAGCCCTGCGGGCCAGACTATGAGGGTTAAAAGAGAGGAAGTGTGGGCTAACCTAAGATCTGAAGTATTAACAAAAGATACCAGAGAATTTTTGAGAGCCATAAATGCTCCTTTTCTGAAAGATAGAAATGTCCGTATTTAGATCTCCATATTGAAGAGGGTGTTTGGGTAAACTACTTTGAAAAACTTTAGGAAGACAGATGCCTCTTTGGTCTCTTCAAAGAGCATGTGGCGTAATAGGCCAGGGTGACAGCCTGGCCTTTGATTTAGCCATGGTGAGTGGAGGTGGGCTTCCAATAGACTGTTTCTTGGAACACCAGGATCTTTGGGCACCTATACTAACCAACATCTTTAATGCTGTAGGCAAGTTCGGACCCCGATTCATAGAAAAAAATAATCATACCCATCTTTAAGAAAGGAGATAAGGCATTGCCGAAGAACTATAGACCAAATTCCCTGCTAGATGGTACTGCCAAATTGATGAGTTGATTTTTATTGAACAGACTAGAGAGGGTAGAAAAGAGAAATGTCCTCATTCAGTCAGAGTATAGATTTGTAAATGTAAAGGGGAAAGAACAGTGGACAAATGCCTACTCTTGAGTATGGTAATAGCCAAATATATCATGGCAAAGGAAAGCCAAATATACGTGGCCTTTATGGACCTTTCCGCCGCTTCCGACTGTGCCACCCACTTTAAACTATGATTGGTCATGGAAAGCATGGGCATAGATAACTCCATTATTGTGTTTATCCACCAGATGTACTCCCAGGCGACTGCCTCCGTCCGGTATAGAAAGGATGGAGAGTGCACTAGGCCCTTTGAAATTCTCTGCAGTGTCAGGTTAGGCTATGTTGTGGCCCCCTTTCTCCTCTATAGCTGCATAGGACAGATCCAATGGGCATCGGCCAAGGTTGCTCTGGCTCCTCAGTAAGTACAGTTATGGTTTCCTCCCAGGGGGCATTGTCGTAGGTTCATCGAAAGCACAGGTCCTGGTGCTACTGGGACGCGCTGTCCGCCTTGTCCTCCAGCTTGCCCCTAGGTCAAGAGTAGTTAGAGGTGGAAGTGACAGTTTCAAGGTCTGCTGAAGCATCATAGGTGGCTGCCATTATTGATTAATAGCATTTGCGTGCACCACACGTGCAGCACCAGAGTTTGTAATTTGGGATTACTACAGCTCCCAGGAGATTTGCGCAGGCGCTCTGTTTACGATGGTCTCAATTGGTGTAGTCACGTCACGTGGCCCTCCGTGAGTTGTCCCACTTCTGCAGTGACTCAGGATTACATCAGATGGCCCCCTGTTACCTCCATTTTCCCCCGCTGTATGCCAGTCGCTACAAAGCATCCGCTGTGGTTGCCATCTTGGCACCTTGGAACCTGCAGGGTCAATGATGGGCCTCCTTCTTTTCCGCTAGCGTCGAAGGACTTAAGCGCTCACTTGCCGTTAGTCAATGGCCCTGAACATTCCTGGGCACTCCTGTAGGTGGGCACCCCAGTGGAGGTAGTAGCTCCACCCTAGCTCTCTGTTTCTCTACTATAGGGCGGGCGCCATTATAGGGTCAGGCATGTCACGTCGGGGCGCCATGTTGGGGTCAGGCAGGGCGCATTTGGGTATCTCTGCTGTCATCTTAGCCCCCCCGGCCCCCATAATTCAATTAAATGACTTTGTCCAACAGGCTAACCTCTTTCTTGAAGGGAGGGGTCTCCACACTGGCAGACTGTAATCTTAGCTGGCCGCAGATACAAGGAATCAGGCGGGTGCTGTCATCCTCACATTTGCACCGCCGCTCGCTCGTGCAGAGGACTAGCCACCTCTTGCTTCTCTCTGCCGCTTTTTCTTGCACCATTAAGGAACCGTACCGCTGATCACTAAGTGCGACGGCCGCCCCGGCAGACGCAAATGAGTGTCCCGGGCGCTGCCACCATTTTGTAATTTTGTAATTTTATAATGTATAAAGGTGATAAACGTAGTATAAAGAGGCCCAAGATTAGCTGTTACCTAGAGATACCTACTTTGCCCAGACATTATTGAAAACTACACACCTAGGGCAATCCATGGCAGTGTGACTTGGGTGGATCTCTTTTTGTTTTCTTACCCATGCCATGCAAATTTCAAACTTTGGATAATATCATGGCATTTCTATACATTTCTTTGAGAGAAAGTCCTGCAATCTATGTGCAATGACAAAAGTTGTGCCAACAAGCATTCCTAAACTGCTCACCTAAAATATGTTATCCTACTTATTTAGATGGTCTATCTTCCTCCACAGGGAAGGACACAAAACACTCTGCAGACCATTGGAGTTTTGCTTTGAATTACTCTAATTTTTGACATGAGCATAACAAGTTTATTTGGTCCCAGATTTGGCCGACACCCAGGTAAACCAACCAATCTCAAACATTTGTGAAACTTGGGTCGCTTGTCGGAATGTCACTCTTTTTGATTACCCAGGATGTACTTCAATAAAAAGCACTATGATAAAAAATAACCAATTTCCTCTGAGTTTCCATTCCAGTTGCTGGACTAATTGGTTGGATGCACTCAAGGAATCCTGCCAACCTGGGGCATTTATGAAAACGTGCCCACCAATGAAGGCATATGACCTCACTATGGGGCAGATTTACAAGAAAGTGATGCATCTCAAGAGATGGGTCACTTTCCCTGTGCCACCATGCAAAACCCTTGCGCCACCATGGATGTGCCGTATTTACAATACAGCACACCATGTCTCAAGGATTGACAGATGCGTCAGAAATGTTGACGCATCTGTTGACGGAAAAGTCACGCATAGCTGGAATTGTGTCGCAAGCACGACGCAACTCCAGCAATGCGTGTTGCGGCCTATTCCTAATACACTACGTCACTCCTTACACCTGCTTCAAGCAGGCATAAGGTTTTGACGCAATGGCATCCAAAAAGTCACGCAGTGAAATCTTGTAGATTTCAATGCGTCACTTTTATGAGGCTTTCCTAAGTGGGAACGCCTACCCTGTAGATATTATTCCTGACGCAGGTATAATGTCAGGCAGGGCTTTACAACACAATGCTTCTCTTTAGATGCATCATGTTGTAAATCGGCCACAACTTTCACGCCGGCGCTGCTTCACAAAAGTGATGCAACGACAGCTGAAAAGTGATGCAAGGGGCTTGTAAATCTGCCCCTATGTGTGTACCAAAAGATACCAACACCAAAAAGTGAAAAACACATATCAAACCAATTAATAATACTACCTTCGGAGATGTCTCAGTGAAAAGTAATGTAATGTGTAATATCATCTTCAAGATGAATTACAACGTCTGTAATTGCATTTGTTTCCTTAAGGGTGATGTCATGAGTATTGCATTTGGTGCACAAGTTTTGGTTTGCATAGTGGTTGGGTGAGTAATCAATTGTGCTCCTAACCATAACTTCTGGGTTTTAATGCTTTTTCAGGAGTTTTAATTTGTAACCATGACTGCACTTTAACTGTATTTTATAGGTGAATTTCTCTCTCTGTCTTTCCCTCACGCTCTCTCTTTTTCTCACTGTTTCAATAAATATACAATTTACTAATTGATAAACAAGTAACAGCCTCTACCCAACCCTAGGACTCAACTATTTGCTCACATTTATCCACGATATCTCCAAATCCAAAATCTTTATTCAGTTTAAAAAACCATAAAAGATGCAAAACAGTTAAGAATCAGATATAAAAATGTCTAGTTGCATTGTCTCAAATTCAAACAATTAAACATAACTCAACATCATCAGGTTCTGAGCAATGCGATAGATACAAGCAATTTTTTCCTCCCTTCCATTGATTAATTTTTTTATATAGTTAATGTCTTCTTGTGTTAAGCATAACATTCACTAACACTCTGTATTTGTCAGAACACCTTCTGGCGCCAATCCCTCCCTGTGCATGGGGCTTTTGACCGTGCTCTGCAAAGCTGGCCTACACAGAAGGTTAGCTGCAAGGACATGTTGTCAGCCAGGCAGTGAAGCCAAACCCCGCAGAGCACAACTGAAGATGGTAAGGGGTGGCGGTTGGCTGGGAATCAGACACCAGATATTCACTTAGGGCCAGATGTAGGTAGCCAAATACCGGTCGGTAACGGCCAAAAAAACCAAATTTCGTCAGTTACTGACTGGTATTGGGCAATTGAGATGTAGGACATCAAAAAATACCGATTCGGTAAATACAAATCAGTAATTTACCGAATCCGAATTTACCGAATCCGAATTTACCGAATCCGAATTTACCGATTCGGAATTTATCGATTCGGAATTTACCAAATCTGTAAATAAGAAATGCTAAAAAATGACAATCGAGATGTAGATAATTTCTATAATACCGAATTTCATGAAATTCGGTATTTAAGAATCAGTAATTACCATGGATTGAAAGCAGGTGGTAACCAAGTGCAGGCTATAATAAAGGCCCCAAAATGCAACAGTGTGACCAGAATGGAGGCATTCTATGTGATAGCAAGGCGGCTACGGCTGCAGGCAGCAAGAGAGAGGGTCTGGAGATGGGAGGAGCAAGTCTACAGACAGCGGATAACGCTCTTCCAACTCACTGAGGCAGAGATATTGTAAAGGTACAGGCTACACCCCCATACCATTCTGGACTTGATCATGGACCTGCACCCACTCCTGGAGCACCCAACACCAAGGGCGCACACCATTCCACCCCATGTGCAGGTGCTTTGTAGCCTACACCTGCTTGCATCTGGGAGTTACCAGGGGGTGATAGCTACGGTAGGAGGGGTGCCCCAGAGCTGCCTGTTCCGTTTCTTCAGGAAGTTGCTAGAGGCCATGATGCAGAGAATGCATCTTTACATCTGCTTCTTTGACACACCTGCGGAACTGCTCTAGACCAAGACTGACTTCTATCAAATGGCACTCTTCCCACACGTCATCGGCTGCATTGATGGCACCCACATCCCAATCTGTCCACCTGCTGCCACAGAGTACATTTACAGAAACACAAAGTCCACCCACTCAGTAAATGTGCAGGTAATATGCGATGCTGGCAACATAGTTACTGACATTATGGCCAAATTTCCAGGGAGCACCCACGACTCCTACATATTCCAGAACAGTGGGATCTACACATGCCTGGCTGCTGGAGAATTTGGGGAAGGATACCTTCTAGGTAAATCACTGTGACACACCCTGATAATTACTGTAGCTGTATGTTTCAAATGGTATGTAACTAATGGCACTCTCTTTCCCACCTAGGCGATAGCGCTTATGCTCTGCGGTCCTTTGTTCTCACTCCCTACATGAACCCATCAACCCGGAGTGAGAGACGTTACAATGTGGCACACAGAGCAACACGCAACGTTGCGGAGCGCACATTTGGACTCTTAAAAAGCAGGTTCCGCTGCCTCCACAAGAGTGGAGGTGCACGTCAGTACACACCCATCATCTGCTGTAAAATCATTGCAACCTGTGCCATGCTGCACAACCTTGCCACCAAGAAAGGCACAGAAGTTGATATGAGAAACTGGCATACCGCTGCGCACCTTGAAAATTATACAGTCATATTAGTGCTGACTCTAGAACGTGAGAGCAAAGCCTATTGATTGAACAGTAATAATTGAATGTCTTTTCAAAATTCTTGTGGGTAGGTGTTGTCTTTAATGTTCATACAAAGAAACCAGTCGAAACGTGTTTCGTCGCGTGTGGGATAATCTTCCCGCGACTCTTCAGGGCTGTTGACGCTGATGGCACGTGGTGGAAGTCGCTCTGTCGGTGATACTTCCGACCCGACAGGGCCCTTGACTTATAGGCGGAAGTGTAGTCGTATTGGCTGAATCTTATTATTGAGGTTGTGGTCCCGATATGATGAGCAAGTAGAATATGGGACACTCGCGGATATAACACACATTTTTAGTGGTTCAAGTCAAAAGAAAGTGTAGAAAGTTCGGGTGCACACAGCGATGAAAAGCTCTTAGGAATACATCCAGGATTGGAGTTTGGAGAATGATTGTGTGGATATGCACGTAGGAAGTGTAGCGAGCTAAAGTTAGCTGAGTCTTCTAGAAATCCTGTTCCCATCTGACGTGTGCGTCTGTGGGGGTGAGTCGCTCTGTGTGCCCGGTAGTGGTCAGAAGTTGATATGACTTATCATGAGGACATTGATGATGGAACTGAACAGCCAGAGCCCTATGAAGCACGAGTAGCACCAGCAACAGATGGGAGACTGAGACAGGCAGAGATCACACGCAGTTATTTTTAAGTAAGTAAGGAAACACCGCCAGGCGTGGAATGTGAATGACGTAGCTTAATGGGCACTATGGCAAATGACAAATGGCACACCATGGTAGTCCAATTTGTGACAACCTAACTAGGCGGTCACGGTTTACTTCACCCTAACATGTACTCTCGAGTGTGGGCAGCATTAATGTCTGCGCCCACGCACAACAGTGCAGGATGCCCGAGGCTGGGTTTCAACACTGGCTGTTTAGCCAAGGCCTGCAGATTGGCACCTGCTGCTCCTCCGTATTTCCTGTATGGGTGTGCTACTGCTGCTCCTGCTGGTGGTGTCTTCAGTGTCCCCCACACCTAGATCTCCAGAGTTGGCTAACTGGTTGGTCAGCAGCAGTTCCATTGCAGATGTCACCCTCCCCAACCCCCTGGAGACATCTGTGCAGCAATGAACAAGCCCCTCTTGCATCGCCACAGAGCGCCTACATAGCAGGGAAGTGGCAGTTGACAGACGGTTCACCGCCTTGGTGTGATACTGCACACACTGCCTCTCCCGACGCCTTTGTGTGCGGTCCTCATCAAGTTTATCACAGAGTGCTATCATGGACTGGGATGTGTGCCTCATTCCCTCTGCCATTTCCCTCATGCTCTCCGCCATGGAGCTGATGCCCCGTTTCATATTGCCCATGTTCTTCTTTAAGTGGCGCATCTGTCTCTGCACTGATAGTATGCCTTTTGCCTGCAGGCGCTGCACTTTCACCATTGTGGCCTCCAGCCCGCAGAAGACCCCGTCACCATGCCCAGTCGTGCTGCTCTCCCGGACCCTACGGCGTCTTGCACCTGTGAGCACACCTTCGGAGGCGGACTGCAGCCAAGCATTGTTTGCCTCCAGTGGAGCAGTTTGGGAGGACGTCGCCATGAGTTGGAGAGGGGGTACATCATGCCTCATGGGCCTTACCACTTCCAATGACTTTGAAGCTGGTGAGGGATACTGTGCTGGTGGGTCCGGCTGTGGTGAGTCATGCAGCTGTGGCGATGATGGCTGTGCTGTTGTGGCTGCCTCTGGTGTTGTTTCAGTGGTGTTTCAGTGCTTTGCCCTGCACTCCTGCTTGCATCCCCCCTCCTTTTCATTTGGGGTGCCCTTTTCTCCCTCTCCTGCGCTGTCCTGCGCGGTGACTCTCCTGTGGACAGATATGGACATTGGCTCAGTGGTGCTGCAACCCTGTATTTCAATATTAAATTACAATCCTGTCACACAATATCAATGTCCTCAACTGCTTCTGAATGTAGTGTGTAGCATGCCTTGCTTTTTTGTGTGATGACTGCACTTATGTATGGTTGAATGACTACCTCTCCCATGCTTCATTGCTGGTGTATCCCAAAACCTGTACTGGAGTGTGAAACACACAGCCACATTTGTGAAGGGGGACAGGGAAGGGAGGAGGATTGCTGGACATGCTCCTTACATTGTTTTGTTGCAGCTCGGGCTGAGCTGTCAGCATCCCCGATCCCAAAAACACTCTCGGCCCCAGGGTGGACTCCACCAGCTGCTCCAGGTCAGTAAGGGCAGGTGCCCTGCTCCTTCCTCCCCATGTGACATTGGCCTCTTTCTTCTGTACTGCCAGCTTCTTCTTTGTTATGATCCTGAGATCATACCAGCGTTTTTTGAGGTCATCTACTTCTCGTGTGGTCATCCCTATGACGTTCACCTTCGCCTGGATTCCCAGCCAGGTGTTCCTTTTCACAGCCTCTGCTACCTGCAGAGACTGTTTCCCAAAAATCTGGGTGTGGTTTTTCACCACCTCCTCCACCAACACCTGCAGTTCGCCTGTGCTGAACTTTAATTTTCTTTTGCGGTCTGCAACTTCCCTCTGTGAGTCCTGGGATACCATCCTGCACTTCTGCTCAGCTCAGTGCAGCCAGTAGCTCAGTGTCTCACAGCTTTCCAGAATGTTCAGGTAGTCTGCACCTGCATGGGTGTGGCCACTTCCTGGTTGTGGGGTGGGGTGGATGCACAGGATTGGTTGGTTCCTCTGTTGCTTAGTTGTGCGGTGGGGTTGTTGAACATGATTTGTTGAATCCTCAATTGCTTGTATTTTATATCTCCGATTCAGCATTACTGATTTGGTAAAAATCAAAATCTCCGATTCTTTATTTACCGATTCGGTATTCACCGAATCGGTAAAAACCGATTCGGTACTTCCGATTCATTCCTTTGGGCCTGGAGACCCATAGGAATGAATGGGAATTACCGAATCGGTAATTCATTGATTCCTATGGGCCTTGAGGCCCATAGGAATGAAAGGGAATTATCTAATCGGTATTTACCAATTTGGTGAATACCGAATCAGTAAATACCGAATCGGAGATTCCAATTTTTACTGATTCGGTACATTTTACCGAATTATTTGCTACATCCCATTTACCGATTCTAAAATACAGAATCGGTAAAATTCTGCATTTTAGAATTGGTAAAATAGGATTACCTACATCTGGCCCCAAATGTTTTCTTTTTTAAGGAAAAGCTATAGTTAACTTCGGTAATAAGACTTTCACATACATACATCTGAAAATTCCCTAACAAACAGTTAAAATAGAGTAATGGTTACAAAATAAAACAATTGAATTTCATGAGCTATGGTTAGGTCAACTAATCATAACTTGTGCATTCATCATGCACTGCTTGTTAAACATGGTAACTTTGGCTTACACCAAATTGACATTTTTAATTTTCTTGTAAGTCCCTAGTAAAGTGGTATATCCTATACCCAGGGCTAGTAAATTCAGTGCTACTAGTGGGCTTGCAGAATTTGTTTAAATAGCCCATGTAAAACCTGCCTCAGACCAGCCATTGTAGCTGAATGCATTCAGTTGTAAACTGTGAATTTGACCTGATAAAAATAAATATTTTGCATTGCCTATACCTTCATTTTTAATACATATGTCACCCCTAGAGTAGTCCCTAAACAGTCCATATGGCAGGGTGCAGTGTATTTAAACATTTGTACATGTACTTTTAAGCTTTACATGTCCTGGTTGTGAAAAAAGTCTAAATTCATTTTTCACTACTGTGAGGCCTACTTCTCTTATAGGATAACATTAGGTTACCTTATTAAATTTAATAAATGATAACTTTGGTTTAGAATCAAGTGGAAATGTAATGTTTGGTGCATGAGGCATTCAAATATAAAATTCTCTTTAAAGGTAAAGTCAGATTCTAAGTCACAATTCTGAAATCTCACTTTTAGAAAGTGGGAATTGTCTTGTTCTATCCATTTAGTATCTGCAGCCTGTTTTGTGAGTCACACGACAATGTGTATATTTGGAATTTAACCCTTGTGTATTCCTCCCAGAGAGAGCCATGAAAGAGGGCCTGGGTGCCGGCAGAGTGGGTCATCCTGACTTTATAAGAGGGACACCTGTCACATTTGAACTTAAAAGAACCAGCCTCATCTCGCACATAACGGATTTCACACTAGCCTATTGGCAGGGATGCAGGGTACTCCAAACACCACTGTAGGGTGAAAATTCCAAAAGTTTATTTCTCTTCAAAGAGGGCATGTATAAAAATAGTGCTCTCAGAACCACTCCTCAGTACACTCTTGGACCCGTGGATACTATAAAAGAAGGACTGCCCTGAGGTTAGAAGACTATTACCCTGCCTGAGGCCTGCTCTGCTGCCTTTGAAGGAAGACTGAACCGGCATCTTTCATCCCAAGCAAACATGACTTCAAGGGTCAGCTAACTGACCTCCTGTTCTGAACTACATGGACACAAAAAGCTAGAAGCAACTGCTCAGCTGGCGTGCTATACTGGACCTGCATGGACCAGCAACTTGCCCTGACTGAGTCCTGCTGGCCTCAGCTGGAGTGAGTTCATGATCCCAAAGTGGTGTCCCTCAGGGCCTGGGTCATTGGTGCAGCATCAGCGGAGTTCCTCCTATTAAATTGAGAAATCCCGAATGTTTGGGCTATTCGTCCCCATGAACAGACCCATTCACACCAAGATCTTGCAATGCATGCTGACCACCGACGTGAAGCTCTGATCATGAAGCCAACTCTTGCACTACATCAACCGCCAGTGACTACTGGAAATGCAATATTTACACTGTGCTACAGCATCAACTGTGCGCAATGACCACCATCACGAAGTTTCAGTTAAGACTGTCTGTGAAGTCTGACAGGATCTTCGAGCTACGGCAATGATCATCTGCGATGCATACTCTGCTCTTTGTGCTACAGTGGTGACTCTGCGACGCTCTCCCTGCTCCTCGCAACCTTCTCCATTGTGAAGGGAACTCTTTGTGCTGGACTTTGGAAGGCAACTTTTCCAGTGGGACTCTCCTGATCCTTGTATCCGGCCTGCACTCCATTGTGGTCAGTTTGAACTTGTGACTTTCACTTGGTCTTGTACAACTGGATAACAATGAGTGGCACTCATGTTTTTAGGCACTATACTTACCTCAAATCTTTTAAATTGCACATCTCTCGTTCTGCTAAATGGGTTCTAGTCATTTCAGTCACAAATCATTTATTACATTTTACTCTATATGACTAAATTGGTGTGGGATTTTTCTTGCGTACGTTTTCACTTTATTACTGTTTGTGTAATGTATAAATACTTTACACTTTTCCTTTAAGTTAAGCCTGGCTGCTTTTGTGCCAAGCTACCAGAGAGTTAGGCACAGGCTAATTTAATGACTTTTTATAGTTTATCCTGGCAAGGATTGTGGATACTGCTTGAGAAGGGCTCACACCCCCCTCAGCCAGCAACCCAATTTCTTGAGCCTTGAATATGACATCATTGATGGAATCACTGATGGATTGAAACCAGGCATAAGAGCAGGGAATGTTTGAATTCTATACGTTGGGCACTTCAGTCAGAGATAATCATTGTCTTCACATTTAATGAAAGGAACACTTTTATATAAATAATCTTTCCTATATTTGAGTGTAGTCCACCCATGTCTCCTTATTTAGCAACCTAATGTGAGACAGGTAGAAACAATGTCTATACCAACCACACAAAAATTTGCAATGCTTTAGAAACTTAAAAATGATATTTTAATTTATTTAAAGTATTTTTTATTTGTATTTTTATTAAATATGTTTTTTGTGTTTGAATGAACTTCTATTGCTCATTCTTAGCACATACGATCTCACTTTCAGGAGGATCCTAAAAACACAGCTGTTTTGTTAATTTTACATGTCTGCCATTCTTTGTTCATTGGTAACCTGTGGCCAGTGGTTACCCTAGCACCAAGATGCTTTTTGAGTGTGACAGAACTCTGCAAATATCTTATGATCAGGATGATGATAAAAGGAATTAAATTTACTATTAAGATTTAGTTTAAGTTGATTTGATGTAAGGCTAAGTTTAAGTAATAACAGTGGCATAATAATTGTCAGTTGTTTTAATTGAGGTCTATGTTTTGTTGGGTTGATAGGTTCTATTTTTGGTTCTCCTCGTGAGCCAAGTTAAACCCCACTTTTCCTTCAAATTTCACATTTGGGGACCCAATAAATTCCTTTTTTGTCCATCAAGAAATAGTTCTAAATGGTTAACACCCTGCACCTGCATTTAGAGCCCTACATCCATTCCCTGCTTACTTAATAAATGGCGCCCAGTATAGTCTTGGCATTTAAAACATCTCATTACCTCCTCAGTTTTCAGGTAGTAGCTCGCACCTGGACCTCAATGGCCAGTGCCAGGAGGGACCCTATTGAAAAACATGCCACTTTTCATATGGATGAGGGTTTCCTATCCTGTTGACATTGTGACTCCAAATTACATGTGAAAGTACACACATGTTTCCTTACAGGACAGCATGAGATAAAGATCCTGTGAGTTCTAATGATCTTGGAGAGTCGGGTATTTTTTTGACCAATGTTGGGACTTGGAGCTAGGAATATGGACTTGAAGGCAGGAATAGAGTGAAAATATGTATGCTCTATAGTGTCAATTCATCTCATGGTTCTCTCACCTTATTGACAATTACCTCTGGACCTACATATGAGAATAGTAATCTAATGTGTCTTTCCTTAGATTTCATTGAAGAATTTCCAATTGGGAGTTACCTACTCACAACCATAAAATCACATTTCTGCTCTTACCATTGATTTAGACAAGGGAGAGGGGGGAGAGGGGAAGAGGGGTTGGTCTAACGGTTAAGGCGCTCGACCTCGGACCTGGGGATCTGGGTTCGAGTCTCGGTAACAACGCCAAAAACCTCCTGTGATTCTGGGCAAATCACTTAATCTCCCTGTGCCTAAAAAATGAAAGTATGTCCTCATGTAACGTAACTGGTGCTATGTAAAGCGCTCTGATACCTGATTCGGTTCGGGTCTAGTTCGCGCTATATAAAACTCTGCAAAAAAAAAAAATGCTTACAGACCTAAACCTTTATGTAATATCTTGAAGCCGCATGTAATGAAGTGAAATCCACGCAGTGGGAGATTTCCCAAAAGTAGGTTCTTTATTAAGAGCACCACACACAAGTACATCCAACTAAGGATCCAGTGACAATTGACCAAGATGTTCCAGTAGAAAGTTTGGAATTATGACATACACAGTATTCTCCTTTTAATAAGTAGACACACACATACACAGTAACAGCATAAACAAGCATTGGTATATATCCACAGTGCTATTACCTTCTGGGTGGTACAGTGAGCATTTCTTGTGCTTGATACCGCTATCACGTAGGAATTCCTCCTTCTCTGCAGACACAAACTTCGGCCCATTGTCACTTTCTCTGTTTCAATGCTGCTAACTATCCCAATCTCAGCCTTCCTTTAGAACTGATCAATAAACTCCAACTAATAGTTGACTCTTCCTCTGCCATGCAATGGTCCCACATTATTTATTGATACAACCTCCTGAGGTTTAGACTGACAGACTCTATAGTACGTGGAAGGCTTCCTAACCTTGTAGACCTTATCAGTGTTACAAAAGTCAGAACATCCCAGATGATTCTCTCAATTATGAGATCCATCCCTAGCCACCAATAATTAAGGCAAATCCTTTTGTTCACTTTTCCCATGCCTTGAATCCCATCATGTTCTGAATGTATGATCTTCCCTCTCAATATCATAGGGGACAACCAGTTTAAAACCTCTCATAAATATCCCATCATCACATGACAACTCATCCCTTATTTTCAAGAAACCAACTAACTCAAAATCTCTTTTTTACGTCATTACTCCAAACTTCACACAGTGCTCCACTGACATGCTGAAGAACAGTATCACCATTAACAGCTTCAATCCACACCTCCTGTGATCTACACCCACTTTTAATACTATACACCTTCACCTTATCTGCATCTTCTTGATTTCCTTCCTCCACTACCGTACTAGGTCTCAATAAGCAGGCAGCAACCTTATTCTGGGACCTATGAACATATTGCACACTGTAATAGTACCCTTGAAAACCTACTACCCACTTACAAATCTTCACAGAAATCATGTTCCCAACTTTCTTAGTAAAAGCGTCAACCAAGGGGTTGTGAACAGTATAACGCAAACTCCTTCCCCCAAACAAAATGTTTGAACTTCTTGACAGACAAAGAAACAGTCAGCACTTCCCCCTCCATAGCAGAATAATTTTCTTCTACACCACATAATGATCTTGAAATGTAGGCTAAGTTCACGTTCCTTCTTACTCTTCTGCATCAGCTCAGCACCCACACCTTTCCTACTAGCATCAGTCATGATGACATAGGGCTCAGAAGGAATAAAGTTTTAAGACCATTAAAGTTGGTTAACTCTTCCTTAATGGTTGAAAAATCCTTCTTACACTCAATATCCTATCCATTTTGCCAGGGAAATCAAGTGAAATCCACGCAGTAGAAGATTTTCCAAAAGTAGTGTTATATTCCATATATGTACCCTGATGTAGGCTCAGGTAGCTGATAACCCTTCACCTATATTCTTCCCTACATTACACTTGTAACGGTTTATATGGACTGACCTTTTACCTAAATACAACACTGCATTCAGAACGTGGGTTTTCCCTAGTTCGAAATCTCATACATTATGCATGAGGATTCTTGGAAGCACAGCAGGATCACCATCTCCTGTATAATATCTATATATAAAGCTCATGCCCAACGTCATCATTAGGCCGACACAATAATACAGCAAGGTCAGACCCCTGGGGAGACCTATGGATATATATACATCATATCTTGCTAAGATAGGATAGAGGAGATGAGTCTTCCCTGCCGACACGCTGACCAGAGACGCATATGTTCCTGCATGCAGACACTACAGTTTGCAGTGGTCTAAACATCCCTCGAGGGGTGTCCAATTCAAGATCAGGACAGGGTCCCACAGTCTCTCACTTCAGGTAATGGGGTTGACTTTATCCTAGAGGGATTCTTGGCTTAACACCTACACACATGCTAGGGACACTTAGGTACATCTAGTTAGGGAGGCATTATAGGAGTATGCATCTTTTCATTATCATGTGTTCTATATACTCGTATGTATTCATTACTGCAAGATGGAAGAGCTTTACCATCTGTTTACTTTCATAGTGCTTCTAATCATTTATATCTTATACTGTCTAACGGTTGTTGCAGCTCATCTATTCTACACCAGAATAACAACTGTTCAATAAATGCTTACTGAAAACGCCCAGCCTGTTTGTTCTGTGTATCTCTCTGAGTCAGACTAAGCTAGCATAAGTGACTGAGCGAAAGCTAGTATATTGTTTCCACGGTCCTGAGGGATCATGCTTGTCATGTTCGATGGTTGCCTAGAACTATTCTCTCCATTGTAAGAGGAGATTCTACAGGCACTGTGAGCCAGCTGGTACAAAGGGCCAACATACCCGGTGGGGGTGTTCAGAGTCAGTCTGACACCAATTCTACAGTGTATGCTGTACAAACATGCTGATCCTGTATAGTTTTATAGGATCTACACAACATTAGGTTCTTTATTAAGAGCACCCCACACAAGTACCTCCAACTAAGGTTCCAGAGGCAACTGACCAAGATGTTCCAGTAGACAGAAGCTTTGGAATCACGACATACAAAGGGTTCTTCTTTTCAAAAGTAAATACACACGCATAAATGAACATTAGTAAGAATAACCTGAAATCTATATGAATTACCACACCCCACCTCTCACCAAGTAGTGAAGGAATCATTGAAATATTTAAGTCAAAGCAAACCCCTTATGATTGAAAGGCCTTTCTGCTATTGAATGACGTGGAAATGTGTACCACTTTGTGCAGTATGACTAATGGTCTCATTGAGATTGATAAAAACATTATAGAATTACTTAAGATGTGAGAAAAACTGGCTGAGCACTTTTATCCAATACTGTTAGTTGTTGGAGGTGTATCCTCAGCTCTTCAGACCAACAAAGAATGGGGCAATGTATGCAAGCATTGATTACTGTCCCATAATTTAGAGCATGATTAAGACAAGTTACCCTGTTTCTTGGATTCATGTGCTATAGGAGCAGATCATACCCACAATGCTTTGAAGGGTGCTTAACAAATGGTAGGAATGAGACAAGTGAACACCTGAAAGTTCATGCTCAGGAACAGTTTTGGCCTCTATGGTTATAAGCTCAAGTAGTTCATGCTCTAGAATGCTATTGCACTGTTTTCATTTATTATAGTACTTTAAGGATTACATCAATTTATTCACATTTTATACACTAAGGGGCCGATTCCGATTTGGTAAAAATCCCTTACAAATAGCCGTAAGGAGCATATTTCCCCTACGAATCGTACCCTTAAACGTCCCCTTACGTACGATGAAGTATGATTCGGACACAAAGCAGATCTCCGTACGAATTGTACGAAAGACCATACGACTTAAAAATCTGTATGAATTGCATTCGGAACACGCAGTACGCGTCGTCCGTACGGATTGAAGCAGCATTTTCCGACCCAGCAAGTACGATTGTCTCATCAACACTCCGTACGACTCTTTTTCTACGGGAGCTCAAAACATCCGTAAAAGCAGATTTCGACTCGAACCACGTACGAAACGGACCCCCCGGGTACGCGAGTACACCCCATGATTGCAGGGGTACGGTGTGTAGGGGTACGGTGCATAGGGGTACGGTGCGTAGGGGTACGATGCATGGGGGTACGGTGCATAGGGGTACGGTGCATAGGGGTGCGGTTCGTACACCCCATGATTGCAGGGGTGCGGTGCATATGCGATTGTGTGGCTCTCCATACAAATTGCTCATATGACGTTTTCCATACGAATCGCTTTCTCATTCCCCGGTCCGGATCGTATTTGTCGGGTCGTACAGCATGTTTACGATTCGTACGGTTCACTTTGAGGGTCCTTATCGTACAGCTTTTCCCTTGCTTTTCGTACGGTTCGCAACGATTCGGTCGTATATTTTTCCTACGAATTGTACTACGTGATTCGTACAGAATTGTACGATTCATAAGGAAAGGGCTACGGATTCGATTTGTCGTACGGATTAGTTTACCGAATCGGAATCGGTTCCTAAATGTATACATGTTTTTAGTCCCTTTAATTTAAAAAAGAAATTCCCTCCTATCATAATATAAAGTCTTTTTATTATACCTTAATAAATATTAAATATGATATATAGAATTAAATACAATGAATGAATTGTATTCCATTACAATGTTAAGTTCCACAAATTTTTTAATGAAAACATATTGTTAAAATATTTTATAATTAAATATAAATATGTGTTTATTTTTAGATATTTTCCCAGCATTCATTTAAAATTTTAGTGTAAATAAACTTAATTTAGCACTATTTTGTATGGGTTTTATATGAAGTCCCTATCTCCATTGTTTTCTATGGGAGGGCGTTGAACTATGAGTACTTGGTGCTGAAATTACTGCTGTTTCTTTTTGCCAATAGCAATCTATTCTCTTAAATTTGGCTCTAACCCTTTTTTTCAGGAGACAAAGACTCTCTTCACTTTTGAGTTGCTTTACACTCGGATTTTGTGAGTAGCCAAAAGTAGTAAAATGATTTGAAAGTGCAAAAGCAAATTACATGTGTAATTACTCACAAGTGTAAGTTACCCCCAAACAGACCTAAATATTGTTTACAAAAATATTGATCCCTTCAAGGTAATAATAGAAAATCTGCACCTAATGAAGCAATATTTTTGTAAATGATGTTTTAGCCAGAAGATTCATGTAAGACAATATTTTTAATGGATATTGTGATATGTAGTAAAACTCACTACAAGTGTTATTCCATAATATTTTCTAGAAATTTCATAAAACTTTGCACATAGAAATTACGCAATTAAATATACCACTTGAATCCAACAGAACTGATTTGGAACTTTTGGTTGAAGTTCTCCCACTATTTGTTAATAGGCAGAGGGATATTAGGCCTGGATTTACTATAATTTTGCATCAGAGTTGGGTCACTTTTGAGGCGCTGCCTCAACTCAAAATTATTTTTGACATTTACTAAGCCACACAAAAGCCACTTTGTGTAGTTTACTAACTAAAAAGAAGCAAAACACAGCCTGTAGCACTGCCTTGAATTATGTTGCATCAGTAGGCATTACATTGATAGAGCATGGGTGTTCCCATGCATCTGCCAATGTATTTTGACACAAACACAGAAGTACAAGGACCTGTATACCTGGGTTTGTGGCAAAATGGTATCTACCCGACAGAGACATAACAAGGAGAAATATTTGTGTTTCTCCTTGTTACTGGCTCTTTCAAGCCGTACGAAGCGGAGATCCAGGTCGGCCTACGGTTGAAGGTGGGCGGCTTGACTCTTGCAGTTTGTTCCAGTTAACTCTTCTACCTTTGATTTAGAAACTTTTCTGAAGCTTTTTCTCGTGGGGTCCCACGATGCTGGTGAACTAGTCCGGATTCAGTGAGGGTTTGACCAGATCCCAGTCAAACTCTGTAAGTCGAACCTTCAGAGCTTTTCAGCGGGATGAAGCTGGAGGGCAGGCCGGCATGAGGTTGAGGGTCGTCGGCTTGGCTGGCCAGGTCGAGTAGGTCCACTTATGGAGCTTTTTTCCAAAGTTGCTCCAAACTTCTTCAAACTTCAATAACTTCTTCCTGAAGTTTCTGTGAGGGTCCCAAAGTGTCCACAACTTACTTAAAGAGTCTGGAAGCTCTAAGATGGTCTTTGAAAATTTGGTATGTCAATTCACACAATCCACTTGGACAAACGCCTTACAAATCCACCGGAAGCACTACAGGCTGGGGATTCTTGGTGGTAATGGTCCAGCTGAGCTTTATTAACCTGTAGCTTGCAGGGAGTCCACTACTTTTGAAGCAGATTTGATCTACAAGGCTGTCGTTCCAGATTGTGCAGCAGGCACAGTCAGTCAGAGTACAGGACCTGGTTGGTGCAAATCAAACTTCTAGCATGGACCCTTCTTCTTCTGTAGTTTCAAGCAGCAGAATTGAGAAGCTCTGCCCCTTTCAGATACATATTCAATGTTCTCTGGATCAAGCAGGAGGGCACTCCTGTCCAATGAGGCGCAGGACAACACCCCAGAGCCTGGCCATTTCCCCCAGAGTATGGCACTATGGTCTCCCAGAAAGCACTATTCTTTCAAAATTCAATATGGCTGAAGTCTCAGCAGAGAGGCAAGAACTAGCTAACCCAACCTCCAGGATGGGTCATCACCATTGTCTCACTTCCCCTAGCAACTGCACATTCCTTCCGTAAGCCTGCCATCTGGGTTGGTTCACATGGGGTGTGCATAGATGAACCTGCCTTTCTCTGCCTGTCTCCCTGGGCCCATGAAGGTCATTTTTTACGAATCCTCCCCTTGCTCTGGCATTCGTATGTAGCAGAAACCTCTCCTCCCAGTTTTTCTTTTTACCCCAGGTGCCACTTATCTCTTTATCAAAGCAACCTGGCTAATCCACTAATTTCTGACCAATCAGGGCAAAACCACTGGAAGGCTAAATTTTTGCTTACAGACAAGAAAGTCTTATAACTCATTTTCTGTACATTTTAGGATGAATTTGAGAATAGCATGTTGTTGGCTGTATCAATACCATCTTCCTAAGTCCTTGAATGATATTTTCTGTGGTTCCTTGCTGTAGTTATTAATTAATAACGTATTGCAATGTTAACCTACGTGGCTGGGGATCTACAATGGGGACAACGAAATGTCTAATTTCTCCTTCACCAGGACCCATAACATTGCTTTTATATGGTTCCTGCTTATCACTACAGGACCACACACCCCTGGGACGCCTAGAGGAGTCTTTAGCGGTTCTGAATATACACACATTATGTAGATCCTCACTCCACAGTGATCCTAGCACAAACGTCGATTTTGGGAATCACTTTACTACAATGGGGGAAGTGAAATGTGCAATTTCACTATTTCCCAACACATATAAAACCTTTTTTAGAAGGGTTTTCCTTATCAGTACTTGCCCCCCCCCATCCCTGGGACACCTACGGGAGACCCTGGGTACCTAATATGCCAAAATATTGTAGTTTAATAATTTACAAGTGCTCCAAACACCAAAGTTGAGTTTGGCACAATCTACATAATAAAAACAGTATTGCAACACAGGTTTGCTTTTAAGCTAACTTAAGGCCTCAGACGTGCACACATGCAAGAGCAGAAATGTTTTCTGGCCTCTGAACTGACATGTCCTATTTTATATTAGAGACTAAAACGTAGTTGTAATCCCCCTTCCCTATTATGAACTAGGTACTTATAGGGAAGGTTATGCCAATCATCAGGGGTATCTTAGCCCATAGTGTACCCTAGTGTATGTAGGGTGTTTCACTGTAATTTAAGTGTGTTTTCAGCATAGTAATGGCCCAGGTCATTGGTAGGTATAGCCCAGGGACAGTCAGAGTCAGTTGCCACCGGCTAAAATATAGCTCTACGGCTCAAGGAGGGAACATGGCGGCAGCAGGCTAACGCCGGTCGTGGAGCTCCGTAGCTTGGAGGCACTATAGGCGGCGGGAGCAGATAGCAGATAGTAGTGGAGAAGCGGATGGCAGTCCCCTGTTGTGGCGGGGCGGAGGAAGGGAAACAACGAAACAGCGCTCCGGGGCGCTAGGACCCAGGACGTATGGGGATAGTTGATGCGGTGTTTGTTGGCAGTAGGCGGGATCGCCTTGCACCGACGGCAGCGGCAGCGGCAGCGGTAGTGGTTTCAGAGGCGGCCCCGTCAGTGAGAGTGGGTCGGAGCAGCCTGTGGAATCGAGCAGGAGTGGCTCTCCTTTTTCTGCACTTTAGAGGTCCTGTTTGCTGGGGGCATTCTACAATGGCACATTTACACGCTGGTGAGGAGGCTCCAAGTGGGGGAGGCTGTATGGAGTTGGTGCCACATACAATAGCAGCAGCAGCAGCAGAACCAGAACCTGCGAATTTGGTTAACACAGTGAGAGTGGCGGGGGGTGCCACGAAATTGTCTGCAGCACCAGGGGCTTCTGATTTAGTGGCAATTCTCCCTGCATCTTGTGGTAGCGACTTGAGTGGGACTGTGGTAGATTTAAGACCTAGAAACAGGTATCAGCTAAGGTCCAAACAGGAGTTGAAGGGTGTGTTGGACGTTGTAGCTACAGGGGAGAGGGGGGGCAACCCCTTTAACTCCATACAAAAAGAAGAAAAAGTGGGGGGCCAAGAAGGTTGGAAGTTCTAAGGCGTCCCAGCAGTTGCAGGCACAGAAGAACACCCCATCACTTAAAAGCTACTTTAAGATTATGGAGCAGCTTGTGGGCCCTAAGGAGGCAGCGGGAACAGAGGTGGGGGTTATAGTTCCGGTTTTGGAACCAACAGGCAGCACCAATCTTATTACTGAGAATAGATACTCACCTTTGGGATTTATTCAGGACGTGGAGCTGCAAGGGAGCCAAGATGGGGGGGAGCTCCGCGCTCGTAAGTCCATTAAACTTATTAAGTGATGCCCCTCTCCCCTCAATAGCCCCTCCTATGGGGCCTAAAAAGCGTGTGGAGCCAGTAGAGCCTCAGGTTGAAACTGCAGATCCTTTTTTGCCCCCGGCCTTAGTAAGGCTCAGGCGCTTCAGCCTCTTCCAGTACAGTCCCAAATTCAGTCTCAGTCCCAGGCCATAGTTCAGGCTCCGGCGCAGGTTCTGGCTCATGCTCATGCTCAAACCCCGGTACAGGCACAGGCCCAGGGAATGTCTCAGGGCAGTCCGGTTTTTCTACAGCCTGGAAGTTCAGCGGGTATTGAACTAGAGGGGGACAGGATTAGTTCTTTATTTCAAGCATTGAGACAAGATTTAATGAGCAAGTTCAAAGTTTCTGAGGCCAACCAAAGGGGCATTCATGACAGATTTGATGCGTTGGAGACTAAGTTAGAGGATATATGCATCCGGACCAGTGCACTTGAGAGCAAGGTGTCTACGCTATCGGATTCTACATTGGAGAACTCTAAAGATATCGTTACTCTAAAAGCTCAGAATCAGTCTCTATTGATGGACATGGAGAGGTTGGAGATCCAGTCCCGCAGTGTGTAATTTGCTACAGGAAGGGGTTCTGAAAGATCGATCTGATATTGATCTCGAGGCAGAGATTCAAAGGGTGCATAGGGACCCCTTCAGGCTACACCCAGACCGGAAGGCACCTAGGAAGATTCTTGTAAATTTCCAGACATATAGTGTTAAAGAATTAATTCTAAATAGGTGTCTCACACGCTCCACCCTCCATTACAGAGCCAATCCGTATCAAATAAGATCTGAAATAGGAGGCCGGACAGCCCAGAGAGAGTGGGAACTAGGCTCGAGGATGCCAGAACTAAGGTCATTGGGGGCACAAGTCCAGATGAAATTCCCAGCTCTTCTAAAGGTGATGTGGAACAATAAAATGTACAATTTTAATTACCCGGAGGAAGTTGACGAACTTTTGGCCAAGATGAGGAAATAGTTACAGGTTCAAGCTATCAGATGAAGACTTAAACAGACCTAAACAGGTGGATGGACATTGGGCGAGGGTTATAGGGGAAATAAACGGGGTTAAAAATTATTTTTTTTAAAAGGGGAGGCCATAAGTGTTAACTTTTCTCTCTTCTCTTTTCTCACTGGAATTCTATTAGGTTTGAAATAGGGATTTAGGGGGGGAAAGGGAAGTGATAAGAGAGGAAAAGAAAAAGGAGAAAAGGGGAAATAAAAGGGAGAATAAGGGGTTAAAAAATGTTTGGTTTTTGACTCCGCTAAATCAAAACAATAAACAGCTGCACCGCCGCGGGTGCCAAGGGAGTAGGGGGCTCCACATAGGCGAGAAGTGCGCCTGGTAGATGGGTGGGTTCCCTGGGGGAGGGTTCGGGAGGGGTCAAGGGGGGGTGAAAATGATAAAACGTCCTCATATGTTGCAAATTCGCTAAGTTGTTGGTTGGAGCTCTGTAAGGTGGGCATGCTTTGGGTTAAGTTTAGATATGGCTGTCAGTATTAGTAGTAAATTCCTCTCCTGGAATCTTAATGGTTTAGGGGGCAGAAGAAAACAGTCTAGGGCCTGTGAATACTTACAAAAAACCGAAGCCTATGTGTATTTACTACAGGAGACGCATTTAGAGGATAAACTGTGTAAACAAGTTCTTGGAAAACTAGGTTGGGTCCAAGAGGTACTATGTTCTAGGCAAAAGGGTATTTTAAGGGGTGTAGCCATCATCGTTAGAGCAAATGAGGGGATTAAAGTCTTGAAATGGGACACTGATCAGTCCGGCAGATGGTTGGTGGCAGTTCTCTCTATAGGCAGCTCTACGTACACATGTGCGGTATATTATGGCCCCAATGAGGATAATTCCATCTTTCTTTTGAAATTAGGGGTTATATTATTACAACATTCGGCTCCAGTGATACTGGGGGGAGATTTTAATTTAGTTTTCGATAACCAGTTAGACCGTACTTCTAGAGCGAAACACTGTGTCCCGAAGAATTCCTTTGCAGCCCTTAAGAATATAATGAGGGATTTTAATCTACAGGATGGGTGGAGAGCTAAATATGGAGATGCCAGAGAATATTCTTTCTATAGTAAGAAATATAAACAGTACACCAGAATTGATTTTTTTTTTGGTAGATTGGATTATAATCCCGGATGGAGTGTCTTTATCCCATATTCCAACAGGTCTGTCCGACCATTCAGTGGTGGAACTAGTAACTAAGTTAAGGGCTAGCCCCATAGAGGTTAGATGGACCTTGGATAGAACACTCTTGTTGGACACAGAAAGTAACCTTAAGCTTAGAGAAAGCATTACAGAATTTTTTTGTTTTAACATAGGTACTGGTACAGAGCAACTGGTGTGGGAAACTTTTAAGGCCTATTTGAGAGGCATACTTAGTTCACAGATGACCTACAGGAGGAGACTAATTAAGAAAAAAGATACTGATGACCTGGATAATATTAAGAAGAAAGAACAGCAATTACAGGCAGCAGCCATAGGGGATAGGGTTAATATTCTGAGGCTGGAAAAAGAACTCCTGGAATTACAGTCAGGATTTAAAGCAAGGGGTGATAAAATAATTATGGATAGGTGGGAGGTCAGCAGACTGAAAAATTGTGAGTATGGAGAGAAGTGTGGGGCTCTCTTGGCTTGGAAGGCGAGATCAGAGCAGAGTAGGAATATTATCGACTCATTAATCCAGCGGGATTCGGGGGCATTGTTGTCGGAAGAAGAGAAAATTAGGGAAGAAGTAAGGGGGTTTATGAGGGTGTTATATCAAGAGAATAGTTGTTGTGGAGTTGAGGAGGTGGAGGCTTGGTTAGGACTGAGGGACTTGCCACAATTGAGTGAAGCAGACAAGATTGGGTTGGCTAGTGAGATTTCAGAGGGAGAGATACGGGTGCAGGTGAGGAAGATGAGCCAAGGGAAAGCTGCCGGCCCTGATGGCTTACCAACATAGGTGTATGCAGACAACCTGGAGGAAATTCTACCTGGCCTTTTGATACTCTTCAATAAAATCTTTTTAGAGGGAGGTGAAGTTCCCCCTACATGGCTGGAGGCTACGATTGCCCTAATTATAAAACCTAATAAAGATCCCCAAAAAATAGAGTCGTAAAGACCTATCTCTCTTTTAAATGCCGACTTGAAAATATTTTCGGGAATTTTAGCGACTAGACTAGCTAAGGTAATTAAATCTATTATTCACCCTGATCAGAGAGGATTCATACCAGGCAGGCAGCTCAATGAGCTTACGTTCCAAGTGATTGGGGCAATTGATTTTGCTCAGGATAAAGGCCTACCACTCACCATTGTCGCGATAGATGTTGCTAAAGCATTTGACCAAGTAAACTGGGGGTTTTTATGGGAGACTATGACTCGCTTTGGGTTCCCCTCCACCTTTATAGACGGAGTTAAAGCCCTGTACAGGAGACCTCGGGCCAAGGTATTGGTCAATGGGGGTCTGACAGACTGGTTTAACATTTCCAGAGGAACAAGGTAGGGTTGTCCCCTGTCCCCCCTCCTGTTCGATGTATATATTGAGCCTTTCATCTGCTCCCTGAGATCGGATTCTGTCATCATACCTTTCAGAATGGGGGATATAGAACTTAAAACAGCTTTGTACGCAGATGATCTTCTCCTTTATACTGCCAACCCTATAGAGGCTATTCCCAGGTTGTTTAAATTAGCTGAAGATTTTGGCAGGGTATCCGGATATATAATCAATAAAGAAAAAACGGACATAATGAGTTGGAATACTACAGATCCGATACAGGGGGCCAAATCTAAAATTAGATATCTAGGTATATATCTTACACATAAACTAGAGGATATATCTAAAATGAGTTGGAACACGGTGGTGAAGGAGGTAGATAAATTACTAACTAGGTGGGGGGGGGGTTTGCCCCTGAATATCTATGGAAGAGTGAACTTGGTCAAAATGACTATCCTTCCTAAAATAACTTTTTTGTTTAATTGTATACCTTTAATATTTAACCCTAAAGATATTACAAACCTCCAAGGGAAGATTGGGTCATTCATCTGGGCTACAAAATCCCCAAGGATAGCTTGGAGGAAATTAAGAAGGGGGTTGAAACTGGGGGGCCTGGCTTTACCCGATTTGCTTTTTTATTGTTATGCCTTCCAGTTTAAGAATTTCAGAATGCTGGCTAATAAGTTGAACTCTTCCTCACACGGCTGACTTTTTCAGGCAATGCTATCGGACCAGCCCCAAGGTCACACATTTTTTTTATATAAATTTGGGGACCAATAATTCTTTAAAAAGGTACGCTTGAAGATTTTATTGACGACACTCAAAATTTGGGTTCATATTTGGAAGATTCTGGGGATCCCTTACTATAACACACATGCTCCGATTTGGGATTCCCCGGGCACTCCGGATTGTCTGTTAGACAGACTGGCACAACCATTGGTGGAAGCAGGCCTGAGAAAGTGGGGGGACCTTTGTGTTAACACTCAACTTTTGAATTGGGAATCTTTATCTAACCTAACGGGTCAGTCCCTCACAAGATTCAAATATTACCAATTGTCATCATGGTGGGGAAGTCAGTGTTGGGGGGAGGTTGAGGAGATCCGGTTTCTAGACTCTACGAGCAGAGGGGGAGGCTGGAAATGGGAGGTTGCCTTCTGGTATAATACTCTGGTGTCTGCAAAAGATTGTTTGGATTCTGAAATAACAAATCTTTGGGGCAATTCCATAATAGAGAATAGTGAGGAGATACAGAAAGTCTGGGCTGATTCATTTACTATTTCACCAAAGATAATAAAACCAGCTAATCTTAGAAGGAACCACCTATTTACCACTTATAGGGTTTATTGGACCCCTGCCAAACTGAGTAGGATATCTGCTGAAAATTATCTCTGCCCGAGGTGTAATTCTACGGCAGCAGATGACCTGCACATGTTTATGGAGTGCCGGGAAATTACCAGTTATTGGGGACATGTTTGAGATTTTCTGGAGGAGGTTTTACTAATACCAATTACCTGTTCCTCTAGACTGATTTTCTTTGGCCTCCTGCAGGAATACTTAATGAACAGCCCAGTCACACAGTTCATATTCTATGTTGTAGTCATTGCCAGAAGGGAAATCTGTAGAGAATGGAAGTCAAAGGCCCCCCCAAGGTTTGCTTATTGTTTAAATAATATTATGATGACTGCTCAGTCAGATAGGTTGTGCGGTGGAGAGAGTGCCAATAAGATCTGGTCCGCACTAAAAGATTGGTCGGAAAAGTAACCAATAGTCCAATGATTATGCCAGAGGTTTTGTGGTCCGGTCCTCCCTGGTAACAAGGTAATATGGTAATAGGGAGTTGGACAAGGAGACAGCCTACCTCTGGGCGATTTCGGCAAGCTGCGCACATAATACAGGGGCGGAATCTAAGTGAACATGTGCGAAAGGCTCTGAAAGATCCCATCTAGAGCATACATTTTCTGGTGGCATATATGAGGGCAAAAAAAAAAAAGAGTCAGTTGCCACCAGTACCAGTCAGCAAGAAATTTGAATGTCTGAGGAGCCAAAATATGCATTGAAATCAAGTGTCTAATGAGGTTATGGAAAATTAGGGCCTGGTTTAAAAAGGTCTGATTTTGAAAGTCAGAAAGATGCTCATGTGGATTAAGTACATGTGCTAATTGAGGAAGTGCATAACTTTAATTGTATTTACAAAGAATTCAGGGGTATTTGTTGGCACAACATTTAGTCATGCTGAATTTTCATTAGATGTAAAAGTATACTTGCATGCATTTGAGGCGAATATGCATTTGCACTCTCACATATTTTGTGTCTTAATCCCCCATTAGATTTTCCAACCCTAGAAACAAAGTACTACCACCCCTTACAGGAGCTCATGTATATTCTTTAAGTAGGGTGGAAAAGTACATGCAAGAATATAGCGGTAGTCCTCGAACACAATGAAGAGGCACCACATAGCAATCATCAGAGTCACAAGTTTATTATCTACACCTCAGCCACAGCCCAGAATCCAACTGCTCTCTCACATCAGTCCCCAGGGAGGCTGCCTTGGAACCTTGGTGACATTAGGTTTCAATGGACAGGAGCCAATCCCAGCATATGTGGTTCCTGGTTCAGGGCCAATCCCCAAAGACCACAAACAGGCCAGTGCTTCACAGCACATGAAAGGATGACACAAAGAGGAATCATAATCCCAACTAAGTGACACACTGTCATGAATGTGTTGGTGCACACTAACATTTGTAGGTTGATGTATCCAGAATTATGAACAAGCCCATTAGTAACCCTCACATCAGTGTCTAAATCATGAGTCTGTCAGATTGTTGTGCTACCATCAATTGCCAGTGTAAAAACCAATCAGAATTTTCCCCAGGATATATATTGGGAGGTCAAAGCTGCTCATACTTACCAGATTACTGACAGAATATCGAAAAACACAAACATTGTTTGGGCAGAATATTGCATCTAAAATATTGACGACCACATTTTTGAGAAGGTAAATGCAAATAGGAAAGTAAAGAATGCTATTTTTAACTGCACATCTATGCGCCTTGAAGATATATTTCTCATCGAGGCACATATATGTAAAGGTATTTATAGTAAACTTTACTTACCTGTAGACAAAATATTTTTGTCCTTAATATTTTTAGCTCAATATTTTGTCCTTCAATATTTGTGTTTTTTAAATTCTGTCTAAATACCATTCTGGCTGGAGGGAAAAGGCTAAAAAATATGTGACATTGATTTTCTAGCATAAAGTGCCACAATCTACAAGATATTCACCATTTTATTTGGGCAGCAACCACAATCCTTTACAGGGTGAGGCAGAAGCCAACCCTAAATTACCCCGTGCTCAACCCTCTGGCAGCTTGGCACAGATCAGTCAGGCTTAACTTAGAAGGCAATGCATAAATTATTTGTGCAACACTTCAAACAGTAGTAAAGTGAAAAACACCACACAGATAAGGATCCACGTTGGAAACATAGAGCACATTTTAATAAATAAAACAAGACTAAAATGACAAACATCCAATCAGTAGAACCGGAATTATGAATTATATAGTATTTAATGAAAATAGAACCAAAAAGTACAAAGCACCAGCTGTGGATGTCTGGTTGTTCAAGATGGGGACAAAAAGTTCATGCCGACTGCAATGGAATGCGGGCCAACTTCAGGAACCCAGTCAGGCCTGCTGAACAAAGTACCTTAAATCCTGGTTTGTGGAACGTTACGAGGATCCATGTCGAAGATGCGTCATGCAGCCAAAGCGATGCATTGGTTCCAAGATGTGGCAAGGCTGCAATGCGAGGACTTGCGTTGTCATCAAGGATCCTGTCAATTCAATTGGCATATTTAATTTACTTGCAAGTCCCTATTATAGCGGCAATACCTGTACCCTTGGCCTGCAAAATAAATGTTACTAGTAGGGCTGCATAATTGCTTGTGTCACCCACTTAAGTAGCCCTTTGAAGATGTTTCAGGCTTGCCATTACAGGCTGTGTGTGCAGTTATAAACTGCCACTTTAACCTGGCAAAGTAAACCTTTGTCAGGTCATTTTTATCTACATTTCTGTTTTAGCCACAGAATAATTACCTACATTTCTAACAATATATTTTTTTGAGTTACTGGATGTTTCTTGTAGAACTAGATTTCGAAGAGAACACAATGTCCCCATTGACTTGAAGGAGATTCATTATTTTTCTATGATAACCGCTTTCTCCTATGACGTCCACCACCATTTAGGCTAACGATTTCAAGAGCGCTCAACGTGGAATCAAATATCGCAAATATTAGTCTCAGATCTTAGGGAATAACTTTTACATACCGTAATCAGTGTAAAGAGCGCTAGCGTGTGTTTTCTCAGAATTATTATCCCGGCGGTAGCTGGGTCAATTACTGACCATTCTACTGTGCTTTGTTCGCTGAAGAAAAACCTTTGTTAGTTTGTACGTAAGCATAAAAATCCTTGTAATGAGATTTCTTAAATTACTGGCTGTACTCGTGTAATATTGATTGCGTGCATTGGTGCTGCATTTACTCTGAATAAAATGCCATTTCTTTCTCTTTCCCGAAGCTGGTAGATTGTGCCCGCCTTTTAATTGAGCACCGAAGGTGAGCCCAGGGTATACCCTGTAGCTGCAATCTCACGGAAAAAGGTGTCATAAATGAACTGAAAAGTCTGCATCAGCAAATGAAGGCGTGCAGACACCCCCACCCCCTCCCCGCCGAGGATGTTTTGTGTGCTTTTGTGATGATGTAAGGTTTGGCCTTGGTTTGCTTCAAGGACAGCTGTGATTGCAAACACTCTGTCTTGAACAGTATGGGGAGTGGGGGCTCTTATAGAATAGGCAGGATAGGAATTATGTGTTTTCTCCAATCCAAGGACTGGGACCACAGAAAGAATGTGCTGTCGCTCCTTTTAGAGCTCATAACATGTTGATTTAGTAAATGCAGGATAACGCTCACAGTTTTGCATCCATAGTTTACCTCGCCTTCCACGCCAACATATCGCTAAAAAAACTTTATTACATCTCAATTTTTTTGTGAGTTCGCCGTCCTGTGAGCAAATCAGCCCACCAAACACATGGACTAAACATTCCTTCATTTTATTTTACTGCGCCTGTGCCCCCCAGGTCTACAAGACCACTCTTCGACATTGGGCCAAATTGCCCTGTAAACCTCAGCTACCAGCCCAGCCTCAAACCTTTCTGAGCCTCCTGGTCTGGCACCCCATATTCCCACCCCTCCACTTCGTCTTAACGACTTGCGGGCCCTCGGTGGGTCTGTTATCACTTGGACTAGGTTATTGGTCTCCTTTTAGTACTTGAAACCGGGGGTGAGGGGGAGGGGGCTACATAGGTGTCTAACCCTTTCTTGCTTTTTGTTCATGTTGTGTGTACCACTCACCAACTTAACCTCCCCCCACACTTCGCTGTGTAGGGGCAATCTGATACATTTTAGCACTGGAAAAAAAAGCATTTCGTTTGTAAAATCATTATTCACCTAAATCGGACCCGGTGATTGTATCTTTCCGAATGAACTGTTTACAGTTCGAACGTGAAATGCTTCACAATTCATGTTGATGACCTATTTGCAACGAGGCTCTGAAAGGACAATTGCAGCAGGTCACAAATCACTGCTGTCAGGCTTTTCCCGCTGGTGTTTATTTTAATGTAAGCACATTCTGTGTTATTAAATTTGTACAGTAATTGCAATTTTGTGATCTGGATATAATAGGCTAACGAATGCAAGCATATGCCTCAAACTGTTGTGCCATGTGTCAGTGGAGGGCAGCTCTTGGTGTGCCATCCATGTCTCTGCCCTAATATTTATTCCCTCAGTTTGCAGTGGTGTATGGCACCAGTACCGCACATTTAGGATATAAACAACAGCCGCACCACAAGCTGAAGAAATGAAATAGAGGGCATTAGATGTAAAATCACATTTAAGTACACATTCACCCTTGCTTCAGGTGTGTTAAAGCATTTTTAGGCGCCCACATTCTCTTTACGAGGAAAAGACATTTAGGTGCAAAATCACATTAGGTGCACAATCGCATTTAGGTGCAAGGGTGTGCTTTCAGATTAAGGAACAACATCGCAAATAGCTGCAAAATGTCATTGAAACACAAAACACCCCCATAAAGCATCAGGGGACTGGACACACTTTTCAGTGCAGAAGTAACATTTATGTGCTTGAGCGTATTTCTCTGCAAAATCATATTTATGTGTGTGAAAAAGGCATAGGAAGCCTACATTCCAACCAGAGTTTAAAGGAAAACGATAGGAAGCACAGCAAAAGGTTAAAGTTAGTTGTCAGTCAGTCAGTCAAAAACACTTTATTCGATTATTTAAAATCATAAAAGACAAGATTACAAAAATGTCATATATATAAAATCAACAATAACAATCAATATACAATAAATACCCATACTTTCATTTAATAAACAATAAAATCAGACAGGATTGTTAAGGATGGCTAATCTTTTCGTTTTGCTCCGAACAGCAGCCACCAAAAAACTGGCAACACAAAAAATGTCGCGAGTGCTACTTAACATCTGTAAATAAGTGAGAGCAGGCCTAACTTGTAGAAAACCCGCCTCTCTTAATATTGGCATTAAAGTTTATTTTTCCGAATGTCAGAGTAGAACTCACAAAACATAATAAAATGCAAAGTGTCCTGGGTTGAAAAATTGTCACAGTGACATGGCTTATTGTTTTCAGGGTTACCCCAAGTAGGAAAAAAACCTTAGGTTAAATTAATTAAATTAAATCGAAATCTAATCAGAAGCTGGCGATGAAAGGGTCTAGTTACAATTTTTAAATATGGCTCAAGTGAGGGAGTAGTTAATAACACATAATTAGCCTTTACAAAAGGTTTCTTTAGCTCCTGCTCCTCACGTTCCATTGCTAACATGTTTAGGAAACTAGGGCCAGATGTAGGAGCTTAAATACCGGTAAATCGTCCGTTACCGACCGGTATTTAAGAATTGGCATGTAGGGGGCCAATTTTACCAATTCGGTAAATTTACCGATTCGGTAAATTTACCGAATCGGTAAAATACCGAATCGGTATTTTTACCGATTCAGTAACTTGCAGATGTAGGTGGGACTCTTCAGAGTCCCAAAGGCCTTACAGATTCGGTATTTTACCACCCAATCCAATTGGGGGGTAAAATACCGAATCCAGGTGTGCATGCACATGTGTGCATGCACACCTATGCCATGTGACAGACAGACATGCCCTTAGGGCACGTCTGTGTGCCACATGGCACACATGCCTGTATTCGGGGTGCTAGAGGGTGTCAAAGTGACACCCCCTGCACCCTTGCTGAAATCGGTATTTACCGAATCGGTAAATACCGATTCGGTATTGCCCATTGATTCCTATGGGCTTCAAGGCCCATAGGAATCAATGGGCAATACCAAATCGGTATTTACCGATTCGGTAAATACCGATTTTTACAGATTCGGTAATTCAATTACCGATTCTACCTAAATCTCCCTCCTTCATATTTACTGATTCATAAATACCGAATCGGTAAAATTCGGTATTTATAAATCGGTAAATACGATTTTCCTACATCTGGTCCCTAGTCTTTGTCCAGCTCACATCCTCGTTTTTAATACAATCCGGTGACGTGTAAATCTCGGGGCGCCCTAGTCTTGTAAACATTAGTCTTACGTACGCAAGCCAGGGAACCCTGTTAGCTTTATCCATAGATACACAATCACCTAAAATCTGATGATTTAGTGTCATTTCTTGGTTTAACCAGGTCTTTACCCAACACATCAGTGGGGCAACTTTCAACAGATCCGTTACATATCCCAACCCTAATTCAGTATGTATTGAGAAAGTTGGGGTAGACTGGGGTACTGAGAGAAGAGATCTTAAAAACTTGTTTTCCGCAACTTGTATCCTATCCTACGATGTGTGGCCCCATATAGAAGAAATCTTTGCTTTATTCGTCTGGCACTCGAAATCTCCCTTTATTTTATATATATCAAAATATCATACGTTCATTTGTGCTACTGGCTCCTTTAAAGTGCTTTGTCTAGGAACACTCTGTGATGAATCAAAAGAATGGAGAAAGCGGAAATTCCACTTGCATGTGGAGCTGTGCACACTATTATCATGACCACAATGGTCTCATGCTTATATCTTCATCCTTTTATGTCAAGAATTTTCAAACTTTCTCTGAAATTTCACTTCATTTCATTTTTATTCTTTCATTTTACATGGTGAATTCAATTACTCCATTGATTTCAGGCAATTAATGATTTGAACATCTAACATCTACCCAATGCATTTCGGGTCATACGTGGCTATAGCCAAACATTTAGATTTATACATTTTCAAAAGTGCCTCCACTGGTCTTGCCCCCAGCCGCTTTGCAAATCCCATAAGTGCTGAGGTAGACCTGGCTACAGCATTACTTTTGAGCTTCTGTTGAGGACCCCAGGTACCTCTTTCATCGAAGAGGACCCCTAAATATGTAAAAACGGGCACCTTCGTGACCTCAGCTCCATTACAAAAAAAAGGTTTCGACTTCAATTTCCTACAATGTTTCCCAACCACCATAACATGTGACTTCTTAATATTTACTTTCAAATCGAGGGACACCATAAAATCCCCAAAGGAGTACAGCAACCTTTGCAGACCAAGGGCAGTACGGGCCAATAGAACAGCGTCATCCGCGTATAGGAGAACCGGAATTACTGAGACTCCTATACGCGGAACATCCAGGGAGGCCCCTCCTAAGGATTTCTCCAGAGCATTGATATACAAAGTAAAAAGGAGGGGGGCCAGGATACACCCTTGCCTGACACCCCTCTCTGAACTAAAGTGACTAGTGCATCTACCATCCCGTGTGACCCTGACTGACGCTAAAAGACCCTGGTGTAAAACTGCTAAAAAATTAACCAAAGGTGGATCAATGCCTAAGTCTAATAAAATTGACCACAGTTTTGCCCTATTAACCAAGTCAAAAGCTGAGGAAAGGTCCATAAAACCCATAAAAAGGGACCCTTCCTTAGCTACTGTATATTTACTTATCAAAAGCTGTAGATTCAGGCACTGATCAAGGGTGCTTCTCTTTTCCCTAAAACCATATTGGAGATTAGAGAGGACCCCCCCTGCTATCTAACCAATCCCTGAGTTTACACAAGATGACTCTGCCCAAGATTTTTACTGCTGAGTCAATCAAAGAGATTGGTCTGTAGCACGAAGGGTCCCCTCTCTGCCCCCTTTTAAAAACCGGGATGATGATGGATGTAGCCCAGGAGGCAGGAAACCCATTAGAGCCTGAGGCATTATAAACATTGGTTAAGATCTTAGCCCAGAATTTAGGTATGTTCCCGTACAAATCCGCCGGGACCCCATCCGGCCCCAGTGCTATATTTTTTGACATTTCCAGGATTACTCTTTCTACTTCAGCCACTTCAAAAGTTATTGGAGGCAAAGGATGTGTAGAAATATTATCACCTACCAGGGAACCCAGGCCCTGATTGCCATAGATCTCCCTAAAATGTGATAGCCATGGATCATCTGGAATGATAAAATCCAGGGTTATGTTCTCTTGCCCAGAAAAAAAGGGATGGTTAATAGTTGACCAATATTTACCACTGTCCCGCAAGATTTCAATTGATAGAAGATTGTTCCACGCTTCATCTTTAATTTCTTGTTTGCATTGGGCAATAGCCAATTTGTAAGTCCGTTGTCATTCAGCTAAAATGCATCTAAAATCAACCTAGTATATATATATATAAGAGGACACCGAGGACGAGGCAAAAGCAGAGGCAAGGTTACAGGAGACGCAACGCCATTCGTAAACAAACCCGCAGGGGCGGATGGTGGAAAAGTAACAACAACCCCAGTGGGAGTAGAAACAAGGGGCCAAAAGAAGAGAGGAAAATGAATGTCAACAATGTGGTAAATCTCTCTTAAGTACTCTCACTGTTATTGAACATAGTGTTTTACAATTTGGTCTCTCATTTTGCCCAACGACTACCCTCCCTTACCCACAAGAGAGAATTGACTTGTTTTATTTTACAAGAAAATTACGTTTACACAAGTGGCATAAACTCAAAGTTAAGAATTCTGTTTCAGCCAGAGAACCCAATACACCCATTCCAGTACCTGAGACCATCAATGAGGTGGAGACTTTAATAGCACTTAAGGAATTGGAATGGGATGCAAGTAGCCAGGAACCTATCAATGCAGTATCATTGGGCTACAAAGTAGATTTAATCTGTCCCAAATCATTACAATCTGATAGCAGCATTGTCATCCGTCAATCGGACAAAGGAGGCAATGTTGTTTTATTGAATACACATGATTATATATGTGAGGGTCAACGCCAACTCAGTTGCCAGGATTGTTATGAACAAGTATCTAAAAAAGCTGTGGAAGAATCCAATGTAACCTATCATACGAGGTTGAAGGAGTGGCATTCAGTGCGTATTCTCGAATGGGATGAATATTCTTTTCTTTTAAATTGCAATCCTAAAGTTGCAATTTTATATCTTTTGCCAAAACGGCACAAGGATCCCATCAATCCTCCAGGGAGACCAATTGTGTCATCCATGGGATCCCTGTTGGAAAAGACTTCCAAATGGATTGATTTTTTCCTGCGACCTTATGTGGAGAATTTGCCATCTTATCTTAAGGATAGCAGGGACTTTTTGAATAAAATTAAAGATTTTGTTTGGAAGGAAGGTTATATTTTAATCACCCTAGATGTGTGTAGCCTTTACACTTCCATTAGACATGGCAATGGTATTCAGGCTCGCCGAAAGTATTTAGGTTCCCGTTCAGTTTCTTATCTCAGGCATACTGAAATCTTGTTGCAGATCAAACAGCTTTGTCTTGAGAATAACTTCTTCATATTCAATGAAATATTGTACAGACAGAAGCAGGGAACAGCGATGGGCTCCTGTTTTGCTCCCAGTTTCGCTAATCTCTTTATGGGAAGCTGGGAACAGCAGGTTTCCAATTCGCAAGAATTGTATCGTGGCCATGTTAAATTATGGCTACCATACATAGATGATTTGTTCATCATCTGGGACTGAACGGAGGCATTAGCTAATGAATTCATCTCTATGTTAAATGAAAATGAGCTTAAACTCATTTTGGAAGGAAAAATGAGTACTGTAAGTGCAGAATTTTTCGATCTGTATGTGCAAGTTGAAAATGACAAATTGATTTCTAAACTTTATCGAACAATAACTGCAGGTAACACTCTGCTTCACGCAGAAAGTGAACACCCTAACACACTAATACGTAGTATACCCTTTGGAGAGTTCCTCTGGGCTCGGAGGAACTGCAGTACAGACAATGATTTTTAATCAAGAAGGGGTCTGTATGACAGAACGCTCTCTGGAGAAGGGCTATAGCCAGCAAGTGATTAAAGAGGCACTGCTTAAGGCTCGTAAACGTACTCATGAGGAATTACTGACTCGGAACTCCTAAACTGAATGTGAATGGGCATCCAATTAGATATGTTTTTTTTTGTCCTCATCTCACCACTAACGAGTGCAAATCATCCCGATCTTATTCTGGGCGCCCCGGGCCGGAGTTCTTGCTTTCGCCTGGGGCCAGCCCGGCCTGACTTTTTATACCAAGGCATGGTGTAATCATTGGACCTTGCATATTTTATTACAGCCTCATTGCTATTCCCCATTCAATAAAGGGTTTCCAAACCATGTTATTTACATTGTGAGTTAAAAGTGATTCTAAACGTGCAATTCTAAGTGTAGCTCGAAGCCAATTTTCGTAAAGTTGAGGGCTGACATCCTCCCAGATCTTACAGATTTCTCTTCGTGCAATCGCAATGAAACAAAAGAATAAAGCAACTTGTGTCTCCCTCAGTTCAGCAATCAGGTCTGCATCCAAGCCAAACATGACTCTAGCTAAGTTCAAACATAGCTTTGTTTTAAAAATACTCTCAATAGCCCTCTCCACTCTACCCCAAAAGGGTCCAACTACCGGACAGTCATAGAAAATGTGAATATCATCCGCTTCTATGAGCCAATTAGATATGTTACTACGTATCATTCTAGTTCCTGGCAAGTGAGGAAGTGTCTTCTTATCAAAAATTGGAACATACTTAGTACGGAACCTACGCTAGCAGATGCAATAGGTTCTGCTCCTAATGTAACATACAAAAAGGCTGATTCTCTTAGAGACAAACTATGCCATAATGAAATTTCTATGAGCAATAGCAGTGCCAATGATGTGAAAGGCTTTTATACTCGTATGGCCTGCAAAGCTTGTGAACTCAGTTCTAATATTAAGTCTGTCCACTATCCTATCAGCGATACTGTTAGAGCAATAGGAAAGCATCTCACCTGTCTTTCCAATTATTGTGTCTACATATTAATTTGCCCGTGTGCTAAGAAATATGTAGGCAGTACTATGTTCCAAGAGAAGAAATGGATTTTGGAACATATGAGGGCGATCCAAAACAAGGATAAACTATCGCCAGTGGCTAGACACTTTGAAGAAGTCCATAAAAGTAATCACAATTTACTGAGATTCTTTGTTATTGACAGAAATACCAACTTAAGTAGAGGAGGGGATAGAATCCGTAAATTGCGTCAACTAGAATCCAGATATATTCTTGAGCTGGATACTAAGATTCCAATGGGGCCTAATTCTGAAGAAGAATTATCATGGCATTTACGAGATTAAGTTTTCCTTCTAGCGTACTTATTGCCTGCTGATAATACTGTAAATGTTATCTGATATGGTGGGCTAAGGATGTTTACTCTGTCATGCAGTATGTTTCATGTCTTTTTTCTTTGCTGTTTACTTACAATCTATGGCAACTCCAAAAACAATTAATATGTCTTTCACCATGTCTTCCTACAGTGACATTTATTTTAATTGTTTTTAACATCACACGGCTACCTGTGTCTCTATCTTTAATTGAGGCCTGGAGTTTATGTTAGGCTAATTGTGCTCCTTATTCTTTTTTGTACAGGTGAATCTGCATTCAAAATTCAAAATCTATGTACTTGGTGATACAAGAATTTGGATCAAAGCCCACTGGGGAAGAATACATTGTTATAGAGAAAGTGATGACGTGCTAATTAATTAGTTGTAATTACCATAAGGAGATATCGTTTTTGGTCCTACATATGTTTAAATATTGAATAAGTTTGATTTTTGATTTTGTTTATTTATGCAAATCGCTGTTTAGCCAGTACATTAGTATAAACCCACTTGGTTTAACACTAGATATTTTCGTCATCGAGAGGTAATCTGATTTGCCGGTTATATATTAGTGTGGTATTACACCAGGCTATACGGAGCTATATGGAGTATTACTGAGATCATTGCAAAGAAGGATGACGTTATCGCGCTCAATAAGCTAAAGGAGTAATTTTGCTGTTTATGTGGTGCACTATGCTCGTGACATGTAAATACACTTTGTTAATCCATTCTACTTTATTTTTTAAAGCATATCGATACACTTAGTGATTTGTAATTATATTATATGTTTTAATAGGAACATTGTGTTGCACTGACACATACTTTACTTTACTTTACCATTATAAGATGGCCGATACTATTTTGACCAGGTAGTCCTCTTTTGTTGTTCACTATTATGTTGCACATCATCATGTATATATTCACTATTGATTTTTTCACTAAAGTTACCCGAGATCAAGGCTGTTTCCTGCTGAAACGCGTAGGGTATTTTCTTCTTAATCCTTAGGCTTATGAAATACATTTTCTTGTTTTCAGCCTCACCTGCTGAACGGAATTACACCAGATTTGGCAAAAAGGTACCCTTGTTTCAGAAAGAACTCTTTTTTTTAAATGGTGTAAATCCGTTCAGTCGTTCCTGAGAATTTCAAGAAAAAGAGGTGAAAAAATGCATTTCCGATAGGAAACTTTAGACATGGTTACAGCTTGAACTGCTGAACTGAATTACACCAAAGTTGGTAGAAATGTAGTGCTTGGATCACAAAGTACTCTTTTTCTCAAATTGTGTAAATCCGTTCAGTAAGTGCAGAGAAAATCAAAAAATAAAAATATCGATGTATAGAGGCATGGATGATCCACGGACCCTCCCGACCACGAGCTGTATTCTAATTGGCTGTCAACACTTGAAACCAGGAAGTGTTGGCAGCCATCTTGAACCTCGGGAGAACCAAGGCACAAGAAAGCAGAAAAAGAAACGTGCAAAACAAGAAAAGAGGGCAGGGTAGAAACACCCTGGCCCCCTAGGCCTGATCAGGGGGTCCCACAAGGATCCCCAGGGCCAAACAAAGCATTGTTTTAAAGAAATCTGGAAAATCCACGGAGGATCCGCGCAAAAATAAAAAAAAACAAAGCGCGGGCTCCCGCGCTTCATCAATATTTTGCCCCCGGTACCCGGAGGCGGTGAAAAAAAAGTTTGGGGGGTACCCCCACTGCCCCAGGGACCGCCACCCCCTGGGGCTTGTTTTTTTAAAGTTGGGGGTCTCTAAGGCCCCACCACAGCCCAGGGACCGCCACCCCATGGGGCTCTGATTAATTAGGATTGCGGGGGGCACATTGCCCCCCGCTGCCCGACCACCACCGTCCGGGGCTTCTTTTAAAAAAAAAAATACCTGTGTGAAGGACACGGGGAGCCGGCAGGGACCGTGGGGGAATTGGGGCTCCCCCCATGGTCCTCAATGAGGTGGCCAGGCCCCGGGGTATGGGGTCCCCGGGGCACAAAGCGGCAAGGGAGGGGGCCACGCGGTCCCCCTCCCCAATGATATATTTTTCAATAAAATCACGCAAAGGCTGGCCCTGGGGGATGGGGTCCCCGGGGCCATAAATGGCTAATATAATATAAAAAAATGTGGCCATGCCCCAGGGTATGGGGTCCCCGGGGCCCAGAATCGGCCATTGAGGGTGGCCACGTGGCCCACTTCCCGTTAATATATATATATTTTTTTTTTTATTGAGGGTCAGGGCCTGGGGGAAGTAAAAAGAAGAGGGGCCACACAGCCCCCCTTCCAAAAAATAGAATAAAAAAGACACACAATTTTGTCTAGGCCCCGCCCCCTCCAAGAAACACTCTGCACACGCGCCCTGTGGTGCATTTTGAATTGGGGAATTAATTCCCCATCAATACTGGGGGTCCCTGGGGGCCAACTACCCCACCAGGTACCTCGAGGAAACACCACAGAGCTGCGTCGCAAGAGAGGTGGTCCAGGTCATGCCCTTTTTTACACTTCTCTGCAGCTCTGTGGCGCTTACTGGAGGTACCTGGTTTGCTAGTTGGACTCCAGGGACCCTCAGGATTCAAGGGGACTTAATCCCCTAACTTAAAATGCGCCACAGGCGCGTTTGCACAGTGGTGAAGAGAGGGTACGGGACCTGAGGTGACATGTGTGCAAACACGCCCTGTGGAGCGTTTTAAGTTGACAACTTAAATCCTCTTTAATCCTGAGAGTCCCTGGGTCCAACTAGCCAACCATGTACCTCCAGGAAGCACCGCAGAGCTGCATTGCAGAGAGATGGTGCAAGGCCATGCCCCATTTTACATCTCTCTGCAATGCAACTCTGTGGCACTTACTGGACATACTTGGTGGGTTAGTTGGCCCCCAAGGACCCCCAGGATTCAAGGGGACTTAATCCCCCAACTTAAAATGGCCACAGGACGTGTTTGCACACATGTCACCTCAGGCCCCCCCGTCAGATCTACACATCCACTCATTCACCAATAGTCCTGTACAGTCACTCATACATGTACTCACTCATCCTATGTACACAAACAATTATACATCCTGTTACACACCACCACTCATCCGTAGAGTTACTCACACACATAGTCACACATGCAAACAAAGTATCAAATATCCCTTTACTTCCATATACAGTTATACACACACCGTCACACTTACTTCCACAGAAACTTGCACATATTTACTCTCTTAAGCAATCACTTATAGCAACACATACTTATTTATATAGGAACTCTTCCAATCTCTCACTCTCACATATACTCACTTATATACACAAATACTGACATATACTAGTTTAAAACATATGTAGTTACTAATAAAGACTTCCAAGAAATGCAATTACACTAAGGTACCCCCAGTTTCTTTGAGGCCTAAGAGGAGGGGGAAGGGAAATAAATAGAAAATAGAGCAACCTCTTATCAGACCTATCTGGTTTGAAAAATGGCAATAACTTTCATCACAATATTTACTATACAGCATAGATACACAGGAGAAAAACGACTTTCATTTGTATTGTATTTATTTATCAAAACAAGTTTTTTTGTATCTTTCTATGGCCATTTACAATGCGTGACGCCATTGTTTAAAAAGATGGCGGATTCACTAGTCGCGGCTCTAGGAAATCGGCGTTCTGGAATCGTGGAAACGGGAACACCGAGACACAGGTGAATGGACGTATCAAGGTCCACGTAGCAGCATTTGGATGTGTCACTAACAACGAGACAACGCTTATGGATTTGCTATTTCTGACCCTTCTTATCATAATTTTGGCGCAACACTATATGCCCAATGTTGTGAAACTCTGGTTGTATATTACTACCATGGAAGCCTTCCCACAACAACACGTTTGCTTTCTTATAAGCATACTTATCAGCCTTAAACAGAATAAAATCATGTTTTGAGCCTTGAAATAGCCCTGCGGGCGAAACGCCCATCGCCTGCTGCTGTATATTCTGAAAATAAAGTGAAAAGTTGCAAAAAAGACCTGATTTTTTAGACTGTGATTGAAGCACTTTTTGGAGCCTTAATCTTGGAATCTTGGAACAATCAACTGTTGGAAGCACATTGGTGGAAGACTGTTCCACAATGATCTCTGTACTTTGAATAACCTCTGTTGTGTTTGGGATTATAGATATAGTGATAGAGTGTGCTCTGGTGCAGCTTCATTTAGTTTTTTTGTATATTTAGTTTTTTTTTATATATTTTCACACTTTCTTTATAAAAAAGATTTTTTCATTGATAGGCACATCACATAAAAAATATTCCCAATGTTATTTCATAAGGGGAAAAAACATTCCTTCACTTTTCTGAGCATGAATTTATATTTCGATAACCCCCAAAGTGAAAAGAAAAGATTGTTAACATTCCATCATTCATCCATTTTCACCTTTCATTCCTCTCATGCATACCAACTATCAAGAGCACGAGGATGCTCGAAAAGCGTAACCCGTTGAAAGGTTGAAATAAATCTTACCTTGCTGAAGCTGTGGGTCCGTCTCTTCATTTCGCCGCAGCAGTGGAGGTTGTGAGGAGTGCCATTAACCAACTATCATACTATACATACAAATTCACAAAAAAACACATCTGAGTAAGAATCATACTACAATAGTTCTGTTTGCCTTATATCAGTACATTCCATAGTTTACACACCAACATAGGTCCGTCTTTTTAGTTTTGAATAATCGTTTTCTTGACGTGATTCTTAGGTGGATTTTACAGATGTGTGATGCTGGCCTACGCACATTTCGGTGAAAACAGGCCATTAACCAACTATCATACTATACATACAAGTTCACAAAAAACACATCTGAGTAAGAATCATACTACAATAGTTCTGTTTGCCTTATATCAGTACATTCCATAGTTTACACACCAACATAGGTCCGTCTTTTTAGTTTTGAATAATCGTTTTCTTGACGTGATTCTTAGGTGGATTTTACAGATGTGTGTTGCTGGCCTACGCACGTTTCGGTGAAAACAGGTTGTTTTCACCTTCTTCCGGGCCAATAAAGTACATATTCCATCTTTTAAAATTGTCTGGGGGTTCCATCTGTAATAATACAATGTAGTGTGTAAATATCTATGCTGTACGATATCAAAAAACATATTAACATTCTTAGACATGTTGTTGTGCCCAAAGGAAAAAGTGGTATGACTACTCAAAACAAACTACACTTTCTTCAGAGCTCCATGTTGGAAAAGAAAGTGTGAAAATATATTTAAAAAAAATAAATATACAAAAAAAAACTTGTTTTGATAAATAAATACAATGTAAATGAAAGTCATTGTTCTCCTGTGTATCTATGCTGTATAGTAAATGTTGTGATTAGAGTTATTGCCATTTTGCAAACCAGATAGGCTTGATAAGAGGTTGCTCTATTTTGTAGTTACTAATAAAGACACTATAGAGACAGCCATTCACTTACTAACACACCCATACACACACTCATCCACCCATACAGTCCTGCACACATACTGTCTTCAATACATACAAGCAGTGACTCATTCATTCATGGATCTATGCCCTAAGTAATACCCCCCAGCAACCACACAGACACTTGCACACTCATACTGATGATCAAAAAACCAATAACCCATATAGACACTCATGTAGCTACTCACCAACCTATCCAGTCATTTATACACAAAGTAAAAGACTGCTACAAACATTTGCATATATATATAATTACTCGCTAACCCATGCATTCTCTAAGATACACTTAATCAGTCAGTTATACAATCAATTTTACAAAAAAGAATTAACCATTTCAAGTTCAAGTTCAAGTTCAAGTTCAGGAATTTGTATAGCGCACTACTCACCCAGAGGGTCTCAAGGCGCTTGAGGGGGGTGTTTTGTGGGTACATTATTTATGGAATAGCCAGGTTTTTAGTTGCTTTCTGAAGGAGAGGTGGTTCTGTGTAAGTCGGAGGTGAGTGGGGAGAGAATTCCAGGTCTTGGCCGCTAAGTAGGAGAAGGATCTTCCTCCCTTGGTGGATCTGTGGATGCGCGGAATTGTGGCAAGGGCTTGGTTGGATGATCGCAGTTGGCGGGTGGGTGTGTAGAAGGACAGTCGTGTGTTGAGGCATACGGGTCCTAGGTCGTAGAGGGCCTTGTGTGCGTGGGTAAGGAGACGGAACGTTATTCTCTTGTTGACGGGGAGCCAGTGGAGATCCTTCAGGTGACCGGAAATGTGAGCATGACGGGGAATGTCCAGTATGAGTCTGGCTGAGGCGTTTTGGATGCGTTGGAGTTTTTTCTGTAGTTTGGCAGTGGTCCCGGCGTAAAGGGTATTTCCATAATCCAATCGGCTGGTGACCAGTGCGTGGGTGACTGTCTTTCTTGTTTCGGTGGGGATCCAGCGGAAGATTTTTTTTAGCATGCGTAGGATGTTGAAGCATGAAGATGAGACGGCGTTGACTTGTCTGGTCATCGAGAGGGAGGAGTCTAGGATGAAGCCCAGGTTACGTGCGTGATCTGTAGGTATGGGTGCTGTACCCAGAGCCGGTGGCCACCATGAGTCGTCCCAGGTAGAGGGGGATGATCCTAAGATGAGGACTTCCGTTTTGTCCGAATTTAGTTTTAAACAGCTGTTCTTCATCCATTCGGCTACTTCTTTCATTCCTTCGTGTAGATTGGTTTTGGCAGTGTTTGGGTCTTTGGTGAGGGAGAGGATCAGCTGGGTGTCATCTGCGTAGGAGATGATGTTGAGGTTGTGTTGGCGCGCGATGGATGCGAGGGGACTCATGTATACGTTGAAGAGGGTGGGGCTGAGTGAAGATCCTTGTGGTACACCACAGATGACTTCAGTGGCCTCTGATTTGAATGGGGGAAGTCGGACTCTCTGAGTTCTCCCAGCGAGGAACGAGATGATCCAGTCCAAGGCTTTTCCTTGTATGCCGATGTTGTTGAGGCGTTGTATAAGGGTGCTGTGACAGACTGTGTCGAAAGCGGTGGAGAGGTCGAGTAGAATGAGGGCCACTGTTTCTCCGTTGTCCAGTAGTGTTCGGATGTCGTCTGTCGCTGCAATGAGGGCGGTTTCAGTGCTGTGTTTGGCTCGAAATCCGGACTGAGAGGGATCGAGGGAGTTGTTGGATTCAAGGAAGGTGGTGAGCTGGCTATTGACGGCTTTCTCAATGACTTTGGCAGGGAATGGGAGGAGGGAAATTGGGCGGTAGTTCTTAAGTTCAGTGGGGTCTGCTGTGGGTTTCTTCAGGAGGGCGCTGAGTTCGGCGTGTTTCCAGCTTTCTGGGAAGGTAGCAGAGTTGAAGGAGCAGTTGATGACATCACGGAGATGGGGTGCGATGATGGAGTCTGCTTTGTTGAAGATGTGGTGGGGACATGGGTCGGTTGGCGAGCCAGAGTGGATGGAGTTCATTAGGCGGATGGTGTCTTCGGTGGTGATTGGGTTCCAGGCGCTGAGGTTGTTAGCGGGCGGTGTAGGTTCGGAGGGGGCTGGGGAGAGTTGTTCGTTGGAAATGTTCTTGAAGCTGTTATGTATATCGGCAATTTTGTTGTAGAAGAAGGATGATAATGAATTGCAGAGGTCTTGGGAGGGAGAAATGTCATTTGAGGCTGCGGTGGGGTTGGTGAATTCTTTGACGATGTTGAAGAGTTCCTTGCTGTTATGGGCGTTGTTGTCGAGTCGATCCTTGAATGCTGATTTCTTGGTGGCTCGAATCAGTTGGTGGTGTTTGCGGGTGGCTGCTTTGAAGGTGGTCATGTTGTCGGTGGATGGGTTTTTTCTCCATGTTTTCTCTAGAGTACGGCATAGCTTCTTGGATTTCTTAAGGTCATCGTTGAACCAGGGGGCCTTTTTGTTACCTGATTTGATCTGGTGGTTTTTCAAGGGTGCTAATTCGTCAGCGCTGTGGGTGATCCACTGTTTGAGTTTGGTGGCAGCTTGGTTTGGGTCCAATGAGAGGGTGGGAGGGTTTTGGTTGAGTGATGTGAGGAGTTGGTCGGTGGTGATATTGTTCCAGTTTCTTCGAGGAATAGGTTGTGGGGGGTTGTGGGTCGAGGTGGTTTTGTAGCTGAAGTGAACACAACTGTGGTCCGTCCAATGGAGAGCTGTGTTGCGATCGAAGGAAATGTGTTTGCTGGAGGTGAAGATTGGGTCGAGCGTATGTCCGGCTATATGGGTGGGGGAGTCAACAAGTTGTTTGAGTCCGAGATTGGCCAGGTTGTCCAGAAGGGTGGTGGTATTGCTGTTGTTCTTGTTTTCCAGGTGGAAGTTAAGGTCTCCTAGAAGAATGTAGTTCTCGGAAGCGAGGGCGTGTGGGCAGATGAAGTCAGTGATGTCTTCGCTGAATTGTTTACGGGTTCCTGGTGGTCTGTAGATGAGGGTGCCTCTAAGTGTAGTCCTGGGGTAGGTGTGGATCTGGAAGTGAAGGTGTTCGGCGGTAGCGAGGTTGTCATCGGAGCTGGTCGTGATTCTGATGGTGTTCTTGTGGACGATGGCGATGCCTCCTCCTGTTTGGTTGGTGCGGTCTTTTCGGATGATCTTGTAAGTGTCCGGGATGGCTATGGCGATGTCGGGTGCTGATGAGGCGTTCATCCATGTTTCTGTGAGGAAGGCGACGTCCGGCGATGTAGTGTCGAGTAGGTTCCAAAGTTCAATGGAGTGTCTGTGGATCGAGCGAGTGTTCAGCAGGATGCACTTCAGGTGGTTCGAGTCGGAGCAGTGTTTGGAGGGCGTGGATTTGGTGTTGGTCTTGATGCAGGCGAACTTGCAGGAGCGGCAGGCGAAGGGGCCGTGGGTACGTCCTGGGGCAGCCTCGATGCATTGTGGTGTGCGTCCGGGGTTAAGGGCTAAGAGGGTGGCGGCGACATACGTTAAGCGGGAGGAGTGGGTTTTGCGAGGGACAGGGGGCCTGGCACTGGGCGCGGTCCAGGCGCGGACGGGCGTAGACGGGCTTACCTTTGGCGCACCTTCGGCGCGCATGGGGCGCTTCCGCTGCGCGTGAACGCTGCGCGCAAAGCCATCTGTCATATATGGACAGTGAAAAGGGGAGGGGCGAGGGAGGAGCAGCTGGGAGGCGGGTGCCTGGTGTACAGGGCGGGCTTCGAGGCACAAACAACAACAGAAATGGCGTCGGAAGCGAGACCGGAAGTCGGTTGGGGAATCAAAGTAAATAGCGCTGTGGGCAGGGAGGCGCTAGCGGAATGGAGTACACCTTCACTTAATTAATTAAATGCGAGCGCTAGTCAGGGCAGCAGCGCTACGATACTCCAGGCAGCAGAGTACTCAGCTGAGCAGCGCAGCGTTGGTGAGGCAGCAATGTGGCAAATGGAGCACACCTTAATTACTAGAAAGATAATTAATTAATTAAATGCGAGCGCTAGTCAGGGCAGCAGCGCTACGATACCCCAAGCAGCAGAGCAGTCAGCAGATCAGCGCAGCGTTGGTGAGGCAGCAGAGGCACAGCATAGATCACAAAACACCAGGGGCCTTGGGAAGCGACCGCTTCTGACGAAGTCAGGACGGTCACTTAGACACTTATGTACCCATTTATTTTTCCATCGACCTTAAGATATACATATTCAATTTTCAGAAAAACACACATTCACTGGATGATGTAATCAGTGCAATTTGGCTTTCGCCCTGCCCACGGGACGGAGACGGCCTTGATCACGGCCATTGATGAGCTTCAAATGCGTGCAGACAGGGGTCAGGCTACGGCTTTGATTTTGCTTGACCTGTCTGCTGCATTTGATACGGTAAACCATGAGATTCTCCTGCATAGATTGCAGGAAGCCGGGGTGAGGGGCTGTGCCTTGCGGTGGTTCCGCTCCTTTCTTGAGGACAGACAGCAGGCTGTGGCCCTCCCCCCTTTTCAATCCGCGTTTTTTCCAGTATCACATGGGGTTCCTCAGGGCTCGTCTATCAGCCCTATTTTGTTTAACCTTTATTTAAAGCCATTGGTCTCCCTGATTATGTCCTATAAGATCAATACGATTAATTATGTGGATGACACTCAACTGATCCTCTCCTTTGAGGGGGAGGATTCAACATCGGTTGAGGTTTTCCATGAGTGTTTGAGGGACGTTGCTGGCTGGCTACAGGTCAACTCCCTGCAATTCAATGCAGGTAAAACCGAATTGCTCTTCTATTCGGGGAGTAAGATTTCGTACTCTCTCCCTGACAATCTTTGGCCCCCAGAATTTGCCACTAGGGTTTCTCCTGTTAAAACAGTGCGCAACCTAGGTGTTATGCTGGACAACAAGCTGTCTATGGAGGCCCAGGTTGGAAAAACGGTATCCTCCTGCTTTGCCCTGATTAGGTCCCTTCGTAAGATCATGCCGCTTCTACCTCCCTCTGCTCGGGCCCTGGTGGCCAGATGTACAATTCTGAGCAGACTCGACTATTGTAATGCACTTCTGCTCGAGTCTCCCAGTTTCTTGCTTGATAGGCTCCAAAGAATTCAATCAGCGGCGGCCAGAATGGCCTTGGGGTGGCCTAGAAGAACATCAGCATCCGAGGCCCTGGCCGAACTTCATTGGCTCCCCCTCAGGCAGAGAATACGATTTAAGTCTCTCTGCCTTGTTTTTAAGGCCCTCCATGGGCTTGGATCCAGAATGCTGCAAGCTAAATTTGCATGGTATACCCCTGCCAGGGCTTTGTGCTCCTCGTCAGCACATCTGGTGAGAGTCCCTAGATTTAAAAAAGTCAGGGCAGGGGGAAGATCTTTTGGGGTGGCTGCGGCCAAACTTTGGAACAGTCTACCTTGGGAGATTAGGCAACTGGATAAACTTCTCCCGTTCAGAAAATCCGTGAAGACTTGGCTGTTCCCTATGGTTTGAGTTGGCTGATTTATTTCTGTTCCCTCCGTTCATTCTCTGGAGCACCAGCGCCAGGATGCCTGCAAGGCGACAGTGCGCTTTATAAGTTTTATAAATAAATAAATAAGTGATGTCATCAGTGAAGTAATTTGAGATGTCATCAGTGATGTCATGAGTGATAACACTGACTATGTCATGAGTGATGTAATATATGATGTCATCAGCAGTGCATTGCGGGCGCGCAAGTTATAGTTAGCTAAACTACCTATAACAAGGGAATTTCTATGGTTTCCTACGAGTGAAATGTCCAACTAACTATAACGCCCCTAAAACCTGTGGTTCTTTCAAGGAATTTATTTTATATATATATATATATATATATATATATATATATATATATATATATAGACCGCCCCACATCCGAGGGAAGCAGAGAATCTTGCTGCCAATCGACAGTCCATGACCTACATGGAGAGACGGAGTTACTTTACCACCGTCCCCAAAGCTCTGCCAACAGCGTGATTGTGGGGCTTGAAGCGCAGGACTCGAGAATCCTTTATTGCCCAGCACAATGTTACACTTTTAAACCGACTGGTCTTCAGCCACTCACCGTGAGAAAGAACAATCCGGCTGTAAGAGACACTCTCATTAACAGCGAACAAACTGCATGATGGGATCTGCAGCCAACACCGAAGAAACAGTTGAGTGCTCTCTGACGAGATTGGTGCAGGTGTTCCCCACGCTACTTTAGGGGGAGGGGCAACATAAATTAAAGTAAATTGAACTTTGCAACATCAGAGGCATTTGAAGAGGCTATAGCCGAAACGCGTCATGCCAGTGAATTCAAATAAATGGATCCCTGGAGACCTGGTGTGCCCCCTTTTCTTTTTGGAAGGAGAGAGAAGCTTTCGCATATTAGCCTGTGCCAGTGTCACGCAATGGGGACCCTTCCAACAAGTGTTCTGGGACAGTGGCCCGACCCAGACCGCCCCACATCCGAGGGAAGCAGAGAATCTTGCTGCCAATCGACAGTCCATGACCTACATGGAGAGACGGAGTTACTTTACCACCGTCCCCAAAGCTCTGCCATCAGCGTGATTGTGGGGCTGGAAGCGCAGGACTCGAGAATCCTTTATTGCCCAGCACAATGTTACACTTTTAAACCGACCGGTCTTCAGCCACTCACCGTGCGAAAGAACAATCCGGCTAGTAACAGCGAACAAACTGCATGATGGGATCTGCAGTCCACATCGAAGAAACAGCTGAGTGTTCTCTGACGAGATTGGTGCAGGTATTCCCCACGCTACTTTAGGGGGAGGGGCAACATAAATTAAAGTAAATTGAACTTTGCAACATCAGAGGCATCTGAAGATGCTATCGCCGAAACGCGGCATGCCAGTGAATTCGAATAAATGGATCCCTGGAGACCTGTTGTCCCCCCTTTTCTTTTTCGAAGGAGAGAGAAGCTTTCGCATATTACCTACTGGTGGTCGCCAGTAGGTATATATAGTTAGGATTTTTTCTCTATGGGATTTTTGAAAATTCTATGTCTAATAACGTTGGCGTTTGTGGACGGAATTGGCTGAAATTTTCAGGAAAATTGAACATTTTGTTTCTGAGCAGCAACTGAAAATTTGGGGGGGTTTGTCGAGGGGGGGCTGAGAAAAAAGGGGGGTCCCAAAACGTGTTTTTCCCATGTTAATTTCCATAGGGCGGTTGGCCTCACTTTTAGCCCGAACGGCTGAATGGATTTCCACGAAACTTGGCAAAATTGTAGATATTGTTTGCCCGATGTGCCTTTGCTAGGTCTCAAGATATGTGCTCCTGTGAATTTTGAGTAAATTAGGTTTTATAAAAGATATATATCTAGAGCCGCGCCCCGGTGCGCGTACCTGGGAGCGCTCTGGGCGCGCCACGCGACTTGCGCACGGCAAGCTGATTGGTTCTCGGGTGTCTGTAAACATTCGAAACAGTCCGCAGCGGCCGCCATCTTGTGTCTCGGTAGGATTGAGACACAAGAGGTGGCAAAAATCAAAGGGGGAAATGAGCAAAAGGGGGCAGGGTACACCCCCCTGACCCCCTAGTTTTGATGTGGGGGCCATAAAAGGGTCCCGCGGGTAAAAAAAAAAAATAATTTAAATTCGATTTTCGCGGGGGGAGCGCCAGGTACGCGCACCGGGGAGCGTACGGGGGAGCGTACCATGGAGATAAAAAATGACACTTTTTAAAAAAAAAATAGCATTTTTTAATAAATTGGAGGTAGTTCTGAAAATAACTTTTTTTTTGTTTTTGTTGTTTTATATTTTTTTAGACTTTTTAAAACGATTTTATATTTTTTTGGGATTTTTGTCAGGGGAAAAACAAAAACAGGGATTCCAAAACTGCTCAACAGGAGCAAAAAAATGTGAAAATTTAGGGACTGGCAGGGCAGCGGTGTTGCTGTTTCTTTATGGCAATGAGTTCAACACTTTGCTCCCCATAGCAGAGCAGTTCGTCACACTCTGTGCACAGAAATTTGATGCCTGCAAACACCGGCTAAATGTTAGGGACCATTCTTCCACGGGGTGGTCCCGAAGGTGTTGCTCCACCAGTGGAGGTGCTGCCGCCATCTGTGGGTAAATTCCGTGCCAGCTCTCTGACACTCTCCCTGGCAAAGTTGTTAGGGTGTCTTCTTTTCACATGCCTGATTAAATTAGCATTTCCAAAACTATATTTTTTCAGAGGATTGCCTCTGGATAAAGTACTACCACATATTTTGCAGGTTACTTTTGGAGCGTTGACTTTTTTTTGTCCTTCAGGGATGTCATAGAATTTCCAGATGAAATGTTTTTTTTTCTTCTGCTGAGGAGGGTCCTCATCTAAAAATCCGTCGGAATCACTGCTGGATGACTCTCTTGCAGCCATTGCTGTAGATCAGAAAAGTAGGAGATGAACACAGTACACAGAACAGCTCTTGCTCTCTCCAAGTACAAAGCAATAGTGAGAGAAATGGGTGGGTTTCACACAATTTGGAAAAAAAAAAGTTATGAACCAATGAAAAGTGTTATTTTAAAGTCACATGGTTTGACGCGCTTACGCTACGCGCCCCGGGGCGCGTCCCGGGGCGTGTTTCATAAGCGCATCAGGGCGTTTACGTTGCGCGATCGTATGCGCTTCCGGGTGCACTTACGCGGTGCGTCATAAGACGCATCTCGCGGCTATGCGATACGCGCTTATGACGCAAGGCGTGGCGGCTACGCAATACGTCACGATGTTGTTTTCGTTCGCGGCAATAGCGCTATCGGGACGCTCATTAGTACGCGCCCCGGGGCGTGCCGCAAGATTGCGCTTACCCGTGCGTTCACTGGTCCGCGCCCCGGGAGCGCACCAAAAAGAATAAAAAAAAAAAATGACATAATTATACAATATAAAATTCGATTTAAAATTTATTATTTTTAAAAACTATAAAAATTTGCTATTAAAAAACCTATGAAATTCACTGAAAAAACCATAGGTTATAGACCATATATAGTTAGGAATTAGCATTTACAAAACCTTGAAAATTCACTGAAAAAACCATAGGTTATAGACCATATATAGTTAGGAATTAGCATTTACAAAACCTTATTTTACTCACACAAAACCATTGAAATTCCATATATAGTTAGTTGCACTAACTATATATCGCGCACCCGCAATCCACTGCTGATGATGTCACATATTACATCATTCATGACATGGTCAGTGACATCACTGATGACATCACTGATGACATCTCAAATGACATCACTGATGACATCTCATTTGACATTACTGATCACATCACTGATAACATCATTCATGTGATGATACGATGAACCTCTTCAGACTCTAATATAACCTTAGATACACTCAGTGTAAACAGACACTCACAGACTGTCACTCATCCATGGAGTTACTCACACACCTAGTCAGTCATGCAAAGAATCAATCACACCTCCATTTCATCAACTATATAGTTATACACACCTTACTTATTGAAACATATAATAACACATATTTACTCTGTTATACAATCCCTGATACAAGTTCACAATGATCCATACAGCCACTCACACATTCACTGGCTCTTATGCACAGTTATTTATATATGTCAACTCTCACATGTACTGTGTTTTACATATGTACTTACTTTGACATGTAGCACTGAGATATCCATTCACTCACCAATACACTCATGCACACAGTCAACCGCCCATACAGCTGTTTCCACATGCACTTTTGAACCCATACATCTAGTGAATCAACTGCTCACACATCTATGCACAGAGTCATACACCTCCCAGACACCCACACACACACTCAGTCTCCCATACAAATACTTGGGCAACCAATCAATAACCCATATAGTTAGTCATATAGCTAATGATCAACACATGCATCAGATTACAGAACAACAGACACAATGATGCACAATTTAAAACAGTTTAGTCACTAACCCATGCACTCAGTGAGACACATTTAATCACTCACTTATACAGTCAGTCATGCACCTACTAAATCCTTCATCCAGACACTTATACATCCACTAATTCTTCAATATGTAAGACATATTTTAACTTTACAGAAACATACAGTCACTGGATGTTGTCATCAGTGATGTCATCAGTGATGTCATTTGAGATGTCATCAGTGATGTCATCAGTGATGTCACTGACCATGTCATGAATGATGTAATATGTGACATAATCAGCAGTGGATTGCGGGTGCGCGATATATAGTTAGTGTAACTAACTATATATGGAATTTCAATGGTTTTGTGTGAGTAAAATAAGGTTTTGTAAATGCTAATTCCTAACTATATATGGTCTATAACCTATGGTTTTTTCAGTGAATATATATATATATATATATATATATATATATATATATATATATATATATATATATATATATATATATATATATATATTACCTACTGGCGGTCGCCAGTAGGCATATATAGTTAGGATTTTTTCTCTATGGGATTTTTGAAAATTCTATGTCTAATAACGTTGGCGTTTGTGGACGGAATTGGCTGAAATTTCCAGGAAAATGGCACATTTTGTTTCTGAGCAGCCCCTGAAAATTTGGGGGGGTTTCGTCAAGGGGGGGCTGAGAAAAAAGGGGGGTCCCAAAACGCGTTTTTCTCATTCATTTTTCCATAGGGCGGTTGGACTCACTTTTAGCTCGAACGGCTGAATGGATTCACATGAAACTTGGCAAAATTGTAGTATTGTTTGCCCGATGTGCCTTTGCTAGGTCTCAATATATGTGCTCCAGTGGATTTTGAGAAATTAACGTTCAAAAAAATATATATATCTGTAACAGCGCTCCGGTTAGCGCCCCGGTTCGCGTACCTGACGCGTAACGGAACTTCGCGAAGCGAAGCTGATTGGCTCTCCGGTGTCTGTCAACATTCTAAACAGTCCGGAGCGGCCGCCATCTTGTCTCTCGGTAGGATCGAGAGACAAGATGTGGTGAAAAACGAAGGGGGAAATGAAGGAAAGGGGGCAAGGTAGACCCCTCCTGACTCCCTAGGATTGATGAGGGGGATATTAAAGGGTCCCGCGGGGCAAAAAATAAAAAAAATAAAAAAATTGCGATTTTTCGCCGTAGAGGCGCGTCCCGGTACGCGAACCGGGCAGCTAACCGGCAACGTAACGGGAGTCCGCCATCTTGTGTTTCGGTGAAATTTAATCACAAGATGGAGGAAAAACAATGTGGGAAATGGGTATAAGGGGGCACGGGAGACGTATCCTGACCCCCTAGGTTTTCTGAGGGTGGCTGAGGAGGCCCATATGTGCGGAAAAAAACCCACATTTTTTTTAAAAAATTCACGAGGTTAGCGTCCGGTGCGCAAACCGGGTAGCGTTCCGGAAAGCGTAAGTCGTGAAAATTAGTAAAAAAAAGTTACATTCAAAATTTGTTTAGAGCGATCATAGTTAGGGTAGCTCTGAGAAGAGCTTTTGGGTATGTGGTAGATTTAGGTACTTATAAGTAGGTACCAATACATAGTCTTAAATTCAGGATGAAAATTCTGTTCCCCTCATCTGAGAAGTGAACTCCATCTCCTCTGTAGATATCTTGCATGTAGTAACGCAAGTTATTGTTGTACATGGAGCCCATTCCATGGTCTCTCATGTAAGCTGAAACAGACTTATTTACATGCTTCCTCGATTTCTCAATTTGTGGACAAAATTGGTTGGACCACCTCCATTTCTGTCTTTGGCATATATTTGAATATACCAAGGCAGTTTGAGGAAAAAGTGCCATCAATTGGTCAAAGGTGTCCTTTAAAAGCATTTCCAGACCTACCCCAGTCAAAGTGCCCAGGTAATTTCCTCCACAATGCACAATTAACAGGTCAGGTTTTGGCAAATGCAAAAAGGTTTTCACCAATGGTATCAATTGGTGACATCTTAATCCTCTGTGGCCAATCCAGTTGATTTCCACATTTTGTAAATTGAGGTTGTGTAAATTTCTGTTATCAGCATACATTTGAGCCCAGTGGATGTAACTATGTCCAACAATCCAGCCAGAAAAAATGGTGAGTGGAGGTTCTGCTGCAGTGAGATGAAGTGTGGGAATGAAATGGCAGTTGAAACAGTAGGAGTTTGTAATGAAAAAAACTGTGGACTTTCTGTGCTAATGATTCAGTAGCAGTGATTGGTGGATTTTGATTGCTGAAAACAGAAAGTTAGGGTGCATGGATGAGTTCTTTGAAAGATGTAATTTGAATGGTCAAGAAAAAATCATTTTATGAAAGATTGCACTGGATACGCAGGTGTACTGAGAGTTCAGAGTTCAATTGAAACATTGTTGTGTGAACTTGTAAACATGACAGATCTTTCAGGAGGTGGTTGCTATGGAAAAAAGGTAGAAAGGGCAGAGGGGGGAAGGGTGTTGATTTGAAAAAAGTGAGGGAAGAGTTTTGATTGGGTGACATGAGAGATATGTGTGATGAATTACAGCATTTCTGTGCCATTGTTGGTTGCAGCCTGTGGAGTGCATACCCTTTGCTCTGCTAAAGAAAAATTGGTGTGTGTCTGAGACTGTTTTGAAACTCAAAAAGTATTTGCTAAGGTGAGAAAAGATTCATTTAATTTAGATAGAGAATAGTATGCTTTAGGGAGAAAATTATGAAGAAAGTTGTGTATTTAAAATGTTGCTTTGTGTCAAGTGTTTTACAAATAGATTTTGTTTCTTTGAGTTACATAGCCATGTTAAAAGTGACGCAAAAATGGTGCAAGGGCCTTAAACATACGCTTTCATGTGTGTTAGGGCATTTTAAGTCACTTCCCCATGAATGTGGTTCAATAATTGGTTTACTTGATGTGTTTAAAAACGTTTCTTGAAGTCAATTAGGTTTCTTGATATGTACTGCTAGAGTTTCATAGGCTGCTTGGGGCATATTTACAAGGCCTTTGAGTCACTTTGATGTTATTTTCCCCATTTTAATTTAGGACATTTCCCCGTGGTGCAAGGTCCTTGTAAATACGCCCCCATGTGTGCTTGGTAAATTTAGATTTTGTTTCTTAGAGTAACATAGCCATGTTAAAAGTGACGCAAAAATGGTGCAAGGGCCTTAAAAATACGCTTTCATGTGTGTTAGGGCATTTTAAGTCACTTCCCCATGAATGTGGGTGAATTATTGGTTTACTTGATGTGTTTAAAAACGTTTCTTGAAGTCAAATAGGTTTCTTGATATGTACTGCTAGAGTTTCATAGGCTGCTTGGGGCATATTTACAAGGCCTTTGAGTCACTTTGACGTTATTTTCCCCATTTTAATTTAAGTCATTTCCCCGTGGTGCAAGGTCCTTGTAAATACGCCCCCATGTGTGCTTGGCAAATTTAGATTTTGTTTCTTTGAGTTACATAGCCATGTTAAAAGTGACGCAAAAATGGTGCAAGGGCCTTAAAAATACGCTTTCATGTGTGTTAGGGCATTATAAGTCACTTCCCCATGAATGTGGTTCAATAATTGGTTTACTTGATGTGTTTAAAAACGTTTCTTGAAGTCATTTAGGTTTCTTGATATGTACTGCTAGAATTTCATAGGCTGCTTGGGGCATATTTACAAGGCCTTTGAGTCACTTTGATGTTATTTTCCCCATTTTAATTTAAGTCATTTCCCCGTGGTGCAAGGTCATTGTAAATACGCCCCCATGTGTGCTTGGCAAATTTAGATTTTGTTTCTTTGAGTTACATAGCCATGTTAAAAGTGACGCAAAAATGGTGCAAGGGCCTTAAAAATACGCTTTCATGTGTGTTAGAGCATTTTAAGTCACTTCCCCATGAATGTGGTTCAATAATTGGTTTACTTGATGTGTTTAAAAACGTTTCTTGAAGTCATTTAAGTTTCTTGATATGTACTGCTAGAGTTTCAAAGGCTGCTTGGGGCATATTTACAAGGCCTTTGAGTCACTTTGATGTTATTTTCCCCATTTTAATTTAAGTCATTTCCCCGTGGTGCAAGGTCCTTGTAAATACGCCCCCATGTGTGCTTGGCAAATTTAAGTACTGACAGGGTGTGCTTCTACATAGGAACTGTGTTGTGTTTTCAAATTATGACCAGAAAATCGTTTTTTTTTTTAAAGAAATGCTTTTCACATTTATGAGACGGTCATATTGGTGTCAGCTTCTTTAAATAAATATTTCACTTTCCACCATGAATATGTGAGAATAATTTTCCTTTTTTGCCGGTTTAAAAACACGTTTCTTGAAGTCATTAAGGTTTCACAATATGTTCTGCAAGAGTTTCATAGTCACTATGATGATAATGATATACATTTAGAACTGTGAAGGAGGCATGGAGAAACTGAGGCTTCTGTAAGTGTCAAGGGAGGTGAGTAATGTACATTGCTCTGTTGCATACAGTCCTCATCTTCTGCGTACTCTTGGATATGCTAGACTACATCTGCACAATGAGATACCTAAGCTGAGGAAACACAGGTGATGTGATTGTGAATGGAGCATAAATATTTGCACGTTTTTCAATTACATCACTTGTGTTTCCTAACATTACGAATCACATTGTGCAGATGAGGTTTAGGCCTGTCCAGGGAGATAGAGGAGATCTGGCCTTTGTTCAAGAGTGCAGTGGACATGACTCACTTCATTGGTAGGCCTGCACATGTATTATCTCCTCTGTACTTTTCAATAAACCTAAATTTCATCTGCAACCCTGAGTAGGCCTCACCTCAAACAAACCTCTGGATAGGCCACACCTTATCGTCATCTTGAATCAATCATTTAAAATGTTGGGAGCAGATTTATGATGGCCGTGCGCCTCTTTTGCGCCGCTGTTGCGTCACTTTTGTGACGCAGCAGTGATGCAAAAGATGCACTATGTTGCAAGATAGGCCTCACTTCATCTGCAACAAGATACCGTCAGTTTAAACTGTATACATTTAGGACTGTGTAGGGGGCATGGAGAAGCTGAATCTTCTGTAAGTGTCAAAGTTGTTGCATACAGTGCTCACCTTCTGCGTACTCTTTGATATGCTAAACTACATCTGCACAATGAGATACCTAAGCAAAGGAAACACAAGTGATGTGATTGTGAAATGAGCAAAAGAAATTGCACGTTTTTCAATTACATCACCTGTGTTTCCTAACATTACGAATCACATTGTGCAGATGAGGTTTAGGCCTGTCCAGGGACACAGAGGAGGTCTGGCCTTTGTTAAAGAGTGCAGTGGACATGACTCACTTAATTGGTAGGCCTGCACATGTACTATCTCCTCTGTACTCTTCAACAAGCCTAAATTTCATCTGTAACCCTGAGTAGGCCTCACCTCAAACAAACCTCTGGATAGGCCACACCTTATCGGCATCCTGAATCATTCATTTAAAATGTTAGGGGCAGATTTATGATGGCCGTGCATCTCTTTTGCGCCGCTGTTGCGTCACTTTTGTGACGCAGCAGTGGTGCAAAAGATGCACCATGTTGCAAGATAGGCCTCACTTCATCTGCAACAAGATACCGTCAGTTTAAACTGTATACATTTAGGACTGTGTGGGGGGCATAGAGAAGCTGAGTCTTCTGTAAGTGTCAAAGTTGTTGCAAACAGTGCTCACCTTTTACGTACTCTTTCATATGCTAGACTACTTCTGCATAATGAGATACCTAAGCAAAGGAAACACAGGTGATGTGATTGTGAAATGAGCAAAAAAAAATGCATGTTTTTCAATTACATCACCTGTGTTTCCTAACATTACGAATCACATTGTGCAGATGAGGTTTAGGCCTGTCCAGGGACACAGAGGAGGTCTGGCCTTTGTTCAAGAGTGCAGTGGACATGACTCACTTCATTGGTAGGCCTGCACATGTATTATCTCCTCTGTACTCTTCAACAAGCCTAAATTTCATCTGCAACCCTGAGTAGGCCTCACCTCAAACAAACCTCTGGATAGGTCACACCTTATCGTCATCCTGAATCAATCATTTAAAATGTTAGGGGCAGATTCATGATGGCCGTGCGTCTTTTTTGCGCCGCTGTGCGTCACTTTTGTGATGCAGCGGCGGCGCAATAGATGCGCTATGTTGCAACATATTTACAACTTAATGCATCTAGGCAGATGTGTCACGCTGTAAAGTTCTGTGCCACATGAAACCTCCGTCAGGTTTCATGTGGGCGTTTTGTTGCAGGGTGGGCATTCATTTGCATGAAAGCCCTGTAAAACTAACACAGTAAAATTTAGAAGATTTCACTGAGTCAGCTTTATGGCATTGCTGAATCAAATCCTTACGCCTGTTTGAAACAGGCATAAGGAGTGATGCACCATGCAATGTGTGGCTTGCCCCTGTGCATTGCAGTAGACATGTCGCGCTTACGACGTGATTCCTGCAATGCGCCGCTTTTGTGGCACAGATGCGTGACGCATCTGTGCTGTTTTTGCTCAATGGTGCTCCGCATTGTAAATGCGGCACATCATGGGTGGCAGAGCAGCGGCGCACGTTAACTGGTGCATCCCTGGGGATGCGCCAGTTAACAGAAATCTGCCCCTTTACATTTAAGTATGAGCAGGGGACACAGAGTTGGTGAGGCTTATCCAAGGTTAAGAAGAAATGAGTCCTGTTCACTGAAAACTTGGACATAGGCCTCACCTTCTCAGCATCGCTGGACATGGTTAAATAATATCTGCAAAATGTTACTCTTGTTAAACAATTTTACTATTAAAGTCTCTGAGATTTGTCTCTTACTCTGCAACATCTCATTGTTGTTCTCTTTCTTTAAAGATAACGACAACATCAAGCATGAGTGATAATGAGCAATCTGTTGATCTCGATCTTATCATTGAACTTGTCATTGAAACTTCAGTGGAAGTAGATCCCTTGGATGATTTATATCCTGTGGATGATGAAGAATATGATGAGGATGCTGATTTGTCAGAATTGTATGACATAGGGTGGGCAGCTGACCTGCTCGAGCCTATTAACCTATAAAGACTTTTAAAAATAAATTTAAATTACTGGAAATGAAAAGTAACCATGTTAACCGTTTCATTTAAAATTAAATACAACTTCAAAAACAGCTTGTGTGAAGTGTCTTTAATAAAATAGTGAAATATGCTAATAAAATTATTTCAGATTCACATATAAAAGAGCACAGGTCAAATGTAGAAGCATTCCATTTCTTTGCTACTATTTGTGAGTTTTAAATTTGCCAATGCACTAAAAATTATTGCATGTAGAATTGACAACTAGTGTGTTAATTTTTTGACGACTGTTATTGATTTACTGTTTGGTAATAGTGGTTAATAACATTTTTTATTATATTTTACCACAGATTCAACTGCAGATCATTTCAAAATTATACAATGCCATCGAAGCAAAGAAGGAGAAAGGCTACAAAACGTCAAACACAGCAGCTTACTACATGCTTGCAGCAGTCCTCTACAATAAAAACTTGTCAAGTCACCAAAAAAGCTCCGGGTAAGAGAACAAAATCTTTCCTAAGAAACATTTCCAGAAAAAAAAGTATCACTACAGAACATGTTTTACTCCAGAAAAAGAGAGCCAATTTAAACGGAAAGGAAAGGCCACTCAAAAATGTTACTGCTAGAGCAGGAGATAACTCTATGCATGGTAGTAGAAGGAAAAATAAGTTTAGGGACATTCGTAGACGAATGTTCCGCAACAGGATAATTGGCAATTTGTTAAAAAATATTAAGAAAGGTCAACAGAAAGGGACTTTTTATAAGAGAAAGAGAAACATTGAGAAAATTATTGATCAGGCATTCGAAATTAAGCGAAAGTTATTTATTTTGATAATCAATAGAATTAGGAAACTAAACAAGGTAATTTATGATTTCAAAACAAATAGTAGATGGAAGAGAACAGTTAATCGTAGTAATTTTTGTGAAGTTTTTTCAGGAGAATGGATGCATAGTTCAAGTTGTGAGGCATTTTTTAATGAGGAGAGTTATTTCCAGGATAATGATTTGGTGCATGCAGTTGACACCAGTGGTCGAGCATATGAGGTGAAAGATGGTTGTCCGGTTGAAAAAGAAAAACTTGTGTCAACAGAGGCAGAAGAGGTGTTAGGTAATGAGGTTTTAGGAAGACGTCCTAAGGGACCAGTGTACACCTGGAAGTGTAGTAGTATTTGCAGTGTGCGACAGGATTCCATCAATTTGCTTTGTGATTTTGTACGGACATTTAATAGGAAAAGTTTAAAACAGAAAATGAAATTGTTGCAAGAATTAGATCCTTGCAGAGTGAGAGAAGTGACAGGTTTGCATGGTCATTCACTGGCTTGTCTTTCTAGGAGAGTATGCCAGAGTGTTTTTCATCATTTCAGGATGCTAGCAGTACATCATAATAAAGTGAGGAAATTAGTTAGAATGTTGTATTATGCTAAGAGTCCAGCAATTATGCTTAAACAATTATGCACTGCTCTTTTGCATGGTTCTGAAGTAGATGTGAAGAATATTTGTGAAGAAATTGAGTTTTGTTACTTTGCAAGTAAAGAGAAGAATGTTGAAATTGACCCAGAAGAAGAAGGTAATGTGAAAGAGAGTGTACAGGTTTCCAGTACAGATAATTTTCAGAAGGAAATTGCCACGTTTCAGGTGAAATCAAGTGAGAGGCCTAATTTCACTTGTGTGTGTTGTCGACGCACTTATTATAAAAATCAGACTAAGTTAGTGGATTTATATGCAAATAATGAAAGGGAAAGTAATAGTGAATGGAAGGATTTCGCAACATACTTGATGGTAGAAAATTGTTTTGATTTGGGATCGGATCAACGTGTGTGTACTTATTGTTGTAACAAATTAAATCAAAACCAGATGCCTGCTAGAGCAGTTCATAATAATCTGGAATTGGTTGAGATTCCTTCTGAATTGAAAGATTTAAATACTTATGAATCTATTTTGATTCAAAGTGTCCATCCCTTTCAGGCTATTGTACGAATGGAGCCAAAGACAGGGAAATTGCCTCCATCAGATTTACAGAGAGGATTAAAGGGAAGAGTTGTTTATTTGCCTCTACATTTGAAGAAAAACATTAATACAATTGGAGTAGAGAAAGTGGAAGAGGAACCTCTGGTTATCTTAGTTAATGGGGTTCCAACAAAGAGTAAGAAAATGTGGCAAGATTTAGTGGATGTTAGGAAAGTCAAAAAGGCAACATTGTATTTGAAGAAAAACAATAAGTACTACAAGAATGTATATGTTGCAGAAGAGGAAGTAAGTGAAGAAGAGGACAGCGATTTGTGTGCTTGTCAAATTGAGAAAGTAGAAGCCTCTAAAAATGAAGAAATATATGAACATTATAGTGTTCATCCTTTGCATTCCAAGGAAGTCATGGGGAATGCTATTGAGTTGTTTCAAATGAAACAAGCCAAAGGGAGTCCCATTAGTGTTTGGGAGGAAAGTTTGGAAGCTCGGTGTTTCCCACAACTATTTCCAACAGGTCAATGAGGAAGATATGATGAGCGACCTGATCAAATTCCTGCTTCTGAATACCGGACTTTACGATTGTATGCAGAAGATCCTAGGTTTCGACAATGCATTCCCTATTTGTTTCATCTACTGTTTGAAAGCGATCTGTCTGGACTGTCATATGCAGTGAACCACATCTTGAAAAGTGGTATACAGATGCAAAATATCTCAGCAAGGGACTTTATGGATAAAGTCAATGTGCAAGACAGTATTTTGGATTCTCACCTGATTAATCTCATGGCATGTCAGCGTGGTACTAATGAGTACTGGTACCGTCGACATGGAGATTTAAAATGTATGCTGAGGAACTTAGGAACTCCCACATGGTTCCTCACTCTCAGCTGTGCCGAGTATGGCTGGGAAGACTTACTTGAATTTCTACGAGAGGCAAATGGAAACATTGAAAATATCGAATTCAAGACACCTGGAGAACTGTGCTCTTTGGATCCAGTGAATGTATGCAGGTACTTCATTCATAGATTTGAAGCTATGATGTCTTTCATCATGAACAAGAAAAATCCACCTCTTGGAGAGGTGTTGGATTTCTTCTGGAGAAAGGAGTATCAAGCAAGAGGTGCTCCTCATATACATATGCTGCTATGGATCAAAGATGCACCCAAATTTGGAACAGATCCGGATGACTTAGTGATGAGTTTCATAGAACAGTATTCTACATGTGCTGTTCCAAAGACAAAGGAAGACAAAAGCCTAAGAGAACAAGTTTTACGCTTTCAAAGCCATCGTTGTGGAAAGTACTGTCGTCGTAAATTCAGAAACAAGGACAAGTTTTACACAAAATGTCGTTTCGCCTTTCCACGACCGGTGATTTCTAAAGGAAGAGTGAACAGTTTGATGTCTTCGCTGCGACATAATGTGACGAGGAAATCACCCAAAAATACATACAGTTTGAAAAGAAACGAAGAGTCCAAGTACATCAACGACTACAACCCAGTGATTTTGTCCATGTGGAATGCTAACACGGATATACAGTTTGTGGCTGATAACTGTATGGCTGTGGCTCGGTATGTGACATCTTACATCACAAAAAAAGAAAAGACAGAATTGAAGGATATGTGGGAGGACATTTCCCATGAAAAGAGCCTCAGTAAGAAGTTGTACAGTTTCAGTCTGAAGATGTTGTTGCATCGAGAAATCGGAGCTTACGAATGTTCTGACCGGTTATCTTCAGCAAGTCTCTATGCCAAATCTAGGAGTATCATTTGGGCGAGTCTTGGTCTTGCTGCAACGCATAATCGAGTTCTGAAACCTGTACGGGAAATTGAGTATTTGGCGGAGAAGGAGCCAAACAGTACAGATATTTTGAAGACCAACATGTTGGATACATATTATCCAAATAGAAGCAGTCACCTCGAGAATGTTTGTCTGTATGAGGTTCTACAAAATTACATATTCAAGAGGAACATCAAAGAAGATATTGATAAAGGAGTGTATGCTGTAACTGGAAGTGAGGGATGTCTGGTCAAGCAAAGGAAATGCCAATTGGTAAATCATCGAAAATTGAGTGGCTAATCTCCTGAAAGAAAAGAGTTTTTCTATTTAGCTCTTTTGCAACTTTTCAAGCCTTGCCGTGCAGAAGAGGAACTGCTTGGAGATTTCCCTGTTACAAAGACTCTTTCAATGTAGCCAAGGAGACCATAGAATGTCCTGTTTTTCCAAAATATCTAGAAATGTTGAATGCGGAAATCGAGCAGGAAGCAACAATTGCAGCCGAGATTGCTAGAGACAGTTCTCAGGACAGTCAGAGTTCTGTTTAATTGAGTCAGGATCCACTAGGAGGACCAGTTATCGAAAATGAAGCTGCCACTGCCATGATTGAAGTGGAAAGAGCCATGGCACATGCTCAGGAGGATGCAGTTAACTTAGAAGATTTGGAAAGACAACTCAACGTTGAGCAGAGGAAAATATATGACGAAGTTACCAACCAAATTGATCATGGATTAAGTCATGAGAAGAAAGAGTGCTCATGTACGTCGTTGAAGCCTGTCCGACTGTACGTGAGTGGTAAAGCAGGAACTGGAAAAAGTTTCCTCATTAAAGCAATTTCATGTTATTTGCAGAAAAGGACTGAGTCATCGCTGTCTTGTGTTGTCACCGCTCCAACTGGACTGGCAGCACATAACATTAAAGGTATTACTTTGCATTGTCTACTTATGCTGCCAGTGGAGCATGATAACAAATTACAATACCACAAGTTATCTGGAGATGCTTGTTGTGAAGTTTCAAGAGTCTTGAGGAAAATGAAACTTCTTATCATTGACGAAGTAAGCATGGTTTCCAATGTCATGCTTGCCTTTGTGCATTTGAGAATGCAGGAAGTTCTTAAAACAGAGTATGATGTGTTATTTGGTGGCAAACACATCATTGTTTTCGGTGATCTTCTGCAGCTGACACCAGTGAAAGGACAACCAGTGTTTAAACTACTTACACATGAAGATACCAGGAAGTGCCTAGGGAGCATTAGCAACGTTAATATATGGTTAAACTTTAACTATGCTGAACTGCGTGAAAATATGCGTCAAGCGAAGGATGAAGATTATAAGAATATTCTACAAGATGTTAGAATCGGAAAAGTGACCGAGCATGGGAAAGAAGCTTTACATGCACGATTACTGTCAAATTTGTATCCAGAAGAAGACGTTCTGCCAGAGAATATTTTTCGGAAAATTACTGAGAAGAAATCTGGAATATGTTTGATGCCAACTCTTGCAGAATGTGCCATCTTCAACAACAAAATGTTGAATTTAGAAAACCAAGAGATTGTGAAACTGGAAGCTATTGACAGAATAGAGCATATGGGAGCAACAATTATTTGTCTGAGAATTTGAAATCTAAATTGGATTCATTAGAGAAGACTATTTCTAAAACTGCTGGTTTTTAAAAGACTCTGAATGTGTGCTTAAATTACCGTATCATTTTGAGAAGGAATTTACATGTTGAAAGAGGTCTGGTAAATGGATCAATGGGTAATGTTGTTGATTTTGAGAAATACAGAAATAGAGATGGAATTGAATTTTTAAAAATGAAATTTGATGGCATTGAGGAAGTACAGTTAATTGGTCGTTGCTCTGCTAGGTTTTTGCTTGTAAAATACTTATATGTTCGCCGTAAGCAGTTTCCTGTTTGCTTGGCATATGCGGTGACAAACCATAAATCGCAAGGTTTAAGTGTAGATAGTGCATTGGTGAATATTGGCAGTTCTGTGTTCAAGGAGGGAATGGCATATGTGGCATTGTCACGAGTCAGAACTTTATTGGGATTATACTTGATTGAGTGAGATGTCACAAACATTTGTGCGGATCTAGATTGTGTTAAGGAATACAATAGGTTAAGAAGAGAGCATGCGCCACATTTGCCTCAATATCCTTTGTTTGAGAAACGTGTGGTAGGCCGGAAACGAAGAAATGTGACCAATAGTAGGGAGGTTGTAGCAAAAAGACGAAAAGTCGATGAACCCGAAAATATAAGCAGAAAGAAAATGGATTCTGTTGAAGATGTTGTTGGTTTTCAATTTGAAAATAGTTCTGGTGTCAACTGCTATGCTAATGTAGTGGTTAATGTTGTGTTTTCTCTAGAAACTTTAAAAGAACAGATTGTGATCAATTCGGATCAAAGTTTTTGCTGTTTACTGAACTCTGTGTTAGAGAAATGCAGCACTGATAGAACAAAAATAGAAAGTGTGTCTGAAATTCGAAATCTGTTAGACAAATGTTCAGGTCAAACGCAATTCTCTCAAAATATTCAGCAAGATTGTCAGGAGTTTTTAATGTATATGCTTGATGTATTGCAAGATGAAGGTGTAGATGTAGATCATCTGTTTGGCCTTTCTTATCAATGGCAGCATGACTGCGAGAACTGTAGGGTATCAAGTACTACTAGTGTAGACTCAGAAAGATTTATATATTTAACTTTGCCAGACAGTAAATCAGTGTCCTTTAATAAGCTAGTAAAAGCAGCCGATCACAACATGGAGTGTAGCCAATGTAAGTCTGCAATGCTGTCCACATTATTTATACGAACATATGGCCAGTATGTCATTTTAATGTTCCAACGATGTAGGCCTGATGGAACAAAATTGACAACTTTAATTACAAATTTTGTGGCTTCGCAGTTGTCAATATCAGGCAGGACTTTTGTAACTACAGCAATTATATATCATGACGGTCCTTCAACAACATCAGGACATTACACAGCTTATTTGAAGTCTAGAAACGGCTGGTCATTCTGCAATGATTCTTTTTTAATTTAAAAAAAGAATTGCCTTTTGACCTTAAAAATTCTTACCTGGTGTTTTTACAACCAAAATTTTAGGGAAAGAATCTCGGGATTTGCTCTGAGGAATTTCAAGAGGTTCTAATGGCTCCTACACTATTTGGCCTTGAGGATAAGTGTAGTACAGAGTAAAAAGTTATTTTTGAGTTTTAAGTAGTTCCTGAAAAAAAAGAAGGTTGTCTTACAGAAAGTGGTGGGCACGGATTAGTTAAAGGACAACAGAGTATTTCCCAAAGCAAATGGTGTCTTACCATAACACTTGACGTCATGGAAAAATAACTGCACTTTGAATGAGTTCAGAAAAACTGTTTCTTTTAATAAGCTAATTCAAGCAGCCAATCAAAACATGGAGTAGAGGTAATGTAAGTCTGCAATGCTGTCCACATTATTTGTACAAACTTTTGGTTATAATGTCATTTTAAAATTCCAACTATATAAACCTGATGAAAGTAAGTTTTCAACTTTAATTACAAATGTTGTGGCTACACAGTCGTTGATTTTAGGAAGAACATTTCTAACTGCAGCTATTATATGACATGATGGTCCTTTGACAACATCCGCTTATTACACAGCTTATTGAAAATGTAAAAAAAGCTGATGTTTTGGAAATGATTCACATTTGACTATGAAACAATGTTGCCTTTTGACTTAAAAATATTCTTACTTTCTGTTTCCAGAAGAGAGAATTTTGGGTAGGTAACTGGCCTATAATGATTCTAGGAGTTGATATAATTTTATGTACTGTTTTAAATTGCTTTGTGATTAAAAGTGATGTAGAGAATTAAATAATTGTAGTAGTCATAGAGGTAGTGTAAGTGTGCCTCATAGTAAGCAGTATCAGTGTCATAGGAAATGTGGAACATGAGTGAGCAAGAAGGGTGAGATATTACTAGTACAGGATTGTGAAAGTGATCTTGAACATTTTCTTTCTGAAAGTTGCGGAAAAAGAAAATGACGGGATTTGCTTAGAAGAATTCCAAGAGTTATAAATGGCTCTTACACGATCTGGCCTTGAGGAGAAGTGCGGTAGACAGCGAGAAGTCATTTATTGTATGTAACATATTTGTCAAAACGATGGAGCTTTTCTTTCAGAAAGTGGCGGGCTGAAAATAATAACAGCACAACAGAGTATAAGCTGTTCATAGGACATCCTTCGACGTCATGGAAAGTAAGTTACTTTTAAGGAGTTCTGATTTCTGATTGGTTATGTTATATGGGTTTTTTAAACACAATCATTTTGATTGTGTTTTTTTCCCCCGCTGTTATATGATGAATACCTTCAACTCACTGTTTTTAGTGAAATTTGATATATTCTGAGAACAGCAAAAATAAACCATTTAACATGTATAATTGATTCTGTACTTTGTATAGTGAATTTTAATTTGTACTCGTCTTATCTCATGCTCACTCATCTTTTACTACCTTCTATCAATCCTCCTTACATACTCACATTGCCTTTTGTTTTATTCTCTTTCACCCTTGCTCTCTAACTCCACTTATCTTTCAACCTTTGTTTCCCTAATCCAACTCTGCTTTTTTCTTTTCTCCCTTGCACCATTTTCCAGCTTTTAGACCTTCTGCTTCGCTTGTCTTTTCCATCTTTCCTCCCTTTGTTTTCTAAATTAAATATTTTTGGGTTCTCCTTTTTTGGTGCAATCAGTTAGTATAACTCACCCTCACTCATTTATCTTTCTTTGTTGCCTCACTCAGTCTGTATCTGACACTCTTTCCTTCACTTCCTCTGTCTCCTCTCTCCCTCACTCTCTTTTCCTTATTCACCCTTTCCTTATATAGTTTACCTTACTCACTTTCTTTTAGTAGCTTACACAACTTCAATTTAGTTTTCTCTTCTATACTTCTTTTCTGTCACTGAAAGTATCTTCCTTTTTTTTCTCTTAGTAATTTACTCTATTACAATTTCTTTTTGTCTCTGACTGTCTATCACCGTTTCTTTCTCTTTTTTTTCTGCATGTTTATCTCTAACTTTATTTCTTTGTAAAATTGGATGATTGTCAATCTTTTCCCTTGTCTTTTCTAATTTTTAAATACATGTTTTAATATTTTTCAAATTTTTGTTTTTTCTTTCACAGATTGAAAGTATAAAAATAACAAGTGACTAAGTTAACGACAATTATAAGGTAAGTGTTTTGTACTCTTTTCGTTACATTTCTATCACATTTAGTTCCACTGCTTCATTTCTTTAACCCTCAGTTTCCTGCCTTTGCTACTTCCCGTATTCCTTTTTCTATTACTTACTTACTCTACTCCTTCCACTCATTTTCTCAGTCCCTCTGTTCTCATAGTTCCTCACTCCTGTTCACTCACTCCGTCTCTATTACTCTCACTGTCTCTGACTCATCACTCTTTCACTACTTGTTCATTATGCTTTCTCCCTATAGTTCAAGCACACTATGTTATTTACATTTCTTTGCTGTTTCAATCATTCCTTTTCTGTCACTTCTTCTTTTCTGCTTTCTGTTTTTTTCTCTCTGTTATTCCACATGTTTTAACCTTAGTCACTGTCATACATCTTGTTTTATTCCTATTTATTTTCGCTCACTGTTTTCTTAACACTTTCCCTCAGGATTGTTCTTTTAGTCCGGTTCTATCCCTACCTCTCATTCCACATCCTTTACTGTTTTTCTTTTTAATTTCAACATTCACTCACATTCTCTAAGAAACTCTTGTTTATTATTCTTCTACTCTTCTTTTTTTTCTTTCACTTCCTTAGCTATTTTGTTTTTCACAATTATACCCTCTTACATCTTTTCTTCGGTAAATAGATCTATTAAACAGTATCTCTGTGTTACTCCCTCTAGCTGTCTTTCTTTTAACATTACTCTCTGTTTCCTTCCCTTATACTTACTCTTCTTTTTTTTTTTAAATTTTTTTTTCAGGTTCGCTTCCGGTCCGCGTACCGGCGCGCGAACCGGGAAGCGAATCAAAAGAAATAGAGGTTGCCAGAGTGCTAAACATTCTAGCAATTTTTTATAAAGGGGAGGTAGTTCTGAAAAGAATTTTTTTTTTATTGTTTTTGTTGTTTTATATTTTCTTTATTATTTTTCTGAACATTTTTTTACTTTTTTTGTATTTTTTGAACGGTTTTATATTTTTTTTGTTTTTTTGGGGGGGGAAACGAAAATGATTCATTATAAAGGGCTCAACAGGAGCAACAAAAAAAAAAGATAATTTATTTTCTGGGGCATTTTGGACAATTATGATTGTCAATAGCTACGTTGATTAAATTTATGCTACTCTCCCTGTAGCAAATCAATTGGCCGCAATAAACGCACACTTGTTTCACATTCCCAAAATTCAGCTGGATATTTGAGACCGTCTCCCTCGCCTCTGGTCCTGTCACTGCCTCTTCATTTGATGTTCTGGCCACAGGAGGGGGGTTATCCTGCAGGTCACGTACCTGCGCAGCACTATAATTAATAGGGTGCCACCTCTCCATGTGGCGATGCATGGTGAAATTGCCATAGCTGTATTTCTTATCAGTTCCTTTGGACAAATCTTTTTTGCAGATGAGACAAGTAACATAGCAGGCATTTACTTTCTTTTGGCCCCGGGGAAATGAATAAAATTGCCAGATGTAATCTTCTTTTACATGGGACCTTCTTGGCTCCTCAGGCAAAAACTGCCTCCTCCCTTGCTCCTCTTCCTCTTCTTCCTCTTCTTCCTCCTCTTGCTGAAGGATAACCTGAGGAGGTGGTCCTCTCTTCCTAGGAGGTGGTGGTGGTGGTGGGGGTGCACCAGCTGCAGCTACTACTGAAGCCATTTCTTAGTAAGCAAAATAGGTCTTCCTCTCACAAAGTTGAAAGTCAGAGTGAGAAAAAAGGTGTGGGCTTTCATCATTTTGGAAAAAAAATAGTTCTAAACCAATGAAAAGTGTTATTTTTAGGTCACATGACCTAGCCTTACATCATTAGGAAACCAAAAGTGAAATGAACCAATGAAAAGTTTTAATAACAAGTCACATGACCTGTTACGCTTACGTTACACGCTGCGCGCCGCGCCCCGGATCGCTTCCGGTGAGCTGCGCTTCACGCCTCGGTTCGCGCTCCGGAGCACTTCCGGGTGCGCTAACGCGGCGCGTCATTAGACGCATTATGCGAGAACGCCATACGTCGCGCTTACGCGACGCGTCACGATGTTGTTTTCTAACGCGGCAGTTGCGCAAACGGAACGTTTACCGGTTCGCGGACCGGGTCGCGGCACCAAATTGAGCTAACGGGAAGCTACCCAGTTCGCGGACCGGGAGCGAAACAAAAAAAATAATAATAATAAAAATACATAAAAAAATTGTATTAAAAACATATTAAATATATTTTTCGAATTAAAGCTTTTGATATTTGCTATTAAAAAACCATTGAAATTCACTGAAAAAACCATAGGTTATAGACCATATATAGTTAGGAATTAGCATTTACAAAACCTTGAAAATTCACTGAAAAAACCATAGGTTATAGACCATATATAGTTTGGAATTAGCATTTACAAAACCTTATTTTACTCACACAAAACCATTGAAATTCGCATATATAGTTAGTTGTACTAACTATATATCGCGCACCCGCAATCCACTGCTGATCATGTCACATATTACATCATTCATGACATGGTCAGTGACATCACTGATGACATCTCAAATGACATCACTGATGACATCACTGATGACATCTCAAATGACATCACTGATGACATCACTGATGACATCTCATTTGACATTACTGAGCACATCACTGACGACATCTCAAATGACATCACTGATGACATCACTGATGACTACATCCAGTGACTGTATAATTCTGTCATTAATGATGTAATATGTGACATCATCAGCAGTGGATTGCGGGTGCGCGAAATATAGTTAGTACAACTAACTATATAGGAGCAATTTCAATTGTTTTGTATGAGTAAAATGTCCAGCTAACTATAACACCACTAAAACGTATAGTTTTTTGAGTGAATTTCAAAGGTTTTTTTAAAAGCTAATTCCTAACTATATAACTCCTGAAACCTATGGTTTTTTCAGTGAATTTCAAAGGTTTTTTAAATGCTAATTCCTAACTATATAAGGCCTGAAACCTATGGTTTTTTCAGTGAATTTGCAAGGTTTTTTAAATGCTAATTCCTAACTATATAAGGCCTGAAACCTATGGTTTTAACAGTGAATTTCAAAGGTTTTTTAAATGCTAATTCCTAACTATATAAGGCCTGAAACCAGAGATTCCACCCTTGTAAAAGAACTGAGAAACATCTATAAGACATCCCTAGCAGCCCGGAAAAAAGAAGTGAAGGCAAGCATCTGGGAATCTCTGAGTGACCCAGCAACTCTGGGTAATAGCTCCAAGTTCTGGAACATTATAAATCAGCCCCTGTTCGATGACCCCAGTAATTCTGTGATTGGGTCAAATATACCCGAGGATGAGTGGTTAACTCATTTTAGAACAATTTTTCAAAGTGACGATGCACAAGCGGACAATGATTTTAATACTCCTGATGAAGAACTGCTGCGCTTTACAGTGGGGGAGGTAGTAAAGGGGATTCAGGGCCTGACCAGCAATAAAGCTCCGGGCCCCGACGGTCTTCCTCCCGACCTCTTTAAATCAGACATTCAACTATGGGCACCAGTCCTTACCGCAGTAATAAACGCCGGGATCTCTAAAGGTTGTCCAAAATCATGGGGGTCCTCGACCATAGTGCCTGTATTCAAGAAAGGGGATCGCAGAAGTGTAACATGTTACAGGCCAATATCACTGATCAACTCAATCGCCAAGGTGGTGGGGGGCATTATTCTAAATAGGCTAGTACTTTGGGCCAAGGAAAAAAACATTCTGTCACCCATCCAATACGGGTTCAGACCAGGTCATTCCACGATAGCTCAATGTCTGAACCTGTATCTGATAAATGGCAAATACACCTTGGCCAGAAAAGGGTCCATCCATATGGCCTTTATGGATTTATCATCCGCTTTCGACTGCGTTGACAGAGGTAGGCTTTGGGAGGTTATGCAAAAAATGGGTGTGGATCAAAATCTAATTAACCTTTTAGCAGATCTACACTCGGACACCAGAGCAAATGTCCGCTTTACACAGGACATGAAAGTAACTAGGGACTTCAGGATAAACCGGGGGGTTAGACAAGGGTGCATCCTAGCCCCGTTTCTTTTTAATCTTTATATTAATGATTTGGAGGAACACCTACTAAAAACCGGCGCTGATTACCCATACATAGGGAGGAAGGGCGTGCCCGTCTTGCTATATGCGGACGACGCCGTCCTAATCTCTAGAACGGCGATCGGCCTTCAAACCCTGCTTGATTCTTTTTTTGTATTTATGAATTCCCGTGGACTGAGCATTAATAATTCGAAATCTTTCATCATGATGACTGGCTCAGGTCCAAAAAAAAGATATCCCCACTCTGTAAACAACGAAAAAATACCGACAACTAAGACCTTCTCGTATCTTGGTGTCCTTTTTGACCACAAACTAACTTGGGCACCTGCAATACAAAAGAAAAAGGGTGAGGTAGTGCGCGTAAACGCAGGTATAATGGATTTTGCAAAGAAAATGGGTAATAGCCCAGTGGCCGCTGTTCTAAAGTTATATCAAGCTAAAAGCATTGCAGTTGCATGCTATGGGAGTGAATTATGGGGATCCGAACCACCCGACACCCTTGAGACCACTGAAAACAACTTTTTAAAGCAAGTCCTAAGGCTCCCCAGGGGTTCAGCAAACTTTTCTGTCCACACAGAACTAGGTATGTTCCATCTAAGCGACAGGATTGCTGTTAACCCCTTGCTATGCTGGCTAAACAGTTGGCTAAATCCAGATATACCCCTCACCAGAAACATCCTGCAAGAGGCATTAGTGTGGGAAGGGAAGTATAAGATCCCGTGGCTAAAATATATTAGTAGATGTCTCTCCGAATTAGGCCGGCCTGATCTTTTCCTAGACCCTGCGAAAATAACTAAGTCTGACGTTATCTATGTAAAGAATACCTTCATGACAACTAGGTACCTAGCAAGGGAGGAGAGAGAGTATGAGAAAAAAAGCGTGAGATTGCATGCTCTCACTAAAACGACCCTCCACATAGAACCCTACCTTGTCTGGCCCTTGTCGGGTTATGAACGATTTCTGCTTACAAGGTTCCGATTTGATATGTTTCATCTTTTGCTAGCCGTACCAAGCGGGGCACACAGGGGTCAAGTGTTGCCAGCTTGTGGCTGCGACAATAAGTCTCCACAAGATCTGGCACACTTTTTATTCTTCTGTTCATATTATACAGTCCCTCGCAAATTGTTTTTAAAACCTTTACTACAACGGCTCCACTTTGCACAATACAGACCAGCACTTTATTATCTTCAAATGTTAAATAGCGACAGCACCCTGTTTTTATGTAGCTTTTTAAAACTTGCACTTAAATACAGGAAAAGCATGGAAGGCTAACTAGCTTAGTTCCTGATATGCATCTCTTCTTTTAACATTGTATTCTTACTGCTTTTAAATTATAAACTTGTCACTCTTGCTTGTGCTCGTGTTTACGTGGTAACAAACTGTACTTTGTGATAAATGTCTTTGATATGTACTTTTATGATTGTTACATGTAAACAATCGAATAAAGAGATTTTACTTACTTACCTATGGTTTTTTCAGTGAATTTGCAAGGTTTTTTTAAATGCTAATTCCTAACTATATAAGGCCTGAAACCTATGGTTTTTTCAGTGAATTTGCAAGGTTTTTTTAAATGCTAATTCCTAACTATATAAGGCCTGAAACCTATGGTTTTTTCATTGAATTCGCAAGGTTTTTTAAATGCTAATTCTATTAGCGGATAACGTTTTTAAATATTAAAGCATTTTTTAAATCTCAAATGCCTGCTTTGCTAACAGAGTTTTTAAGCACAGGCTTTTTTGTCTCTGGTGGCCATCTTGGGAGACTGCATATCAGAATTTTTTTAATGAAATATAAGAGGATTTGAGAAGTCACTCAAAATGTGCCCTAATTTTTCTTTCTTCAGCACTAATCATAATTTCTATGGCAAAATGAACCCCCTCATTTTGTTCCTTTGCAAATTAAATGTTTTAAGTGTTAACACTTTATTCCAATCAAGATGACTTCAGGTGTGCCATACTTTTGTCATAAGTAAGACTGTTAGCGCTCTAGTTGTTCTTTAGAACACTCTGGGACATTCTGTCATTGGGCTATAGTTGGGCTACATCTGGCTGATATGTGGGCTACATTTGGTTTTTTTTTGTCTCTGGTGGCCATCTTTGGGCAACATTGGGCTACATTGGGCTACATTGGGCTACATTGGGCTACATTTGGGCTCTAACATATATATAGCCCAATGTAGCCCAATATATATTTTTCAAAGTTAATTTTCGTAAAAACCACTGGAGCACATATCTTGAGACATAGCAAAGGCACATCGGGCTACCAGTCCCTACAATTTTGCCAAGTTTGGTGGAAAACCATTCAGCCATTCGGGCTAAAAGTGAGTCCAACCGCCCTATGGAAATTAACATGGGGAAAACACGTTTTGGGACCCCCCTTTTATCTCGTAGCCCAATGTAGCCCAATGTAGCCCAATGTAGCCCAATGTAGCCCAAAGATGGCCACCAGAGACAAAAAAAAACAAATGTAGCCCAAATATCAGCCAGATGTAGCCCAACTATAGCCCAATGACAGAATGTCCCAGAGTGTTCTAAAGAACAACTAGAGTGCTAACAGTCCTACTTATTACAAAGGTATGGCACACCTGAAGCCATCTTGATTGGAATAAAGTGGTAACTCTTAAAACATTTAATTTAAAAAGGAACAAAATGAGGGGGTTCATTTTGCCATAGAAAGTATGATTAGTGAATATATGATGAAATCCCGCATACCATCAGTCCGCAAAAAAAATCCTGCATGTACTATTAGGCCGCAAATTAAAATAACGAAAACTTTTAGAACGAATAGGCCTTTAGCATACACTAAACAACTAAACTACCCTAAACCCTAAAACACTACCCCCAGCATGACCCTACACTACACAAACAGTACAACACTACCCTAAACCCTAAAACATTACGCCCAGCATGACCCTACACTACACAAACACTACAACACTACCCTAAACCCTAAAACACTACCCCCAGCATGACCCTACACTACGCAAACACTACAACACTACCCAAAACCCTAAAACACTACACCCCAGTGTGGTAAATAAATAATTAAATACCGGGTCTATTTTTGACAATAAACAATAAACGGTTAGCTCAATAAATAAGAGTCACGATACGAGGTAGTTAGAGTTGACAGGCTTTAATTAAGCATAAAAGGACTGGAACAGGAATAGGATGGCAGGGCCCGGCAGCTGCCGGGGCAGGATCTGGGAATGGCTAGCAAACTTTAATAACAGTGCACAATATTTATAGTTAAACAAAATACATTATATTCAGTACAGTAGACGTAGCAGTAGGCGGAGTTTGTAGCAGTTGCGAAAGATAAGGCATAAAGTGGGTGTAACAAGAGGTGTGTACAGGGCGTATACATAGACATGTGATGCAAACGTAACAGAATATGTCATAAACGGGGCGGAAACATGGAGGGGGCTACCTGAGCAGCTGGGATCTTTAACCTAGTGGTGCGCAAACTGGCAATGACGTGTTACTAGGGAGAACTGGGGGGCTATGACTTCTGCGCTAGAAGAGGAGACGAAAGTCTGGAGTGTCAGAGCGACATGTACCTAAGGCCTATCTAGTATCTAGTGTTTAGAGAACAGGTTGATAGAATCCAAAAGTTATCAGGGCAAAGGCTAACAGACACTTAAGACTGGTGCATGCATAATTCTACATGTAGTGCGTGTTGAGGAATATTAAATGACCATTAATACAGTATTTCTCTTACATGGAGACGTAAAGGCTAGACCATGACGGAAACTATTGATGCGATTCAGTAGCTTAGGAATGCAGAGAAGGAGGGCTGGACTGATAACTAGAATCATAACATACTCTTGGCAGACTAAGAGGCAGAGCCAGGCCGAGCCGGGCACTGTGAGGCATGAAAGTAAGCTAAGGGTCAGGGATACAGGTGGGGGCTGTATCGCTCCTCGGAGAGGGTTCAGGAAACGGGAGCTGAATCTGAGTCCGGGCCCTTTTGAGGCCTAGAAACGGGGACAATTACTGAATTAACGTGCACACTGTGAAACGTGGCAACATAGCTTTACATAGGCTTAATACTCGTAGCTTTCACGAGAACTGGAAACTGGCATACTAGAGATGGACACAACTGTAATTGCGTCTTTAATGTCAGAGGGGAATACATGCATATCGATCATGCACATATGACATAACATGGGGAACACGTAGGCACATACAACATGGCAAAATTTACTTTTCCACATTCCCTCCTTGTGCCCTACGTTTCCATCAGGAAACATCTATATTCATGATACCATCTATCATTTCATACAGCATCATTTGCTCGTCTCGAATTGTCTTGGAACGGGACTTAGGACTAGGAATACAAGAGGTAGCACACATGCCGCAAATCGCAGGGCCACATTGTATACAGAGGCAGCAACTGAATATGATCGCTACTGCAATACCTAGAAATGACAATACTTTCCATCCCCAGGCAGATATGATATCCCAGAGCCAACCGGACCATGTCCAGGTGCCTGGATTCTGGTGTAACTGATGGGCAATTTTATGAAGTCTGGTTATAGCTGAATAAACAGACGGCGCGTTATCAGGAATGAAAATGCAGCAACTAGATCCGATGACTCTACATGCTCCTCCTCTATCGGCCAGTATGACGTCAAGAACGAGACGATTTTGGAGCACGACAAATCTCATAGCAGATTGCTCTTCGGTTAAGTTACCTAGAGCAGAAGTAGTCTCATTCACTACTGCTTCAAGGGTTCTGGTTAATCTACGTATTAACTTACTATTCTGCATAGGTCCTATAAAGAAGAAGAAACCTTTATTAAAGTCTTGATATTGTTCTAGAGTAGTTTCAGTTTGATCGACAATTGGGGACTCGATCTCCCTTCTAGGTCTGACGTGTACTAGATGCGTGTTTCTATGATAATCGGATGGGGCTAGGAAAACTGGTGGCAGTAGGAAGGCAATGTAACATGTTCCATCCCAATCGAGGGGCAGACGAACATATGCGGTCTGACCACAAACAAAATAAGAATGACGTGAGGCTTTGAAAATAGATTTCCCACTGTCACTATACTCGACAGTAGTAGTACAATCACTATGTCCTACATGTGCGGAACCATTCTTTCTGACACATAATTCGCCTTTGACTGGTAGTACTGAAATAGCAGGTAAGTCTGGAGTAGTATCAGACTGAACATTCAGGACCATAAAATTCGAAGAATAATTACCTAAATCATATACTTCATTTTCTAGATCTAACCCTGTTCTATGGGAGAGACCTTGCTTGTCTGGGAAACATGTTCTATTCAGAAGGGACATATCATTTGAAGATGACGTTAACGTGGACCATGCTCCACACGAACCATTATGTGAAAACGGATAAGGAAAGAGTGGCAGAACTCCCTTCGGTGTCTGGAAAGGGGGGAGTCGACCACACACCCAACAATTAGTGGCATTGCTGGTCTGGTGTGAATAGTGTAACATTCTTATAAATTTATTATTTCTCATAGCAAGACGATAGGATAACTCGTGAGGAGGCAGATCACTAAATGTGTGCTCTACTGTAGCATTAGCAAACTTATTTACATGAGAAATTGGAAAACATAAATGCAATGCATAACTTGTGCAGGTAACCATCAAACTCAAAAATAGAAGAAAACATAGAATAACGATACATCTGATAGAGTTTTGACTAACTCTCTCACTATGGGGGTCTATCTCATACATGTCAGATACCTGTCTAACCGTTTCACCCGAGGGGGACTTAGACAATTAAACTGGCTGACTTATTTTACTAGACCGGAGCTTCTTTTTATACTCCTGTTGCGGAGTTTCCTCTAACAGGGGAGGCTTGAATTCAGAGTCAGTAGTGGGACAGTCCTTGAGAATAGGGCAGTCTTTAGGATTTTGGAAGTCCTTAAAAATGTTCTTGGCAAATGTCTTTTCTCGGAGTCCATGAAACTTCTTGACGTGAGACAGATGGACCCATCCCTTACGGCCTTCCAACTTCACGGCCGTGCGGGTGGTCAGAAGGACAAGTTGAGGTTGTTTCCAGCGGGGCTCCAGCGGACTTGAACGATCAAAATTCCTAACCAACACGAGATCGCCTGGAATGACCTCATGTGGTTTCACCTCGGTATTGTCTGGAAATGCAGCGGCAACCTGTGAACGACAAGAGTGTAGGGCAGACATCAAGGAAGCTAGGTAATCTGTCAACATATTACTGGAAACATCTGTAATACTGCGGGGTCTAGGTGTACCCCACATGTTTGGGGGGCGGCCGAATACGACCTCATAAGGGGACAGACCTGATCTAGAATGTGCGACCATGCGCATATAGAATAGGGCGACTGGCAGAGCTACTAGCCAGTCTACACATTTCTCTTGACATATCTTGGCAATACGGATTTTCAGGGTCTGATTATGTCTCTCTACGAGACCGGCTGCTTCAGGATGGCGCACACAATGGAACTTCCACTGGTACCCCAACAAAAGGGAAACATGTTTCATCAACTCAGATGAGAATGGCTGGCCGTTATCAGAATACACGACCCTAGGGAGTCCATAACGGGGGAAGAATTCACGAACCAACTGCTTGGCAGTGGTCGCTGCTGTGTAATCTGGAACTGGATATGCTTCTGTCCAACTGGACAAAGCGCATACAACTACGAGAACATACTTGAAACCTCGACATCGCTCCATCTGGATATAATCCATCTGGAGGACTTCAAAAGGGTGGTCAGGGGGCTGGAATCCACCTTGTTCCACCGGGACACTTTTACCTGGATTGAACTGACAACATATCATACAGGTACGGACTTTCTGCTTGGCTGCAGCTCGTAAGTGCTTGTTGAACCAAAGGTTCTGAATACTGTCTAACATGGCTTTTTCTCCTAGATGTGCTGGACTATGTGCGGTATTGATAATGACTTGAACCATGGAGTCGGGGAGAAACCATGTGGCTTTTCCCTTCGTCACCCATCCCTGATCTGTCTGGACCCCTCCTTGTTCGGACCATTTCTTAATTTCTTCAGGAGTAGCATGTAACTGTATGTCTATGACATCTTGTGTAGGGTCCTTAACTGTCATACAAGTAGTCTGTTCTGGAATGGATGTCTGTGTCTTGTTAACTGGAATGTCTGGGGTCTGAGCTGTAAGCTTGGCTGTTCGATCTGCTAGATCGTTACCTTGGGAGATGATATCAGTAACTTTCGTATGTGCCTTGCACTTCATGATAGCGATAGCCGTCGGTAAATGTATTGCATCTAACAGAGCTTGAATGAGGAGACCATGCTGAATCTTGGTTCCATGAGAAGTCATGAAACCTCTCTCCTGCCAGAGCACTCCGAAGTCGTGTACAACTCCGAATGCATAACGTGAATCTGTATATATGTTTACTTTCAGGTTCTTGGCACGTATGCAGGCTTGGGTCAGAGCAACTAGCTCTGCTGCTTGAGCAGACAGGGTGTCAATACGGTGTGTTTCAATAACGTCGGTGTCAGTAGTCACTGCATACGCGGCTACTAGTTCTCCTGTACTTGTTCTCATACATGAACCATCCACATAAAGTGTCAGGTCGGGATCTGGTAGTGGAATATCTGTCAGGTCTTGTCTTGGCTTAGTCATAGTGTTAATGACTTCCACACAGTCATGTGTGGCAGGATTTGAAGTAACTGACGGTAACAGTGTAGCAGGATTTAGAACGTTGCAGCGCCTGATTTCTATGTGTGGCTGGAACAGTGTCAGTTCATAACCTGTTAAACGTGCAATGGTCAAGTGCTGTGTCTGTGTTCGGTTTAAAAGAACTTTCACGGAGTGTGGAACTTGTACTGTCAGGGAGTGTCCTAATACTATGGAATCACTTTGTCTGATTGCTAGGGCTGTGGCTGCAACTGACTTGAGGCACGCAGGCAGAGCCTGGGCTACTGGATCTAGTGTGCTCGAAAAATAAGCACAAGGCTTGTATTGTCCTGCTTGATCTTGTGTGAGAACAGATAATGCAGTACCATTTCGTTCTGTGACAAAAAGTGTAAAAGGCTTACTGTAGTTCGGTGTAGCTAGAACAGGTGCTTGGCATAAAGCTTTCTTTAATTCATTAAAACTAAGTGTATGTTCAGATGTCCAAGGGAGGACAGTCGATACGGCTGCCTCCTGTGTCGTTAACTGTATCAGTGGCTTGGCTAGATATGCATACTGAGGAATCCATTGTCTGCAGTAAGAAGTGAGGCCAATAAAAGCACGTACCTCCTTCTGTGTCTTGGGCTGTGGAAGACTCACTATTAACTGGATACGGTCAGGTGTCAACTGCCTACCCCACTTGGACAGTAAGTGGCCTAAGTAGATCACTTGCTGGACACAGAACTGGAGCTTCGAAGGGGACACCTTGTGCCCCATCTCGGCTAGGAAATATAGAACCGTAAGTGACGCTCGTTCGCAGTCACGTTCAGAACGGGCTGTGATCAGTAGATCATCGACATACTGGAGCAGGGCAGTTTCAGTTGGCATGTGAATGTTGTCTAGTTGTCTTTTAAGTGCCTGACTGTAAATACTAGGACTTTCTGTGAAACCTTGAGGAGCTCGTGTGAATTTATAGCTCCTTCCATTTAAACAAAAACCGAAAAGGTACTGGCTGTCTGGATGAATGGGGACACTAAAAAATGCGTTTTTGAGGTCTATTACAGTAAAAAATGTAGCTTCAGAATCAATGGCTGTTAATAGGGATGAAATATCTGGGACTACTGGATACTGAGGTATGATACATTTATTAAGTTCTCGAAGGTCAATCACTAATCGATATACTGGAGGTGCATTTGGATCAGTACGTTTCATGACTGGAATGATAGGAGAATTACATATATTGGAGTCAGTTTCTACAACCACTCCTTGAGCAATGAGCTCGTCAATAATTTTGGATAAGGCTGCTACAGCCTCAGATGGCAATCTGTACTGTCTGATTCGTGGCAGGACAACACCTTGTTTCAGAGTCACACGATGGGGTGTGATTTGCATACAACCAACATCATTTGGACCTTGTGCCCATAGATGCTGGGGGACATTCAGTAATCTTGGATCAAAATCGCGTAATACATAGTGACCTTTATAGTCCCTTAAAAACAATCGGACTCCTTCCGGAGAACAGCAAATTACTGCACCTAATTCTTTCAATGTTTTAATGCCTAACACATTTTCTGGACATGATTTCGTAAGTAACAAATCAGTAGTTCGGGACAATGGACCAACTTCTAGAGTAACTGGCTTTGAAATCTCGTTTACAATAGGCTTTCCTGAAAATCCAAGGGAAACATTTCTAGAGCCTGAGAGCGGAGCCCCTGGAACCTCGTCATGACTGATAGTAGTCCTACTTGCCCCTGTATCAATCAGAAACTTTCTGTCTTTCCCTAATACTTGACTGTGTACATAGGGACCCTCTTGATCTACAGGTATCTCGATGAGAGGCAAGCCTACCTCCCTCTCTAGGCTGTTTCATGAATACTGTTGATACTCTGGATACTCTGTCTGGGCATACTGGTACATCTGCTGTGTAACATGCTGTGTTGCAGCGATAGGCTGCGATGCTGGAACTGTCTGTTGTGCATTCTGTGGTGACTGAGAAGTCTGTGAGACTTGTTCTGGTCTAGGCGGACGTGGTCTTTCTTTAGTCTTACCAGTAGCTATATTGTGTTTCAGAACTGCACACTCGTTTATAAAATGACCTGACTGTTTACAATAATTGCATGTCCCTTTAACGGGAGCTGCAGAATGACTGGCTTGATTCGGACCCCTCTTCTGACTGTCTTGTGGAACAGATTGTGCAACTAATACTTTCATTTTCGTATCTTTCATACGTCTCTTTTCGTGTTCTTGCTCTTCTCTGATTCTATTCTGGTGATACTGGAGCATCTGAAGCATTTGTGACGGGGTATTAGCTTGCCAAGTACTTTCGACTTTCAAAACTCGATTTTTAACTTGTGGACTTGAATTCTCGACTAGTTTAGTAACAAAAAGATGAGGGTATGACTCGCTACCTGTCCTCAAACCACTGTTAATGATAAAACATTTCTCGAATCTAGAATAAAAATCACTAGTATCTTCATCCTGTTTCTGTTTGCATGCTGAGATTGCATCCCAATCTTCCTTTTTCGTGGCTAATAACCTTGGCAAAACCTGAATCAATAACTCTGGTAATTCTTTACATTTCTCTCCAAGACCGGTACCTGGTACTCGTATCTTATCTTCAGCTTCTAGAACTGCCCAATCGATCTTTTTCTCTCCCACCTCCCATTCTTTTTCCTTGAGTTTTTCATATACCCCTGCGGGCAACAGGACCTTTAACATTTTAATTATGTCTGGATAAGTGTATTCTCCCATACGGAGCATGTCTTTTAATTCTCGATGGAACCCTGCTGGATCTTTGTCGTGACAGGGAATTAACTTCTTCATCTCTAAGAGTTCCATCTTGGTAATCGGGGTGTAAACAAATACTTGTTCTAGATCGCCACCCGTTCCTCTAACTGGATGGACTTCTCGTAACGGATGCTGTCTGTCTATATAGAATGGTTTACTGTCTGGAGGTGAGACGTGAACAAAATGCGGATTCAGAAACGTTCTATATTTGTGGCGCTGTTCTAGAATGACACTAATTAAATCAGTACCTAAACCTTTCCATTTATACTGGAGTAACTCGTTCAGAACATCATGTAACGGACCTGGATCAGAATGTTGTCCCTCATACAGTGTAATGAGGTGCTGGATCATATACATACCCACCAGTCGCTGCTCGGCTGGGGGCAGTTTCAGAAACATTTGTGCCACTATTTCATCTGGAAAAGTGGTAGAATCAGTAATCCATCGGACTGCTGATCGGGCTAGTTCTTGTTCATGCATGGTACTAAGTTCACTATAACCAATACGTGATTTCAGAATGTGATCGGTAGCCTGAAATACTTGTTCTAGCGAACCTTGTTCTGGTGCTGGAAGATGAAAAACTTTCTTGTGTTCTAGGCGTGAATGTCGGTCTGGAAATCTAGATTTACCTACATACGCTATTCTGGTAGGATTCTCGTCGCCTACCTCTTCAGTAGAAGAGTCGTTTTCTTTCTCACTTACTTGTGCTGCTTTACGATTGTCGTGTAACCTTATTATTTCCTTACGAATTTTCTTGTACATACTCTCTATACTACTGAGTGTCTTGTGTCTACCCTCGGCTATATTATCACTCCACCTTGTCAGAACTTTCATTTCGGTCGGATCTTTAGTCGGACAATCTTGTTCCCTTATTAAACAATTGATTAGAAACTTTAATAGCATGAGCTGGGTCTCAGCTTTCCTTAGAGACATGATTTCGCCAATACTTTCTGGATCGTCTCCTGTACGGATGAAACGATATATTCTGTCTAGATCTTCTTTCATATTCGGTAGGGTGTCCAAATACTCGGTCACCCGTCTTCCACGCAATGAATATAAAACCATATTATCATCACCTGGGACTGGATCATAACGGCATTCGGTAAGAGCTCGTCTGATATCTGCAACGGACTGATATTTGGGCGTACGCTGTAACGCACGTTCATGTAACTCGACTAATGTTACACGTTTGTGTGGCGGCGGGGTACCAGGAGGACCTCCCCCCGCGGCCCCTAAACTGGAATCGTCGACTGATACTCTTCGTGCTGGCAGAGTGACTGAGGTAGCGGGAACTTGTACTATGGGCTGGACCGGGGGTACCATAACAGGTGCTGTAACAGGTGCCCCGGTGGCTGGAGGAACAGGAATTACATTATTTACAGGAGCTGGCGGAGCGGGATTTGCATATTCTGGGACTGTGTCGTCCAAATAGGACGAGAGAAAAATATCAGCTGCGGTCGGTTTGTGACGTAGCTTAATCGGAACTAATGGCGGCGGAAAATTACATGGTGCTTCCGGGGTTGCTTTTGGCAAGCCCTCGGCAAGAAGAGGATACATACCCTTAATGAGGGCATTTCTCTGTCTGTCTGACTGTTCGGCTTTAACTCGTTCACCTATTTCGATTAATTCCCTTTCTTGGGCTCTTTCTGAGGATTCTCTATTTAACTCTGACTTTCTGATTTCTTTCTCTGTTCTTTTATGAGATTCTTTGCGCCATAACTCGATGGCATCTTTCTGGGACTGTCTGGATTTCTTTTTCCATAATGCTTCTTCTACTCGCATGATGCACTCGGCATCCCACGTACCTGATACAGGCCATCTATATTTCTCTTCTAATTCCTTGGTGTAATCCACCCATAAGTCTAGATATAATATGGCACTTATGCCATGCTTATGATACATAAAATGACCTGGACTGTCCCTAGGCGGGACAGGAACTGCTTCCTCGAGCAGACCTTTTCTAGTTTTTAACTGACGTAACTTAGAGAACAGAGGCATGATTAGACTGGAGTCTAGACACAATACTACACACAATGAACACAATAATTACTTGAAAAACAACTCATTCATACCACGACATTGAAAACACATGGAATAACATTTAAAATAACAGTTCGGACAAGATACTACCTGAAATACTGAGAACAGAACACATGAATTTCTCGAGAACAGAACTTACTAGAACAGACTAGATGCACTGCTGAAACAGCCCGAAACTTACCGGTCTCATAAAGAGACACGTCAGGACCCGCATCCACCTAGGTGGACACTTCGTGTTGGATCTGTGTACCCAAACCCACGGACCAGAGACAAATTAATTGACCCTGTCTAGATACTACCCCAGCAACGGTACTCACCGGGCAGCAAGAACGGAAGGCCTCGGACTGGACTGGACTGCTACGACGACGGATGGACGAACTTCGGACTTCAGTTACAGGTGGGCCTCCGGATACCTCGGACCTTGGACTCTCGGCTTGGGCTCTGGTCGGGACTCGCCGCGTTCCTCCGCCGCCTCGTCTGGATGCTGGACCGCAACCTCCGTCTCCTCCGTGGGCCTGAGGGATACTTGAAGCAGAAATATCTGCACGTGCACGGTATGGTTCCGTCACGGCTGCAGAGGATCAGGGGGCCTGCGTGGCTTCTCCGGCGCGTGGGGAAAGGGCAAGTCCCTATTCGGGCGCCATTATGTGGTAAATAAATAATTAAATACCGGTTCTATTTTTGACAATAAACAATAAATGGTTAGCTCAATAAATAAGAGTCAAGATACGAGGTAGTTAGAGTTGACAGGCTTTAATTAAGCATAAAAGGACTGGAACAGGAATAGGATGGCAGGGCCCGGCAGCTGCCGGGGCAGGATCTGGGAATGGCTAGCAAACTTTAATAACAGTGCACAATATTTATAGTTAAACAAAATACATTATATTCAGTACAGTAGACGTAGCAGTAGGCGGAGTTTGTAGCAGTCGCGAAAGATAAGACAAAGTGGGTGTAACAAGAGGTGTGTACAGGGCGTATACATAGACATGTGATGCAAACGTAACAGAATATGTCATAAACGGGGCGGAAACATGGAGGGGGCTACCTGAGCAGCTGGGATCTTTAACCTAGTGGTGCGCAAACTGGCAATGACGTGTTACTAGGGAGAACTGGGGGGCTATGACTTCTGCGCTAGAAGAGGAGACGAAAGTCTGGAGTGTCAGAGCGACATGTACCTAAGGCCTATCTAGTATCTAGTGTTTAGAGAACAGGTTGATAGAATCCAAAAGTTATCAGGGCAAAGGCTAACAGACACTTAAGACTGGTGCATGCATAATTCTACATGTAGTGTGTGTTGAGGAATATTAAATGACCATTAATACAGTATTTCTCTTACATGGAGACGTAAAGGCTAGACCATGACGGAAACTATTGATGCGATTCAGTAGCTTAGGAATGCAGAGAAGGAGGGCTGGACTGATAACTAGAATCATAACATACTCTTGGCAGACTAAGAGGCAGAGCCAGGCCGAGCCGGGCACTGTGAGGCATGAAAGTAAGCTAAGGGTCAGGGATACAGGTGGGGGCTGTATCGCTCCTCGGAGAGGGTTCAGGAAACGGGAGCTGAATCTGAGTCCGGGCCCTTTTGAGGCCTAGAAACGGGGACAATTACTGAATTAACGTGCACACTGTGAAAAGTGGCAACATAGCTTTACATAGGCTTAATACTCGTAGCTTTCACGAGAACTGGAAACTGGCATACTAGAGATGGACACAACTGTAATTGCGTCTTTAATCGATCAGAGGGGAATACATGCATATCGATCATGCACATATGACATAACATGGGGAACACGTAGGCACATACAACATGGCAAAATTTACTTTTCCACACCAGCATGACCCTACACTACGCAAACACTACAACACAACCCTAAACCCTAAAACACTACCCCCAGCATGTCCCTACACTACACAAACACTACAACACTACCCTAAACCCTAAAACACTACCCCCAGCATGACCCTACACTACACAAACACTACAACACAACCCTAAACCCTAAAACACTACACCCCAGCATGACCCTACACTACGCAAACACTACAACACTACCCTAAACCCTAAAACACTACCCCCAGCATGACCCTACACTACGCAAACACTACGCAAAACCCTAAAACCCTACACCCCAGCATGACCCTACACTACGCAAACACTACAACACTACCCTAAACCCTAAAACACTACCCCCAGCATGACCCTACACTACGCAAACACTACAACACTACCCTAAACCCTAAAACACTACCCCCAGCATGACCCTACACTACGCAAACACTACAACACTACCCAAAACCCTAAAACACTACACCCCAGCATGACCCTACACTACGCAAACACTACAACACTACCCTAAACCCTAAAACACTACCCCCAGCATGACCCTACACTACGCAAACATTACAACACTACCCTAAACCCTAAAACACTACCCCCAGCATGACCCTACACTACGCAAACACTACAACACTACCCAAAACCCTAAAACACAACACCCCAGCATGACCCTACACTACGCAAACAGTACAACACTACCCTAAACCCTAAAACACTACCCCCAGCATGACCCTACACTACGCAAACACTACAACACTACCCTAAACCCTAAAACACTACCCCCAGCATGACCCTACACTATGCAAACACTACAACACTACCCTAAACCCTAAAACACTACCCCCAGCATGACCCTACACTACGCAAACACTACAACACTACCCAAAACCCTAAAACACTACACCCCTGCATGACCCTACACTACGCAAACACTACAACACTACCCTAAACCCTAAAACACTACCCCCAGCATGACCCTACACTACGCAAACACTACAACACTACCCTAAACCCTAAAACACTACCCCCAGCATGACCCTACACTACGCAAACAGTACAACACTACCCTAAACCCTAAAACACAACCCCCAGCATGACCCTACAATACGCAAACAATACAACACTACCCTAAACCCTAAAACACTACCCCCAGCATGACCCTACACTATGCAAACACTACAACACTACCCTAAACCCTAAAACACTACCCCCAGCATGACCCTACACTACGCAAACACTACAACACTACTCTAAACCCTAAAACACTACACCCCAGCATGACCCTACACTACGCAAACACTACAACACTACCCTAAACCCTAAAACACTACCCCCAGCATGACCCTACACTACGCAAACACTACAACACTACCCTAAACCCTAAAACACTAAACCCAGCATGACCCTACACTACGCAAACACTACAACACTACCCTAAACCCTAAAACACTACCCCCCAGCATGACCCTACACTACGCAAACACTACAACACTACCCTAAACCCTAAAACACTACCCCCAGCATGACCCTACACTACGCAAACACTACAACACTACCCAAAACCCTAAAACACTACCCCCAGCATGACCCTACACTACGCAAACACTACAACACTACCCTACACCCTAAAACACTACCCCCAGCATGACCCTACACTACGCAAACACTACAACACTACCCTAAACCCTAAAACACTAGCCCCAGCATGACCCTACACTACGCAAACACTACAACACAACCCTAAACCCTAAAACACTACCCCCAGCATGACCCTACACTAAACAACCACCACAACTCTACACTACACTAACACAACACTACACTACACAACACTACACTACACAATCACTAACCCACGAAAAAATTAACACAAACCCACTTACCTCTCTCGTCATCGTGGTTTTCACAACGCAAATGAATTTACCATACATGCCTTTAAAACGTTATTCTTTGTAAAGGCATGCGCGATAAATGCACATGCGTTTTGAAAAAATGCGGGATAATGGTATGCGAGGTCAATGACCTTGCGGGATAATGGTATGCGGACTGAAAGTCTGCGGGATAAAAAATGCGGGAAAATGGCTGCAAACCATGATTAGCAGCAGACTTCCCTGGTGAGCACTAGCTTTACTACAGTGATCTAATGAGCAACTAGAGTGCTAACATTCAGAATTTATGGCAAATGTGTGACACATCTGAATGCCTTCTTGATAGAACCAAAGTAAACAAGCATTGAAAATGCAATAGATCTCGCCCTCGTTTAAGTTAAAGCCATTCTGTTTGTAATGAGGTGGCTTTTTAGCTTTGCTTTTATTAGTGTTTTTAAAACTTTCATGTAAATAACATGCATATGTATGCATATATGTATATGTATGCATGCATTTATATTTATATAGATATGCAGATTATATATGTTTATATATGTATATTACCTACTGGCGATAGCCAGTGGGTATATATAGTTAGGATTTTTTCTCTATGGGATTTCTGAAACCTCTATGTCTAATAACTTTGGCGTTTGTGGACGGAATTGGCTGAAATTTCCAGGAAAATGGCACATTTTGTTTCTGAGCAGCCCCTAAAAATTTGGGGGGGTTTCGTCAAGGGGGGCCGAGAAAAAAGGGGTTCCCAAAACGCGTTTTTCCCATTCATTTTTCCATAGGGCGGTTGGACTCACTTTTAGCTCGAACGGCTGAATAGATTTACATGAAACTTGGCAAAATTGTAGATATGGTTTGCCCGACGTGCCTTTGCTACGTCTCAATATATGTGCTCCAGTGGATTTTGAGAAATTAACGTTTAAAAAAATATATATATCTGTGACAGCGCTCCGGTTAGCGCCCCGGTTCGCGTACCTGTCGCGTAACGGAACTTCGCGAAGTGAAGCTGATTGGCTCTCCGGTGTCTGTCAACATTCTAAACAGTCCAGAGCGGCCGCCATCTTGTCTCTCGGTAGGATCGAGAGACAAGATGTGGTGAAAAACGAAGGGGGAAATGAAGGAAAGGGGGCAAGGTAGACCCCTCCTGACCCCCTAGGATTGATGAGGGGGATATTAAAGTGCCCCGCGGGGCAAAAAATAAAAAATCATTTTTTTTGCGATTTTACGCCGTAGAGGCGCGTCCCGGTACGCGAACCGGGCAGCTCACCGGGCAGCTAACCGAGCAGCTAACCGGCAGCGTAGCTGTCAACATTGTAAACAGTCCGGAGCGGCCGCCATCTTGTCTCTCGGTAGGTTCGAGAGACAAGATGTGGTGAAAAAAGAAGGGGGAAATGAAGGAAAGGGGGCAAGGTAAACCCCTCCTGACCCCCTAGGATTGATGAGGGGGATATTAAAGTCCCCCGCGATTTTTCGCGGTAGAGGCGCTTCCCGGTACGCGAACCGGGCAGCTAACCGGCAGCGTAACGGGAGTCCGCCATCTTGTGTTTTTGGAGCGTCCGGTTTGCGTACCGGGTAGCATCCCGGTAAGCGTAACAAGGGGAAAACCAAGAGAAACAGTAAAAAAAAAAATGAAGGGAATAGATTTCCAGCAAACTTGGCAAAATTGTAGGGACTGTTTGTTTGATGTGCCTTTGCAAGGCCTCAAGATATGTGCACGTGTGGATTTTGTCTAATTAAGGTTAAAAAAAATATATATATCTGTAAGCGTGCTCCGGCACGCTTACGTTACGGGTTTTGTTTGCGCTGCAGAGCCGATACGTCACGGTTATGCGACGCGTCATGAGGCGTCTCACGTGGCTACGTGATACGTCACGTAATAAAGAATATATTTTACAGCTATAGATATTAGCTTTTAAAAAACCAATGAAATTCACTGAAAAAACCATAGGTTATAGACCATATATAGTTAGGAATTTGCATTTACAAAACCTTGAAAATTCACTGAAAAAACCATAGGTTAGAGACCATATATAGTTAGCTGGACATTTTATTGACATAAAACCAATGAAATTCCATATATAGTTAGTTGCACTAACTATATATCGCGCACCCGCAATCCACTGCTGATGATGTCACATATTACATCATTCATGACATGGTCAGTGACATCACTGATGACATCACTGATGACATCTCAAATGACATCACTGATGACATCACTGATGACATCTCAAATGACATCACTGATGACATCATGACACACCAATACCAGTTACTACATACGCACTCACTGATTCCTACGTCTACACACACATTCACTCATTCACCCATACAATCACTCATACATACAGTCACTCATTATTACAACACTATCATATGCACTCATACACCTATGCAGACACTCACACACTGCCACTCATCCATGGAGTTACTCACACACCTAATCAGTCCTGTAAAGAATCAATCACACTTCCATTTCCTCATCTATACAGTTAAACACAGAACACCATACTTCAGTGACATCACTGATGACATCACTGATGACATCTCAAATGACATCACTGATGACATCTCAAATGACATCACTGATGACATCATGACACACCAATACCAGTTACTACATACGCACTCACTGATTCCTACGTCTACACACACATTCACTCATTCACCCATACAATCACTCATACATACAGTCACTCATTATTACAACACTATCATATGCACTCATACACCTAGTCAGTCCTGTGAAGAATCAATCACACTTCGATTTCCTCATCTATACAGTTAAACACAGAACACCATACTTTTTCACACATATACTAACACATACTTATTCTCTTATACAATCACTGATACAAGTACACATTGATATGCACAGAGTCACACACCTCCCAGCCAGCCACACACACACTCAGTCTTCCATACATCCACTCATTCTTCAATATGTAAAACATATTTAAACTTTACAAAAACACACAGACACTAGATGATGTCATCAGTGATGTCATTTGAGATGTCATCAGTGATGTCATCAGTGATGTCATTTGAGATGTCATCAGTGATGTCATCAGTGATGTCACTGACCATGTCATGAATGATGTAATATGTGACATCATCAGCAGTGGATTGCGGGTGCGCGATATATAGTTAGTGCAACTAACTATATATGGAATTTCATTGGTTTTATGTCAATAAAATGTCCAGCTAACTATATATGGTCTCTAACCTATGGTTTTTTCAGTGAATTTTCAAGGTTTTGTAAATGCAAATTCCTAACTATATATGGTCTATAACCTATGGTTTTTTCAGTGAATATATATATATATTCACTGAAAAAACCATAGGTTATAGACCATATATAGTTAGGAATTAGCATTTAAAAAACCTTATTTTACTCACACAAAACCATTGAAATTCCATATATAGTTAGTTGCACTAACTATATATCGCGCACCCGCAATCCACTGCTGATCATGTCACATATTACATCATTCATGACATGGTCAGTGACATCACTGATGACATCACTGATGACATCTCAAATGACATCACTGATGACATCACTGATGACAACATCCAGTAACTGTATGTTTCTGTAAAGTTAAAATATGTCTTACATATTGAAGAATGAGTGGATGTATAAGTGTCTGGATGAAGGATTTAGTAGGTGCGTGACTGACTGTATGAGTGAGTGATTAAATGTGTCTCACTGAATGCATGGGTTAGTGACTAAACTGTCTTAATTTGTGCATCATTATGTCTGTTGTGATGTAAACTGCTGCATGTGTTGATCATTAGCTATACGAGAGGCTATATGTGTTATTAATTGGTTGCCCAAGTATTTCTATGGGAGATTGAGTTTGTGTGGGGGTGGCTGGAAGGTGTGTGACTCTATGCATAGATGTGTGAGCAGTTTATTCACTAGGTGTATGAGTTCAAGACTGCATGTGGAAACAGCTACATGGGCAGTTGACTGTGTGCATGAGTGTATTGATGAGTGAATGGATATCTCAATGCTACATGTCATAGTAAGTACATATGTAAAACACAGTACATGTGAGAGTTGGCATATATAAATAACTGTGCATGAGAGCCACTGAATGAGTGAGTGGTTGTATCGATCATTGTGAACTTGTATCAGGGATTGTATAAGAGAGTAAATATGTGTTAGTATATGTTTCAATAAGTAAGGTGTGTTTAACTGTATAGTTGAAGACATGGAGGTGAGATTGTTTCTTTGCATGACTGACTGGGTGTGTGAGTAACTCCATGGATGAGTGGCAGTGTGTGAGTGTCTGTATACACTGAGTGTATCTAAGGTTATATTAGAGTCTGAAGAGGTTTATCGTATTAGCACAAGAATGATGTCAAATGAGATGTCATCAGTGATGTCATCAGTGATGTCATTTGAGATGTCATCAGTGATGTCATCAGTGATGTCACTGACCATGTCATGAATGATGTAATATGTGACATGATCAGCAGTGGATTGCGGGTGCGCGATATATAGTTAGTGCAACTAACTATATATGGAATTTCAATGGTTTTGTGTGAGTAAAATAAGGTTTTTTAAATGCTAATTCCTAACTATATATGGTCTATAACCTATGGTTTTTTAAGTGAATTTTCAAGGTTTTGTAAATGCTAATTCCTAACTATATATGGTCTATAACCTATGGTTTTTTCAGTGAATTTCAATGGTTTTTTAATAGCAAATATCATAAGCTGTCGAATGTCAAGTACGTGGTAAGTGAAAACATTTTCGTGTTTATGCACACTGATCTGCTTTGAATGGTGCCCCCCCCCCTCATTTCTATTAGGAGTACTCTCTCTTTGCAGATAGTGAAAGGTAGTTAACGCAGGCGTTTGCCCCCGTTGTAATCCGTCGTGCCTGCTTCTCTCTCCATTTGATTGATTGCTATCCAAGTATTTACTGTTTTAGAATTAGTTCTCTTTGGTTCATTCTCTATTTACAAACAAACACAGAGTCGCAATACTCTGTTTAGTCTTTGCAGATAACGAAAAATCGTGTAAAAAAAAAGAAAAGGAATCGAGCAAAATCAGTAGGCCACTAATGGGATCTCTTTTTGACCTCGCTAAAATAGAAACATTAGGAACAACCCCTCATGACAAATACAAAACTAGTGAGATGAACTGAACTCCACACAATGATGGCTGCAAAACAGCTCGGCTCCGCCACCCACCCCGCCCAAAATAACGATAAAGAACGGCTGCCATGATTGGTTGCGGAATGACCACGACGGAGCTACGAAATGGTGCTGCTCTCATGCTAACCCCAGCTTCAGTCTGAAACATCCAGAAACACTGTAGACTACCAATTCGATCAGTTCCGGTAGCGCCCCAATGTAACCCGGTAGAGAAGAACTAGCCCTCCCCTCTTTGACTGATGGTTCTTGTTGCCTGTCCCTTCTGTTGCCATTTAACAGAACTATTTAGCCTGCTGAAAGGGGTTGTGTTCCGACCGCTGGTTGGTGGAGACATTTTGACTATATTCTGTACCTGCGTTGTCGCGTAATGCGTCATATGACGCGCCGCGTTAGCGCATCCGGAAGTCATCCGGGGCGCGCAGCGCGTAACGTAAGCATAACAAGTCATGTGACTTGTTAATATAACTTTTCATTGGTTCATTTTACTTTTCTTATTGTAATGATGAAAGGCTTGGTCATATGACCTAAAAATTACGCTTTTCATTACTTCCGAACATTATTTTTTCTTAAATATATGTTATAATGTTCCAGGCTAATGTACTTTCCGGAAATTTTACAACTGTCCTGCAAGTAAAATATATTCTTTTTTCGAGAAAAAGAGCGTTTCTTCGTCCCATGACGGAGCCGTTGAGCAAAAGAGGGTCGACCTGCTGTCTTAGTCGCCGATACGCCTGAATATGAGATTCTTATCGATCACTTTATGTTGCAGGAATAGAAAACACAACAGCCCTTTACCATTTATCTTTACTGCGTTCCTTCGTATTATACCTTTTACCCTTCATGTAATTGGTCTGCTTTATTTCACTTGCCTTTTAATGATTCTAAAACAGTCACTATTATTAAAAACTTTACCAATGTATATACTACTACCATGTTTTCTTTTAAAAACCTTTATTGTGAAAATGTCATTATACAAATACGAGCCTATAACCACGTGGGCCTGCCACAGAGCAAACTGTAATCGTATATGATGCATAGACATTTACACTGTAGAGGAACGTAACGGGCGGGCCATTAGGTTGCAAGAACTAAGGTGTCTAACAGTTACGGAATCGGTGGACGTACATTTTATAATTAAAATACGACAGGGCCAGTTACAATAAAATTATCTAGATATACATTTGCGGGCAAGTACCATGGGTGACGTTAATTCGAACTTTCAACAGTACAGTAATCAATAACACATCAGAACTTAATATCAATAGGGATGTCGAAATAGTCAATCAATTCTCGTCCCCGCCCGCCATGTGATTCAAAACTGCATACGTATCTCGTGATTTCAAGGTTCTGCAACCAGTACACAACAAGGAGTCACGAGTCCCATTTATTCCGGCGCCATTTTGGGCGAGGACGGGCAGGTCCAGGATATAGTCAAAATGTCTCTACCAACCATCGACTATGATGATGTTCATATGCTGTATTTATTAGAGTAACACTCATCTGTCCACATGAAATTAATTTGCCACAATCTAAACATGTCATTTTAATCTTTCCAAAGTTCTTCTAAATATTTGGGACCGTTTCCCTTGCCTCTGAAGCTCTCAGTGCCACTTCTTTGATGAATGTACTAGCAGGTCAGGGGTTCTCCTCCAAATCTCTCTTTTATGCAGCACTATAATTAATTGGTGCCACCTCTCCATATGACGATGCATGGTATAGTTACCACAACTATATTTTTTTTCGGTTCCTCTGGAGAGTTCATCGTGGCAGATGAAGCGTGTAACGTACCGGGCATTTACCTTTTTTTGCATGTACAGGAAAGGAAAAAAAAATCGAGCGTCCGAGTTCTAAGGTGTCCCAGGGCCATTTTAGTGGACCAGGCCCAAATCCAAAGAACAGGCCGCCATTTTGAGAGTCCTCTTGCAGCCGCCTGTCGCTGTAGCATCAAGAGCAGCCGAAACTCAGCTGAATGGCAACTGAAACGGTAAAGGGGCGCCCCACTACAGCAGACGAGCCTCCACCTAGGAAGGCCCATTCACGCCGGCTCCCCCCCCCTTCGGGCACCCCACGCCGTTATTCGGAGCAGTATTGTAGGATGGCCACACCAGTGCGGCAACTTGCTAGACATCACCTCGGTGGTAACCGAATCTCAACGCCTTGTGGTGTCTTCTATTCAAAAAACATTGTTATGCTGCCTTCGACCTATTCGCCGCAAGTGCGCACACAACTCAACTGCATAGCTTGCTAGACACCACCTCGGTGCCATCCGGATCTTGGAATCTCAGCACCTTTTGGTGTCTTCTCTTCAGAAAATATTGTTGCGCTGCCTTTGGCCCCATTCGCACATCAGTCCGCTACTGACACCATCTCACAGGCTAATGGGGCGCCCCACGCCGACTTTCAGCATTGTAGAATGACCACACCAGTACAGCAACTTGCTAGACATCACCTCGGTGCCATCCGGATCTCGGCGCCCCACTGCAGATGAAGTGCCTCTCAACTATGAAACCACCACGGTGACATCCGGATCTTGGCGCGTTGTGCTGCCTTCGGCCTATTCGCACATCGGTCCGCTACTGACGCCATCTCACAGGCTAATGGGGCGACCCACGCCGAGTTTCAGCATTGTAGGATGACCACACCAGTACAGCAACTTGCTAGACATCACCTCGGTGCCATCCGAATCTTGGCATCTCAACGCCTAGTGGTATCTTCCATACAAAAAATATTGTTACGCTGCCTTTGGCCCCATTCGCACATCAGTCCGCAACTTAGACATCACCTCGGTGCCATCCGGATCTTGGCATCTCAGCGCCTTGTGGTGTCAGTCAGAAAATATTGTTGCGCTGCCTTTGGCCCCATTCGCACATCGGTCCGCTACTGACGCCATCTCACAGGCCAACGGGGCGCCCCACGCCGACTTTCAACATTGTAGGATGGCCACAGAAGTGCGACAACTTACTAGACACCACCTCGGTGCCATCCGGATCTTGGCGCGTTGTGCTGCCTTCGGCCTATTCGCACATCGGTCCGCTACTGACGCCATCTCACAGGCCAACGGGGCGCCCCACGCCGACTTTCAGCATTGTTGGATGGCCACACCAGTGCGGCAACTTACTAGACACCACCTCGGTGCCATCCGGATCTTGGCGCGTTGTGCTGCCTTCGGCCTATTTGCACATCGGTCCGCTACTGACGCAAACTCACAGGCCAACGGGGCGCCCCACGCCGACTTTCAGCATTGTAGGATGGCCACACCAGTGCTGCAACTTGCTGGACACCACCTCGGTGCCATCCGGATCTTGGCGCGTTGTATTGCCTTCGGCCTATTCGCACATCGGTCCGCTACTGACGCCGCCTCACGTGCCAACGTATTTTCTACGCATTTTATACCCTATGCCGCATAACAGGTCATGTGACTTGTTTATAAAACTTTACATTGGTTCATTTTACTTTTGGTTTCCTAATGATGGAAGGCTTGATCATATGACCTAAAAACAACACTTTTCATTGGATGAAAACTTTTTTTTTTTTCCCAAACGATGAAAGCCCCACCTTGTTTCTGGATGTTTCAGACTAAACTGGCGTCAGCATGAGAGCACCACCATCTCGTAGCTCCGTCGTGGTCATTCCGCGAGCAATCATGGCAGCCGCTCCCCACCAGAAGCCTGCAGGAGTCGGGGCCCCCAAAACTTTTGATGAATTCTCAAGGCGGAGGGGACGCTTTCGAGAATGGGGTCCAAGACCTAGCAGACAAGCGTCCGATTTCCAAGGTGTCCCAGGGCCATTTCAGTGGACCAGGCCCAAAAAGGAAAGAGCCTGCCGCCATTTTGAGAGTCCTGTGACAGCCGCCTATCGCTGCACCGCAAGAGTGGGCGCAACTCAGCTGAATTGCGGCTTTTGACACAGTGGACCAAAAACGGACGGAATGGCAACTGAAACGGTAAAGGGGCGCCCCACTACAACAGATGACACTCCACCTGGAGAGGCCCGTTCACGCCGCCTCCCCCGGGGCGCCCCACGCCGCTATTCGGAGCAGCATTGTAGGATACCAAAACCAGTGCGGCAACTTACTGGACATCACCTTGGTGCCATCGTTCTGCTGCCTTGGAACTATTCGCACAACAGTTTGCTACTGATGACCCACCCCCCGCGACGCCCCACGCCGTTATTTGCTGGGTGGCAACTTACTAGACATCACTTTCGTGTCATCTAGATTTCGGCGCGTTCTGCTGCCTTGGAACTATTCGCACAACAGTTTGCTACTGATGACCCACCCCCCGCGACGCCCCACGCCGGAAATCTGGACGTTTTGCTGCGTTGGGACTATTCGCACAGCCGACCGCTACTTCGTTGTTTTTCCCTAAAATTTTTTATATGTTATTACTATTTTTGTTTTCTTGTATATATTTATAAATTATTAAAGTTTTATAATCTTACTACTTTGTATGAGTGCTATATATTTTTAATGTGACACATAATTGTAAAAACTTTCATGTACAAAGAGTCATCCCTGGAATCTTCCGCTTCACGCTCGGTCCCCTCCCCAATCACAATACAGGATGGTTTTCAGATAATAGCAACGCTTCTGCTGTGACGGATCTCATCGAGTGTGGGCCTTGATCTACTATAACTCCTTTGAAGAGGGGTGATTCTTTACAGCTGTGGCCATAAACTACATCTGCAGGGCTAGCTGATAGCCTAGGACCGGCCTGGACAATCGGACACAGAGGAAAAGAAGTGTCAGAGGGTGCGGTAGTGAATAGGGCGAAAGGGAGGTGTCGGGCGGGCACAGGGTGTGATTCTCAGGGAAGAGCAGCGCAGATGGGGGGAGGTTTATTACCCATGCATAAGACAGAGAGCGGGGGTGACCACTGCCTGGGTGAGATGCTTGCGAGGGTGGGGAGCCATGCTAAGGATCGACAGCGTGCACAGAGTGGGTCTGGTCAAGGCATCTAAAATGGCTGCCGTGCACGACAAAAGTGTGGCATTTGAAAAAAGACAAGATGGCGCAGACAATGTTTTTCAACACTTCCTGATTTCCTTCGAATCGAACGTTAACAGACGTTGGGGCATATTACCAAAGTTAAGCGATATTTATCCCTAACGATGCATTGCAAAGATTTTTTTACCGTCAGAAATTATCGCAGATAAACCTTGCTATTATCAAGGTTTATCGCAAATACGATAAAAAACGACCGCAATGCATTAATATCGCTGAAAACTCAGCGATATTCATGCATTACCGAGCTAATGCTCTTAGCCATGTTATCCACCTCCCATTGGATAACATGGCTAAGAACTGCTCAGGGCAGCTGTTACTTTTTGGAGATATTCGCGCTTATCTCGAATATTTCCAAAAGTTGATAATAGGAGATAGCGATGTTAGCGACTGTTTCCAGTCGCTAACATCTTGGCATGCCCACTTTGCATGTCATTAGTGATAAATATCACTCACATGCAAAGTGGGGCCCAAGATGGTCGCTATCTCCTACTAGCCGTCGCTAACTGGTGTTAGCAACAGCTAGGTAATACAGATATAATTTTATCTCCGCGAAGCGGAGCGCTGTTACAGATATATATCTTGTTTTTAAACGTTAATTTCTCAAAATGCACTGAAGCACATATATTTAGACCTAGCAAAGGCACATCGGGCTACCAGTCCCTAATATTTTACCAAGTTTCGTGCAAATCCATTCAGCCGTTCGATTATTATTATTATTATTTTTTTTTGCCCCGCGGGGCCCTTTTAAAACCTCCACATCAAACCTAGGGGGTCAGCGAGGATCTACTATGCCCCCTTATGGTCATTTGCCCCTTCGCTTTGGCCTCCTCTTGTCTCTCGATCCTACCGAGAGACAAGATGGCGGCCGCTACGTACTGTTTGGAATGTTTACAGACACCGGAGAGCCAATCAGCTTCGCTTCGCAAAGCTCCGTAACGCGAAAAGTACGCGAAGCGGTGCGCTGTTACAGATATATATCTTTTTTTGAACGTTAATTTCTCAAAATCCACTGAAGCACATATATTGAGACCTAGCAAAGGCACATCGGGCTACCAGTCCCTACAATTTTGCCAAGTTTCGTGCAAATCCATTCAGCCGTTCGATTATTATTATTATTTTTTTTTTTTGCCCCGCGGGGCCCTTTTAAAACCTCCACATCAAACCTAGGGGGTCAGCGAGGATCTACTATTCCCCCTTATGGTCATTTGCCCCTTCGCTTTGGCCTCCTCTTGTCTCTCGATCCTACCGAGAGACAAGATGGCGGCCGCTACGGACTTTTTGGAATGTTGACAGACGCCAGAGAACCAATCAGCTTCGCTTCACAAAGCTCCGTTGCGCGAAAAGTACGCGTCCTGGGACGCTGCCTGGTCCGCTGTTACAGATATATATCTTTTTTTAAACGTTAATTTCTCAAAATCCACTGGAGCACATATATTGAGACCTACAAAAGGCACATCGGGCTACCAGTCCCTACAATTTTGCCAAGTTTCGTGCAAATCCATTCAGCCGTTCGGGCTAAAAGTGAGGCCAACCGCCCTATGGAAAACTCAATGTTAAAAACACGTTTTGGGACCCCCCTTTTTTCTCGGCCCCCCCTTGACGAACCCCCCCCAAATTTTCAAGGGCTGCTCAGAAACAAAATGTGCCATTTTCCTGAAAATTTCAGCCAATTCCGTCCACAAACGCCAAAGTTATTAGACATAGAATTTTCAAAAATCCCATAGAGAAAAAATCCTAACTATATATACCTACTGGCGACCGCCAGTAGGTAATATATATGTCAACAGCAAGAATTCTTCGAAAAGAAGACACCGCACACCACTTCACATTAAACCTTAGTTTACTTCTCCATAGGTTCCCCACCAGGGTGCGCGCACCGGTGAGCTTACCCGTATCATTTTGTCTTGAAGCGCTCAGGGTGCGCGCACCAGTAAGCTCTCCCGAGAGCGCAGCGAGAGCGCTAATTCTGCGTTCGTAAAAAAAAAATATGTATGAAAACTAAATAATAATGCAAGACATTCAGTACCATACTTATAAGAGTAGTATTTTTGATTTTCCGAATGAAAATGATTTTGCATTTCCGTAAAGCTACTAAAACGTCACTAAGGCGTGCCGCGTAAGCGCCCCGGAAGCGCCTACGTTCGCGCTCTTTTCATTGGTTGCTAACATTTTTTTTTCCAAAGAATGAAATCCCCACCCATTTGCTTCACTTCTTCTTTCACTTTTGTGACTGCAAGACCTGTCTTTTTCCTGCTTAATCTTTTTTGGATTATCATGGCTGCTGCTAGACCCTCCAGTAGCAGTGAGGACCATGATTCGGCACGTCCAGAGGAGGCACCCACAGAACTATGCCCGGGAGAGTGTCAGGGCTCTGGCACGAGAGGCTCCAAGGGATGGTGCCTCTACTTCAACTAGAGGAGCAACTGTATCGGTGAGGGGGCGACCAGAGCAGCTGATCCCAAATATTCAACCTATTTTTAATGAGGCATCCATCAAATGGAAACATTGTGATGCCCTAATTTGTTACGGGGAACAAAGTATTTTGAACATTGCTCGAGCATTAGAGAACCTCCGCTGCCGTCCCCAGCCCTAATTTTGATTTTTTTTTTGCTCCTGTTGAGCAGTTTGCCATTCCCTGTTTTTGTTTTTGTTGAAAAAAAAAAGAAAAAAGAGGGAAAAAAAAGTTCTTTTCAGAATTACCTCCAATTCTCAAAAAAGAGCTGTATTCTTTAAAAAAATGAAAAAGAGTAACTGTAGTGGAGTGCAGTGAGAGAGGAGAGGAAAATGAGTGAGAAAGCAAAGAAAGGGACGAGAGGGGAAGGGAAGTGAAGTAGGGGGACTGAAAGAAGGTGAGTGTGGGAGGTGAGTGAGGAGAAGGAGAGTGAACATGCGGAATAAGGATAAGTGAAGAAAATATAGTAAAGGAACGGAGATGTGGAAGGGTAAGAAAAGAGCAGTGATGTTTAGGGAACAGTGGAGATACAGACTGGATTAAGGCACGTGAGTGTGAGACAAGGTGAGTAAGGGAGTAAAAAGACAGAGAAAGTGAAAGAAAAAGTGAGAGTAGAAGACTGAGGGCCTCATTTATGAGGCCATGTGTCACTTTTACGCCGCCGGTGCGTCACTTTTTGTGACGCACCAGTGGTGTAAAAAATGCACCTTGTGGAGTCATATTTACAAAGTGACGCATCTAGGTAGATGCGTCACATTGTAAACTCCTGCGCCACATTATACCTGCGCCAGGTGTAAAGTATGCAGAGAGGGCATATTGACACAAGGAAGAGTCGTAGAAGTGACGCAGTGAAATCTCTGAGATTTCACTGCGTCACTTTTAGGACGGCGTTGCGTCAAAATCTTGCGCCTGCCTCACAGCAGGCGTAAGACTGACGCAGGCCCTTTCACATGGGGCTGGCCCCATGTTAAAGGATGCATTGCTGGAGTTGCGTCACTTTTGTGACACACTTCAGCAATGCATCACTTTTGCACTTACAGATACGTCAGAAATACTGACGTATCTGTAACTCTTTGCAAGAGTGGAGATACAGACTGGATAAAGGCAAGTGAGTGTGAGACAAGGTGAGTAAGGGAGTGAAGAGACAGTGAAAGTGAAAGCAAAAGTAAGAGTAGAAGACTGAACACCTCATTTATGAGGCCATGCGTCACTTTTACGCCGCCGGTGTGTCACTTTTTGTGACGCACCAGAGGTGTAAAAAATGCACCTTGTTGAGTCATATTTACAAAGTGACGCATCTAGTTAGATGTGTCACTTTGTAAACCCCTGCGCCACATTATACCTGCGCCAGGTGTAACGTATGCAAAAGGGGCGTATTGACGCAAGGAAGGGTCGTAGAAGTGACGCAGTGAAACCTATGAGATTTCACTGCGTCACTTTTAGGACACCGTTGCATCAAAATCTGGGGCCTGCCTCACAGCAGGCGTAAGACTGACGCAGGCCCTTTCACATGGGGCTGGCCCCATGTGAAAGGATGCATTGTTGGAGTTGCGTCACTTTTGTGACACACTCCAGCAATGCATCACTTTTGCGCTTACAGATACGTCAGAAATACTGACGTATCTGTAACTCCTTGCGACATAATGCGTCATACATTAAATATGACGCATCAGGAATGTTGCAAGGAGAGCGCACCGGGAAGTGATGCATCGCTGCTTTCACGCAGCAATGCATCATTTCTCATAAATGAGGCCCTGAGTGAGAGAGGAAAGAAACTTAAGTGAGGGAGTGTGGCTGTGTTATAGGGAGTGAGTGTGATAGAAGAGGAGTGACAGACTAAGGGGTCAGAGAGAATGAAGCTAACAAAGAGAGAATGAGGGAAGGGGAGTGTAGAAGTAAGAGGACAGAGGGAGTAAGAGAAGGAATTAGTGAAGTGGAGTAAGGACAGTAAGGGAAGGGAAAACAGTGAAAGAGCAAAGGATGGGAAGAGAGAGGAAGAAAAGAATAATGGCATAGATTCTTTCTCATTTCAGACCCATATTCTTGTACCTAACCGATTAAAATTGTTCCCACACAAATTCAAAACCAAACTGCACATTTTAATTGGTTGTACATTTCAAGACTTTGAAACTCGCATAACATTCACCCATCCCCCGCAGTGCTCATTCACCAAGTAACCATGGTAACTCCCTCTTAAACCAGCACACAGTTCACAAGTTCATCATACTATGTTGCAAAAAAATCCATCAAGGTTGTATGACCTCTCAATCTACTAGCTAATGAAATGCAATGTTTCTTTAAATGACTTTTTCTCAACCATTTAAATGACTTCTTACAACAAAAAAAAAGCATGCAGCCTAATTTTCAGTGGAGATTTTTAAGAAAGCACCAATCATTTCTGTTTTTTCAACTGCACTGATTCCCAAGCACTACTTTTCATAATAAAACTGCCATTTCATTTCCACAATTCATCTGACTAGAAGCACATCTACCTTCAACATAGAAAAAGTCTGGTTTGTGGGTCATAGCTATGTCCACTGGGGTCAAAACTACGCAGCTAACAGAGGTATTTACAACCTTGATTTACCAAATGTGGACAATGTATGGATTTGACAGAGAGGATTGAGAAGTCACCAATTGATACCATTGGTAAAATCCTTTATGCATTTATCACACCCTGACCTTATAATTGTGCACTGTGGTGGCAATGACTTGGGCACTTTGACTGGGGTAGGTCTGGAAATGCTTTTAAAGGACATCTTTGGGCAATTGATGTCACTATTTCCAAAAAATGCCTTGGTATTTTCTAATATATGCCAAAGGCAAAAATGGAACTGGTCCAACCAATTTTGTCCACAGATTGAAAAAGCAAGGAAACATGTAAATAAATCTGTTTCTGCTTTCCTCAGAGACTATGGTATGGGTTCCATTTACCACAACAACTTGCGTTACAACATGCAAGACATCTATAGGAGAGATGGTGTGCATTTTACAGATGAGGGGAATAGAGGTTTCCTCTTGAATATAAGACTCTGCATTGGTACCCACTTGTAGGTACAAAAAACACCCACATAAAACAACAGCTCTTTTCAGAGCTACCCTACCTCTAAGCACTCTAAATTATTTTTTTACTATAATTTTTTACACTGTTTTTCCCTGTGGTGCGCTCAGGGTGCGCGTACCAGAGCGCGCACCTGGGAACGCACCCAGCGCTTACCCCGTGAAAATTGAAAAAAATAAATTTTTTTTTTGCCCTTCAGGGTCCTTCTAGGCCCCCCTCAGAAAACCTAGGGGGTCAGGGGGTGTCTACTCTGCCCCCTTTTAATTATTTCCCCCTTTATTTTTCACCTCTTGTGTCTCGATTCTACCGAGACACAAGATGGCGGACTCTCCCGACTGTTTAGAATGTTGACAGACACCCAACAGTCAATCAGCTTTCCGCTCGTGCACTCCTGTAGCGCGCCGGGTGCGCTCCCCGGTACGCGCACCTGTGAGCGCTCGGAGCGCTCCTATAGATATATATGTGTTTTTGAAGTTAATTTTCAAAAAAACCACTGGAGCAATTTTCACCAAATATAGCAAAGGCACATCTGCGTACCAGTCCCTACAATTTTGCCAAGTTTGGCGTAATTCCGTTCAGCGGTTCGGGCTGTAGACTTGTCAGACCGTCCTATAAAAATTAACATGGGGAAAACACGTTTTGGGACCCCCCTTTTTTCTCAGCCCCCACTTCACGAATCCCTCTGAAACTTCCAGGGAAGGAGTGGAGCGGAGCTGGCCAAAATTTTTGAAAATTGCACACGAATTTCTCAACCGGCGCCAGAGTTATTCCCAATAGAATGTTGCGGATTTCCTATGGTAGCCAATCCTAACTATAACTACCTACTGGCGACCGCCAGTATGTAATATATGATCATGTGATCAAGGCTCCGCGGAGCCAAAACAGTATGGTGACTGATCTGCAAGGTTCTTAATAAATCTGCACCTACCAGAAGGTCCGTGTCCGTGGTTTTTATGCGAAGCAAGGCGGGAATCGTTGGTTGCTGGCTTGAACGCTGTGAACTGGATATATATATATATATATAGAAGAGAAGCTCTGCTGCACTCCGGTGCAGTCCTGTTGGAGCGTCAACCTACGCTCTGGCATTGGGTCAAGTGACGCTGATTGGAAGGAGACACAGGCATGACAGATGGCGGCAGGTGTTACCGCAACCTACTGGGGATGTATTTCTAACTGCGATCATTGAGTGGTACACGGTAACTCACTGGAGTTTAAATCAAGGCACCTTATCAGTTGTGTCCACGACAAGGTACTACATTAACCAGCAGGCCACAGGAGTTGGCCACGCCCACTTGGGCGATAAAAACCTGAACTGATGCCGTCGCCGTGATTAGCATTCACGCAGATGCCCGTAGCCCATGAAGAAGTGCTTTTCAGCACGAAAAGCGTTGGGTAGGACTTTTAATTGATGCTGGTCACTTCCACCATTTGAATACTGCATCTTTCCAATAAAGATTTGGCGACATCAACTCACCTGGGTAGGCTCTCTCGATCCAGGCAACTTTTGTGAGGAGTAAGAATGAATACATCTAAAAATTGTCATTTACAAACCTTTGAAATTCACTGAAAAAAACATAGGTTTCAGACATGTTATAGTTAGGAATTAGCATTTAAAAACACTTTGAAATTCACTGAAAAAAAATAGGTTTCAGACATGTTATAGTTAGGAATTAGCATTAAAAAAACCTTAGAAATTCACTGAAAAAACCATAGGTTTTAGGGTTTTTATAGTTAGTTGGTTCACTCGTACAAAACCATTGAAATTCCCACGTTATAGTTAGTTGTACTAACTATTACTCGCGCGCCCACAATCCACTGCTGATGTCACGTATTACATCATTCATGGCATGGTCAGTGACATCACTGATGACATCACTGATGACATCTCAAATGGCATCACTGATGACATCACTCATGACATCATTCAGTGAATGTGGTTTGCTTCGATATTTAAATAAGTATTATATATATTTAGCAATCTGCCTTCAAGAGTGAGTGGATGTATAAGTGTCTGAATGGAGGATTTAGTAGCAATGTGATTGTCTAAGTGACAAATTTAAAGTGTCTCACTAAATATATGGGATAGTGATTAAACTGTGTGAATGAGTATACAACAGAAGGTATCTAGGAGTCTAAAAGAAGTGAAATCTAATCACAAACAAACATTGGCATGAAAGAATAAGAGACAGGTGGAAACTACATTCATCAATTACATCACGTGACAAGATGACAACACATTCACGTGAGGCACATATTCTAGGTGGAAATTTTCCCATCAGTTGTCTAACTGTACCACCAATATCACATCATTTGGGTTCTCCTTACCCAGGAGTTAGTGCCCTCACAATCACACAGGACACAATGGAGGACTGTGAAAATAAAGAGACCCTGCAGATATTATCTGTTAAGCGGACTCAGTGCAAAAAAAGTGACTAGTGATAATATAAAATTACGTAAAACTGAGTAGAAGAGTTTTTTTTTAATAGTTTCTCTCAGCTTCCTAACTCTAAAAAAAGGTGTAAAAAGCAGATTTAACAAAATATCTGCTCAGCGAGTGGTCAACATGTTTCTGCATCTAAGGAAGTACCCATGCATTCATCAGGACCTAGTTGGTGCTACTGCTGTAATAATAGTGATAAGTTTAAAAGGAAAAATGTCACCTGATTTTCAGGTTGAAATGCTCCACCACAATCCAATAAGTGTGGGGTTAGCGCCTCACCTCACCTGGCTGCAGCTCAGGTAAATGAGGAGCACCGCTCTCTCCGTCGGTGTCTCCAGGCGTTCCTCTGCGCTAAACTTGGGCCTCCCCATTTGGGGAGGCCCAAGCATTTGAACTTGAAAAGCATTTTCAGCATTTGAACCTGAAAATCAGGTGACATTTTTCCTTTTAAACTTATCACTATTATTACAGCAGTAGCACCAACTAGGTCCTGATGAATGCATGGGTACTTCCTTGTCAATGGTTTCATATATGGTACTCCATATTTTATAATGAGTGTTGAAAGGTTATACTAGTATATGATAAGATGTACCACATTGTCATGTGGATGACGTCATCAGTGATGTCATTTGAGATGTCATCAGTGATGTCATCAGTGATGTCACTGACCATGTCATGAATGATGTAATACGTGACATCATCAGCGGTGGATTGCGGGCGCACGAGTTATAGTTAGTACAAACGGGGGAATTTTAATGGTTTTGTACGATTAAAATGTCCAATTAACTGTAACACCCCTAAAACCTATGGTTTTTTCAGTGAATTTCTAAGTTTTTTTAATGCTAATTTCTAACTATAACATGTCTGAAACCTATGGTTTTTTTCAGTGAATTTCAAAGTGTTTTAAATGCTAATTCCTAACTATACCATGTCTGAAACCTATGGATTTTTCAGTTAATTTCAAAGGTTTTGTAAATGACAATTTTTAGATGTATTCATTCTTATATTTATTTTTTTGATACTGATTTACTAAACTTTTTTAACTATTTATTTTTAGATATTTTATTTTTTAAATTACATTATAATTACATTATACATTATATTACAAAATATACTTTCTCAGAATAAATTACTTTAGTTTAAATACTTTGCAAATTGGCAATAGCGTTTTAAGTACAGTAATTACAGTTGCAATAGACAACACGATTTCAAACACAATGCAACATTGTGCCGAATGGGAATTTCTAGGTAAATGCAATTAGTTACTTTATGGATTACTTTTGTAGCCACAGGACTGGATCATAGATTCAGTCCTGGGACATCTCCTGTAAACAGTTGAGTAAAAGCGTTTTGGTTACAGTAGTAAGGAATATTATTGTATTTTAAAAGTTGACACTTAGAAACTTTTTCACATAGAATCAGCCATTTATCCTATGGGAGGAAATTTACTTAGCAAGTAAGTAGTGTTATCCTTATTTTTTCTTACTTAGTGGTGGATTCTGGATCAAGTACTGGTGCATCTCCTGTAAACAGTTGAAAGTATGCGTTTAAGTCATACAGGTGATTTTTAAGGAATATTTGTAGTTTGTGAAAATATATACTTCGAAACTTTTCTGGTGAAAACCAGACAATGATTCCTATGGAAGGAAATACAAGTTACTGGTAAGTATGGTTAGAATTACTTTTCAGGATCAGTACTGGGCTCAAAGATGCAGCACAGAGGTCTTTCCTGATAACAGGTGAGTAAATCAGAATTTGTTGTTCGGCTGATTTTAGGTGAATATTTTAAAGTTACAAAACTCCACACTTAGAAGAATTTCCAAGTGAAAGAAGTCAATGTTAGCCTATGGAAGGAAATTCAAGTACTGGTAAGTATGGTTAGAATTACTTTTCAGGATCAGTACTGACCTCAAATATGCTGCACTGAGGTCACTCCTGATAACAGGTGAGTAAATCAGAATTTATAGTACATCCAGTAAGCTTGATAAATTATTTGTGACTCTTCACGCATGCCACATTACTTCACTGTAAGGTGCACTGAGACAGAACAGGCACGTGTAAGGAGAGCAGAAAAAGATAGGGGAACAGCAGCAGAAAGACAGAACCTGTCTATATCAGCTCCTTCGTGACGTAGGAGGGTACACAGATAGATAGGTGTCCACAGATAGATTGGACAGGTGGGCACCCGATATCTGAACCATATCTGTGTGTGTAGCCCCTAGGCGTTGCCTTCAGTTTCCGCATGCGTGTTTGTGATAGCGCATGCATGTTAATGCCCCACGCGTGTTAATGCCCCACCATCTAGCCGTGTACCCGTAACGCATTTCATTGCATTTGCGCATGCTCAATTACAACATGCCCAATCACAGCTCTCACACCTAGTGACATCAGGCTTAACCAATCATCGTTCTGCAAAGCATTTATAACCTTGCAACCTTCTCGAACTTTTCCTATTCCGCAGTCACAGCCCTGCCGATACTGTTCACTCCTTGCATCGTGTCGCTGAACTCGAACTTTCCCTATTCAGCAGTCACAGTCATTGACAGTGTTCGTATCCACTTCTTCGTAGGTGAGCACTTATTTTAAGGGTAATTAAGTTAATTAATCTGGCAGATCTTTAAATACTGCGGAAATGCAAATTTTTGTTCGATTTGGCAATGCTGTTTTTAAACACGCTTTCCTGCTTTTTTATATCATTAAACTTGACTTCCTAAGCTTTGTTTCTGTGCAAATCATTTAATCTTGCTGCGTTTCTTTAATTTGCCAAATGCCAGTTGGCCGTTCCCGCGGCAGTGTGCCACGTGTTGTTTAAGTTAATGCGATGTAGTTTTTCTCGTGTAAGTAGTGCGTCACGTTCACTATGCATTGCAAAAGTAATGTTTTCGGCACTGCTGTATTTTAGCATGGTTTCAAGCTTTTGTATGTTGAATAACTTCCTTTGGTAGCGAACTATTTTATTTACTGATTTCTGCAAAGAACTATTAAAATTGTTACCAACATTGGAATGTCTTTACTAGGAAGTATCTTGCAGCAGAGTACAATGTGCAGATTGCCATATATGTTGCCTCATAAGGATACTGCAACATCCCCCATAGAAAAAAATGGAAGCACAGACTTTAAAAAGACCCCATAAAGAACAATGTTAAATTAAATTCAAATATTTTAACACATAATAAGTGACTATACAAATGTTACTGTATTTACTGTATTTGTTAATAAATATTAAAGAAATAATGGAAATTTAATTTGATAGGCATTATTGAAATATTTAATGGAAAGTTAAGTTAATACTGCTGTAGAATTTAATGTATTTTGTTTTACATTTAAAATCAACATACACAATAAAATTACATTACTATTTAGCGTCAAGATATTTTCACAAATTTCTTCTAGATTAAAATTAAAATTTTTACATTTTCACTAAAGTTTACCAAAGATAAATCTCTACTCCTCAAGCTTAACTTGACTCAATATTTTGCAGGGAATATTCCTGAGGCTGGAGGTTTGGTAACTCAAGGTTCATTCCAGCAGACGATAAGAGCTTAAAACTTTAAGAAACTGTGCAAAACATCCATTGAGTGACAAAAACTTCAATTTACAGGAAGCTCCTAACATTCTGAAAGGAAACAACTTCATTTACTGGTAAGCAACTTGTCTACACATACAATAGAATTGTATTCCCCTTTCACCATGTGCTGCATTCTGCAACATGCATAGAACATGGAGAAGGCCCCCTTTGATTGCTTATGAGCAGTATGGTGTCCTTTACTGCACAATAACACTCATGCCAAAAACACAGACACCCTTGCACCATGCACTCATGTCATAGTTGAAGTAAAAGGATACTTAGGGTCATATTTACAAGATTTTAGCATAGAACAGCACCATAAGCATCCTAGCTGCACTGCCCTACATCAAAACCAAAGGGCAGGAATGAACCATATCTACAGGGTACGGCTCATTCCTGTCCTTTCTGCTAGTGCACACATTGCCCCAACCCAGCTGCATTGGGGCAAGGCTGCATTTTGTGTTCTGCGTTGGCAGAAAGGACCGTAATGCTCCATATGTGTTGGCTCCACTCGCTGAGATGGTTAGTGAGTGTGGTGGCAGAGCGTGTGTTTTGAAATAAGACGCCCTGGTTAACAATAAAAAAATATCAGTGTGAACAGTGCCCACTATTGAAGTTGTGTACTGAATGCATGAGCCAAATTGTGCTGGGTAAATACACTGGGTGAGTGTTACTGCAATGGTACATTGTATGGAGAACCCTCTGTTCTATGTTGAGAAGCCCATGCCTGTCTGATAAAAACATGAGGAGGAGAGGAGTCCCCCTCCCAGGCAGATGTGTGAACTGCTGAATTCCTGTGAGCTGTGTGGGGCTACACTGGAGGAAAAAGGTAGAGACTCTCTTTGGATTTTAAAAGACTGTTCTTGGATTCAGTTGTAGATCACAAAGAAGGGTCCTAGATACATTCCAGGAAAGGAGATGGGACTGATAAGAGAATTATAAAAATTAGGACTGAGGGTCTTAGATTAGCCTTTTGATGCACACATCACTGTCGTAGACATTTAGTTGTGAATTCAGGATGATTTGTATTGTGGACAAGCAGTTTCAGAGCTTTGTTTGCTGTGGCAGACCTCTTTCTTGAAGGACGATGAAAAGGAGATGTGACCACTTCAAAAGAAAGCAGAACTCCAACATAAAACTTCAGAGACCCAGAAACAAGATTTCCATTTGGTGTCTGGAAAAGAACTATAAGAAGGGGAGGATGAGTCCTCAAACATTTGTCATTTGCCAAGCATCCAGACAGGCTGATTGAGAAGGAAATAGGAGAGAGGATGTCGCCTTACCGTTATAGTGGTCAACCTCGAAGCTGGGGAACTAGGTTCGAGTCTCGGCAATGACGGTCAACATCCTGTGATTCTGGGAAAATCACTTAATCTCCCTGTGCCTAACAAAAATGAATGTGTCCATCTTTAGCGAAACGTGTGTCCCTGTAAAGTGTTCTGATACCCGATGTTTGGGGTCTAGTTCGTGTTAAAGAAAATTCTGAAAAAAAAGGAAAGCTCTGCAAGACTTCTGCCTGTGTCCAGGACAGGAGGCAGTGGCCTGCTAGTCACCCTGCTGGGTGAGGAGACATGACCCAGAAAAACCAAGACCACCTTGCTTGAAGCCTCAAGCATCAGCGCCTGCCTGCTTGCCAAGACTAGTGAGGCCTGTGAGGAAGAAGAGATCATTGAGAACGGTTTCCAGTGGCGAACCTTCCAGTGAGGGCTTCCTGTAGAAGGTGTGAAGATTTGGCTGTGCACTGATGGGGCCATAGCCCTTGTGCAAAACTGTTTTTGGCAAGCCTCGTATACCAGGGGAGGTCCATCAAAGACTGTGCCAAGTATCGGGCACTGTGTGGACACCTTTGAACCCCTACAGACTTTTTGCGGTGACCCCATGTGCCAGAGGGGGCCATTGGTGAAGAAGTTGTGTGACCAGCATGCCAGGATTTGTGAACACCTAAGCCTCAACCCAGTATGCCAGGAGGGGCTGCCTTACTATGACTGAAGGCACATGAGGAGTTTATATTGCATCTGGAAGGTGTTATGGCAACCCCATATGATGAGGGGGGTTGACAGGACCAAGTCATCAAAGACTGTGTGGAGTGAGGCTGTGCCTGGCAGGTCTATCCTCACTGAAGGATCTGACCTGACTAGCCCTGTGGACCAAGAGGATGCAGAGGAAGACGATGCACCCTCAAGGACTCCAGCCAGGAGCAAGACTGAATTCACCCACTGGGAACAAATGGCTGCAACAATCCGGAGAGTGAGCCAGTGCCAGCTGATGATGTTGCATGTCGCACGAGTAGCCTGACATCTACAAATAGGATGAGATTTTGCGAGTGCCAGTGCTGAGTGCACCCAGTGTAATATTGAATGCTTCCGTGCTGTAGGCGTGGGTAAGACTTGAGCAAGGGCCTTTGGGTCCAGGGGGATTCACTGCTAAAGGTGTGGCAGCACAATAGGCACTTTGATTCAATCCTGAGGAAGCAAAAGGAGATTCTTGAGTATGACTGAATAGTTTGCGTTCCCAAGGAGTAGCTGTCTCAAACTCTGCTCTTTAATTGTGTGCAAACGTCTTTTTCTGAAAGGAGAGTATAGGGTCTGCATGTGGGAGCATTCCATGACTGATACCTATACCTCTTAAACCTCTTAAGATACCTATCTCTGAGTCAGAACTACACTAGCCTAGATTTGTGATATGTCTGATTCCTTTAGCCCCTTGGTTTATTACAAAACCCCTTGGAGTCTTCCGGAGGAACTTTAAGACCCTAGTCAGCCAGTGTTAAAGAGTGTTTGTGAGACATAACAAACCCGCTCTCTCTTTGCTAAGGATATTGGCTAATTCACACAGGTATTTTACTGCCATGTTTTACTTTGGCATGCAAATTCAGATATTCATGAGTGCAGATCCTAATAGTGAATCATAAAATGATAAATTAAACTTTAAAATTGATTTGGTAACATAGGAAAGTAGTTCTTTACGAGACTATAGTAACATTCCATACACTACATCAACCTACAGCTATATTTGATGGTAATAATATATTTACTATTCTTAACTCCACCCAGACTTACCTTGTGATGTAAGTATAAGTGGAATTATGAATATTAATTATGCTTACCTTACAATGGAGTTGTAAGTCAGTATAGTTTATGCAATCTTACTGCCATACGATATATTGTATGCAATATAGTTACCGCCATTAGAAATACTGCCAGTATGGTGGATTTTTCTGTAGGCCTAATTAAGAAAGACGTGTGTGCACCTAAGATAAACTTGTGTGAGCAAATTCCTTATTTCCCATGTTTAAATGTAAGTTTGGTTTTGTTCTCATATAATATCACACTAATGTGGTAGATTTTTTCTTTTGAGCAAATTTACTCCCAGCAAATTCAACAGTGGGGAATACTGCCAAAGTAGGTCAACATACAAACATGTATATGAATGTGTCTCTATTTACATATTTTGGCAGACACATTCCGACCCCTGGTTATTATCCTATGTGAGAAGCATGACTAAGGGCCACAGGTAAAACCATTTTATTTTGTGAGTCTCTAATTGCGCTTTTTTGAAACTCGCAATTAGAGACTCGCAAAATGAAATCTATTAATGTGCCTCATACACATTAGCAATTCCCAGTTGGGTCGCAATGGACTTGCCTCATCGATATTCATCCCAATTTATAACCCACTTGGAATTAGCTATAACACAGAGATGGTGGTCTGCTGGGAATAGCAGACCAGTCTGTGTTTGCTTTTAAATAAAGCAACTTTTTTTTCAAATGAAGCCTGTTTTCCTCAAAAAATGAAGAGTGGGAAGTGGTCTGTGGGACCACTGCCTGCTCTTAAAAAGTTTTTGTTGTCAGTCAAAAAGGTCAAGGGGTCCACTGGGAACTGTAATTGTTTTGAGATCACATTCCGTTTGCAAAACAGACTTACATGCCCTTGCGACTCGCTATTAGGAAGGGACGCCCTTCCTAATAGTGAATCGTAATCCCTATTTTGTGAGTGGGTAATAAGTGGGTAATAAGTTACCAACGTACAAAATTGGGTTGGTACATTGCACAAACCATTTTAGCGGACGCAAACGGGCAGATTCAATGTTTGCGATGGTTAAAAATGGTCGTACATGTGTCCCTAAGTCCCCTATCAAGGTTGGAGGGGGAAGGGTAAAACCTGCAAATTGATGGGGGATTAGGGTAAGCCTGTGTGAAAAATATGTAATTTAAGGTGGAAAATATTTTTTAAAGTAAACATGCATACATGTAAGGGTGTGTAACTATTTAACTTTGTGAGGGCTCTTGGGAAGCTGCTACAGTCTCAGCATTCGAGGTGTGCTCCGGAAATCTTCTATACATTTCTAAAGTCAGAAATGTACTTTAAATGTAGGCATCAAACTTAGTGGAGTACATTTCTGATATTTTAATAGTGGTGAACACCCACAAACTGCATATTCATGGATATTTACAAACCTTTCACAAGTGGTCATCCCACCTTGAACACAGTCAGACATATCCTCCTGTCACACGCAGGAGTAAGCGTTTGTCTAGGGTGGGAATAAGAGGGAAATCTCCATACCACCATGCCTAGCAGGCAGTGACCCCCCCATTAAGTGGGATTTGGCTTTTTACTAAGGGGAGTTGTTCCCTTTGTACCCTTCTCCAGGGGCATCATGGGAGCTTGGAAAAATGCAAACATGTAATTCTATTCTCATATACACTGTGGAGTGAAGGAAGGTAGCAATTAGTTTAATGAAAATGACTGTCTAGCAGGATGATTAAGGTTGATTAGTCTCTGTTTTTCCATCATCCGTCGTGATACCCCCCCCCAACCCGACCCCACCGCCCCACCACGCTTACCTGCACAGGCCGCAGCTGTTTCTTTCCTCAGTGGGTTTAACCTTATAGATATTTCCTGTAGCTCTCCTTGCTCTAAATTATGTAGGTTTAAGTAACCATTTTAGTACTGTATTTGTTATTTGACACTTTTCATCACCTATCACTAGACAAGTCATTGTTTTATGAGCTGTGTCAATTTTATCATAACAACATTCAGTTAAATTTTCTTCTGAAATAGTCATTCCAACACAATGCTTAAGTAAAGCATCCACGTTAAGTGCACATTTCTGGCAGCTCAATGGTTTGTTAAAGCATAGTTTGAAATTCTTGGCCCAGATTAGTATAGCAATAGAAATATTTCACAATAAATGTCTTTAGGAAGAGCATTTGCTGGTAGAAATGCATGTCTTGAGTGATACATTCCAAGTATTTGCGCTTTGTTGAAATATGCTAAATTAATTGCTATTTCCTCTCATTTTATTGTGACCTAAAAAAAAACGTGCTTGTATTCAGGGCACAGCTTGCATTTCTCATAGATCAGCCGTATTAATAAAAAAATATTTCGCAGTCACCCCATTTACTTTAATTCTTTCTCTCAATTTCTCTCTAATCGTATGGATTTGGGGTCAGCTTTATGTAAATTATTGCAGGCATGTTAATGCACTGACCTGCCAGTTGCACAACAAAAGAGAGATTGGAATAGTTTAGAGGAGATTTTAAGATAAATTAATGCATCAACAGAGCTAATTAAAATTAAATGAGTCGGTTACTGGTTTCTTGGATGAGAATTTATGGGTCATTAATCCGTCTCTCTCCTAACAGCCAGCTATGCAATTAATGTTACATATAGAAAAAATATTGGTGGGAACAAACAGTATCACAGAAAATACACTGTTAGGGTAGTTTTCAATATATGGGACACATTCCAATTTGCATTTATAAAATCGACCATGCCAGTGTAGGGAACTGTTAGTCTTTGCACATTGTTTACATCACCATCAGGGGCCCCCCTTCATGTGGTTTTAACGTCACACCTGTAAAAAGAGATACGTTCAAGGGTTCATTTTATGTCCCTGGCACCCCTTGTAGGTGATACTTTTCAAAACTCCAATATTAGAAACAAATTTCCCTGGCAACCTTATCTTTTCTACCAAGCTCATAAGTTTCACATCCACAGATCAAAGGGGTATATATTTTTATGTATTTCTCATTTAATTTGTGTAGCCAGAAACAATTATATAGTTTAATCACGTATTTCTCATTATACATAGCTTGTTTTCATGCACACAGACATGTAGTCTGGGTATTCTCAAAACAGGTCTACATGAGAAACAAACCTATTAAAATTAAAACATATCACTCAAAACACATTCATGCCTCATATTTCATACATCCCAAATACCTTTCATGCAACCATACACCTACCAAAACATGTTCTTAGACCTACATTGTCATTGCCCCTGAATATTTTCAAATTTTCCTTCAATATTTAAACATTATATATTTTTTTATTTTTCCGTTTTGTGTTCTATATGTGTAAAAGTATGATCGCAAAAACTATTTTTTCACACACTGTTGTGGCTTAGATTCAACTTCTTCAATACTTAAACATTTTGCAATATTTTTCCAATCCGGTTTGGGGTCTGTATATGTACAAATGTGATTACAAAAACTCAATTTTAACCAGTATTGTAGCTTTGATTCAATCTCTTTAACCCACATTTCGGTGATCAGTACCTTCTTTAGGAATCTCACAATTCAAGATCCCACTTTGCTTCCCATGACCTGCAAAACAGCAACATAATCCCTGCTGAGCTCTACATCTATATATATGTACACATTGACCAGTAACTCTGGGCCTTTATATGATGTGGTCCCCCCACCAAACTTCCATGAACCGTGTGCCAGGCACCATGTGGTGCCTGGCACTGTGCATGGATGTTTAAGAATATTCCTTTTTCTATTGCTGCTTGTGCTGGGGCCCTTTTCCAGGATGCAGCACAAGCCGCAATAGAAAAGGGTATCTTTTTGATCGCCTACATGGTGGTCACAACCTAATCTGGAGGTTCCAACTCCAGCTGCAATGCCATCGTAATAAGTCCCATTATTGTGTGCTGAGGAACCACCACCTATCAAATTCCTTCACCCAATAGTGAACCTATAAAATGCACCTTATATGCCAGAAAACGCCAGTAGTCACAACCGGTGTAGCCATACTTCCCAGTGACTCTTGAGACCCTATCCATTGTCTCTCCACGCACATCAACTATTTATTTGCCGACCATCAGAAAGAACGATATGTGACAACCAATCCACTCAGTACAGAATTCAGTGAATGCTTCCAGAATGGGGCTGGGGAATGTATTGTGAGTGGAGGTTACCACTATACTTGTGCAATTTTCCAAGTGTAGCTCAAACTAATCTTTAAAGGGTTCTTTACTGTGCCAAATGCTGTTCGCACTGATTGCACAGTGCCGGATGCTTGTCCGCTCTGTGCAATCATTGCAAACCAAATCTTGCATAGTGTAGGCGGTCATTTTCTACAGCTCAAATAGATTTGTACGCAACCATTCGCAATGAGAAACCTGACCTCCCCATTTTGAGAATCTCGACGGGAGGTTTATTTTCCACGTTCGCGATCAGCAACTTGATGTTGCTGATCGCGAACGAGGAAAAAGTCTTGCCGGGATGTTATTTTACACACTCGCGGTCGCCAACTTGATGTTGAGGGTCGCGAGCAAGCAAGAAATGTCTGCTACACATTTTTGCACTGTGCTACGTGCAATTCACGTAGCGTGTAGTTGCGCAAACTACGCAAGCATAGCGTAGTCCTACGCCCATGGTTAATTAGCACAACTGTGAAATCTAAATAGGCTTGGTGCAACGCTGACACCCTAACGGAGATGAAGTACTATTTGCCAGCAGAGGCGTCCGCTGCGTCGGTAGAGGTGAGCCCTGTATGCAATGGTAAACACTCCGTCATTGCAGACAGAGAGTCATCATGCATTCATCTAAATAGGGTGGGCAGGATTCCGTCAGCCTGACGGAGTACTTAAACAGGGCTCCACAGAGTAACAATGGTACTCTCGCGTTGATCTAAATCAGGCCCTTAGTTTCTTTTTTGGACCTCAAAATCCTTCAGCAGAGCAGGCCCAGAGCTGTATTAGTTTAATTAATTCCAGAAATGAACACTTTTGCTCCAAAGTCTTTATTTAAGCTCTGGGGTCTTGGAAGTCCCAAAAAGTTCCAACTTTTCAGACTCTCTGGAGCAGTTCCTATCTTCAAAGGCACTAAGCATTTGCAAGTATTTCATTCCACAATATGAGCTAATATATTCAGGATGAATTTTTGTAATTTAGACACAGGTGACTACTTGGCTCTTTCAGACTGATAAACAACTGAGACATTTGTTTGAGTCGCCACACAGAAATAGAAATCAATTTGCAAAACAAACCATAGGTTGGTGTCTTATTTGAAGAAGGTTGTTTTTCATTATTGTTGCATAAACTGGTTGGTATATTCTGAAGCTATGAGGAGTCCATGATTATGACTAGAAGTGAGCGGTGGACTCCGCTCTGCTGGTGAGGTTTTGACACTCTGCGCTTGACTTGGAGCAGGGAGTTCGGCAAAAACTCTGCCTACCACTGGTGAAGCAGAGTTTCCCAGCACACTCACTCACTCACCCCTGGTTTAGCTATCGGCACTAGGTCCAGCCTGGAAATCGATGGGCATGATATCTCAGGGGTTTTCCTGAGGTCCTTCCTGCCTAGCCTAGCAAAGAGATACCTTATGTGGCAAACCCACGGTATTTTCTTAGTAGTTGGAATAGACAGGATCTCCTTGAGCTCGGCTTTGTAGAAGGACAGCGCTGGAGTTACCCACACCCAGCGCAAGAATGTAATAGGCCTAAGGGCAATCTCTTCATCAATCGTCCTCATGCCCAAATCCATATGGAGAGAAACTAGGGGGGTGCTACAAGGAGGGCCCAGTAACTCCCTCATAAAGTTGTTCTCCACCTACGTAAGGTTAGAGGAAGAGCAATGCCCCCACAACTCTGCCCCATATAGAGTGGCCCCCTTGCTTGGGCTTTATATATTTCCACAACAGGGGCATCTGGCTTCAATGTAGAAGTTCTGGTCAATTTCACAATCCCACCCACGGTCTGAGTTAACCTAAGTCTTGCCTTGGCCATCTGGGACCCCCACTCAAAGTGCTCTAATATAGTAATACCCAGATACTCGAATATCCTCACCCTTTCCAGGAGAGTACCATTTAGGGAAGGATTTGAAAGAGTGGTTTTGGGGTGATTGAAGACCATATTTTTTGTTTTAGTTAGGTTGATCTCCAAGCCCCTCATGTTACAGAACTCTGCCATCAAGAGTGCGTTGTATACCCGTTGGCGATTTGGACAGTAGCAGGGTATCATCCGCAAACATCAACGTAGGAACCTGCCCTGAAACTAGCTTAGGGGCGTCATTATCCTTGATGTTATTTAGGTGGTCTATAAGCCCGTTGATATAAAGACAAAATAAAGTGGGAGCGAGAACGCATCCAAGGCGTACCCCCTTTTTGATGGGGAAACGTGCAGAAAGCTCTCCGTGTGTTCCACATCTTACTTGAGCATAGTTCCCTAAATGAAGCCTCACTAGCACATTGAGGAGGTACTGTGGAATCCTAGGGTCACAAAGTACTTCACAGAGTTTCTCCGTGGGTACAAGGTCACTTTTTACTGCTGATTTACACTAGGTATGTTTAAGTTACAAATTTGCAAGTCTTGTGAATGTATCATTGAGATAACTACAACTACCACAATGCCTTGTTTCTGTTTTGTGAAATCATATTGCAATGTAATTAATGTTTTCACATATGGTAAAGTGTCATTTATTGATCTATCACTATTTATTACTCTTTTACACGTTGTTTGTGTTAAGGTGTGTATATTGTTTTTTTGTACCATTTTATTGAATTGATGTCACAAGTTTACAAATCCAAGTTTGTTGAGCTAAAAACTTTAAGGTAGGTCAATTTGAATAAAAGTGTAATATGTGAAAAATTTACTTGGACTGTTAATATGATGATGAATGCTAAACATCCTTCTAAGTTGTGTAAAATGTCTGTTTTTTGTAGCCTTTGAGGCCTTGGAATGGTTAATTTCACATTTCTTCTCTCTAATGTGTTGTGTTGAATGGTTGATTTGTTTCATGTAAATTTTGTAAGTGTTTTCTACATTTCAGGACATATTCTTACCTGTTTATTTGAAGTTGCTTTGTATGAAATTTAAACTATCAGTGTCAAAAAGACAATACCACTACAAGGTATAATCGTGATATTGATTTGATTTTGCCTTTTAGGTTGCTAAATTTTTTGCCTAAACTCCTTGTATGTGTTATCTACACTTTTAAAATGTATCCATTCTTTTGACATACATAACAGGTCCAACAGACAGAACATGTGGCCAAACATCTGTCCTTGGGGCAACATCCACTCCAGTCCAGGATCAAGCCTCCAGGTTTGACTCCACTCCTGAAAGTCCAGATGAAGAGGAGCAGCCTGGTCTGCGGCTCCTGTGAGTCTCACCTGTCCACACCTAAACCTCTCACTCTAGCTGTTGCAATTTTTCAGCTCACAGATACCTCCCCTTCCTGAGTCCAAACCAACTCCACACTGATCTTGCTGGGGCAAGGTCATAGATTAGTGGGGGCAGGGTTTGTGTGACGGAACCTGTTGGCCAGCAAAGGAGACCACTGGGTTAACTATCACCCAGGCCACCATTAACCAAGTATTGGGATCCCTCCCATTAGTCACAAGACATGATGGGCCAGGACCTTACAGAGCTCTGGGAGCAGAAGAAGTGTCAGAGGAAGGTCAGTGTTCAGAAAGGAAATCCCAACTCCAATAGGGGCTCCTTCATTTGGGTGCTTCAGGACATATTCAACCATATATGCATGGTTTTTCTAGTACCTTCTTCCCCTTTTTGTGGTTCAACAACATCTGGGCCAACTACATCTACCTCAGCCAAAGAAAGGGAGGACCTGATACAAGAGAAAATACCTACAGCCACCTCAGTTTCTGCAACTGTGGATCCACTAACCCCAGGAGCACACTCTCCAGGAGAGGATGGCAAGACCACCACCACGACCAAGAGACACAGAACCTAATTTCCTCTAGTGTGTGAATGCCATTCACTCTGTGGACACATTTACTTTCCTGATACCTGTTGTATTTCAGACATTGGACCTCAAACAATTTTGACTCTTCAATGATGGTTTCATTTACCATGACTGACTCTTCCATTTGTTTGTTTGGTTTTTGGTTTTAATCCTGTTTTAGTTTATTTGGTTTTGTTTAATAAAAACAAGACTAACTAAGTCAAAGACTGGTGTTGTACTCAAGCATTGTTTCCTTAATTTTGCAAGTAGGTAATGTTTCTCTCAATTTTCTACCTTGATATCAAAATACCAATATCTCATCTAGTATTTTAATATATTTGAAAAAGATTGGTCTGTCAAATGTTTCTACATGGCTGCTTTCACATGAGAACGCATTGCTGTGTTCACTCTCTGCATGTTCCTGGGATTTTGACTGAATATTAGGCCTGGGTGGTAAATTCTGTTCCGTTCGCGGAATTTTTGGGAATTTGGGTAATTCCGCGTTCCGCAGAGAACACGAAATTGCCCCTAATTCTGCATTCCGCGTCATCGCAACATTTTTTGCTTGTTCGCGTTCTCAAATGCGTGTTCGCAAGATATTTCCCCCCGAGCACGCAAACAGCGATTGCAAACAGTAAAAAAGCATCGCGAACAAGCAATTCCACGTGTTTGCGGAACTTCTGCGAGTTCGCGGAGATTTTTTACTGTTTCGCGGAGATTTGGGTAACGCGATTACGCAAATTCCGCCCACCACTACTGAATATTGTGTGCAAGGTCGAACAACAATGCCCCTTGGTATTTTGTTCTGACCAGGCCTTAGCCCTTAGACAAAACCAATGCTGCTGCTGTTTGAACAACTTACTTTGGTCTTATTGGAATACACGAATAGGTGGCACACAATTGGAGAGGGACCTTTCCAATGGAGAAAAGCGAGGCAGCACCTATGACTTAGATCCACCAACTATAGGCTAAGGTATGGGGTATTCTGACAAAGCCCAGACATCTTCTATTAAATATATATTCTTCTTAGCACGGGGAGGGAGGTTAGGCACTATAGTCTTTTCTCCGTTGTCTTTTTATGATGACATCTCCCTTCATGATATATGGACCATCTTCTATGCTGACTGTATTGGTACTAGGCATATTTCTGCTTGTTGTGGCATGTATACTGCATGTTAGGGCACTTTAGTTAAAATAAATATTTTAAACAGTTTTGTGTCTCTGTCAGATCTTATTGTGGACAAGTACAAGAGTGGGAGCGAAAGGGTGTGTCTTGTTACCACGATTCCTAAGAGATCTGGAAGTGTTGTGTTCTGGGGTGTCTAATCATTGGTTTCTCTATGGGCTCAACTAAGGTGGTAGGAAGACCCAGTCCCTATACACCAAGGTCCTATAATCCTGCGCATGGTTCTGTGTTTGTGCAGAACCCCTGCAACATGGCGTCACCAACGTTTGGTCTGGTACTTATTCACAGGGCCCCTGAGTAGTGCTTGCCCATAATACCCTCTCAACCTTTTCCAGAGATGTCCGTGATGTGAGGGCTTGGCTTTCTATATTTGTAATTTACAGGTTTTTCAAGCTTAAAGTTCAAAAAAGGTTTTGTTTCTCTCTCTCAACCCGATTTTGCGCTACGGTTTTTCTGATTTAGCCTTTTCCATTTGTAATATGGCGGTTGCTACTCAAGGACCTAACCGCGCTGCATTTTTAAATGACCATGGAGTCCCTGTTGCTAACATTATTTTTGTTGTCAAGGCGAATGCGACTTACCACTATGAGTTTTTTTTACTCTTGGGTAACATTCCCGGCAGTGGATGGGAATGATAATTTGTTTCATGAATATTCAGCACTCGCAGTGCAGCGGGCTTATCGCCCTTATACATAACTTGTAGTTACATTGACAGCCTGGGAGCATCCCATCTGGTATAATGGCGCTCTTCCGCTCTCTGTTCCTGTGGTCCGGTTAAGCCCCATATTAGTCGATGGGGCCACTTGGCCTGTTTTGGTGGGTTTTACTGCATCCAAATTATCCTAATGTTACACACGTAGAGCTATGTCAGTTATATACAATGCTGATCCATATACATGAAAGTGTCATACAATTTATGTCACGTACGATCCAAGTGGCTCTGGCTGGAGCCGCTCCCTAGCCACCAGGATATGGTGGTGGTCTTGTTATTAGTCCCGTTATGTTTAATTCAGTGATTAGAAAATATCCTCAAAACTGTGATGACTTGCCATTTTGGCTTGCACAAACATTTGAACAACTTGAAGCTGTCTTTCCACATACTACCCCTGTGGAAAAACACAAGATCCTTACAATGAGTTTGCAAGTTGTTTGATTCCCACATTAGGTGACTGCACCACATGGGGGATGGTGTTTGATTCGGTGTATACACTGTGCTTTGGTACCCCCTCCATGACTGTTCTAACAAGCGCTCTGAGGTACAAAATGAACGCAGGGTTGGTCCAGCCATGGACTTTGGGATGAAGTTAGTGGGAATATTCCCAATTGTCTCCAATATGATTCTGGCCAATATTAAAGGTGAAGCAGTTTGCTTCCAAGAAAGGCAACGCCTAGCGGCGGTGCCGGACCTGGATCTGCAGCAACTGTTGCCGATTATAATTGCGGATATGTATACATCTTTGGGTCAAAATAGTTTGGGGATATGACCATTTGCTCAGCTACAGACTAAACCCCTTCCTGAAAAGGAGGGTCATGCAGTCTTTCCTAAAAAGGCTTGGAACAAGGAGCAGCAACAGCAGAAGCCTACTTCACGTGCAAGTTCACCTCCACCTGACGCTTCTAAATGTCAATAGGATTTGCTCGACCGCCCTAAAATTAAGACACCAGAGAGGTTACAGTTTTCAGATACACGTTCTACTGGTTCCTTTGAGGAATTGTCGAATTAACAGTTTGATGAAGGGGGACTTCAGGATTGCACACAAGGCTAGTCTACGTAATCTGGACATGACCCGCAGCATCAGTTTCACGTGAAAGTCAAACAGGAGGGACCACCTCCATATCGTGACCCATTTCAGAAGAAAAAAGTTGCAGCTTTGACAGAAAAGCATGCATGCCTCAGATGGTGAGAACCCTGCTCCTCGACAGGCGTTGGGTGGTAACCCTCCTCGATAGTGCAGCAGAGATTACCATAGTGCGACAGACACTCTACCAGCGACTGGAGGCGAAAGCAACTGATACTTTCATTACAGTCGAAACAGCTAACACTCGAATTGCCCCTCCTGATGGCTTTATAAAGTGATCCTCCAAATTGAGGGGGATATTAAACACCTAATTAAAGCAGTGTTTTGGGAAAATCTCACTTCTTCCTATGATATTTTTTATGTGAAAGTTGATTGACCGCCCCCTTTTTTTCCCTTGCTTCCTCTAGAGGGGAAGATGTTTTTCTACCGAGTTTTTTACAATATGTTTCTGATGACAATAAATTGGCTTAAGCCTCGAAGTTGGCTTTATTCTTAGCCCCGGCAATATATCGCAATCAGTCAGGTTGGAACGAGGATTCCCCGATTCACGTAATTCCTTTGCGTTCTACACCTCGGACCCAACCACAGTATCCAATTAAATAAGAGGCTAAAGCGTCTGTAAGTGAAATCTTTACCCAATTGGAATATCAGGCTGTGATTCAACCCTGTGTTTCATCGATGAATAATTTTCTCTTTCCAATATTGAAACTGGACGGTTCATATTGTGTTTAGATTATAGACATTTGAACAGTCATGTTTATACCTTTGCGGTTCAGAACACACATAGCTCTGCGTTAGTGAATAACAGTGTATGAAAAAAGTACGACACCATGTTGGATATTTTTTAGTCACTCCTTGTTCATGAGAGCCGTGATTTGACCACATTCAGTGCGCTAGGCAATCAGCACCGATATGCGAGATAGCCTACGAGATATAAAATAGCCCTGGAGTGTTTGTGGCACTTATAGCATCCCTTTTGCATGAGGTCGACCCTGATGCCTTCTAATATGCAGATGGCATCTACTTGACGGAAGATAATTTACAGCCGCATCTATTGCATTTGGAGCGCATTATCACAAATTTTGCAAACTTTGGTAACACATTCAATTTTGCTAAGTCTCACATCACCTTCTTGGTGCTTCTTTTTCTTGGTTACAAACTCAACAGTGAAGGTAGGGGGCTGGCCCCCCACTTTTTGGAGAAATGTTATCAATTTCAACCTCCATTTATGCTTAAAAAATTGCAATCTATGCTGTTTTTGTTTAATTTTGGGAGGACATACATTCCTGATTATTCCCAGCGTATCAAACCTCTTTACTCTTTGCTACAACCTACTTTTTCATCTTCCAGTTGGCTTCCAGAACACACCACAACTCTTCGGTCTTTGCAGTCTGATCTACTTGTGACCAACTTCTTGTTAACAGGAGACAATTCTACAAATTTGGTAATAAGGATTGTACCAGGAGCATTAGGCTTTACTTACCTAATGTTCAATGAGCGGGATATTGTTCACATTTCTTACAAATCACATTTGCAACCTTCAGCTGAGATGCTTTTATCCTATCCTGAATTTTTTTGGGGCGCTATACAAATGGTGATCTTGATGGAGTGCTCTCTGGCACAGGACAAAAGCTAGTGTCCTGAATTCTAAAGCTTTGCATCATCGCTGGATACAATGGGCTAGTTATTTGACATCGGCTGATGTCAATTTTGTCTTTGATCCTTCTTTGCAGACGTAGGAGTTTTTACAACTTGAACGTGTTCATCCTGCTCTATTGTCTCTGCTTCCTCTTAATCAGTATAAATGTATAATTTATAGCGATGGCTCAGCTCAACCTGCCGTTGGTTCTAAGCATGCTAATTTAGCAGCCTGTACAATTGTGGCAGGCACTATTGTTGAGGGGGATTTAAAATCTTTCTTGGTGTACACAAAAATCCCTTGGTGATTGCACAGCTCAAATGTCTGAATAACACGCTTTAGTCTTGGCTCTTTAATTTGCTGATCCCGAAGTCCCTACACTCATAGTGTGTGATTCTTTTTACTGTAAAAAAAACTTTAATGACAACTTATTCTTTTGGTCACAGAATGATTATCGTGATTCTAAAGGTAGCGCAATTAAGTGTAAAACGCTTTGGGTTCAAGTGGCCGCTCTTAAGGAATGTTTGCCGCTCAAACATGTTATCCATAGTTTGGGCCATCAATGTGTGGGAGCACACACTGTTGAAAATTTGATGGCTGATGAGGCAGCCCAATCTGCAGTAGCCACTTGTTCGGTAGCAGCAGTCACTAGGTCTATGACTAAAATTGATGATGATATTCTGGCGGCTATCGCTTCAACAAAGGAACACATGGAGCTCCCCCACGGTTTTCCTTCACGTTACACATACCACTTGTCGTCTGATCAAATTCCATTTGCAACAATTCTGTCCATTGGGGATTGGCTGATTTCCAATGAATACTGCAGACTTTCTTTGATCATTGCCACTCATGAAGGCATGGCTTCTGACCATGCCTGAGTAACTGCGACAATTGCACCTTGGCAGCAACATTTTTTGGTGGCGTGATTTATACCAACAGGCACGTAAATATGTTCTTTCTTTTGACATTTGTCAACAAATTAGACCTTCTACTGTTGCACATCCACCACATAATCAACTTTACATTTCAAATCATCCATTTGACTGTATTTACCTTGAACACTGTGGGCCTTTGACATCTGCTACTGCTTTTAAACACATCTTGGTTGCAGTGGATTTATGTACTAGATTCCTTTGGGTTTGGCCGCAAAGCAGTGCAGACGCTCAAACTGTTATAAAAGATTTGCATGTCTTTGTCAGGACATTTACCAGTGGCACCTTCCATTCTGATCAAAGTCCGGCATTTGCCTCTAAGGCATATCAGGATGCGATGAAGTATTTGGTGTTGCAGGTGCAATTTTTGTCTCCATAATGGCCTGAGGGCAAGTCTGTTGTGGAGCGGATGAAACATCACTTAAAGCAATGTTTAACAGCAAGGGTTTTAGGTACTGGCAGGGGCTGGCTGACTCATCTTTACAGAGTCCAGCGTTCACTTAATAATATCCCTAGAATATCTCTGGGTGGGTGGACCCAATACGACACGCTCTATAGCACTAAAATGTTTTTCAGTGGACCGGCAGTGAGAGCAACGGTGGTTAGAGTGGCGAGAGCGGCGGCGGTGCAGCGCTGACTCGGAGAATCACGGGGGGGGGGGCTGTGAGACCGCGAAATCGCTTCCAAAATCGGAGCCGCAGAGTTGTGTTCCTGCCGAGGAGAGGTGTGGAGTGGAGAACAGCAGTGAGCAGGCAGTTGAGCGGCCGCATTTGCGAATGAACACTGCTTCCAAACGCCGATCAGCTGGCAGAGCCTGAGAGAGCCCGCCAAAGCAACAGAGCAAACAGACCGTGAAACGAGCCCCCAACTGGCCCCCCCAGAGGTGAGGCGACCGGACCTTGTCTCACGGGGGAAGAGGGGCATCCAGAGCTACGATAGACTGTGACAGACTGCGGCAGTGTTAAGAGCTTAAGCCATTGCAGGTGCTCAGCAGTAGCAGTGAAAGTTTGTTTATTAGAACGCTGTGAAGACGGTAGAGCAGCGTCCAACTAGCGGCTGGTGAGTGTCTTGTGTGCCGACTGACGTGGGGCTTGTAAATTGCGTTGCTCACTTTGGGATTGGAATTAGAGTTGGAGCTGCCATTTTAATTATTCTTGGAGACACTGCAAGTGAAAAGGGGAACACAGGGGAAAACACAACAAAAAGGAGTAAAAATCCAAAAAATCCCAAATAAACTACATGCTAGCAGCAGGATTGTCATAAATATAAAGTCGAAGGCACAATCAAACGATCGATCAACCGCCATTGAATAAGAAATAAAAGGACAAAATAATAAGAAAAATTAGAGCAAAAAACCGCACATAACAGCATATAATATACTATAGATACTATGAGGTCAGGGCGAGAGAGAACAACGCTTCCATCAACAAAAAGGAAAAAGAAAGCACAAGGCAGAACGGCAATAAATAACAAAGCAAAATTAGAGGGTGTGGTGCAACCCCTAATCTCACCAGTCTACAAAATGTTTGCGAAATCAAGTAACATACCAAGTAAATTCATATTTTTAAAAGACCCAGTGGACACAATGTTATTTCATCAGGATGAGAAGGTAGGGCAGAAGCATGGGCTACCATCCCCAATCCCACCACTTATTCATATAGGGAATACGACTGTAAAAACTGAACAAATTAATAAAGGGCCCACAACTCAAACTCAAATCGGGTCCCAGCTGGACCAAGAATGTAAGGATCAAACGAACCAATCGTGGGGGTCTATAAAGGACAAGGATCTCCTGATGACCGGGGACCACTTAGCATATCAGGATGTACTCTCTGTGGTACCCCCGGTTAAACAAAGGTCACTTAACCTGCAAGAGCAACTTGAAAGTATGAGGGCCCCTCAACCGATTGAAGTACATGTAAAAATTAACAAGCATGTCTCAAACCTCACTCAACATGCGTATCAATATGTGGAAACAAATCAAACTGATAGTAAAATCCAAACATTGACCCACATCGCACCATCGGCTAGTTTGCAAAACAGCATGACCCACGAGGAACGAGGAGAAAAAAATCAAGGCGGAGAGGGAGTCGCAAACCATAGTAGGTTGGTTCAAACACCGGAACACATACTCCCACATAACAAAGGCCACACGCAAAATCAACTAATAGTCAATACTTAATAATCATTCAATAACACCTCTGTAAGGGACAACCATGGCAAAAACATTGACAGTATACAACCAGTAGCAATTACAGACTCTGGAATAATATGGGACATATTCTTTAAGACATCCCAACTCACACTTGAGGCCTTGAACTACCAATCAAACAAGATGGACGTCCAAGTTGACTTGCTCAACATCATGGCAACAACAATCTCGGGGATTGATCAAAAACTAGCGGATTTGAATCGGTTGATAACACGAGCTCAAGCATACGCAACTACTCTAAATACAGAATGTGCCTGTGGTCCAACAATCGATAAACTGGCATCAATCCCAGAAGTGCTTTCCACCCTTATTGAAGATTTAAAGATACAATCATCTCAAATAGTAGGCAATAGAAGGTCTGGGATAATAGAACAACTTACCAATGAAAAAGTATCAAAAGAGGATGGTATAAATTGTAACTCAAACATAAATACGGATCCAATAATTACCTCCCAATCGGTGGAAATCAGCAGAACGCCAGACAATGAAAAGAAGCAGGAAATTCCAACTAGTACTATTAATCAGAATATGTTGCGACGTATGAAGAAAAAGCAAAAAAAACAGTTAAAGCGCCAAAAGTTCACACAAATCAGAAGGAGCTGGGGGCAATCTACATATGTCTCGCCAGAAGCCATTGACCCATTAATCCAGGAAAAGCAACTATCTAATAAATTATACCCAATATTTACTAAGAGCCAACAACAAAATAAATCTCAGGGTGAGGATGCACATGCCACCAATACCATGGGACAGGGATCAATTCCCACTGAAAATGGTGGAACAGTAAAGAAAACTGTACAAACAGCAAATGAAATGGTTACGGATAAAAATGAACGTGGATCACTTATAGGTATAATAGGAGAGGGCTTAAAACACCAAATTACAGTGCATAACAACTTTGAAAATGCACTAGGAGAGACGCTCTGTAAAGAAATTCTACACCCAGAACCCTGGTCCAGCACAACAACAACTTCAGCCCAAACCAGAAATATGTCCACAACAATTTTTAAACCACAGTATAAATCAAAGGGTAGACAAAATACATTAAACAGGGGCAATCTATTAAGGCTCCTTCAACATATACCTTTGTTGACCCACATAAAGAGTGAAGATATAACTTGTGTTCAGTTCGAACCAAAAGAGGAAGACTTTTGTAAAGAAGACACTGTAGTGACCTGGTCAAACCACCATACTGCTGAACCAGTCCTTAGAGCAAAAGATATTTTTAGAGACTGGGGGATCATTGTATCTGCACTGGAAAAAGAAAAGTATCCATCAATCCTCCTGGAGCCTGCAAATTCAAACAGCACAAGAACAAATAGACGGTACCCACAGGGGATTCTGCGAGGTACAGCAAATATACATTTAGATAAAAACTATAAAAAACTAACCATACTAGTAAGCAGACAGGAAGACAAAAACATAAGCAGGACAGTAATAGACGAAGGGCCACCGAATATTCAATGGAACGATCAATCCAGCAGGACAGACCAAGAGTCACAACTCAGCTCTTTTTATTCCTGATGACCAGGCAGCCTTACCATGGAATCGTCAAGGATGGCCCATTGCCAAAACCACTTTATTAGAAACCGCAATTCCATCTTACACGAATTATAAATTACCTCTTAACTTTAAAATAATTTCATGGAACGTGGCAGGAATACGTAAAGCGCTCAAACACGAAACAGTAATTAAGTCGCTGCAAGAGGCGGACATAGTATGTCTACAAGAGACCTGGGCCACAGAGCACGTCCACCTCGAAGGATTTGCCGGTTTTCACACATTGGCTACTAAATACAATCGGTTTGGTAGACCATCAGGAGGAATATCGATTTACGTAAAACATCTAAAACAAATAAAAGTAAAAAGGATCCAAACAGAGTCAGAAGTGCTACAGGCTCTCTTAATAGAGGGAAGCAGGGACAAAGACGTACGTGCTGTAATCCTAGTTATAAACATATACTTAAACGCATCTGGCCAGAAAAAGCTGGAAGTTACAAAAAATACTATAACCTTAATAAAAGAAATCCTACACGCAAACGCACTACTGCCAACAGTGATAGTAGGAGCCTTTAATCTCCACCATCTAGGAACAAAAAATGATATGTCACGTCCAGCCAGCTCGGAAAGAATTTTCAATGCATTTCTGAAAAACTATGACCTAAAATCGGTTAATGAAATCTGGAAAAGTTTAGATCCCAAATATTCAGATATTGCCACTTTTAAGAACTGTTCTATAATTGACTACATTTCCTTATGCAATTTACTCACTCAGAAATTAGTCAAATTCGAAGTAAAAACACATGAAACTAGTGATCACAAACTGTTGCAGGTGGAATTAAATCTCAGTATTTTACAGAGGGAACAAGCGGCTGCAGTATCCCACTCAACAGGGAGCGAAGACCACACATTAGTCATAAGGATAAAATGGAACGAGCATCAGGCTACGCTATTTAATGTATGGAAAAAAAACACAAGAGTACAAAGGGAAGCCTCTTGGAAAACAACCTAGCGTGGCCAATTGGACGAGTTGGATTTGTGCCTTAAAATCGACACTTATTAAAAACGACAAAAATAGCCCACATGGTAGGACAACATCCTCTTCACATTTTAGACACAACAATAAAATACAATGCACAATAATAAGCAAGCTTAAGAGGGCTAAAAGAGCACATGGGAAGGCAGGAATGAAAGAAACAAGGGAACTGTGCAAAGATATATCAAGAAAGCGCAGACACGAGTTATGGGCTCTGAAACAAAATAAATTAGAAAAAGACTGGATAACGATACACAAGCTCTCTAAGCCAAACAAACAATGTCAGCTCTGACAATTCATAGCTAGCAGGGAGAAAGGTAAAGTTGACAGGCACAACTCCGTACATGCAGATGCCTGGCTCAGACATGTTGCCACAATCTACATTGAAAAGGAGGGTATCATAGTCCCAGGAAGCCCTGATATTTGTTCCTCAGACAATGCAATAACAGAGGAGGCCGCCTTAGGGGAACTCTTGGGTAAAGAACAAGACCGTACGGCAGTTGAAAAGGTAATAAAAAAGATAAGAAAAGACGGGGCACCCGGGCCGAACGGTCTTCCAGGAGCCATTTTCAGAGAAGATCCGGTATATTGGGGCAAAATTTTATCCAATCTGTTCATTGAATGTCGATTGAAAGCAAAGGTGCCGGATTCATGGCGAGGTTCTTTTTTACACCCTATCTTCAAAAAAGGAGATAATACAGACCTAAAAAATTATAGATTAATCGCCCTATTAGATGATGAAGGAAAAGCCTATGCCAGCACCTTATTCAATGAATTAAATAGTTGGATCAAAGAGAATGAAATCCTCCCCTCCTACCAGACCGGATTCCGCAAAGGCTGCTCCACAATTGACAACATCGTGGCCATGTCGTATTTGAACCAGTACGGTAACTGCAAAAATAACAAACCAATCTTTGCATGCTTCGTTGACTACTCAGCGGCCTTTGACGGAGTGCCCGACACAAGCTTTGGAATGAGTTGCGCAACTGGCATATCCCAGCAGGTCTTCTTAGCACCATCATTTCATTGTATAGTAACACCTGGATCAAAGTGAAGCTAGCAGATAATACCACAACGAAGAAGTGCTGGACCAACCATGGCCTAAAACAGGGATGCATTCTTGCCCCCACACTGTTTAATTTATATACGGCTGACCTGGGGAAGAAACTTCAAAATGCTAGTCTTGTAACTCCGAAAATTGGAACCAACAAACTGCAAATATTACAGTATGCAGATGACTTGGTGGTAAATGGACCATACAAAAATTGGGCTACAAAGGGGCCTAGATGCCCTCAATAACTACAATGAAAGAAATGAACTTATAATAAATGCTCAAAAAACTAAAGTAGTTATTTTTGGACACTACCCAAAAAAGGCTCTTTTGAAATGGTGTGTGGGCAAAGAAATCATCGGCACAGCAAAATCCTATAACTACCTAGGTTGCTGGCTAAGTGAAACCGGTAAAGCAACAATACATCTACATAAAATGAAGGCTAAAGCACATTCAACAACTTATGCCTTAAGTAAACTAAATGAGATCATGCAAAGCCCAACAACTGTTCCAATTAGGAAAGTAATACAAGCAAAAATCAGGGCAATTGCTGGTTACGCACAGCAGGCATTTCCGGGTAAAATGGAATTAATGTTAGATAAAGCACAATGCCAGGCCTACAAACGCATCTTTAAACTGCCCAAACACACACGCAATAGCTTAATTCGTCTAGAATTTGGTCTGAAACAACAAAGTAAAGAATGCGTGGGAATGCATGCGAAATACTATTACCAAGTCCTAACAGCTCCAGCTGGAACCCTAAAGAGCATGCTGAAGCCAATTTTTGGGGTGTTAAGTAACCCGTGGCATCGTTACACAGAAGAAGCAGTGGAAACACTGGGATTAGCAACGGAAAATTGGATCAGGGAATGGTAAACTATCTGGCCATCAAAAATTCAATAAATAAACAATGTTATCAACTGTCGCACCAAAGTGATCTAAGAGAACACTCAACAGGAAGAGGCTCACCTTGGCTGAAAAAATCATTTGCCGGGAGTAAAATCCTGCCATATCTGAAGCAAGCTCTGGGAAGGAAAGCACTAAAAAACATTATATGGGCCAGACTGGTGCCCCTCCCCATTAAGGAATTAAATCCCGGGTGGAGATCCCTAGAACAAAGAATCAAATGCAGAATATGTGACTGTCAATCTGAATCTTTGCTACACTTGATTTGTTGCTGCCCTGGTATGTCGCAGCCCCGTAGGATCCTTTTAAAACAAATATGGCTCCACAACTGGGTACGGACAGTGAGAGAAGCAACTTCGGTTCTCTTTTCCTGTACTACACCACAGGACTTGGCTAGATTTGGGAGATACATGGCCGAGCTGCGTCTGAGGCTTATGGAATAAGAGGGGCCAGGCATTACAAAAGGCAACTTGGCCCGTTAAACTAGTATTTTCCAACATGGCCGAACCGACAACGAACTGACAATCACTCGCAGACTTTTTAAATTGTATATAATATACTTTCTTACTTAGTATTTACACGGTTGTAAGCAAACCCAATGTCCTTTAATTTTATAAGAATGTATTTTTCTTTGTTTTTAAGACAATTGTTTCAATTTGTTTTTGTTTTTTTAAATCGCATGTAAGTTATATTGCAGATGGTTTTAAGTAACCGTGCAATGCAAAATAAAATAAATACAAATACACTAAAATGTTTGTGCCAGACCTTGATAGTCTAGACGCTGTGGCGGCTGCTGCAGCTTTTGATGTAGTTAACCTTTGTACTATGTTACAGGAACTACAAAAAGCTTGTGATTCACAATCGAAAGCCCATTTGCCTTCTTCCACAGATGCAGCAGTGCTGATTCCTGTGTCTGGATGGCTTCCTAAAGTTGGAGATGTGGTCTGTAAAAAGGTGAAGAACAAAAAAGAATTTGGTCTAACCTCCCAAGCACCAGTCAGAGTCCTTGGTTTGAAAGGCACCCATACTGAGATTCTGCCTCCACAACCTGGTTGCAAGCAGGATTGTTAAATTTTTATCAAACATGTCAAGCTACACCATGGTGAAAAGTATGCCTCAAAGCATTCAACACCGGGATCTCTCTCTGAATCCGATGGCCTATGTTTCTTCAACTAATCCCCAACAAATGGAAGGGGAGATGGAAACTTCAATTTCTTTATTGCCTCTTTTACCTTCAACATTCACAAGTGAGGAGACTGATTATTCCTCCCCTCCCGTTGAGGTTTAAATTGACATTCCTGAAAGTACAGTCCATTCACCTTCTACTGAATTACAACCACTGTTGTTTCAGCTGGGGTCGAGTTGTTACTATACGGACTGCACTCGTTTTTCATCTCATTCTTCTTCATTGTCATCATCTATCACAGAACACCCTACACATACCAGATTTTTCATCTCTTGGTTCAAAAAGACGTACCTAGTCCCTCCATGGACATACGTCTGGATGGTGCTGACAATGAATAAAGCTTTTCTTAAGTGTTTAGCTACCCGGAGGCATCCCAGCGCTGATAGCAGTACATTCAAAGAACTCCGAGCGGTATTAGGGAAAAAGAGTAAAGTTTTAGGCAGTTTCCTGAAGGTCAGGTGGATAGCCTCGAAACTAGGGCTGGGCGAAGTTTGCGAAGTAGCGCTACGTGAAACTACGCAAAGTGCAAATCGCAGTATGCGAGCTATGCGTAGCACTACACGAACTGCGTAGTACCCTCTATGCACTATGCAAGATGCCGTTTTCAATGATTGCATAGTGCGGATAGGCATCCAGCACTGTGCAATCATTGAAAACGACATTTTTCACAGTGCGAGCTGTAGTTTTCTACCGCTCGAGTAGATTTTTATTTGAGGGGTAGTTTTCTCAACTCAGACTGGTAGTTTCTCATCGCGAGCGGTCGCGAGCACATGCAACCACTCGCAATGAGAAACCTGACCTCCCCATGTTGAGAATCACGCCGGGAGGTTTATTTTCCACACTCGCGATCGGCAACTTGATGTTGCTGATCGCGCACGAGGAAAAAGTCTCGCCAGGATGTCATTTTGCTTGCTCGCATTCGCCATCTTGACTTTGAGGACCGCGAGTAAGCAAAAAATTACCACTCCACTACGCTACTCTACGCGTGTTTGCACTGTGCTATGTGTAGTTCGCGTAGTGCAAAGTAGCACAAACTTCGCACACAACGCGAGCGTAGAGTAGTGCTTTGCCCAGGGTTACTCGAGACGAACATGGAGGGGGAGAAAGTTTCATAGCCTGGAGGCATTTTAAGAAAAAAGACGGCCTCCACTTCTTGCCTTTCTTATTTTGGGAACTGCGGCCAGATAAAGATTGTCTGAACGCAGGCTCCTGTTCAAACACTAAGGCAGAATGATAGATTGATTAATGGGTGGTCCTGTCTTTGCAAGTGTTTTGTGTATGATACACAGAGCCTAACAGTTTACTCTCCTCTGCATAGGTAGCCAGTGGGAGTAGCGAGGGCAGGCTTTGCCGATTGGTGGCTGGGAATCCCCAGGAGCATACGTGCAGCACAGTTTTGAACAGTCTGTAGTTTAGAAATGGTATCACGTAGTGCACCAAGGTAGCAGATATTGGAGTAGTCTAGCCGAGAGAGAGACAGCACCTGGACCATAAGTCTTCTGGCCAGGAATGGAAGGAGTGGGAGCACTTTAAGCAACATCCTAAGGATACCATAACAACTAGCTGCCACCTTACATGCCTGCTCCTTAAAGTTCAGGTTGCGTTGAGCCAAATGCCCAAACTCTCAATCTGGTACTTAGGCATAGGGTCAGGAGCAAGGCAAACTGGCCACAGTCATCCCACATTAAAGGTAGGAGATTTGCCTAGGAGCATCATCTCCGTCTTAGCCCCGTTCATTTTCAAATATCCATCCAGATGGCTACCTTCTCCAGGCACAAGCCTAGGCAAGATGAGACATTGGTGAGATGGTTAAGAGAAACAACAAGCTGTGTATCATTGGCATAGGTAATGATCTGGACTCCAAAAGGCTTCACTATATCTGCAAGAGGGCTCATACAGACACTAAATAAAGTAGGGCTCAGGGAAGACCCCTGTGGGGCATGTGTTCTGATATCGTATCTTCTTCAAAACCTTGAAAAGTCTCTGAATCAGCATATGGTGATTAACAGTTTCAAACAATGCACTGAGATCCAGGAGAATAATAGCAGCACAACCTCTGCCATCTAATATTTTTCTGGATTCTTCCACCACTGCCAAAAGGGCAGTTTCGGTACCTTGTTGGAGTCTGAATCCTGTCTGTGAAGGGTCAAGGTAGCTATGGCCAAGAATGCAGAGAGAAATGAATTAACATGCTTCTCAGCAATCTTACTGATCCATGGCAGTAATAAAATTGGACGGTAATTCCCCAGAAGATCAGGATCAAGACTGGCCTTTTTTAACAGTGATTTTACTATGGTGGATTTCCAAGGGCGGGGGTCAGGGTCAGGGTGACGACTCCTGCCTGGAATGATACATTAATCAATTTGAGTATAACTGGGGACACTGTTTCAAAGACTTGACTCAGGATAAAGGGGGAACTGCGTCTGTAGGAGAGCCCAATTTTAGTCGGTCTAAAATACTTCATAGTGATATCGGATTCTGGGTCAGAAATTCCTCCAATGAGTGTACAAAACTTTGAGACACAGTATCCGTTGAACGCCACGTTTGCTGAGGGTATCGGAACCGACACCATATCACAGGTTCGGCGCTCCGTAATTCTTCTCCTCCTACTGGTTCGGAGAATTTTCAAACCTACCTAACCTCGGGGGACCTCGGCGTGGGAGTACGACCACATGCGACTCCGGATCCATACTTGACGATATTCATTCAACTTCTTTCTCTGATTTACCTGATTGGATCCACTGACGATTCATGTTTTGGAAACTTGTATTTAGCACATGAAATAGAGCTAGTTGCACCGACAACCAGCCGAGACGGGATAGTCAGCTATCAAGGCGATCACTATATGCTGGTAAAGCTTATTACTCTGAGCCGCGGTCAAAACGATTTCTTACTTCAGCTCTTGAACTTTATAACAATTTGCCCTGACGAAGTTCCCAAGGCTAAAAGAGGAACGAAACGCGTTGGCTGTGCCTATGCTGCGTGATGAAACTTTTCTGAATAAAGAAGAATTAATACAAAAAACAATATTGATATTGACTCTGTTTGCGTGCACCTTCTACTCTGTTTTGATAATTAGATTACTTACGCATCCTACGGCAGCGGATGCTAGAAGAGTGTGCACCATTACTATTTGGGAACTAAATGATCCGTAGTGCTTGACCTGGTCTGCTGCCCTGGTCCTTTTGTCTTACAGTATCCGTTGGAGGTAGTTTCTCATGGAGCGCCACCTGGGGGAAAAAGGTGTAGATCTGTTGAATTTTATTAAGGAAAAACGTTGCAGTCAGTTGCAGCGAGAGGAAGCATCATCGGACACAACAGGAAGGGAGGAGGTTTAAAGATAGCTTTTGCAATGCGAAAGATTTTGCTGGGATTTAAATGCCAGCATTATTCTATCTTCATATTGTCGAGCTTGAGAAGATTTAATTTCTTCTTTATAAATTTTGATTGCATCCCTGTATTTAACTTTATTGACAGGGGAAAAATCCTTTTTCCATATTCTCTCCAGTTTTTTGCAGGTTTGCTTAAGCTCACAAAGCTTAGGGGAGTACCATGCAGTATGGTTAGCTCCAACCTTATTACAAATCCATTTTTTAGGGAGGACAAGGTCTAATGATGATTTAAACCATTCATTAAGCTTATCATTAGCGCTATTAGGATTAGGGTCGGGTGTTGGACTGGTGCTTTTAAGGGTCGACACCCAGTGTTTTACCGGAAATTTAGACCGTAGACCTATCTGTCTTCTAGCCATCAAAGATGGCCTTATAGCAACCTGATGAGCTCAAGTAAAGGGAATCAAGGAATGGTCCGACCAGGGTACTAGTAGGGTCCTTCACTAATAGGTCCTAGATATTCGAAAATATGGTATGGTATTCCTTTTCATATGGATTGGGTTTGTGACTGTGTTTTTCCTCTTGATTAATGGCCATTACTTACCTGAACGCTCTGCTGTGAACTGTGTTAATGGTGTTCTAGCCCCACACATGTCCTCTCATAAAATAAAACAAGATCAAGCCCTAGTTAATATTTCAGCATTCCCGGTTGTTGATGGTATTGTTTGGGATAAAGTACCATACGATATCCACGGCCCAATGGAAGTTTTTAACATTCCGTACATTTTCCATCATTTATTAGGAGATGTGGTTTTGCCTGATATACATTCTGATGACTGGGATATTCATGCTGTTCATTCATTGATCTCTGACTTCAAATATTTTACTGCTTTTGACAATGAAGATTTGTGTTTAAATTATGCATGCTATACCAATTTGTTCTGTTTTCAACATTATGGCTATAATTATTTACACAAGAACAACACTCTGAGACCATTTTTTAATTTTACACAATGGGGGCATTGCCCAAAGCCATTAAAGGGTAGTTCACAGACCCAGCTGAGAAAATTCATGTATTTTACTGGTTACAATATTTCTGATCCTTACTCCTATTTTGATAAACTGAAGATACCCAACCCACTAAATTTATGCTGACCCACACTAAATTAGTATACTCCTTGTCCTTCATAAATGATTTGTCTATGAAAGGTTATGAGTATTGGAAGGATGGGATTGATTTAAAATCCATCTTGGGAGCCAAAGATTGGCAAGTGCAGGGCACTGAGTTTTTGTATTGCTCATGTCTGATGCCGTCTAAGCTCATATTTTTGAATGAGGTGGTACAACAACCTACGTGTTTTGGTTCAGGCTCGGACAAAAATCTAAATATTCCCTGCATTCCATCACTGGCCCCTTATGTTACATAGCAATAACATACCAACTATACAAATAATGAATTAGCTGTCATGTTTCAGAATGGCACACTTAGTTCTACCGCTATTGACCCCCTTGAGTTGGTTATTATGGACATATATGTGACCGTCCTGACTCGTGCAGATCCGGTTGCTCCCCTCTGTCCTCCTGGGTATCGTAGCGCTATCCCTACGCTGCTTTGCTCTGTGCTCTGTGCCTGCTTTCATCCTAAACTTTATCACTGCGCCGCATTGGGATTTAATTGTGCTCTGACCTTAGCGCTGCTTTGTAATTGATTTGCACTGTACTAAAATCGTAGCGCCGCTTTCTACCCTTCACGTGCTCTGCTCACAGCGCTGATTTGTGCTGCCCATCATAGCGTCCTCCACTCAGCATTATTATTTTTTAATTCCATTTTGCAGTAATAGCGCTCCACTGCTCGCTCCAACCTCCCCCTGCTTAAAGTTGTTATTGTTGCAGCCATTTGCTTAGTGTGACGTCCAAGCCCGTCCCTCCAATCACGCTCCCGCCTCCCAGCTGAGCCTGCCTCCCACTGATAGAACAGGTCGACCCCACCCCCCCTGAGAGCTGTGACCGTCCTGACTCGTGCAGATCCGGTTGCTCCCCTCTGTCCTCCTGGGTATCGTAGCGCTATCCCTACGCTGCTTTGCTCTGTGCTCTGTGCCTGCTTTCATCCTAACTTTATCACTGCGCCGCATTGGGATTTAATTGTGCTCTGACCTTAGCGCTGCTTTGTAATTGATTTGCACTGTACTAAAATCGTAGCGCCGCTTTCTACCCTTCACGTGCTCTGCTCATAGCGCTGATTTGTGCTGCCCATCATAGCGTCCTCCACTCAGCATTATTATTTTTTAATTCCATTTTGCAGTAATAGCGCTCCACTGCTCGCCCCAACCTCCCCCTGCTTAAAGTTGTTATTGTTGCAGCCATTTGCTTAGTGTGACGTCCAAGCCCGTCCCTCCAATCACGCTCCCGCCTCCCAGCTGAGCCTGCCTCGCCCCTCCCCCTCCACTATCCATTTATGACAGTTGCTCCCGCGCGCAGCGTCTACGTGCAGCGACCGCGCCCAATCCGCGCCGAAGGTGCGCCAAAGGTAAGCCCGTCTACGCCCGTCCGCGCCTGGACCGCGCCCAGCGCCAGACCCCCTGCCCCTCGCGCTGCCCAGCCCACCCGCGTTACCTACGATGCCGCCACCCTCCTAGCCCTTAACCCCGGTCGCGCCCCCAACTGCGTCCAAGCCGCTCCTGGACGCACCCATGGACCGTTCTCCTGCTTCTCCTGCAAATTTAGCGGCACCGACAACATCTCCGCTACGACCACACCACAGATTCCCGACCCCAACCACCTAGAATGCATCCTTCTCAACACCCGCTCGGTCCACAGGCACGCCATTGACCTTTGGAACCTACTAGACACCATCTCTCCTGACGTCGCCTTCCTAACGGAAACATGGATGAACGCTTCCTCCGCCCCTGACATCGCCATCGCTATCCCTGATGATTATAAGATCACACGCAAAGACCGCACCGACCATACAGGAGGTGGAATCGCTATCGTCCATAAGAAAACAATCCGCATCTCAACCAGCTCTGATGCCAACCTCGCCAACTCCGAACACCTTCACTTCCAGATCCACATCGACCCCAAGACCACACTCAGAGGCACCCTCCTCTACAGACCACCAGGACCACGCGCAAAATTCAGTGAAGACATCACGGACTTCATCACCCCACACGCGCTCCCCTCCAAAGACTACATCCTTCTGGGAGACCTCAACTTCCACCTTGAAAAGATCAACGACCACAACACCGCCACCCTCTTAGACAACCTCGCCAACCTCGGACTTAAACAACTGGTCACTTCCCCCACCCACATCGCAGGTCACACTCTCGACCCCATCTTCACCTCCAGCAACCATGTCTCCTTCAGCCACACTACGGATCTCCTCTGGACTGACCACAGCTGCGTTCACTTCACCTACAACAAGCCGAAACCCATCATCCACCTCCAACCAACTCTACAAAGAAACTGGAACAAAATCACCACAGAGCAGATCTCCACATCACTCCTTCAAACCTCCCCAGCCCTCTCTTCTAACGCCAACGAAGCCGCCTCCAACTTCACCCTCTGGTTATCCAACACCGCCGACACCTTAGCACCACTGAAAAAACGTCAACACAAACTTGGCATCAAGAAGGCCTCATGGTTCAACGACGACCTCAAGAAATCCAAGAAACTGTGCCGCTCCCTTGAAAAGGCCTGGAAAAAAGACCCATCCACCAGCAACAAGGACGCCTTCAAAAGCGCCATCCGCACTCACCACCAACTGATCCGAAAAGCCAAGAAAACAGCATTCAAAGATCGACTTGACAACAACGCCCACAACAGCAAGGAACTTTTCAACATCGTCAAGGAATTTTCCAACCCCTCGGCCAACTCCAACGACATCACCCCCTCTCAAACCCTCTGCGATTCCCTAGCCTCTTTTTTCCACAACAAGATTGCTGACATCCACAACAGCTTTGACAACCAACCCGGAAACCTACCCAGCCTACCATCAACTGACCATCTTCCCCCCGTTAACACCCTTAACGCCTGGAACCCAATCTCCACTGAGGACACCATCCGCCTGATGAATTCCATCCACTCTGGATCCCCCACAGACCCATGCCCCCACCACATCTTCAACAAAGCAGACTACGTCATAGCTCCGCACCTCTGAGACGTCATCAACTGCTCCTTCAACTCCGCTACCTTCCCAGAAGATTGGAAACACGCTGAACTCACCGCCCTTCTGAAAAAACCAACAGCAGACCCCACCGAACTCAAAAACTACCGCCCCATCTCGCTTCTTCCATTCCCGGCCAAAGTCATCGAGAAAGCTGTCAACAACCAGCTCGCCGCCTTCCTCGAAGCCAACAAATCACTCGACCCCTCACAATCTGGCTTCCGAGCCAAACACAGCACTGAGACCGCCCTCATCGCAGCAACAGACGACATTCGAACTCTAATGGACAATGGAGACACAGTCGCCCTCATCCTCCTCGACCTCTCTGCAGCCTTCGACACAGTCTGCCACAGCACCCTTTTACAACGCCTCAGAAACATCGGAATCCAAGGAAAGGCACTGGAGTGGATCACCTCGTTCCTCACCGGAAGAACCCAGAGAGTCCGCCTACCACCATTCAAGTCCGAGGCCTCTGAAATCATCTGCGGCGTACCACAAGGATCCTCACTCAGTCCCACCCTCTTCAACGTATACATGAGCCCCCTCGCGGCCATCGCCCGCCAACACAACCTCAACATCATCTCTTACGCGGATGACACTCAACTGATCCTATCTCTCACCAAGGACCCCAGCACCGCTAAAACTAACCTACACGAAGGAATGAAAGAAGTCGCCGAATGGATGAAACAAAGCCGTCTGAAACTGAACTCAGACAAAACAGAAGTCCTCATCTTAGGTAAATCCCCCTCTGCATGGGACGACTCCTGGTGGCCGGAAGCCCTCGGAAATGCACCCATCCCGACAGACCACGCACGGAACCTTGGCGTCATCCTGGATTCTTCACTCTCAATGAACAGACAAGTCAGCGCCGTATCCTCTTCCTGCTTTAACATTCTTCGCATGCTCAGAAAAACATTTCGCTGGATCCCCTCCGAAACAAGGAAAACAGTCACCCACGCTCTAGTCACGAGCCGACTGGACTACGGAAACACCCTCTACGCAGGTACCACCGCTAAACTCCAGAAGAAACTACAACGAATCCAAAACGCCTCAGCCAGGCTCATATTAGACATCCCACGCAACGAACACATCTCTGGTCACCTTAAAGACCTCCACTGGCTACCCGTCAATAAGAGGATCACTTTCTGACTGCTTACCCACGCACACAAATCACTCTACGACATCGGACCAGATTGCCTCAACTCCCGACTGTCCTTCTACACCCCCTCCCGCCAACTTCGCTCTTCCAGCCAAGCCTTCGCCACTGTACCTCGCATCAACAAGACCACCATGGGAGGCAGATCCTTCTCATACCTGGCTGCCAAAACATGGAACTCTCTCCCCGCTTACCTTCGCCTCACCCAGAATCACCTAGCGTTCAGAAAGCAGCCTAAAACGTGGATATTTGACAAATAATCCACCTCCCCTTCCTAAGCGCCTTGAAACCCTCTGGGTATGTAGTGCGCTATATAAATATTTTGACTTGACTTGACTTGACTTGACAACTAGCTCCAATGTATGTCAATGACACTTTCTGAATACTACATAGGGGTTTACCCAAAGTAGACCTGAACCATATTTCCCACATTCCCCTACAGTTACCACACACTCGATAGATAAATTGTGTATACAATAGTATAGTAAAAGAGATCTGAAATTGAGATATCTTGCTGCTACTGAACATGATAGGGATAGGATGATCAAGTAAAAACAGTCAGTGGCAGCTTATTGTGAACGTCCTTATATGAGGGGCACCCAGTTATATCTTACCCTGGTCCAAAATGTCCAGCACAGATTTTATCTGACCAGACTAAGGAGGACCACTTTACATTATTTAGTTGCTTTCCCAAAAACTGAGAAATGGCACATAATCTTGCCCCCGTGTTCATGTGATGGCAAAACCTCTCAATCCACCCTGCATCTTATTTTATTCTGCCCTTTTTATATTGATATCCGAAAAACTGTATTGAAACCACTATTTTTAAAAAACATGCTTTTTAATTATAAGGATGTGTTTAATTTTATCTGTAGTTTGGAGACCATGAAAATAATAAGTGCTGTAACATGCTTTACACAAAAATTAATTAGAAGGAGGAAAGACTATGCACCTTTGGACGCTCTGCTATATGAAAAAGATGATGAGTAAGATATCCTTTAAATTGCATTCTTTGCACTGATTGCACTTGCACTTTATTGTATTAACTAGTGGTAGATTGCATTTTAAGGATTTTGAAATATGGACCTACTATTTTACACTGCTTCTTTGTATTTTAAATTTGCACATGTTGTACCACCATTAATGTCCCTATGAAATGTAGTTAGAATGTACCCTTTAACCCCTTCCATGCTCATGACGAGCTGAGCTCGTCATGCAGTGCACTGCTTGTGTGCTCATGACGAGCTGAGCTCGTCATGAACAATGGAATTCAAAGAAGTTCAGCACCAGGGGTGAATTGCCTTAGCATTGATAGTGTTAAGATATATGTGTATTAGTATGCTTTTATGGTGTTTGCCTTGTTGTCACCGAATAAAGCTGTTTTGATTTGATTTGATTTGTGTTAGCAATGGTTGGAACATTCCACACTGTCATCTGTGAAACAACACCTTTCTCTATTATCAGGTGACATTCATGTGGCTGATTTTCTTTTGGGTCCAAAGGCCCCTCAAACTAAACATTTTGTTTATGCAGGCAATAATGAATTTTGGAAGCTATCGCAGATGGAAGCGGCCTTCCGCCTGTGCCAAATTGACCAAGCAAATTTAGAAAAAGTTCTTACTGTTGTCGATAATAGCATTATTACACTCTCTTCTCTTATATATACTTTGGATAATATTGTATCATCAGTCATTGACATTGTTCAACATGATGTGTCTGTTTTATGTCATGGTATTTATCAGTGACAGCATCGTGAACAAACTCTCCAACCCCAGCTCCAACACCAACGACATCCCACCGTCACAAGACCTGTGTGACTCGCTGGCCACCTTCTTCTATCACAAGATCGCAGACATCCACGACAGCTTCGAGGTCGCCACCACCCCGGCAACCACCGATAACCCCGTTCCCACGGACACCACCCGCACCAACCGCCTTCTCAGCTGGACCAAAATCAATGACAACGACACCATCAGGATCATGAACACCATCCACTCCAGATCCCCGGAAGACCCCTGCCCACACCACATCTTCAACAAAGCCAGCAGCACCATCGCACCCCACCTCCGGAAAACCATTAACAACTCCTTCGAAACAGCGACCTTCCCGGAGAGCTGGAAGCACGCAGAGATCAGCACCTTACTAAAGAAACCCACGGCGGACCCCAAGTACCTCAAGAACTTCCGACCCATCTCCCTGCTCCCGTTCCCAGCGAAGGTCATCGAAAAGGCCATCAACAAACAACTGACCAGCTTACTCGAAGAGAACAACATCTGGATCAGGATCAAGATCATGCTCGACAACAGAGAAACTGGGGCCCTCATTCTCCTGTACCCGTCAGCCGCCTTCGACACAGTCTACCACCGCACACTAAGATCACGCCTCCACGATGCCGGAATCCAAGAGAAGGCCCTGGACTGGACCACCTCCTTCTTGTCCGGGAGAACCCAAAGCGTCCGCCTCCCCCCCTTCCGCTCCAAACCCACCGAGATCATCTGCGGCGTACCCCAAGGCTCATCCCTCAGCTCAACGCTGTTCAACGTCTACATGGCACCGCTCGCCCACATCGCCCGACGGCACGACCTTAACATCATTTCCTACGCTGACGATACCCAGCTGATCTTCTCACTCACCAAGGATCCCCACACCACCAAAACCAACCTGCAGAAAGGAATGAAGGCTGTCGCCGACTGGATGAGGAACAACCGACTGAAGCTGAACTCGGACAAGACGGAGGTCCTTATCCTCGGTTCCACCCACTCAGCCTGGGATGACTCCTGGTGGCTGACAATACAAGGAGCACCCCTCATACCTGGGAGAGGTGTGGCGCTGCGGCCAGGGTGACTGACTCCGGAATCTGGGGATCACGGTTTGATTCCCGGGGCCGGCGTCAGAGTAGCCCAGCACCATGTGACTCTGGGCAATAGCTCACTTAATCGTCCCGACGGCCCCCAGCGCCTAGAGACCCTTACGGGTGATTGTTCGCGCTTTACAAATGTGGATTATTATTATTATTATTATACCCACCGACCACACACGACACCTAGGGGTCATCCTCGACTCCACACACTCCATGACTAAGCAGGTCAACGCCGTCGCCTCCTCATGCTTCAACATCCGCCGCATGCTTCGCAGGATCTTCAAGTGGGTCCCCACCGAAACTAGAAGGACGGTTTCCCAGGCCCTTGTAAGCAGTAGACTGGACTACAACAATGCACTCTATGCAGGAGCCCCGGCCAAACTCCTGAAACAGCTCCAATGCATCCAGAACGCCTCTGCATGCCTGATCCTCGACATCCCCCGCCACAGCCACATCACACCCCACCTGAGAGACCTGCACTGGCTCTCCATCAACAAGAGGATAACCTTCAAGCTCCTCACCCACGCACACAAGGCACTCCACGACACCGGACCAGCGTACCTCAACAGTCGACTCAGCCTCTACACCCCCGCCTGCTAGCTCTGCTCCGCAGACCGCGCCCTCGCCACTGTCCCCCGCATCCAAAGAGTGACCGCCGGCAGCAGATTATTCTCCCACCTCGCCACTAAGACGTGGAACACCCTCCCCATCTGCCTACGACAGACCGAAGACCTCCTTACCTTCAGGAGACTCCTCAAGACCCGGCTCTTCGAACAGTAGCTGCACGCCCGTCCCCCAGCGCCTTGAGACCCTCACAGGTATGTAGTGCGCTTTACAAATGCTATGATTGATTGATTGATTGATACAGTTTGCATGGACCTTACAAACGCTCAAAAGTGGAAAAGTACAGTGGGATTATTTGAATGCTTCCACACTATTTTGGCCATTTAATTTGACCAATAAACAGAAATTGAAGTCAATGAAGGATGCAACTTATACATTGTTACATATTGAACAATTAGAACACTTGCCCTTTTCTGTGACAGAGACCGGTTCAGCTGTGTGGTGAAATCATGGTGTTATTTTACTGCCTATCTCACTCTCTTAGTTTACAGCCTGTATGAAACATTATCCAGCTGGTAGATATGAGCCCCTGGGCAGTAATTATATTCAGGAATTATGATCATTATCTTTTGCTCGATCTGTGGAGCTGCCAAACCTGGTCCAGTTGCACCTGTACCATGATCGAATGTGGCAGCTTTTTAGTTTTTGGTGAAGAATTTTGCCATTGACTACTGGCTGGCCTACTTTACCTGCTTGCAACCTGTGTTCCACTGCGTCCGGTGCCCTTTTCATTGGGCCCTGGTTGTCTGCCTCTCCAATACCACATATGCTGCTATGAGTACAATCTGTTAATGGGTCCGTTGAAGGATCATGACCTGGAATGTGCCATGGGTAGGCATTTGGTGTGCGGTCCTCTGTTTGGATCAATGGCAGACTTGAGTACCTGTGCTCATGTGCAGCACCTTACTGATCAGAGTTTCATTGAAATTAACACAGGTTGCCCTGAGGTGCTCCTAACAGCTTATGGATATCAGGAGCATATGTGCTTGTTCGATCTACTAAACTGGATGGCATCCCTTTTTATAACAATGGAAGAGACAGAAAACATTCTGGAGTTCATGGAATTTCGCTTTTCCCTCAGCATTTCTGTCTCTGAAGATTAACTATAAATTCATGGTATTTTTGAGTACCCGATTGGCAAAAAAATATTTTTTGATAAGTAAAACCTTATAATCCACATTTTTTTTGGCTTCATAATTATCATAATTGGAATACTACTGAGATGCTTTGCCTCTGCTTACCTCAGATTTTTGCCTTAGCAGATGGCTAATGACCTGGCCAAGGGGAGGGTGTCAAGTGGCCCATAGGGACATTGTTGTTTTCACTAAGTTAGCATGAGCACTTTGCAGCTTGCCAGCTGGTTTGTGCATATTGCTACAAGTCTTTATTTTTGAATATTTTCAATGGCTGCTTTCACATGAGATCTCATCGCTGTGTTCACTCTCTGCATGGTCCTGGGATTTCGACTGAACATTGTGTGCAAGGTCGAATGACAATGGCCCTTTTTATTTTGTTCTGGCCGGGCCTTAGCCCTTAGACAAAACATACTGATGCAGCTGTTGTTTGGACAACATACTTCGGTCTTATTGGAATACATGAATAGGTAACACTTGGAGAGGGACCCTTCCAGGGCAGAGAGAGACGGCACCTATGATGTAGATCTACCATCTATAGGCTAAGGTATGGGGTCTGCTGACAAAACCCAGAGATATTATATTATATAATAATACTTCTATACTTCTTCTTAGCAAGGGGATGGAGGTTATGCACTAAACTCTTTTCTCCATTGTCTTTTTATGATGACATCTCCCTTCATGATATATGAACTAGCTGCTATGATGACTGTATTTGTACTATGTACATTTCTGCTTGTTGTGGCACATACACTGCATTTTAGAGCACCTTCGTTAAAATAAATATTTGAAACTGCTTGATGTCTCTGTCATATCTGACTGTGGACAAGTACAAGAGTGCGAGCGGAAGGGTGTGTCTTATTACAGCGAATCCTGAGAGATCTGGGAGTGTTGTGTTCTGGGGTATCTAATCATTTGGTTCTCTGTGAGTGAGAAGGAGAGCAAGTTAAACACTGTAGGTAGTCGGCTAGTGGTTAACAAGGTGGTAGGAAGACCCAGTCCCTATACACCAAGCTCCTATAATCCTGTACATAGTTCTGTGTTTGTGCAGAATCCCTGAAACACCTGTAACACTAGAAATTAAAACATATTGAAAACAAGCTGAAAAAACTGCCATTTGTGCCTGCCTTTTACCTGTAACTTCTTCTAAGTAGGGCAGATTTTTAAATGTAATATACCCGCTATGTACACTGGAGCCTTATAGTTGCAGGGGTATGTATTACTTGTAGGTTCACCAAGAACCCGGAGTGCCCAGAGCCAATAGCTGAGATGCACCTTCCTATGGTTTTTCATTATGTACCAGGTATATAGTAATTCACCTGGTAAAATATAAAAAATGAGTGAAAAATAAGTATCAAAGTAAACTATGTATTTCCCAAGTGGGAACAATAAATGGAGTTGGCATAGTGCCAACGACAGGACACGGCCCAAAACGCAACTTGGGTACATCATTTTTTTCCAGTGAAAAATGACCCTTTTTTTGCAGTGTGCCTAGCTGTGGTTTTGGACCCTAGCTCAGCTGGTACCTGGGGAAATGCAGCAAAACTGTACATTTTTCAAAACTAGACACCCAGGGGGATCCAGGAGAATCCAGGAGGGGGAGACTTGTGTGGCGTTCACCATGTTCTGTTACCCAGAATCCCTTGCAAAGCTCAAACTTTGTCAAAAAACAAATTTTCCTCACATTTCTGTGATGGAAAGTTTTGGAATCTGCAGGGAGCTACAAAATTCTACTCACCCTGCATTCCCCACAGTCTCCTGATAAAAATGGTACCTCACTTGTGTAGGTATGCCTAGAGCCCGATACAAGTAATAGGCCAAAACGCAACGTGGACAAACCACATTTCTACAGTAAAAACTGACCCTTTTTTTTGCAAAGTGCCCAGCTGTGGATTTTGAATCTTAGCTCACCCAGCTCATAGGAAAACCTAGCAAACATATACATTTTTCAAAACTGGACACCAGGGGGAATCCAAGATGGGGTGAGTTGTGTGGCTTTCGCCATGTTCTGTTACCCAGAATCCCTTGCAAACCTCAAACTGTGTGAAAAAACTCATTTTCCTCACATTTCTGTGATGGGCAGTTCTGGAATCTGCATGGATCCCAAAAATTCCACTCACCCCACATTCCCCTAAGTCTCCCAATATAAATGGTACCTCACTTGTGTGGGCAGGTTTAGAGCCTAGCTGTTGATTTTGAACCCTAACTAAGCTGGCACCTAGCAAACCTATACATTTTTTAAAACTATACACCGAGGGGAATCCTGGATGGGGTGACTTGTGTGGCTCTCTTTAGGTTCTGTTACCAGGATCCTTTGCAAATCTCAAACTTTGTAAACAAAAAAAATCTGTAATGGAAATTTCTGGAATCTGCCTGGATCCACAAACTTCCACCCACCCGAATTTTCCAAAATCTCCTAATAAAAATGGTACTTCACTTTGATGAGTGGGTCAACTATCCCTGGCAGGGAAGGGCCCAAAATGTATTATGGTTTTGTAATGGGGCACCTGGGTTTTTTGCACCCGGCTTGGCGGCCATCTAAGAAAACCTACCAAATCAACACATTTCTGAAGACTAGACACCTGAGGGAGTACTGAGAGGTATGGCTTGAATGTACCACCCAACATTTTCCTCTTCAGACTCCCTTGCAACCCTCAAATTCAGCTGAAGAAATCAAATTTTTTTCAGATTTCTATGTGGAAAATTTTTGGGATCACTGGGCAGACACAAATTTCCTACAACCCAGTGTTCTCCATGGGCAATCTCCCATAAAATCTTTCCTATGACCCCAAGCATGGGAGGCCAACATACAGGGTTTAGAGTTGTGTGCTTCCCTGTATACACTCTCACGCTGTACACATACATTGATGCCATAGAAAGCGTGTTTGCTCAGAATATACTGCCTAAACAGCAGCCGCCCTTTATACAAGATCAAGGACTTATCGATGGCTATATTCTTTCCAGGAGTATAGACCTTTAAAAAACTGGCAGACAAATATTTCAAAACAGGATGAATTCTGAACAACCAGTCTGGATAGTCCTGGAGCAATGCAGCAGAATTGTCATTGAAATGCAGCATGCGCTGCAATAGCAAAAACAATCTTAGCTCATATTTGGTGTGAAGATGGGGGTTAACCAAACCATGCGAGTAGACCAGTAGAACAGCAATGTTGGTTTATGCACTAACCCCATTATGTGCGTGAGGCTAAAAAATATCTTCAAATCTCCTAATGAAGTGGGAGTCCACATGTGTGTCCTTGAATGAGGCCCGAGAGTACCTCCATGCTCCCTCAGAAATTATTCGGCACGCAAATTTGTTTGCTGCACAATTTCATCAAGGTCAACATCCAAAATCAGATGAACGTGGTAAATTGACAAAAAATTTGCTGTATCGACATTACATCCAGTGTCGTCAGTGAAAGGTGGAATTTGGGGCTGAACGACATTGAGAGGCTACCAAGAGAGCGCTCTGTCTGTGCCCGCACAAGCCTGCTCTCTGTGTTTCTCTAACCTGCTACTGGCTTTCCGCTGCACAGACTGTGCTTGCAAGGGGAGAGCATGACTGAATCACTGGAAGATGAGTCGTCGGATGGAACTGCACCAACTAAAAAAATCACTCTCAGATTCTGATCCATTTTCCTCTCCCTCTGATGCTGTCATATTATTTGCTGTCTCAGTCTCTTACCCTGCCTCAGAGCTGGACTCCAGAACCAAATTTAGGGCCTGGGCAGCATTCATCCAATGATACTCCATCCCGGCTAGTGCCTGAAACCATCCTTTTAAAACACTATTCTATGTAGAAGGGATATAGGTTGTTGTTTTAAAGTGTAGGGGGTGTGTGCGTGAGTGATCTGTGCAACCTTCGGTAATGACAAAGTCACCCTGCCTTGCCTTTCCCAAATTACCAGGCTCTCCAAAAACACTAGGAAAAACAGAAGACAACACAGTATTACCTCACCTTGCCACATACCCATCATCGCAGTCTTTAGCACTGGTGGCAGCCAGTGTGATTATCATTTTGGCAACCCCCTCCTGTGATCTTCAAAAAACTTCTATTATTCAGCTCCAAGATGCCTTCAGGTGAACATTTACGTTACAATTGCACACTATGGCCTCCTTGGAGTCCCTCACTACCATCCAGCAAAAGAGACCCTCATCTCTCCATAGACCCTCTCTCACAAACATGTCATTTGTTTCAAAGCATTTCTAATGCCTGGCTTTACTAATCCAGTTATCTATCCACATAATAAAGATAAAGATCTGCAAAGCGTGTCGCGGTAGCCGCATGGGGAAGTGATGCTTTTCTGATCCTGTATGTACGATATTGGTTGTTCATATGTATATAGTATATGTTTTTCCAGGATTATAAACATGAGATTGATTTATAGGATGAAGTCATCTTGTGTTTTATGATTTTAACTTTCTATCTATCTCCTCTTACAGGAGGAAAGGAAGGGACTAACTGGATGGAACTGGTATTTCTACATGGGTCCCAACCCTTTTCTTCATTGTATCATTCTCCTGATGTTCCGCTCACCACAGCTAAGACATTTTCTTTTGCTATTTTCTGAATTTCCTCTTTTTTTTCCATTTCTTCACCTGCACATCCATGTGCACCCCTGTTTTCACATTTGTACATTGTATATTCTGATGCCTCATTCTACATGAACATACCACGTTAACCTTTTTCCCACTTGGGGAAAGTATTTAGTGGCATTGTCTATGCTGTCTTGTGGTTTATGCGCTGCGCATTGAACTTCAAAGCAAGATCTGAGACTACATCAGGCACGATTGTGAGTCTCTGTTTAGCCAAGACCTAGCATTGTATTTGTTAGGTATCATGTGCATGACTTGTTTCAGTTATTTTCACACACTATGTGACATGCATCATTTTGAGTACCCGCTCTGTGTTTTACTATATGCACATTCAGGTACACACTTCAAGATGGCAACCCAAACTGTATGTAAGCGCTAAACGTCATGAATACAGTCATGCAATGTGTTTTCAAACTCTATAACACATGTTAATGCTTTTAAATTGACAAATGTTAATAACTATGAAGTACACAGCAGGCCAATGATGAATTTGTAATTCTATGTACAGTTATGCTATCCACTACAAGATGGCGGCAATTTTACTGGGTCAATTCATTGGTTTCTAGTGGTATGCATAGTCCAACTTCAATTTTCACTCCGCGTACGTAACAAGGCTGTTATTCACTTTTCATTTGCGTGATCAAGGCCGCTTGATGGCCGAAACGCGGCACGTTTTGATTTATGAAGGAATAAATTGACTATATATATATATTATATATATATATATATTCACTGAAAAAACCATAGGTTATAGACCATATATAGTTAGGAATTAGCATTTACAAAACCTTATTTTACTCACACAAAACCATTGAAATTCGCATATATAGTTAGTTGTACTAACTATATATCGCGCACCCGCAATCCACTGCTGATGATGTCACATATTACATCATTCATGACATGGTCAGTGACATCACTGATGACATCACTGATGACATCTCAAATGACATCACTGATGACATCTCAAATGACATCACTGATGACATCACTGATGACAACATCCAGTGACTGTATGTTTCTGTAAAGTGAAAATATGTCTTACATATTGAAGAATGAGTGGATTTATAAGTGTCTGGATGAAGGATTTAGTAGGTGCATGACTGACTGTATGAGTGAGTGATTAAATGTGTCTCACTGAGTGCATGGGTTAGTGACTAAACTGTCTTAATTTGTGCATCATTATATCTGTTGTTCTGTAAACTGCTGCATGTGTTGATCAGTAGCTATATGAGTAACTATATGGGTTATTGATTGGTTGCCCAAGTATTTGTATGGGAGACTGAGTGTGTGTGTGGGTGGCTGGGAGGTGTATGACTCTGTGCATAGATGTGTGAGCAGTTGATTCACTAGATGTATGGGTTCAAAAGTGCATGTGGAAACAGCTGTATGGGCGGTTGACTGTGTGCATGAGTGTATTGGTGAGTGAATGGATATCTCAGTGCTACATGTCAAAGTAAGTACATATGTAAAACACAGTACATTTGAGAGTTGACATATATAAATAACTGTGCATAAGAGCCAGTGAATGTGTGAGTGGCTGTATGGATCATTGTGAACTTGTATCCAGGATTGTATAAGAGAGTAAATATGTGTTAGTATATGTTTGAATAAGTAAGGTGTGTATAACTGTATAGTTGAGAAAATGGAGGTGTGATTGATTCTTTGCATGACTGACTAGGTGTGTGTGTAACTCCATAGATGAGTGACAGTCTGTGAGTGTCTGTTTACACTGAGTGTATCTAAGGTTATATTAGAGTCTGAAGAGGTTCATCGTATTATCACAGAATGATGTCATCAGTGATGTGATCAGTAATGTCATTTGAGATGTCATCAGTGATGTCATCAGTGATGTCATTTGAGATGTCATCAGTGATGTCATCAGTGATGTCACTGACCATGTCATGAATGATGTAATATGTGACATCATCAGCAGTGGATTGCGGGTGCGCGATATATAGTTAGTACAACTAACTATATATGCGAATTTCAATGGTTTTGTGTGAGTAAAATAAGGTTTTGTAAATGCTAATTCCTAACTATATATGGTCTATAACCTATGGTTTTTTCAGTGAATTTTCAAGGTTTTGTAAATGCTAATTCCTAACTATATATGGTCTATAACCTATGGTTTTTTCAGTGAATATATATATATATATATGTATATGTATATTTATATATTTTTTTTATTCATGGGGCAGAGCCGCTTGGTCCTCCTCCCGGGCCACTTCTGGCCCCCGGGACCCCATCCTCTTGTAAAGCAATTATATTCATACATTCATGGGGAAGTGACTTAAAATGCCCTAAGACACATGAAATCGTTTTTTTTTAAGCCCTTGCTCCATTTTTAGATCACTTTTAACATGGCTATGTAAGTCAAATAATCAAGATCTAAATTTGCCAAGCACAGATGGGGGCGTATTTACAAGGACCTTGCACCACAGGGAAAGGTCTTAAATTAAAATGGGAAAAATAACTTCAGAGAGACACAAAGGCCTTATAAATATGCCCCAAGCAACCTATGAAGCTCTAGCAGTACATATCAAGAAACCTAATTGATTTCAAAAAACGTTTTTAAACACAACTTGTAAAGCAATTATATTCATACATTCATGGGGAAGTGAGTTAAAATACCCTAAGACACATGAAAGCATTTTTGTAAGACCCTTGCACTATTTTAGCGTCACTTTTAACATGGCTATGTAACACAAAGAAACAAAATCTATTTGTAAAACACTTGACACAAATCAAAATTTTAAATACACAACTTTCTTCATAATGTTCTCCCTAAACCATACTATTCTCTATCTAAATTAAATGAATCTTTTCTCACCTTAGCAAATACTTTATGAGTTTCAAAACAGTCTCAGAAACACACCAAATTGTCTGTAGCAGAGCAAAAGGTATGCACTCCAGAGTCTGCAGCCATAAAAAGCACAGAAAACCTGTAATTCATCACACATATCTCTCATGTCACCCAATCAAAACTCTTCCCTCACTTTTTTCAAATCAACACCCTTCCCCCCTCTGCCCATTCTGCCTTTTTTGCATAGCAACCACCTCCTGAAAGACCTCTCATGTTTGCAAGTTCACACAACAATGTTTCAATTGAACTCTGAACTCTCAGTACACCTGCGTATCCAGTGCAATCTTTCATAAAATGATTTTTTTTGACCATTCAAATTACATCTTTCAAAGAACTCATCCATGCACCCTAACTTTCTGTTTTCAGCAATCAAAATCCACCAATCACTGCTACTGCTTCATTAACACAGAAACTCCACAGTTTTTTTCATTTTAAACTCTCATTTTTTCAACTCCCATTTCATTGCCACACTTCATCTGACTGCAGCAGAACCTCCTCTCACCATGTCTTCTGTCTGGATTGTTGGACATAGTTACATCTACTGGGCTCAGAGGTATGCTGATAACAGAAATGTACCTAACCTCAATTTACAAGATGTGAAAATTAAGTGGTTTGGCCACAGAGGATTAAAATGTCACCAATTGATACCATTGGTGAAAACCTTTATGCATTTGCCTAAACCTGACCTGTTAATTGTGCACTGTGGAGGAAATGACTTGGGCACTTTGACTGGGGTAGGTCTGGAAATGCTTTTAAAGGACACCTTTGAGCAATTGATGGCACTTTTTCCTCAAACTGCCTTGGTATATTCAAATATATGCCAAAGACAGAAATGGAGGTGGTCGAACCAATTTTGTCCACAAATTGAGAAATCGAGGAAGCATGTAAACAAATCTGTTTCAGCTTACATGAGAGACCATGGAATGGGCTCCATCTACAACAATAACTTACGTTACTACATGCAAGATATCTACAGAGGAGATGGAGTTCACTTCTCAGATGAAGGGAACAGAGTTTTCATTCTGAATTTAAAAATGTACATTGGTACCTACTTATAAGTACCTAAATGTACCATAAACCCAAAAGCTCTTCTCAGAGCTACCCTACATCTGATCACTCACAATTATTATTTTACTCTAACTTTTTTCACTAATTTTCAACAAAGTACGCTCCCCGGAGCGCTACCCGGTACGCGAACCGGAAGCTAACCGCGTGAATTTTTTAAAAAAATGATTTTTTTCACACATATGGGCCTCCTCAGCCACCCTCAGAAAACCTAGGGGGTCAAAATACGTCTACCGTGCCCCCTTCTACCCATTCTGAACATTATTTGCCCTCCATCTTGTATCTTTATTCGACCGAAACACAAAATGGTGGACTCCCGTAACGCTGCCGGTTCGCGTACCGGGGCGCTCACCGGGAAGCGCTCCATTAAAAAAGGTGGGAAAGTAATTTACAGAAGAAACCCTGGAGACACTTTCACCAAATATAGATTAGCTCATACTACATATCAATCCCTACCATTTTCACACATTTGGTTGGAATTCCATTTAGCCATTTAGCCTGTAGACCTCTCTAAATACCCTGAGGTAAATTACTTCACAAAACACATCTGAAGTGTTGGAATTGACAACCAATTAAAATGTTACTTTCATTTTCTACTTTTTTTACCTGACATTTGATTGGTTATGTACCTGAATATATATAAAAAAAGAGAGAGAAACACAGCCATTTTGACTACTACTTCCTGAACTACATTGCAAGATCATTTTCACTCACAACTTAAACTTGTTTTTAAAAGGTAAGATATTATTTTATAAATTTGAAAACATTTTCAGATAGTGATATACTATCCCTTTGTAAGAGTTAGACATTGAGAAAGGCTTGTTTATTATAATTATGGATTGATTTAGGTTTCTGTGGTATTGTTATGAATTTACATAGGCTTTCTCACAGGCACTTTTTAATAGTACTACTTCATGCCTCAAAACTACCTGTCTGAACTTAAACCCAACAGTGCCCTATCTCTATTGATATATTTATTTTTTATTCAAATTTCAGCACAAAAATGCAAGGAGAACAGAATGTTTCCTTTGAAATTGTCCTAGACATGAATAATGAGGAAATAATTGAACCCATTGACTTGGAATTCATGGATGAATCACGAGACCATGAACTTCTACAATGTGTAGAATCTGTGGATCATTTACTTCATTATGATGACGGTCAAATGTGGGAAGTTATGTTCACTCAACAAGAGGACATATCGGACAGTCAAATGTTAGACGTTCTATTAAATTTTGAAAAAGAATCAGAAAAATAAAATTATATTTAATATTTAAAAATTGTTTGAGTCTTTAATCATTTTTATATGTAATTCATAAACTAGTACCAAATTGATTATAAAGTAAAGTCAGACTTATAGTATACTGTGCACAATTTCAAAAATACATTTATATTTAATAATCATTAATACTGCTACTTAAATAAAAATAAAAAAAACAACAAAAAGAACAATCAATAAACATACAATATTTCAAAATATCATAGTCTATCATTCTTTTTTCCTTATAGTACGCTCCCCGGACCGCTTCCAGGTGCGCGTCCGGGCGCTACCCACGCAAAAAAAACAAAAAAAAATATTATTTTTTTGCCCCGCGGGGCCCTTTTAAAGCCTCCACATCAAACCTAGGGGGCCAGGAAGGATCTACTATGCCCCCTTATGGTCATTTCCCCCTTTCTTTTGGCCTCCTCTTGTCTCTCGATCCTACCGAGAGACAAGATGGTGGCCGCTCCGGACTGTTTAGAATGTTGACAGACACCGGAGAGCCAATCAGCTTCGCTTCGCGAAGTTCCGTTACGCGTCAAGTACGCGAACCGGGGCGCTGCCCGGAGCGCGCTTACAGATATATATATTTTTTTGAACGGTAATTTCTCAAAATCCACTGGAGCACATATCTTGAGACCTAGCAAAGGCACATCGGGCTAACAGTCCCTACAATTTTGCCAAGTTTCGTGCAAATCCATTCAGCCATTCGGGCTAAAAGTGAGGCATGGCCTATGGAAATTAACATGGGAAAAACGCGTTTTGGGACCCCCCTTTTTTCTCGGCCCCCCCTTGACGAACCCCCCCAAATTTTCAGTGGCTGCTCAGAAACAAAATGTTCCATTTTCCTGAAAATTTCAGCCAATTCCGTCCACAAACGCCAAAGTTATTAGACATAGAATTTTCAAAAATCCCATAGAGAAAAAATCCTAACTATATATACCTACTGGCGACCGCCAGTAGGTAATATATATTATATATATATATATTACCTACTGGCGGTCGCCAGTAGGTAGTTATAGTTAAGACCTATTTTCCATAGGAAATTCGCAACATTCTATTCGCAATATCTTTAGCACGGTTTGACGAATCTTCGCGAAATTTGCATAACTAATTATAAGCTCCGGACCGCTCCTATCCTAAAAGTCTCGGGGCGATTCGTCAAGTGGGGGCCGAGAAAAAAGGGGGTCCCAAAACGTGTTTTCCCCATGCAATTTTCCATAGTACCTTTTGATGCAGCTACAGCCCGAACTGCAGAACAGATTTACACCAAATTTAGCAAAGAGGTAGTCCTCAGTTCAGACTCGTGCCTTTTGCTTAAATGGTGTAAATCTGTTCGGTAGTTCCTGAGAAAATGACATTTAAAAGTATTTATATATCTATGGCCTTGCAGGCTCTGCGCACCCTGCCGTGCATGAGCTGTATTCTAATTGGCTGTCAACACTCCCAATCAGGAAGTGTTGGCAACCATCTTGTGCCTCGGTAGAACTGAGGCACAAGAAACCTATAAAACAAACGGGTAAAATGCAAAAAGGGGGTAGGGTAGAAACACCCTGAGCCCCTAGGCCTGTTCAAGGGGTCCAACAAGGACCCAAAGGCCCCAAAACATTTTTTTTTTTTTAAATTGGCCAAATCTTGGGGGCATTGTCAAAAAACAAGTGTTGGAGGGGCCTAATCCCCCCACACTGCCCCGGGGACCGCCACCCCAGGGCATAGTTTGAATAATTGCAGGTGGCCCCAGGGAACACCACCCCCGGGGCTTAGTAGTTTATTGTTGGGGGGTCTCTAAGGCCCCCACAAGCGCCGGGGACCGCCACCTCCCTGGGCTTTATTTTTAAATTAGTTGTACCCTGTGTGGGGGGGTTCAACCCCCCCACACGTCCAGGAGACGGCCACCTCCTGGGACACTAAATATTTAAATTGGGGGGTCCGTGACAGACCCCTCAGCCCCGGGGACCACCACCCTAGGGGCTTTGCAGAAGGTGGGAGGCCCCCCTGCTGGAGCCCTCGAGGGCCCTAGGGACTGCCACCCCCCAGGGCCAGCCTCGCTGCTCCTACCCTGCCATAGCAAACTGCTTTGCTATTTGGAAGAGAGAGCAGGATACCTGCTCTCTCTTCCAAATAGCAAAGCAGATTGCTTTGTCACAGGGGAGCAGCATGTTAGCTGCTCCCCATGTGGAAAAGCAATGTCGGCTCCCGAAGGATGCGGGGAGCCGGCTGGGACTGTGGGGGGATTGTAGACACCCCCACGGTCCCCAACAAAGAGGGCCAGCCCGGGGGATGGGGTCCCCGGGCTACAAGTGGCCCGGGAGGGGGGCTACGCGGCCCCCTCAACAAAATGTATTAAAATAAAACATTTTTAAAAAAGGACGGCCCAGGGGATGGGGTCCCCGGGGCCAAAAATGGCCTATGGAAGGGGGTAAGGCAGCCTCCCCTCCTGAATGATTTTTTTTTTAAAAAGGGCTATGCCCCGGAAGATGGGGTCCCCGGGGCCGGGTATGGCCTCTGGAGGGGGGCCACAGGGCCCCCTTCCAGAATTTTTTATTTAAAAAAAATGAGGAGGCAGGCCCTAGAGGAAAGGGCTAAAAAAGTAGAAAAGAAGGGGGGCCACAAAGCCCCCCTTCTTAAACCTAAAAAAGAAGAAAAAGACAGACATTGTGCCAGAGGCCACGCCCCTACCAGCATCACTCCGCAAATGCGCCCCCTGGTGTGTTTATAGAGGGGGAAAGAATTTCCCTTGAATACTGGGGGTCCCTGGGGGCCAACTAGCCCACCAGGAACCTCCAGGATGCTCCAGGGGGCTGCCTTGCAGAGAGGTGTTCTAAGGCCACGCCCCTTTTTACATCTCTCTGCAATGCAGCTCTGTGGCGCATATTGGAGGTACCTGGTGGGCTAGATGCACCTTAGGGACCCTCAGTATTCAAGGGGAGCTTATTCCCCAACTTAAAATGCGCCACGGGTGCATTTGCACAGTGGTGAAGGGAGGGAAGGGGCCTGAGTTGACATGTGTGCAAACACACTCTGTGGCGCGGTTTTAGTTGGGGAATTAATTCCTTGTCAATCCTGAGGGTCCCTGGGGGCCAACTAGCCCACCACGTACCTTCAGTAAGTGCTACGGAGCTGTGTTGCCGAGTGTTGTGAAAAGGGGCATGGCCTTTGCACACCTATCTGCAGCACAGCCCCTTGGCGCATACTGGAGGTATCTGGTGGGCTAGTTGGCCTCCAGGGACCCACAGGATTGAAGAGGAATTAATTGTCTAACTTAAAACGTGCCAAAGGAGAGAACCAAGGAGAGAACCCAGTGCTGCATCTAATGTATGACATTGTTCTGAATTCTGTCCATCAACTGTTGTTTTTGCATTTGTCACCCCGAGTGGGACGGTATGCTCAGACGTGAATCCCGCGCTCTACACGCTACTGGGGTCAAGCTATCCTGGCTGATGACGGCTGATAGCCAGAAACTGGTCCTAGGATGCTTGATTTCGGTCCAGGGAAGACATGGCTTGGTAGTTCGGGCTGGACTGTTCCCATGAGGCACAGGTCAAGGCTGATTTGCATATGGCCATGTCTGTACCGGGGTGGTGTGCTCAGCAAAAAAACAATGGATTTAGGCCCACATCTCTGTACTGGGGTGAATGTATGACATTTTTCTTTATTCTGTCCATCAACTGTTGTTTTTGCATTTGTCACCCCGAGTGGGACGGGTATGCTCAGATGTGAGTCCCATGCTCTCCACGCCACTGGAGTCAAACTATCCTGGCTGATGACGGCTGATAGCCACAAACCGGTCCTAGGATGCATGATTCCGGTCCAGGGAAGACATGGCTTGGCAGTTCAGGCTCGACTGTTCCCATGAGGCACAGGGTCAAGGCTGATTTACATATGGCCATGTCTGAACTGTGGGGTGTGGTGAGCAAAAAAACTATGGATTTAGGCCCAGATCTCTGTACTGGGGTGAATGTATGACATTGTTGTGCATTCTGTCAATCAACTGTTGTTTTTGCATCTTTTAGTCCAGCACTGACCCTGAAAAGTAATTATAACCGTACTCACCAGTAACTTGTATTTCCTTCCATAGGAATCCATTGTCTGGTTTTCACCAGAAAAGTTTCTAAGTGTCTATTTTCACAAACTAAAAATATTCCTTAAAAATTGCCTGTATGACTTAAACGCATTCTTTCAACTGTTTACAGGAGATGCACTAGTGCTGGATCCAGGATCCACCACCGAGTAAGGAAAAGTAACAATAACCCTACTTACCTGCTAAGTGAATTTCCTCCCATAGGATAACCTTGGTGATTCTATGTGAAAAAATGTTGTCAACTTTTAAAATACAATAATATTCCTTAAAAATTACTACTGTAACCAAAACTGTTTACAGGAGATGTCCAAGGACTGAATCTAGGATCCAGTCCTGTGGTTAGAAAAGTAATCCATAAAGTAACTAATTACATTTAACTAAAAATTCACATTGAGCTCAATGTTGCATTGTATTTGAAATTGTGTTGCCCATTGCAACAACTGTAACTACTGTACTTAAAAGTCCATTGTCTATTTGCAAAGTATTTAAACTAAAGTAATTCATTCTGAGAAAGTATATATTGTAATGTAATGTTTAATGTAATTATAATGTCATTTAAAACATAAAATATCTAAAAATAAAATGTTAAAAAAATATAGTAAATTAGTATCAAAAAAATAAACATAACAATTAATACATTTAAAAATTGTCATTTACAAAATCTTTGAAATTCACTGAAAAAACCATAGGTTTCAGATATGTTATAGTTAGGAATTAGCATTTAAAAAACCTTAGAAATTCACTGAAAAAACCATAGGTTTTTACGGGTCTTATAGTTAGCTGGACATTTCACTCGTACAAAACCATTGAGTTACTATCTATACGAATAAATAAAGTCGTGTTTATATAAGTGTATAGCTTAGTAAATGTAAGTATGATCAATTGTTTGCATAAGTGAGTAGAATGACTGCATAAGTGAATAGGATGTGTGCTGGTGTGTAATGTCGATGTAGGTGTATAAGTATATTTAATAGTGTTTAGATGTGTGTGTAGATGTAGGAATCACAGAGTGGGTTTTTAGAAACTGGTATTGGTGTGTCAATGGTTTCAAATATGGTACTCCATATTTTATAATGAGTGTTGAAAGGTTATACTAGTGTATGATAAGATGTATCAGATTGTCACGTGGATGATGTCATCAGTGATGTCATCAGTGATGTCATTTGAGATGTGTCAGTGATGTCATCAGTGATGTCACTGACCATGTCATGAATGATGTAATATGTGACATCATCAGCTTTAGATTGCGGGCGCGCGAGTTATACTTGGTACAACTTACTATAACAGAGGAATTTCAATGGTTTTCTATGAGTGAAATGGCCAGCTAACTATAACACCCGTAAAAACCTATGCTTTTTTCAGTGCATTTCGAAGGTTTTTTGAATGCTAACTCCTAACTATAGCATGTCTGAAACCTATGGTTTTTACAGTGAATATGTATATATATATATTACCTACTGGCGGTCGCCAGTAGGTATTTATAGTTAGGATTTTTTCCCTATGGGATTTTTGAAAATTCTATGTCTAATAACTTTGGCGTTTGTGGACGGAATTGGCTGAAATTTTCTGGAAAATGGAACATTTTGTTTCTGAGCAGCCCTTGGAAATTTGGGGGGTTTCGTCAAGGGGGGGCCGAGAAAAAAGGGGGGTCCCAAAACGTGTTTTTAACATTGAGTTTTCCATAGGGCGGTTGGCCTCACTTTTAGCCCGAACGGCTGAATGGATTTCCATGAAACTTGGCAAAATTGTAGGGACTGGTAGCCCGATGTGCCTTTTCTAGGTCTCAATATATGTGCTCCAGTGGATTTTGAGAAATTAACGTTTAAAAAAAGATATATATCTGTAAGCGCGCTCCGGGCAGCGCTCCGGTCCGCGGACCTTAAGCGTACCGGAACTTCGCGTAGCTAAGCTGATTGGCTCTCCGGTGTCTGTCAACATTCTAAACAGTCCGGAGCGGCCGCCATCTTGTCTCTCGGTAGGATTGAGAGACAAGAGGAGGCGAAAACAAAGGCGAAAATGACCATAAGGAGGCATACTAGATCCTCCCTGACCCCCTAGGTTTAATGTGGAGGTTTTAAAAAGGCCCCGCGGGGCAAAAAAAACAAAAAAAAATTTTTGTTTTTTTTGCGTGGGGAGCGCCCGGTCCGCGAACCGGGAAGCGTTCTGGGCAGCGTACTGTAATGAAAAATGAATGATAGACTTTTCAAATGCTATATGTTAATTGATTGTTGTTTTTGTTGATTATTTTTTATTTTCTTTATTTTTTAAGCATTTTTTTTTTATGTGATTGTGTTTCATAATTTATGAAACTTTCTAACATTTCATTGTCAGAAATTTCATAATTATCATGGAATATACATTGTAGTCTCTGAGGGTGTAAAATGTCCTCATTTGCAAGGAGGTTATCTACTGCTTGTACACATTGCAGTAGTTCATTGTCCCAAGTTTCATCGAAAAATTCAATGTCAATTTGATCAATTGTATCAATCAATTCTTGGCTGCTCTCTTGCAGGTCCATTTCAAAAGAAACTTGGTTTTCGCCTTCCATTTTGCCTGAAATTTGGATTAAAAAAATATATATTAGTAGAGATAGGGCAATGTTGGGAATAATTTTAGATAGGCATTTTTTATCAGTGAATTTATCTTTGGGCAGTGTATAGTATCAGAGTGGAAGTAGGAATATAAAAAAGTGTATGTGATTTAACGTAAGTTAATTCATAATTATACAAGAGAAGCCTAACTCCATCCATAACTATAACAGAGAAGTCTCTCTAAATCTATAACTACTACAGAGGGATAGTATATATCTATCAGAAAAAGTTTACCATATTAACTTATAGTGCACAATATACTTCAGTTTTAAAAATAAAAACTTACCTTTAGAAAGAAGTTGAAGGAATTAGTGAAAATACTATTGAAATGTACAGCAAGAAGTAGTAGTCAAAATGGCTGTGTTTTCTTCTCTTCCTTTATATATATTCAGGTATATAACCAATGAAATGTCAGGTAAAAAAAATAGAAAATGAAAGTAACATTTTCATTGGTTGTCAATTCCAACACTTCAGATGTGTTTTGTGAAGTAATTTACCTCAGGGTATTTAGAGAGGTCTACAGGCTAAATGACTAAATGGAATTCCAATCAAATTTGTGAAAATGGTAGGGATTGGTATGTAGTATGAGCTAATCTATATTTGGTGAAATTGTCTCCAGTGGCTTTTCTGTGAACTACTGTCCCACCTTTTTTGATGGTGCGCTTCCCAGAGAGCGACCCGGTACGCGAACCGTTGAGCGCCCCGGTTCGCGAACCTTAAGCGTTCCGGGAGTCCACCATTTTGTGTTTCGGTCGAATTAAGATACAATATGGAGGGCAAATAATGTTCAGAATGGGTAGAAGGGGGCACGGTAGAGTTATCTTGACCCCCTAGGTTTTCTGAGGGTGGGTGAGGAGGCTTATATGTGCGGAAAAAAAACATTTAAAAAAAAATTTCGCGAGGTTAGCTCCCGGTTCGCGTACCGGGTAGCGCCCCAGGGAGCGTACTTTGTTGGAAATTAGTGAAAAATGTTAGAGTAAAATAATAATTGTGAGTGATCAGATGTAGGGTAGCTCTGAGAAGAGCTTTTGGGTTTATGGTACATTTAGGTACTTATAAGTAGGTACCAATGCACATTCTTAAATTCAGAGTGAAAACTCTGTTGCCCTCATCTGAGAAGTGAACTCCATCTCCTCTGTAGATATCTTGCATGTAGTAACGCAAGTTATTGTTGTACAGGGAGCCCATTCCATGGTCTCTCATGTAAGCTGAAACAGATTTGTTTACATGCTTCCTCGACTTCTCAATTTGTGGACAAAATTGGTTTGACCACCTCCATTTCTGTCTTTGGCATATATTTGAATATACCAAGGCAGTCTGAGGAAAAAGTGCCATTAATTGCTCAAAGGTGTCCTTTAAAAGCATTTCCAGACCTACACCAGTCAAAGTGCCCAAGTCATTACCTCCACAGTGCACAATTAACAGGTCAGGTTTGGGCAAATGCATAAAGGTTTTCACCAATGGTATCAATTGGTGACATTTTAATCCTCTGTGGCCAAACCACTTAATTTCCACATCTTGTAAATTGAGGTTAGGTAATTTCCTGTTTTCAACGTACCTTTGAGCCCAGTGAATATAACTATGTCCAACAATCCAGACAAAAAACATGGTGAGAGAAGGTTCTCCTGCAGTCAGATGAAGTGTGGCAATGAAATGGCAGTTGAAAAAATGAGAGTTTAAAATGAAAAAAACTGTGGAGTTTCTGTGTTCATGAAGCAGTAACAGTGATTGGTGGATTTTGATTGCTGAAAACAGAAAGTTAGGGTGCACGGATGTGTTCTTTGAAAGATGTATTTTGAATGGTCAATAAAAAATCATTAAATGAAAGAATGCACTGGATATGCAGGTGCACTGAGAGTTCAGAGTTCAATTGCAACAAAGTTGTGTGAACTTGCAAACACCAGAAGTCTTCCAAGAGGTGGTTGCCATGCAGAAAAGACAGAAAGGGCAGAGGGGGGAAGGGTTTTCATTTGAAAAAAAGTGAGGGAAGAGTTTTGATTGGGTGACATGAGAAATATGTGTGAAGAATTACAGCATTTCTGTGCTTTTGATAGCTGCAGACTCTGGAGTGCATACCTTTTGCTCTGCTGAAGACAAATTGGTGTGTTTCTGAGACTGTTTTCAAACTCAAAGTATTTGCTAAGGTGAGAAAATATTTCTTTAATTTAGATAGAGAATAGTGTGCTTTAAGGAGAAAATTATGAATTATGTGGCGCAAATTGCTTGTAAATATGCTCCCACCTGTGCATGGAAAATTTAGATTTTGAATGTTTGTGTTACATAGCCATGTTAAAAGTGACCCAACCATGCAGGAAAGGCAATCAAAAAACGCTTTTATGTGTCTTAAGGACATTTTAAGTAATTTTCCCATGTGCAGTGTTTTGAAATTATGATTTGAAAATCGTTTTTGAGGTAAAGGAATTGTTTTTAAATTTATGACAAGGACATAATGGTGTATGCTTCTTTATAAGGCAATTGACTGTCCCTGATGTTATTTTTCCCATTTTAATGTAAGACTTTTCTCTGTGGCGCAAATTGCTTGTAAATATGCTCCCACCTGTGCATGGTAAATTTAGATTTTAAATGTTTGTGTTACATAGCCATGTTAAAAGTGACCCAACCATGCTGGAAAGGCAATCAAAAAACGCTTTCATGTGTCTTAAGGACATTTTAAGTCATTTTCCCATGTGCAGTGTTTTGAAATTATGATTTGAAAATCGTTTTTGGGGAAAAGGAATTGTTTTTACATTTATGACAAGGACATAATGGTGTATGCTTCTTTATAAGGCAATTGACTGTCCCTGATGTTATTTTTCCCATTTTAGTGTAAGACCTTTGTCTGTGGCGCAAATTGCTTGTAAATATGCTCCCACCTGTGCATGGCAAATTTAGATTTTGAATGTTTGTGTTACATAGCCATGTTAAAAGTGATACAAACATGCTGCAAAGGCAATCAAAAAACGCTTTTATGTGTCTTAAGGACATTTTAAGTAATTTTCCCATGTGCAGTGTTTTGAAATTATGATTTGAAAATCGTTTTTGAGGTAAAGGAATGTTGCTAAAATTTATGTGCGCCATATGCCCCCAAATTTCTTTTTCAGGGGTGCAGCAGGGTGTTATTGAGACACCCCTGCAGCTTTGGAAAAATTCCTAATTTGCGATGAGCAAATTGTTAATCGCAAATTGCACCTTCATTTATATGAGCCTCCTAGCCCATGGAAATGAATGGGTAATTTGCAATTAGCAATTTGCTCATCGCAAATTTGGAATGGTAAAGAATCGCTATTTATTCCTTAAAATTCGCTATTTTGGAAATGCAAAATAGTTATATGATACATATGGCGGTTGATGTCTAAGAAGATAAGAAGCTTAGGGATACATTTATGATGACTGGCGCAATGAAGTTGACATCACTTACTTCATTGGTAGAGCTTTACATGTATTATGTCCTCTGTATTCTTCATCAAGCGTAACTTTAATCTGCAATCCTGAGTAGGCCTCACCTTAAACAAACCTCTGGATAGGCCACATCTTATTGTCATCCTGAATTAATCATTTAAAATGCTAGGGACAGATTTATGATAGGTGTATGCCTCTTTTGCGCCACTTAGAAAACACTGTCCATGGGGAAATGACTTAAAATGTCCTTAAGACACATGAATGTGTTTTTTTAAAACGTTTGCAATTTTTTTGGGTCACTTTTAACATGGTTATGTGACTCAAACAGTCAAAATCTAAATTCGCCATGCTCCGGTGGGAGCATATTTACAAGGAATGTGCTCCATGGGGAAAGGTCTTATAATGTAATATGGGAAAAATGACATCAGAGACACTGAAATGCCTTATAGAGAAGCATACACCATTATGTCCTTGTCATAAATTTGCAAACCATTACTTTTCCCCTAAAACGATTTTCAAATCATAATTTCAAAACACTGCACATATGGAAATGACTTAAAATGTCCTTAATTCAAAATTTGCTATTCCTTATTTTGCGATTGCACTGAAGGATTTGCAAATTTTACGATTCCTTAAATGCAATGTATCAAACAAAAAATATGTAAAAAATGATATTAAGGATTTGGAAACTACCACCAACTTCTAGTTTGTGGTAATTTGCGAATTCTTTTCAAAAAGCATTTTTTTCTAAAAAACAAAAGGTCCCATATGACGCCCATACATGTCCTTAGGGCATGTATGTGTGCCATATGCCCCCAAATTTCTTTTTCAGGGGTGCAGCAGGGTGTTCTTGAGATACCCCTGCACGCTTGAAAAAATCCCTATTTTGTGATGAGCTAATTGCTAATCGCAAATTGCAACCTTCATTCCTATGAGCCTCCTAGCCCATGGAAATGAATGGGTAATTTGCAATTAGCAATTTGCTCATTGCAAATTAGGAATGGTAAAGAATTGCTATTTATTCCTTAAAATTTGCTATTTAGGAAATGCAAAATAGTTTGATGGTACATATGGTGGTTCATCTGTAACAAGATAAGAAGCTTAGGGATACATTTATGATGACTGGTGCAATAAAGTGGACATTACTTACTTCATTGGTAGGCCTTTACATGTATTATCTCCTCTGTATTCTTCATCAAGCGTAACTTTAATCTGCAATCCTGAGTAGGCCTCAACTTAAACAAACCTTTGGATAGGCCACACCTTATTGTCATCCTGGATTAATCATTTAAAATGCTAGGGACAGATTTATGATAGGTGTATGCCTCTTTTCTGCCACTGTGCGTCACTTTTATGATGCAGCGGCGGTGGAAAAGATTTGCTATGAGGCGACAACATTACAAATTGATGCATTTAGGCAGATATGTCATGGTGTAAAAAAAACGTACCACATGAAACCGATGCAGCAGTGATGCAAAAGATGCACCATGTCGCAAGACAGGCCTCACTTGGGGCCATATGTATCAAGCTAATTAGCATTCGCAAAGATCAAAATTCTACGAATTTCGGCCTTTGCAAATGTAAATTAGACAAATGGTATGTATCAAACAAGTTTGATGCAAAATAAGGAGTAGCAAAATTTGCTATTCCTTATTTTGCAATTGCACTGAAGGATTTGCAAATTTTGTGACTACTTAAATGCAATGTATCAAACAAAAAATATGTAAAAATGACATTAAGGATTTGGAAACTATTGTGGTAAATTGCTGGTAATTTGTGAATTCTTTTCAAAAAGCTTTTTTTTTAAAAAACAAAAGGTCCCATATGACGCCAACACATGCCCTTAGGGCATGTATGTGTGCCATATGCCCCCAAATTTCTTTTTCAGGGGTGCAGCAGGGTGTTCTTGAGACACCCCTGCACCCTTGGAAAAATTCCTAATTTGTGATGAGCAAATTGCTAATCGCAAATAAACCTTCATTCCTATGAGCCTCCTAGCCCATGGAAATGAATGGGTAACTTGCAATTAGCAATTTGCTCATTGCAAATTAGGAATGGTAAAGAATCGCTATTTATTCCTTAAAATTCGCTATTTAGGAAATGCAAAATATTTTGAAGATCACTGTTATTGTTTTACTGTTTGGTAATAATGGTTAATAACATTTTTTAATATATTTTACCACAGATTCAACTGCAGATTATTTCAAGATTTCACCATGCCTACAATAGAAATACAGAGAAAGGCTGCAAAACGTCAAAGACAGCAGGTGAAAAAAAATAAGCAGCAGTCCTCTAACAAAAAGATTTGTCAAGTCACGAAGAAAGCACCGGGTAAGAGCACAAAACAATTCATAAGAAATATGTGTAGTAAAAAAAATATTACTACAGAAAATGTTTCAGTCCATAAAACGAGAAGGAAATCAAATGGAAAGGAAAGACCAATGAAAAATGTTACTGCTAGAGCAAGAGATAACTCTGTGCATGATAGTAGAAGGAAACAACAGTTTAGGGAGATTCGTAAACGAATGTTCCGCAACAGGATAATTGGCAATTTGTTAAAAAATATTAAGAAACGTCAACAGAAACTGGTTTTTTATAAGAGAAAAAAAAAAGTTGAGAAAGTTATTGATCAGGCATTTGAAATTAAACGTAAGTTATTTATTTTGATAATCAATAGAATTAGGAAGCTAAACAAGGCAATTTATGATTTCAAAAGAAATAGTAGATGGAAGAGAATAGTTAATCGTAGTAATTTTTGTGAAGTTTTTTCTGGAGAATGGATGCATAGTTCAAGCTGTGAGGCATTTTTTAATGAAGAGAGTTATTTCCAGGATAATGATTTGGTGCATGCAGTTGACACCAGTGGTCGTGCTTATGAAGTGAAAGATGGTTGTCCAGTTGAAAAAGAAAAACTTGTGACAACAGAGGCAGAAGAGGTGTTAGGTAATGAGGTTTTAGGAAGACGTGCTAAGGGTCCTGTGTACACCTGGAAGTGTAGTAGTATTTGCAGTGTGCGACAGGATTCCATCAATTTGCTTTGTGATTTTGTACGGTCATTTAATAAGAAAAGTTTGAAGCAGAAAATAAGGTTGTTGCAAGAATTAGATCCTTGCAGAGTGAGAGAAGTGACAGGTTTGCATGGTCATTCACTGGCTTGTCTTTCCAGGAGAGTATGCCAGAGTGTTTTTCATCATTTCAGGATGCTAGCAGTGCATCATAATAAAGTGAGGAAATTAGTTAGAATGTTGTATTATGCTAAGAGTCCAGCAATTATGCTTAAAAAATTATGCGCTGCTCTTTTGCATGGTTCTGAAATAGATGTGAAGAATATATGTGAAGAAATTGAGTTTTGTTACTTTGGAAGTAAAGAGGAGAATGTTGAAATTGAGCAAGAAGAAGAGGGTCATGTGGAAGATAGTGTACAGGTTTCCAGTACAGATAATTTCCAGAGGGAAATTGCGACATTTGAGGTGAAATCAAGTGAGAGGCCTAATTTCACTTGTGTGTTTTGTCGACGCACTTATTATAAGAATCAGACTAAGTTAGTGGATTTATATGCAAAAAGTGAAAGGGAAAATAATAGTGAATGGAAGGATTTTGCAACATACTTGATGGTAGAAAATTGTTTTGATTTGGGATTGGATCAACGTGTGTGTACTTATTGTTGTTGCAAATTAAATCAAAACCAGATGCCTGCTAGAGCAGTTCATAATAATCTGGAATTGGTTGAGATTCCTTCTGAATTGAAGGATTTAAATACTTATGAATCTATTTTGATTCAAAGTATCCATCCCTTTCAGGCTATTGTAAGAATGGAGCCAAAGACAGGGAAATTGCCTCCATCAGATTTACAGAGAGGATTAAAGGGAAGAGTTGTTTATTTGCCTCTAGATTTGAAGAAAAACATTAACACAATTGGAGTAGAAAAGGTGGAAGAGGAACCTCTGGTTATCTTAGTTAATGGGGTTCCGACAAAGAATAAGAAAATATGGCAAGATTTAGTAGATGTTAGGAAAGTTAAAAAGGCAACATTGTATTTGAAAAAAAATAATAAATACTATAAGAATGTATATGTTGCAGAAGAGGAAGTAAGTGAGGAAGAGGATAGCGATTTGTGTGCTGGTCAAATTGAGAAAGTAGAACCCTCTACTAGTGAAGAAATATATGAACATTATAGTGTTCATCCTTTGCATTCCAAGGAAGTCATGGGGAATGCTATTGAGTTGTTTCAAATGAAACAAGCCAAAGGGAGTCCCATTAGTGTTTGGGAGGAAAGTTTGGAAGCTCGGTGTTTCCCACAGCTTTTTCCAACAGGTCAGGGAGGAAGATATGATGAGCGACCACATCAAATTCCTGCTTCTGAATACCGGACTTTGCGATTGTATGCAGGAGATGCTAGGTTTCGACAATGCATTCCCTATTTGTTTCATCTCCTGTTTGAAAGCGATCTGTCTGGACTGTCATATGCAGTGAACCACATCTTGAAAAGTGGTATACACATGCAAAACATCTCGGCAAGTGACTTTATGGATAAAGTCAATGTCCAAGACAGTATTTTGGATTCTCACCTGATTAATCTCATGGCGTGTCAGCGTGGTACTAATGAGTACTGGTACCGTCGTCATGGTGATTTAAAATGTATGCTGAGGAACTTAGGTACTCCCACATGGTTCCTCACTCTGAGCTGTGCCGAGTATGGCTGGGAAGACTTACTTGAATTTCTACGAGAGGCAAATGCTAACGTAGATAACATCGAATTCAAGACACCCGGAGAACTGTGCTCTTTGGATCCAGTCAATGTATGTAGGTACTTCAATCATAGATTTGAAGCTATGATGTCTTTCATCATGAATAAGAAGAATCCACCTCTTGGAGAGGTGTTGGATTTCTTCTGGAGAAAGGAGTACCAAGCAAGAGGTGCTCCTCATATACATATGTTGCTGTGGATCAAGGATGCACCTAAATTTGGAACGGATCCAGAAGACTCAGTGATGAGTTTCATCCAACAGTATTCTACGTGTGCTGTTCCAAACGCAAAGGAGAAGAAAAGCCAAAGAGAAAAAGTTCTGCGTTTCCAAAGCCATCGATGTGGAAAGTACTGCCGTCGTAAATTCCGAAACAAGGACAAGTTCTACACTAAATGTCGTTTCGGCTTTCCACGACCGGTGATTTCTAAAGGAAGAGTAAACAGTTTGATGTCTTCGCTGCGACACAATGTCATGAAGAAATCACCTAAAAACACTTACAATTTGAAGAGGAACGAAGAGTCCAAGTACATCAACGACTACAACCCGGTGATTTTGTCCATGTGGAATGCTAACATGGATATACAGTTTGTGGCTGATAACTGTATGGCTGTGGCTCGGTATGTGACGTCTTACATCACCAAAAAAGAGAAGACAGAATTGAAGGATATGTGGGAGGACATTTCCCATGAAAAGAGCCTCAGCAAGAAGTTGTACAGTTTCAGTCTGAAGATGTTGTCGCATCGAGAAATCGGAGCGTACGAATGTTCTGACCGGTTGTCTTCAGCAAGTCTCTATGCCAAGTCCAGGAGTATTATTTGGGCGAGTCTTGGTCTTGCAGCAACGCGTAATCGAGTTCTCAAACCTGTGCGGGAAATTGAGTATTTGGCGGAAAAGGAGCCAAACAGTACCGACATTTTGAAGACAAACATGTTGGATACATATTATCCAAATCGAAGCAGTCACCTCGAGAATGTTTGTCTGTATGAGGTTCTGCAAAATTACATATTCAAGAGGAACATCAAAGAAGATACTGAGAAAGGAGTGTATGCTGTAATAGGAAGTGAGGGATGTCTGGTCAAGCAAAGAAAATGCCACTTGGTAAACCATCGAAAATTGAGTGGCGAATCTCCTGAAAAAAAGGAGTTTTTCTATTTAGCACTTTTGCAACTTTTCAAGCCTTGGCGTGCAGAAGAGGAACTGCTTGGAGATTTCCTCTGTTACGAAGACTCTTTCAATGCCGCCAAGGAGACCATAGAATGTCCTGCTTTTCCCAAATATGTAGAAATGTTGAATGCGGAAATTGAGCAGGAAGCAACGATTGCAGCCGAGATTGCCAGAGACAGTTCTCAGGACAGTCAGAGTTCTGCTTCATTGAGTCAGGATCCACTAGGAGGACCTGTTATCGAAAATGAAGCTGCCACTGCTATGAATGAAGTGGAAAGAGCCATGGCACATGCTCAAGAGGATGCGGTTAACTTAGAAGAGTTGGAAAGACAACTCAACGTTGAGCAGAGGAAAATATATGACGAAGTTACCATGCAAATTGATCATGGATTAAGTCATGATAAGAAAGAGTGCTCATGTACGTCGTTGAAGCCTGTCCGACTGTACGTGAGTGGAGAAGCAGGAACTGGAAAAAGTTTCCTCATTAAAGCAATTTCATGCTATTTGCAGGAAAGGACAGAGTCATCGCTGTCTTGTGTTGTCACTGCTCCAACTGGACTGGCAGCACATAATATTAAAGGGATTACTTTACATCGTTTACTGATGCTGCCAGTGGAGCATGACAACAAATTACAATATCACAAGCTATCTGGAGATGCTTGTTTTGAAGTTTCAAGAATCTTGAGGAAAATGAAACTTCTTATCATTGACGAAGTAAGCATGGTTTCCAATGTCATGCTTGCCTTTGTGCATTTGAGGATGCAAGAAGTTCTCAAAACAGAGTATGATGTGTTATTTGGTGGCAAACACATCATTGTTTTCGGAGATCTTCTGCAGCTGACACCAGTGAAAGGGCAACCTGTGTTCAAAATGCTCACGCATGAAGATACCAGGAAGTGCCTAGGCAGCATTGGCAACGTCAATATATGGTTAAACTTCAATTATGCTGAACTGCATGAAAATATGCGTCAGGCGAAGGATGAAGTTTACAAGACTATTCTACAAGATGTTAGAATTGGAAAAGTGACCGAGCATGGGAAAGAAGCTTTACATGCACGATTACTGTCAAATTTATATCCAGAACAAGATGTTGTGCCTGAGAATATTTTTCAGAAAATTACTGAGAAGAAATCTGGAATATGTTTGATGCCAACTCTTGCAGAATGTGCCAAATTTAACAACAAAATGTTGCATTTAGAAAAGCAAGAGATTGTGAAACTGGAAGCTATTGATAGAGTAGAGCATATGGGATCAACAATTATTTTGTCTGAGAATCTGAAAACAAAATTGGATTCATTAGAGAAGAGTATATCTAAAACTGCAGGTTTTGAAAAGACTCTGAATGTGTGCTTGAACTGCCGTATAATTTTAAGAAGGAATTTACATGTTGAAAGAGGTCTGGTAAATGGATCAATGGGTAATGTTGTTGATTTTGTGAAATACAGAAATAGAGATGGAATTGAATTTTTAAAAATTAAATTTGATGGCATTGAGTAAGTACAGCTAATTGGTCGTTGTTCTGCTAGATTTTTGCTTGTAAAAGACTTATATGTTCGCCGTAAGCAGTTTCCTGTTTGCTTGGCATATGCGGTGACAATCCATAAATCGCAAGGTTTAAGTGTAGACAGTGCATTGGTGAATATTGGCAGTTCTGTGTTCAAGGAGGGTATGGCATATGTGGCATTGTCACGAGTTAGAACTTTATCGGGATTGTACTTGATTGAGTGTGATGTCACAAACATTTGTGCGGATCTAGATTGTGTTAAGGAATACAATAGGTTAAGAAGAGAGTATGCGCCACATTTGCCTCAGTATCCTTTGTTTGAGAAACGTGTGGTAGGCCGGAAACGAAGAAATGAGAACAGTACTGGGGAGGTTGTAGCAAAAAGACAAAAAGTCAATGAACCTAAAATTACAAGCAGAAACAAAAAGGATTCTGTTGAAGATGTTGTTGGTTTTCAGTTTGAAAACAGTTCTGGTGTCAACTGCTATGCTAATGTAGTGGTTAATGTTTTGTTTTCTCTAAAAAATGTAAAAGAAGAGATTGTGGTCAATTCTGATCAAAGATTTTGCAGTTTGTTAAATTCTGTGTTAGAGAAATGTAGCACTGATAGAAGAAACATAGAAAGTGTGTCTGAAATTCGAAATCTGTTAGACAGATGTTCAGGCCAAACACAATTCTCTCAAAATATTCAGCAAGATTGTCAGGAGTTTTTAATGTATATGCTTGATGTATTGCATGCTGAAGGTGTAGATGTAGATCACCTGTTTGGGCTTTCTTATCAATGGCAGCATGACTGCGAGAACTGTATGGTATCAAGTACTACTAGTGTAGACTCAGAAAGATTTATATATTTAACTTTGCCAGACAGTAAATCAGTCTCCTTTAATAAGCTAGTAAAAGCAGCTGATCACAACATGGAGTGTAGCCAATGTAAATCTGAAATGATGTCCACATTATTTATACGAACATATGGCCAGTATGTCATTTTAATGTTCCAACGATGTAGGCCTGATGGAACAAAATTGACAACTTTAATAAAAATTTTTGTAGCTTCGCAGTTGTCAATATCAGGAAGGACTTTTGTAACTGCAGCAATTATATATCATGACGGCCCTTCAATAACATCAGGACATTACACAGCTTATTTAAAGTGTAGAAATGGCTGGTCATTCTGCAATGATTCTGTTTTAATTTTCAAAAAAAAATTGCCGTATGACCTTAAAAACTCTTACCTGGTGTTTTTAAAACCAAAATTTTAGGGAAATAATCTCGGGATGTGCTCTGTGGAATTTCAAGAAGTTCTAATGGCTCCTACACAATTTGGCCTTGAGGATAAGTGTAGTTCAGAGACATAACTTCTAACCATAGGACTGGATGTCATGAAGAAATATGTGCACTTTCAATGAGTTCAGAAAAACTGTTTCTTTTTATAAGCTAATTGAAGCAGCCAATCAAAACATGGAGTAGAGGGAATGTAAGTCTGCAATGCTGTCTACTGTTTTACATTGCTTTGTGATTAAAAGTGATGTAGAGAATTAAATAATTGTAGTAGTCATAGAGGTAGTGTAAGTCTGCTTCATAGTAAGCAGTATCAGTGTCATAGGAAATGTAGAACATGACTGAGCAAGAAGGGGAAGATATTACTATTCCAGGATTGTGAAAATTATCTTCAACATTTTAATTCTGAAAGTTGCGGAAATGCCAAATGACGGGATTGGCTTACAAGAAATCCAAGAGTTATAAATGGCTCTGACCAGATTTGGCCTTGTGGAAAATTGTGGTAGAGAGCAAGAAATCATTTATTGCATGTAACGTGTTTTTAAAAACGATGGAGATTTTCTTTCAGAAAGTGGCGGGCTGAAAGTAATAACAGCACAAAAGAGTGTAAGCTGTTCATAGGACATCCTTGGACGTCATGGAAAGTAAGTTAACTTTAAGGAGTTCTGAATTTTGATTTCAGATGTTGTATGGGTTTTTTAAACACAATCATTTTGATTGTGTTTTTTTTTCCCCGCTGTTACATGATGAATACCTTCAAGTCACTGTTTTTAGTGAAATTTGATACATTCTGAGAACAGCAAAAATAAACCATTTAACATGTATAATTAATGTTCTACTTTTTGTACTTATGATATACATTTAGAAATGTGAGGTAGATATGGAGAAACTGAGGCTTCTGTAAGTGTCAAAGTTAATGCTTACAGTGCTGCACTTCTGGGTACTTTTTTTTTTTTTGAAAACTGAATAGGCCTCACCTTAAAGAAACCTCTTGAAAGGACACATCTTATTTGTATCCTGAAAGAATCATTTAAAATGTTAGACACAATTTTATGATGGCTTTACATCTTTTTTGCGCTGCTATTGCATCACTATTGTGAGACATCAGCAGTGCAAAAGATGCACCATGTTCCAAAATAGGCCTCACTTCATCAGCATCAAGATACTGTTTGTTTAAAATATATATCTTTAGCATTGTGTAGGGGACGTATAGCAGCAGAGGCTGCTGTAAATCTCAAAGTTTTTGAAAAACTGTTTCTTCTTGAACCTTTTCCCTTGTCTTTTCAAATTTTTAAATACATGTTTTAATATTTTTGAAATGTTTCTTCTCTCTTTTACAGATTGAACGTATGAAAAAATATTTGAAAAAGTTAACAAGAATTATAAGGTAAATGTTTCTACTCTTTTAACTCGCAATCCACTGCTGATGATGTCATTGACTATGTCATGAATGATGTAATAAGTGGACATGACTTACTTCATTGGTAGGCCTTCACATGTATTAATGCATACACTGCTGCACTTCTGTGTACTGTTTCATATGCTGAACTACATCTGCACTATGAGATACCTAAGCAAAGGCAACACAGGTGATGTGATTTTGAAATGAGCAAAAGAAACTCCACGTTTTTCAATTACATTACTTGTGTTTTCTAAGTTTACGGATGACATTGTGCAGATGAACTTTAGGTCTGTCTATGGACACAGAAGAGGTCTGGCCGATGTTCAAGAGTGACGTGGACATGTTTTACTTCAATGGTAGGCCTTCACATGTATTATCTCCTCTGTATTCTCAAACAAGCATAAATTTGATATGCAACCCTAAGTAGGCCTCATCTTAAACAAAATTTTGGAGAGGACACACCTTATCGTCATACTGAATCAATCATTTAATCTATCACATTTAACATCTATTAGTTCTACTGCTTCATTTCTTTAATCCTTACTTTCCTGCGTTTGCTACTTCTCTCATTCCTTTCTCTATTACTTAATTATTCTACTCCTTCCAGTATTTTTCTCAGTCCCTCTCTTCTCATACTTCTTCATTATTATTCACTCATTCTGTCTCTATTAATGTTACTGTTTCTGAATGATCTCAAAAAAATTTTAAAACAAGAACTGTAAGTATAAGGATAGGAAACAGACATTTATGTTACAAGAAAGACAGCTATAGGAAGTAAAAAAAAGATACTGTTACTTGCAATCCACTGCTGATGATGTCACTGACCATGTCAAGAATGATATAATATGTGACATGATCAGAAGTGGATTGCGGGTAACAGTATGTTTTCTTTACTCCCTGTAGCTGTCTTTCTTTTAACATAACTGTCTGTTTCCTTCCCTTATACTTACTGTTCTTTTTTTAAAAAAATTTTTTTGGTTCGCTCCTGGTTCGCGTACCGGAGTGCGAACTGGAAGCGAACTATAAGAAATAGAGATTGGCAGAGTTTCAAAAATTCTACCAATTTTTTTTATAATGGGGAGGTAGTTCTGAAAAGAACTTTTTTTTGGTTTTTGTTGTTTTAAATTTTTTTTATTATTTTTCTGAACATTTTTTATATTTTTTTGTTTTTTCTGAACATTTTGTAATTTTTTTGTTTTTTTGGGGGGGAGGGGGGAAACAAAAATGATTCATTGAGAAGGGCTCAACAGGAGCAACGAAAAAAAGAAGAATTTATTTTTTGGGGCGTTTCGGGCAATCATGATTTCTGATAGCTCTCATTATAAGAATAATGCTTCTTTCTCCGTTGCAAAGTGTTTGGCCGCACCACACGCACACTTGCCTTACTTCCCCCATGTCTATTTGAATGTTCGGGATCACCTCCCTCGCCTCTGGTCCCGATATTTCTTTCACAGCAGATGTTCTCACCATTGCCAGGGGATTTTGTTGTTCATCACGAAGCTGGGCAGCACTATAATTATTTGGGTGCCACCTACTCATATGCCTGTGCATCGTATAATTGCCGAAGCTGTACTTCTTGTCAGTGCCCCTTGACAGTCGATCTTTGCAAATACGGCAAAACACATATCTTGCGTTAACTTTTTTTTGCCCTGCTGGAAATGTAAAAAATTGCCAGATGTAATTTTCTTTTCTATTGTACCTCCTGGGCTCCTCTGGCAAAAACTCAGGCTCTTCCTCCTCTTCCTCCTCTTCTTGATCTTCCTCAAACATTGGTTGAGCAGGTGGTCCTTTCTTCCCTTGAGAAGGTGGGGGTGGTGGTGGGGGAACACTACCTGAAGCAACAATGGAAGCCATTTCTCTATAAAGTAAAAGGGTCTTTCTCTCACCAAGATGAAAGTCAGAGTGAGGAAAGAAGGAGGGGTTTTCATCATTTGGGAAAAGCAAAAGTTCTCAACCAATGAAAAGTGTTATTTTTAGGTCACCTGACCTAGCCTTCCATTATTATGAAACCAAAAGTGAAATGAACCAATGAAAAGTTTTATTACCAAGTCACATGACCTCTCACGCTCATGTTACGCGCTGCGGAACGCTCCCTGGTTAGCTTCCGGTTCGCTGCGCTTCGCGCCTCGGTCCGCGCCCCGGGACACTTCCGGGTGCGCTAACGCGATACGTCACAAGACGCATTACGCGGCAACGCGATACGTCGCGCTTTCGCGACGCGCCGCGGATCGCTTCCGGGTCGCTGCGCTTCGCGCCTCGGTCCGCGCCCCGGGGCACTTCCGGGTGCGCTAACGCGATACGTCACAAGACGCATTTCGCGGCAACGCGATACCGTCACTATGTTGATTTCTTACTGGTTCGCGGACCGGGTCGCGGCATCTATTTGAGCTAACGGAAAGCTTCCCGGTTCGCGGACCGGGAGCGAAACAAAAAAAATATTACAAAAAAATTATTAATAAACATATAAAATATATTTTTATATTTAAAGAAGAATACATTTTACAGCTATAGATATTAGCCTTTAAAAAACCAATGAAATTCATTGAAAAAACCATAGGTTATAGACCATATATAGTTAGGAATTTGCATTTACAAAACCTTGAAAATTCACTGAAAAAACCATAGGTTATACACCATATATAGTTAGGAATTAGCATTTATAAAACCTTATTTTACTCACACAAAACCAATGAAATTCCATATATAGTTAGTGGTACTAACTATATATCACGCACCCGCAATCCACTGCTGATCATGTCACATATGACATCATTCATGACATGGTCAGTGACATCAATGATGACATCACTGATGACATCTCAAATGACATCACTGATGACATCACTGATGACATCTCAAATGACATCACTGATGACATCACTGATAAAATCTCATTTGACATTAATGATCACATCACTGATGACATCATTCATGTGATAATACGATGAACCTCTTCAGACTCTAATATAACCTTAGATACACTCAGTGTAAACAGACACTCACAGACTGTCACTCATCCATGGAGTTACTTACACACCTAGTCAGTCATGCAAAGAATCAATCACAGCTCCATTTTCACAACTATACAGTTATACACACCTTATTTATTCAAACATATACTAAAACATATTTACTCACTTATACAATCCTGGATACAAGAGCACAATGATCCATACAGCCACTCACACATTCACTGGCTCTTATGCACAGTTATTTATATATGTCAACTCTCACATGTACTGTATTTTACATATGTACTTACTTTGACATGTAGCACTGAGATATGTATTCACTCACCAATACAGTCATGCACACAGTCAACCGCCCATACAGCTGTTTCCACATGCACTTTTGAACCCATACATCTATGCACAGAGTCATACACCTCCCAGCCACCCACACACACTCTCAGTCTCCCATACAAATGCTTGGGCAACCAATCAATAACCCATATAGTTACTCATATAGCTAATGATCAACACATGCAGCAGTTTACAGAACAACAGACATAATGATGCACAAATTAAGACAGTTTAGTCACTAACCCATGCACTCAGTGAGACAAATTTAACCACTCACTCATACAGTCAGTCATGTACCTACTAAATCCTTCATCCAGACACTTATACATCCACTCATTCTTAAATATGTAAGACATATTTTAACTTTACAGAAAAATACAGTCACTGGATGTTGTCATCAGTGATGTCATTTGAGATGTCATCAGTGATGTCATCAGTGATGTCATTTGAGATGTCATCAGTGATGTCATCAGTGATGTCACTGACCATGTCATGAATGATGTCATATGTGACATGATCAGCAGTGGATTGCGGGTGCGTGATATATAGTTAGTACCACTAACTATATATGGAATTTCATTGGTTTTGTGTGAGTAAAATAAGGTTTTATAAATGCTAATTCCTAACTATATATGGTGTATAACCTATGGTTTTTTCAGTGAATATATATATATATATATATATATATATATATATATATATATATATATATATATATATATATATATATATATATATATATATATATTACCTACTGGCGGTCGCCAGTAGGTATATATAGTTAGGATTTTTTTGAATAGGGATTTCTGAAAATTCTATGTTGAATAACTTTGGCGTTGATGGACGGAATTGGCTGAAATTTTCAGGAAAATGGCACATTTTGTTTCTGAGCGTCCCCTGAAAGTTGGGGGGGTTTCGTCAAGCGGGGGCCGAGAAAAAAGGGGGGTCCCAAAACGTGTTTTTAACATTGAGTTTTCCATAGGGTGGTTGGACTCACTTTTAGCTCGAACGACTGAATGGATTTCTATGAAACTTGGCAAAATTGTAGAGACTGTTTGCCCGATGTGCCTTTGCTAGGTCTCAAGATATGTGCTCCAGTGGATTTTGAGAAATTAACGTTCAAAAAAATATATATATCTGTGACAGCGTCCCGGTTAGCGCCCCGGTTCGCGTACCAGACGTGTAACGGAACTTCGCGAGGAGAAGCGGATTGGCTTTCCGGTGACTCTCAACATTCTAAACAGTCCGGAGCGGCCACCATCTTGTCTCTCGGTAGGATCGAGAGACAATAGGTGGAAATAAACGAAGGGGGAAATGAATGAAAGGGGCAAGGTAGACCCCTCCTGACCCCCTAGGATTGATGTGGGGGCTATTAAAGGGCCCCGCGGGGCAAAAGAATAAAATACATTTTTTTTCGATTTTTCGCGGTGGAAGCGCTACCCGGTACGCGAACCGGTTAGCTCACCGGTAGCGTAACGGGAGTCCGCCATCTTGTGTTTCGGACGAATTTAGTCACAAGATGGAGGATAAACAATGTTGGGAATGGGTATAAGGGGGCACGGGAGACATATCCTGACCCCCTAGGTTTTCTGAGGGTGGCTGAGGAGGCCCATATATGTAAAAAAAAACACCTTTTTTTTTCAAATTTTCGCACGGTTAGCGCCCGGACCGCGCACCGGGTAGGGTTCCGGAAAGCGTAACAAGGGGAAAACCAAGGGAAATAGTAAAATAATATTTTAGAGTGCTTTGAGGTAGGGTAGCTCTGAATAGAGCTGTTGTGTTGTGTGGGTGATGTAAGTACTAACATGTAGGTACCAATGAAGAGTCTAAAATTCAATGTACACCGTCTCCTCTGTAGATATTTTGTATGTTCTAATATGGGTTATTTAAATGTAAATGTGTGGAAAAGCACTTCATGCTTTAAAGCAATTGTATTTTTGAACTGATTGTTCTTTCCTCTTAGTCCTCCTCTTTGTTTTTTTTTCCCCACACTCTTCTTCAGCATGATAGTTGATAAATTTGTTCCCTCAAAAAATTTATATACATAAAAAAATTATATTAAATAGATATAAAATATATTTTTCCTTTAAAAGAAGAATACATTTTACAGCTTTTGATATTTGCTATTAAAAAACCATTGAAATTCACTGAAAAAACCATAGGTTATAGACCATATATAGTTAGGAATTAGCATTTACAAAACCTTGAAAATTCACTGAAAAAACCATAGGTTATAGACCATATATAGTTAGGAATTAGCATTTACAGAACCTTATTTTACTCACACAAAACCATTGAAATTCGCATATATAGTTAGTTGCACTAACTATATATCGCGCACCCGCAATCCACTGCTGATCATGTCACATATTACATCATTCATGACATGGTCAGTGACATCACTGATGACATCACTGATGACATCTCAAATGACATCACTGATGACATCACTGATGACAACATCCAGTGACTGTATGTTTCTGTAAAGTTAAAATATGTCTTACATATTGAAGAATGAGTGGATGTATAAGTGTCTGGATGAAGGATTTAGTAGGTGCATGACTGACTGTATGAGTGAGTGATTAAATGTGTCTCACTGAGTGCATGGGTTAGTGACTAAACTGTTTTAATTTGTGCATCATTATGTCTGTTGTTCTGTAAACTGCTGCATGTGTTGATCAGTAGCTATATGAGTAACTATATGGGTTATTGATTGGTTGCCCAAGTATTTGTATGGGAGACTGAGTGTGTGTGTGGGTGGCTGGGAGGTGTATGACTCTGTGCATAGATGTGTGAGCAGTTGATTCACTAGATGTATGGGTTCAAAAGTGCATGTGGAAACAGCTGTATGGGCGGTTGACTGTGTGCATGAGTGTATTGGTGAGTGAATGGATATCTCAGTGCTACATGTCAAAGTAAGTACATATGTAAAACACAGTACATGTGAGAGTTGACATATATAAATAACTGTGCATAAGAGCCAGTGAATGTGTGAGTGGCTGTATGGATCATTGTGAACTTGTATCAGGGATTGTATAAGAGAGTAAATATGTTAGTATATGTTTGAATAAGTAAGGTGTGTATAACTGTATAGTTGAGGAAATGGAGGTGTGATTGATTCTTTGCATGACTGACTAGGTGTGTGAGTAACTCCATGGATGAGTGACAGTCTGTGAGTGTCTGTTTACACTGAGTGTATCTAAGGTTATATTAGAGTCTGAAGAGGTTTATCGTATTATCACATGAATGATGTCATCAGTGATGTGATCAGTAATGTCAAATGAGATGTCATCAGTGATGTCACCAGTGATGTCATTTGAGATGTCATCAGTGATGTCATCAGTGATGTCATTTGAGATGTCATCAGTGATGTCATCAGTGATGTCATTTGAGATGTCATCAGTGATGTCATCAGTGATGTCACTGACCATGTCATGAATGATGTAATATGTGACATGATCAGCAGTGGATTGCGGGTGCGCGATATATAGTTAGTGCAACTAACTATATATGCGAATTTCAATGGTTTTGTGTGAGTAAAATAAGGTTCTGTAAATGCTAATTCCTAACTATATATGGTCTATAACCTATGGTTTTTTCAGTGAATATATATATAAATATATATATATAGGAGATCTGGAGGGCTCGTCCAATCCCGGAACTAGTGCTCAGGTAGGCACTAAGTGGGCATTGAGGGGTGGGAAAGTAGTGCCAACGAGGGTATCGAAGATTTAGAAATTGTTTGGATTTCGAGTACCCGAACGGATTAACAGGGATAGAGCAGTTATGACCGCCGAAATGGTACGCGGCAGAGAGGCGGCAGCATTAGAAATGTTTAATGACTGTCCCGTGAACCTACAAAGTGCAACTAGTAGCGATCCGACTGTGGCACAAAGCAGCAGTGTAAAATAAATGTTTAAACTTTTGGAGAAAAAGTGCGCAACGAACAAAGTAAATGGTGGGAATCTCGCTCTCTACAAAGATACATAGATGTCGAACGAATTCCCAGAGGCCTGAGGATTCTCATGGCACCCAGCTATGAGAATTCCAACCCTGCAATGATGAAAGAATGGGCCGGGACGAACTTAGAATACTTAAAACGTTTGGTGCTCATTTTAATCAAGTATGCGGATATCGATTGAACTGTGTTACTTGAGGAGATAGATAAAATCAATGAAGAGCTTCAGTCACTTGGGGAAACAGACAAAAAAACAAACTAAGGCAAGATATGATAATTTGTTTAAAAAAGAGGAAGAAAAAATAAAAGAAAGAAAAACGTTTAAATTCCACAGGGACAGGCGTTATTATGAACAAGGTAAGATCTTCACATTTGCACGCAAATATGAGGCGCTGAGAACATCAAAAATGAACAAAGTCAGTGATCAGATAGCCGGGAGTTCAAGAACAACTTTATTGAATTCAGAATCCTCACAATCTGGTTTGAGCTCAGCAGTGGATAGTGAATCAGAAAGGGAAATGAACCAACAAGTGCGTTCACATACAGTTAAAAAAACATCGTTAGTGGATGAGGTTGGCTTTTTAATCTCAGATCGGAGACAAACCCTCCGACCACGGTTAAAAACAAACAACCAAGGGGCAACTGCACCTGGAACAGAAAAGAACGAAGACAAACCACAAAGAAACGAGGGAAATCAACGAAAACGTGGCAATGCGTAATGGAGGAAAAGAAGATAAATAACCAACCCAGTGCCACTGACAACAATACGATAATAAATCTGACAAATGTAGAATTGAGCGAAGATGAAAAACAAATACTCAATTTGGGTTTATCTTTCTGTCCGGAAAAAAACGTTAACTATCCAAAATTATTTCTCGACATATACAAGGCTGTGAGGAAACTTAAACTAAAAAAATATTTTACTCTGAATAACAAAAAGCGAGTGATGGATATCGGTGAAACTAGAACTGACTGTCTTTTCCCCAATATAGCCCAAACTGATGTACATCTCATGGACGATATCCAAGATCTATGGGGTGATGGCACCCACGGTGTAAATCCACAGGATACCAGCCAAGTAGTAAATGGCCACACTTACGCGGAATCTAATCCCGAATTGGTGACAATGGTAACCCCCACGGCCTTTAAACCAAAATCTAGTTTTAATCCCATACTCCTGAGAGATTCAATCGACATTTTTCATGAGAATGTGGTCAATGAAACCAAATTGTTGTACAAAAAGATTCAGAATACAAAGGCCAATTATACCAGAAAGGACAAAAGTTATCGAGACCTTGTTACCAAGCTACAGAGTAATAAAAACTTGGTAATACGAAACTCAGATAAAGGGGGGAATATTGTGTTACAATCCAAAGAGAATTATTTGAAAGAGGCGTATTCCCAGCTGAACAATCGAACTTGCTACATGAAATGTAACACTGCAACATTGAAGGCTATGTATGACAAACATTACAGAAACTTAATGAAATGGAGATCTAAGGGCCTGTTAACTCAAGATGAACATGATTTGTTTTTTAAACCCAGCATCCAGTGGTACCCACTATCTATTTTATACCCATGATATACAAGGACCCAGTGAATCCTTCAGGAAGACCTATAATATCGGCGATTGGGGGCATGGTTGAACACATGTCACAATAAGTGGATTATTACCTACAGGAACTGGTTAAAATGTTGCCCTCCTATGTAAGAGATACGAGTGACTTTCTCTGCGTGATGAGCTAGTGAAAACAAGCCCAGAAATAATTGATGGTACATCATGGCTACAAACACATAGAGGATTCTAAAAGTGTAAAAGTTGTAAAGCCTGCCAACATGGCGTTAATACTCTGACCTATTGTCAAGGTCTTAAAACGTCGTCCCTTACCTTGTCTTGATATGAGACGCGTAGTGAATTCGCAGGGACGCAAGGGACCAACCTCCCTAAAGACTAACCCCTTCCTGGAGGAAGTTTAAAACACTACAAGATATGAGCTAGACAAAGGGGAGGAGGGCCGGTACTGGACGTAGTTGTTCTTGCTGTCGACCTGCGAAACAACATGAATCACTAAATTACTTCTCCTTGTTCTGATCTTTTTACAGACACTACTTCTGTGACTTCTACTCCCTCTTACTAGAAGTTCAACCTCTCGCCTACCTGCGAACAGCTATTATCAGTCTTCCGTCCAGTATGTCTTTCTTGTTTTGTTGGTCAGTCTTGTCGGGTGGGGTTCTGTTGTCCCGTCTTGTTGTATTGTCTTGTTGTGGATTCAAGCATTTGAAAATATTTCTGTAATAAACAAATAAAAGGATTAAGACTTTTGTTCTCTAACTCTTGTCTAGAAAACGCCCCTTTTAACCTTAATAAACTAGGGCCTATCTCCTTTTCTTGACTTACTTAAATTGTGTTCTGTGTCTTTATATTCTTTGGTTTCCAGATCTAAAAAATAAGGTTTTATGGCAAGAAGAAACAAGCGCAAAACACGAGGAATCAAAGATACCACTTTTGGAAATAACACCTTTCCAAATTACAGAGATCACCTTCTGACCCTTATTCAAATAAACTAACTCTAAATTAATAAATACCTAAATCGAGTTTCAATGTTTGTTTCCTGAAGTCCTGTAGATTATCTCCTGAAGGAAGTGTTCCAAAAATTGTTCCGGTAACCTTTCTTGCGAAGGGCGCCTTAACTTAGATAATAATAAAACGTATCTTTTGTCCTTGCAGATTCCGACGTTGAAAGAAGATGCCAGGCTTTAACTCCGAAGAAGACTGCAGGCCTTGAGATCGTAAATCAGGTAAGCTGCCGTCTTCTTTGCAATGGGAGCTCACACGTACTTTCACTGGAGCTGGCGGAAGGCAAAGCGCCTTCCAGAAGGCTGGGTGCGGTTTAAATACCCAACCGCACCCAGCCGCACCCTACGTATGCGTGCGCTCGGCCAGATTCAGGCAGGGCGCACGTGAGAGATCAAATCCAAATGATTAAGTCCTGAAACAAGCCTGCAAGATATTTCTCGAGAGGTACATTGAGTTATTAGGAAAAAAGGACAATGAAATCTACTGAATAAAATCATGAGACACTCTCATAAAAACGGAAATCAGAGGCTTCATGTTTCCAAAAGCAACCATTATAAATCACATAAGTACAAAACACATATTCTCACTTTACATACTTAAGGAGTGCAGGTGCACGGGAAAGGGGCGGGTTTTTTAAGGCAAATAGTGCCAAGCTATATATGAAGCGAAACATACATAAAGGCATCATACGGAATCATGACAGTACTCCCCCCTCAAGATCCCCCCTAAGACTGTTGCTATAGGCCTAGGTTTTGAGGGATTTTGCATATGGAATTTTCTTAGAACCCTTGGAGCATTTTGTAGATGAGCAATAGGTTCCCATGATCTTTCCTCAGGGCCATACCCCTTCCAATCTACCAAATAGAATAGTTTGCCACGAATTCTTTTGGAATCCAGAACCTTCTTGACTTCAAATTCCGAATGTCCATCAATTAAGACAGAAGAGGGAGGCCGAATCAACCTAGTTTGAGGGTCAAAAGGTTTGATCAAGGACACATGAAATACCGGATGAATCCGATATTTCTGAGGAAGGAGTAATTTTACACAAACCGGGTTGATGATTTTATCAATGGAAAATGGACCTATAAACCTGGGATTTATTTTCTTGGTTCCTTTTATGGTCAAATTTCTTGTACTGAGCCAAACTTTGTCTCCAGGAATGTACTGGGGTTGTTCACTTCTGTGTTTATCTGCTGCCCTTTTTTGGGATTCCTTTAGCCAAGTTATACCGAGCTTCCTTATGAACAGAAGACAACCCAAAAATATAATCATGAATTGCTGGAACGGAATTATGAATCTTAATGTCTCCTGGAAAGCTTTTAGGATGGAAGCCATAATTACAGAAAAAAGGAGACATATTAGTGGAAGTATGTTCAGCATTATTGTATGCAAATTCCAGAGTGCTTAAGAGATCAGACCAATCTCCTGAAACGGTGGTTAACATGCAACGCAAGTACTGTTCAATGGTTTGGTTTGTGCGTTCAGTTAAACCATCAGTTTGGGGGTGATAACTAGACGACAAACAAATTTCCATTTGGAGAAGAGAACTCAAATTCTTCCAAACATGAGATATAAATTGAGACCCCCTGTCAGAAATTACTACTGATGGAATTCCGTGTAAACGAATGACATGTGTAATCAATATTTTAGCTAGTTCCATAGTTGTAGGAAGTCTTTTCAGTGGAATGAAATGTGCCATACGTGAAAACTGATCCACTACAGTTAGAATGGTAGTGTCTCCTCCTTGTGTTAAAGGAAGTTCCACAATGAAGTCTAAAGAGATAGAATGCCATGGTTGAAGAGGTATAGGAAGAGGTGTTAATAAACCACTAGGGGACTGATGAGAGGGCTTGTGTTGGATACAAACACTACATGTGGTTACATAAAATTGTACATCCATGAACATTGTTGGCCACCAAAATTGTCTTTTGATCAGTTCGTATGTTTTGGCAATTCCCGGATGAGCCGAGAGAGGTAAATCATGAAAAGTATGGATAATTGACTCCTGAAGGGTCTTAGTAGGAACCATTACTAGATCATGCACATAGAGAAACTTGTCTTTTTCTTGAAGATATGGGTACTCTTTTCTCCATTCTTCAAGACTCTTGGTCTTTAACTCCTTCTGTATTTCATCAGAAATACTCTTGACTGATAAGCAAGCTTGAAAACAAGTAGTGGGTAGTACAGGATGAACAACAGTTTCTTGATTCAAACTATTTTCTCCTAAACGAGACAAAGCGTCAGCTTTTAGATTTTCTTTCCCAGGTCGATATGTTATCACAAAATTGTAATCATTGAAGAACAGAGACGATCTTAACTGTCTAGCTGATAAAGCTTTTACTTTTTGTAGGGCTTGCAGGTTCCTATGGTCAGTATAGATAGTGATGGGGTGACGAGCCCCTAACAAGTAGTGTCGCCACTCCTCGAAAACTGCTTTTATAGCTAATAATTTCTTATCAGCTATTGTGTAATTTACTTCTGCAGGGGACAATTTCCTGGAATAATAGGCAGTGGGATGCATTTGACCAGTTTCAAAGTTTCGTTGAGACAGGATACCTCCTAAAGCAAACTGAGAAGCATCTGCCTCGACAATGAATGGGAGTTTAGAATCTGGGTGACTCAAAATGGGAGCTGACCTAAACTTTACCTTTAAGTCGTGGAAAGTCTTATCAGCTGATTCCGTCCAGTCAAATTTTACTCCTTTTCGCAACAGCTTGGTAATGGGAGTTATTGTTTGTGAAAAGTTCTGAATGAATCGACGATAGAAATTTGCGAACCCTAGAAAACTTTGTATCTGTTTCACAGATGAGGGTTGGGGCCAAGAAGTAACAGCTTCAACTTTCTTAGGGTCCATTTCAATACCAGAGGGACTAATAATGTATCCCAAAAAATCTACTTTGGACACATGAAAAATACTTTTTTCTAATTTCACATATAATGAGTTGGAAAGCAGTTTTTGAAGAATGGCGCGAACTTGTTGTACATGTTCGTCTTCAGAATGAGAGTAAATTAAAATATCGTCAATATAGACCACACAACAAATGTCAATAAACTCATGCAAAACCTCATTTATAAACAATTGAAAAGCTGCAGGAGCGTTACAGAGTCCGAAAGGCATGACTTGATATTCATAAAGGCCAAATTTGGTACGAAATGCTGTTTTCCACTCATCACCTTTCCGGACTCTAACAAGATGGTAAGGTCCGCGCTTATCCAATTTAGTATAAATGGTTGCATTTTTTACCTGATCTAAAAGAGTTGGAATGAGAGGCAAAGGGTATCTGTTCTTTATTGTGACATTGTTTAAGGCTCTATAATCTATGCACGCTCTTAATTCCCCTCCACGTTTCGGAATTAAAAAAAGTGAAGATGATACAGGAGACTTAGAGTGCCTGATGAAACCGTTAGCAAGATATTCGTCCAGGTATTCTTGTAAGTGTTTGTTTTCCTTTTCTGTAAGAGCATAGATTCTGCTGCACGGCAAGGTAGCCCCTGGTACAAGATCAATCCTGCAATCAAAATCCCTATGGGGGGAAGAGTATTAGCCCTTTTTTTTATCAAATACATCTTGTAAGTCTGAGTATACTGTAGGCACTCCTTCTAGGAGTAGGATACTCGAAGATTCTATGGGTAATTCAAAACCTTGAATTGTGTCTCCAGTCCTGTTTAACTGAAAACATTGACTCAAACATTGGTGAGATCTAAAGGTCACTGTTCTTGCCTGCCAATCAATACTTGGGTTGTGTAATACAAGCCAGGGAAGTCCCAAGATCAGTTTAAATTGTGGAGCGTCGATAACATCAAAAACTATTCTTTCCCTGTGAATAGGGGAACTGTCCATAATTAAGACCTCGGTTTGTTTTTTAATAGGCCCTGAAGTCAATTCTTTGCCGTCAACTGCTCTGACTGTTTCTGGGTGAGTTTTTAGAACGGAGCTAAATCCTAGGTGTCTTAAAAACTGAGTAGCAATGAAATTCCCAGTAGCTCCAGAATCAATGATTACTTCTACTTTCCTAGAACTCCCTGAATAGGCTAGACTTTTCAATTCGACAATTACACAAAAGTGTCGACACCCCTTGGGTGGGACCGTTGAGGCCGAACTGGAACACACACTCGATAAACTGACCTCTTCTTTTACCGAGTGCTCTAGTTTTCCGTTTCCTCAGATGTTACAGCTAAACTTACGGACTTAGGTTTCCCCCTATTTGGTTTAGAAGGACATTCTTTCACGAAATGTCCCGACTTCCCACAATAAAGACATTGATTTAACTTTCGTCTCTTTTCCTTTTCTTCCTTAGTTAAAGGCCCTCGAATAGAGCCAATTTGCATGGGTTCTACCGAGTCTGATTTCTGGATTGTTTCTCGAGGAGTAAAGACTCTATCCCTTTGAAACATTACTTTATGATCCAATTTACCTCTTTCTCCTTTCCTTTCTGACAGTCTATGATTTAATTTTACTACTAGATCTATGAATTCACTAATTTCTTCGGGAGGTTCTAAGACTTGAGTTACCATGTCCTTGAGCTCGTCCTTCAGACCTCTATAGAACAAAGACACCCTTTTTTGATTTGGCCAATCGGCTTCTAGAACCAAACGGTTAAATACTGATATATAATGTAGTAAATCAGACGAACCCTGTTTTAAATTTAGGAGCTCACGGTCAGCGGATTGAACAAAGACATGTTTTGCAAAAATCTTTTTTAATGATCGTTCAAAGGCTCTAAAATTATACAAAACCTGATTGCTTCTTTCTACCAGAGGGACAGACCACAAAGCAGCATCTCCACCTAAGTACGACAACATAAAAGCCACCTTGGAGGAATCATCTGGGAAAGCTGTGACTTTGGCCAAAAAGTGTAAATGGCACTGATTAAGAAAGATGGTGAATTTATTAGGGTCTCCGTAAAACCTCTCAGGTTGAGCTAAAGGCGTAGGAACTGGTGTGATTACTTGGATCTGAGTTTGAGCTTCAGAAGAAGAAGCTCCCCACCCGAAAAGGTGGCAGGTTTTAAAATTGGCTTTTGTTGGTGAACAGTGTTGTGGAGAGAAACCATGTCTCTACGTAAAGCTACATTTTCCTGTTTTAACTCTGATAGCATGGCAGCTATATCTTGAAGAGAGACTTGGTCCATTGCGTCCAGGCGAAAGAGTTTACTTGGGCTTTGCCTTCTGTCAAGGTCTTAAAACGTCGTCCCTTACCTTGTCTTGATATGAGACGCGTAGTGAATTTGCAGGGACGCAAGGGACCAACCTCCCTAAAGACTAACCCCTTCCTGGAGGAAGTTTAAAACACTACAAGATATGAGCTAGACAAAGGGGAGGAGGGCCGGTACTGGACGTAGTTGTTCTTGCTGTCGACCTGTGAAACAACATGAATCACTAAATTACTTCTCCTTGTTCTGATCTTTTTACAGACACTACTTCTGTGACTTCTACTTCCTCTTACTAGAAGTTCAACCTCTCGCCTACCTGCAAACAGCTGTTGTCAGTCTTCCGTCCAGTATGTCTTTCTTGTTTTGTTGGTCAGTCTTGTCGGGTGGGGTTCTGTTGTCCCGTCTTGTTGTATTGTCTTGTTGTGGATTCAAGCCTTTGAAAATATTTCTGTAATAAACAAATAAAAGGATTAAGACTTTTGTTTTCTAACTCTTGTCTTGAAAACCCCACTTTTAACCGTAATAAACTAGGGCCTATCTGCTTTTCTTGACTTACTTAAATTGTGTTCTGTGTCTTTATATTCTTTGGTTTCCAGATCTAAAAAATAAGGTTTTATGGCAAGAAGAAACAAGCGCAAAACACGAGGAATCAAAGATACCACTTTTGGAAATAACACCTTTCCAAATTACAGAGATCACCTTCTGACCCTTATTCAAATAAACTAACTCTAAATTACTAAATACCTAAATCGAGTTTCAATGTTTGTTTCCTGAAGTCCTGTAGATTATCTCCTGAAAGAAGTGTTCCAAAAATTGTTCCGGTAACCTTTCTTGCGAAGGGCGCCTTAACTTAGATAATAATAAAACGTATCTTTTGTCCTTGCAGATTCCGACGTTGAAAGAAGATGCCAGGCTTTAACTCCGAAGAAGACTGCAGGCCTTGAGATTGTAAATCAGGTAAGCTGCCGTCTTCTTTGCAATGGGAGCTCACACGTCCTTTCACTGGAGCTGGCGGAAGGCAAAGCGCCTTCCAGAAGGCTGGGTGCGGTTTAAATACCCGACCGCACCCAGCCGCACCCTACGTATGCGTGCGCTCGGCCAGATTCAGGCAGGGCGCACGTGAGAGATCAAATCCAAATGATTAAGTCCTGAAACAAGCCTGCAAGATATTTCTCGAGAGGTACATTGAGTTATTAGGAAAAAAGGCACAATGAAATCTACTGAATTAAATCATGAGACACTCTCATAAAAACAGCAATCAGAGGCTTCATGTTTCCAAAAGCAACCATTATAAATCACATAAGTACAAAACACATATTCTCACTTTACATACTTAAGGAGTGCAGGTGCACGGGAAAGGGGCGATAAAAAACATCCTAGGTATTTTGTAATAGATTCTGTGCCTGCAAGCAGAAAAAATGGTGATCGGGAATCTAAATTGAGAAAACTTGAAACTAAATATATATTAGAGTTAGATTCAAAACATCCCAAGGCCTGAATACCACGGAGGATTTGCATTCTTGCTTAAATTAAGGAGGTGAAAACTTATGTTACACCAATGATTTTAATCTAATATGAATATGACTTGACAAATGATTTTAATGGGTATATATTTATTGATATATTTATTCATCTTTTTATATCTGATTATTTATGTATTTATTTATTCTATATCTGCTGAGTCATAACTATTATATGCAGCAACTGTTATATGTAGCATACATATTGGTGTTTCAGCAAAATCCGTGTGACATCCAACACAGGCCCTTTGGTCAACTGAACATACGAATAACTTTCGGCATCCAGATTGAAGAATAATTACTGATTGGTACAAAGTAACATACAGGTATTTATACCGTAATTATGACCAATCATATAAATGTGTATCGGATCTAGGGCTCTAGATCCCCCCCATGAGCGTAATTTATGTGTTATATTATGCGCACTTCTCATTAAAGGGCAAGTTTTTTTAGGATATTTTATGGGTATTGAAACCGTAATTCAAATAAATCTATTTAAAACTTGTCACAGATATAGAACAGTAGATTGCGAACTTTGCACTAATTTAATATTTTGCACATACACTTTGCACTTTATTTGATTTGCACTAGCACTTTTCCTTAGACATGTAAGCGACACACGCCAAAACCATATATTATGCATCAATTGATTGAACGCACCTGAATATCAACTTTGAAATACCTCTTGAATTAAGAAATTAGCATGGGTTGAATGTCATGGCGTAGAAAAACAGTATGCCAAAAATGTCTCACGATAAAACTAAAGCATGAATATGGTATCGGAAAGACAGTGGCCCAAAATGTGGAAGCGATTTGGTACATATTTTGCCAATATGTATATGATTGAAGAGATTTGTGACACCGGGTGCTCCACATGAAGACTCAAAATGCTTGGTCTAAAGAAAACTTACGAACTTCATGAACTTTTATTCAAAGAGGTTTTATTCAAGAGGTTTTGTATTTTGTATTTATGTATTTATACAGTCATACAAACAATTTCTGTTATATTAACAAAAGAATGAGGTTATATTGATATTTATTTATTTATCTTTTTAATTGCATAAGGAGGTATAAATATGTCTTCTATGTCTATGATACTGTTTGCACATGTGAAACTAATGGTTTAGCACCTTTCACTTTAAATAACGGCAACCACGCGTATTCCATGTCATGTGATCAAGGCCTGTGGCTGGCTGAAGCGCGTAATGGCTAGATTCTGCACCCTGACGAAATAAAGAAACAAATGGCACATTACCGTGGTCCGTTCCATTTTTTCCTTCCCAAGGACAAGTGACGGTGGTTTGGAATATGTATATATATATATATATATATATATATATATATATATATATATATATATATATATATATATCAATGCTCCAACAGCCTCTCTCCCAGCCGAGAGAGAAGTAGAAAAGCAGCACTCGCGGGGTGAGTTTCAGAGTTTCTTTATTTTAATCCTGGTGCAGACGCGTTTCGGGCCAAGCCCTTTGTCAATGTAATTACAAAAACGCTATCAGGAAGACATTTTATGCAGCGCGGTGTTTCTGATGGAAACTGTAGATGGACTACCCGGCTCAAAACTACGGGCGCCATATTGGAATGTGCAAAAGTAACGTTGTTACATTGATCATAGGGCGAAATTACATTTTTCAACAACATAATTCATTTGGTTTTAAGACTTTAGTTACATTATAAATCATTTGTTGATGGTACCATACTCATTTTAGGAATTGTGGTGTGTTCTATGGTGATTTTACCATGTGAAAAAGCCTTCTGCTGGAATATCATGAATCATGTTTGAGAGAAAACTACTTTCTCATGCTTTTCCCACAGAGGTTTGGAAGGTGATCTATGATCTATAAGCTAAACTGAGAGCATATTTTCTGTAAATTCACATTATCTTTCTCAGTCATGTGAGAATGAAGTTTGACATTCTCAGTAAAACATGTACATCCAACAAGGGCAAAGACTGTCAGTTGATTTGTTTCTTTTGTGTTCTACTGCAGCTTCCCAGTGTGTTCTAAAGAACAACTCGAACGCTTACAGTCCTACTTATGACAAACGTATTGCACACTTGAAGCCATCTTGATTGGAATAAAGTGGTAACTCTTAAAACATTTAATTTGCAAAGGAACAACATGAGGGGGTTTATTTTGCCATAGAAATTATGATTAGTGCTGCAGAAAGAAAAATTAGGGCACATTTTGACTTCTCAAATCCTCTTCTATTTCATTAAAACAATTCGGACATGCAGACTGAAACATTCACTTTGAATACCAGCAGCAGACTTCCCAGGTGAGCAGTAGCTTTACTACCGTGATCTAATCAGCAACTAGAGTGTTAACATTCAGAATTTATGGCAAATGTGTGCCACATCTGTATGCCTTCTTGATGGAACCAAAGTAAAAAATTTAAAGTATTTCCTTCTGAGGAGACTGCAGTAAATGAGGAAATTAGGAAACTTCATAACAAATAAGTCTCCCAAGATGACCACCAGAGACAACAGAGCGAAAATGTAGCACAAATATCATCCAGATGTAGCCCACGTATAGCTCAATGACAGAATGTCCCAGAGTGTTCTTAAGAACAACTAGAGCCATTTCTGTCTTGTCTTACTTATGACAAAAGTACGGCATACCTGAACACATCTTGATTGGAATAAACTGGTAACACTTAAACCATTTAATTAAAAAAGGAACACAATCAGGGGGTTCATTTTGCCATAGAAATTATGATTAGTGCTGAATAAAGAAAAATGAGGGCACATTTTGATTGACTTCTCAAATCCTATTCTATTTCATTCAAAAATTCTGACATGCAGACTGAAACATGCACTTTTAATACCAGCAGCAGACTTCCGTGGTGAGCAGTAGCTTTACAAAAGTGATCTAATGAGCAACTAGATTGCTAACATTCAGAATTTGTGGCAAATGTGTGACATATCTGAATACCTTCTTGATGGAATCAAAGTAAAAAACTGAAAGCATTTCCTACTGAGGAGACTGCAGTAAATGAGGAAATTAGGAAACTTCATAACAAATAAATCTCCCAAATGGCCACCAGTGACAAAAGAGCCCAAACATAGCACAGATATCACCCAGATGTAGCCCACATGTAGCCCATGACAGAAGTGTGCAAAACACGTTTTATTTTTTGAGTTTTTGTAGTTTTATATAGTGCAGACACGTCAGGTATTGGAGTGCTGTACATGAGCATCAGTTAAATCACACAATAACAAATTCATTTTGGTTGTAGACATGGGGAGATTAAGTGATTTTACCAGAATCACAGAATGTTGAGCTGAAGCAGAAACTCCAACCTGGTTCCCCTGTTGCAAAGTCTGCAGCTCCGGAAGTAACACCACATCCTCTCCTCTAAGTGCAACATTTAATGAAGTGGCCAACTGGATAAAAAATCATAAAGATAACAAATAATGTAAAAGTGCTTTGTCACTATTTGAAAGCTCAGAAAATATGTCCTCATTTTAGTTTTTTAGAGCACTATCCATAATTGTGATGCAAAGAAGACCCTCTCATATATGTAATTTCTAAAGGAAATGCTCTAGGTATTACAGTTTTTATTACATCAAGATGATGTCAGGCGAGCAACAGTGAGACTATAATGGCATACACACAGACCATGGTGGGAGGGGGTTGGGCCAGCTAGCTGACCACACAGGGAAGGTGGGAGGGGCTTTGGCAGCACAAAAGTCCATGCATGGCAAGCGGGAGGGTTAGTGGCAGCACAATAGCTATGATGGGCAAGAAGGAGGGTGCAGGGGCATGCACAAAGGACCATGGAGGATAGAAGGGAGGGTCAGGACCTGGGCACAGACAAGAGAGTTCAGGGGAAGGGGCCTCACAACAGACCACGCAGGGCAGGCAGGAGGAGTAGCTGCAGAAGGGTGTGGCAGTAAAATGGACCATGGATGACAGGTGGAAGGGGATTGGGGCATGGAATGTGGACAGGTTGGGTGGAGGTGGCAGGGACAGGTTACAGTCATCTGACATTGCTAGGCAAGTGGGAGGGGAGTGGCAGCTCAACAGAACACTTAGAATGGATAGGAGTGGCAGGTCCATGGAACATGGTAGGCAAAAAGGGTGGAGCAGGGGCACGCACACAGACATCGGAGGGCAGGGGGGAGGAGAATAGGGGCAGTAAGCTCAAGCACAGAGACTAAGCAGGATGGGGCATAGAATTGGGAATAGAGGCCAGGGGGAGTGGACTTAAATGGAGGGCAGTGGCAGCACATCAGACCATGCATGGCAGGAGGGAGGAGGCTAGTCCATGGATTCAGACAACAGAGGATAGGGAGGAGGTGGATAAGGCAGCAAGCTAACTGTTCAGAGACGGCAGGAAGGCCAGTGGCAGAACAACGGCCACACAGGGCTGTAATAAGGGAGCAGGGACATGGACTTGGACAATGGATGGCTAGGAGGAGGGAAGGCAGGAGCAACAAGCGTGGGTGGGGGCACCACAATGCCAGGCCCTGCTTCCAACCCCCCACCATCCATTGTGATATGCATCTTACTTAACATAAAAAAAACTCAAAATTTGCTGAAAAAAAACAAAGATTACAGGGACGGTATAGTTACACTTACATTTCGATCATACACAAACAGTGAAATTCAGCATTTATAGTTACCTGAGCTAACTATAACTTACGTCCCCGCAATGTAATGCTAATGACTTCAGACATTACATCATTCATGACATGGTCAGTTACATCACTCATGACATCACTCATAACATCTCAAATGAGCTGTGAATGGAACGGAACTATAATCACTAGAACTTTATTTAGGGATAGTGTGTGTATATTAACACCCCTTTTTTTACTTTTCTTTCATGTAAGAACCATTATGATACGCAACATGCCCAGATTAATATGGCCGATAGCCTTTCACTTTAAAGTAATGTGTAGTCCATTGTTTATGTTGATGTATGCAATCCTAAGTATGTTTATTATGAATGAGTCACTTTGACGAACATATAAGTATGGCGGTCACGGGGCAAGATATGCTGAAATTACATTGTGTGCATATTAACGCTTTTTTCTTTTCTTTATTGTATCAATTCCTGAATTTTCACATCGTGACCAGACCAATATGGCCGCCAGCTTTTTGGATTAAAGTAATATGTAGTCCTTTATTAATGTTGGCAACTGGAGGCATTTGTACATTTAAAAAAGGATGCTACAATGACGTCTTGTATCGTTATCAAGGTTCAAACGAGCCGACACATGTGGATCATGTCCTTTGCAGATTATATACTTCCAAACTACAACCTGAGTGCTGATTCCTTCCTTGTAAGAGTGAGATGAGATTAAACACATATATAGCATTTCTAAAAACTTCAGAAATTCACTGAAAAAATCACAGGTTTCATGAACATCATAGTTAGTTGGACATTTCACTCATACAAAACAAGAGAAATTCGGCCATTATAGTTAGTTGTGCTAACTATAACTCGCACCCCCGCAATGCACTGCTGATGACGTCACATATTATGTCACTCATGACATGGACAGTGACAGAACTGATGACATCACTGATGACATCTCAAATTACATCACTGATGACATCATCCATGTGATCATCTGATGCACCTCCTCATACCCTAAAATACAGACGACCATTCTCGAAACCATAGACCCACCAAAACTAGTACAGCTACAATATTCTGTGCACTATGCATGCAGACCTCTAATCAGCTTTATAGCATTGATACAGTCTTTTAAATAATCACTTAGTACCTATGCAGTCTAGGAATCCTTCTGTCTATCCCATACACTTGTCCATTCACCCATCCAGCACTATGTACGTATCTTATCACTCTGTCAATACCTAAGCACTTATGATTTAGCATGCACTCTCTTTGTAGCACTGAAATTACTCCAGTTATTAGTCATTTACTAAAGGAATGGCCTAGCAACTAACAAAAGTGCAGGTACAACATTTTGTACACTATGCATGCAGACCTCTAACCAGCTACATACTATTGATACGCTCTTCTAAATACCCAGTTAGTACTTATGCAGTCTAGGAATCCTTCTGTCTGTCCCATGCACTTCTCCATTCACCCATCCAGCACTTTCTATGTATCCTATCACTCCACCAATACCTAGCACTTATAAATTCAGCACGCACTTTCTTTGCATCACTGAAATTACGGCGGTAGGTATGAGAGGTAACCCTAACAAGAGTCAAGGGAATTGGGGCTAGCTAACCAGTAAAACAGGATGTTCCCTTGGGTGTGGATAGATGAAGTGAGCCAAAGGGTCAAGAGAAAATAATTACACATTTCAAATTAAGTCAAGAATTCTTACAATTTATTGAGAATACAAAAAGTTTTTTTTTTAAACGAAGAGTGGACCAGAAGGATCCCACTCCACACAACTAAAACCATAAAAAAGTTTTTACATTCAATATTGGCCAGCAAGATTGAAACACAAAAGACAGAAAGGACTGTAAGACATAGAATAATGCAATACTGATTGTATATTCGGACCCGTTTGTAAACACCTAAGCTATGTACACCATAATTTTGTCTATCAGCAAAAGATGTCAAGATCATGAATTATACTTGGTGTAGCGTCGACGCGTTTCCGTGGTATTTCAAAGTTATATCCACCTTTATCAAGACAATGTTTTGATTTCTGTCAGGGTTCAGGGGTCGATATAATTGCCCTAGAAAAATAAACATACAATAAATTCCGATGCATATCAAGTAATTTATGATCGTTATTTTTTACGGTGTTATCTCTTTAGCCTGTAAATCATACAACATGGCAATACATTTATATAAACCCACTCTAAAATATCTTGGTGGTATTGTAACTGATGTTTTTTTCAATACATCATACACGTAGGTATACCGTCACCGTTGAACAGATTATGGTTCTTCTTACAAATGTATACCAAGGGAATTAACAGTTATAATACATGTCTTTATGCAGGATCAATTATTTACCCTCCTTTCACAGAGATAGAAAATTCAGTTCGTTAACCATTTATTAGTTTCTTTATATCACTATCTTTGAGGAAAACCTGTTCTTATTTGAGTGGAAATTAACAAATACTGTGCATCATCCAAAAGGATGAAAAGCTGAAAGGCTTTTGAAATATACAAAGTTGATACCATGTCTAACCATCTGTAAATTATTTCCTGCCTCTTTCTTCGAAGATAAACTATTATCTTAAGGGTATAGGTTACCAGATTTTATGAGGGAGAAAGACAATGCTTTTAAGAAATGCGACTGGTTTTTTATAGTGGATATCCATATGAGACCGTATACCAGATTTAAAAAACCGGACAATTTAGTCTATTTTAAAGTGTTTATATAAAGTGAAAGATAAGTTTACCTGGGAGTCCGTGTTAGGAATATATTTTCAGATTCCATGTTATTCGGTATTTGTGTAGCAATTGTTAAAACCGCAAAACAAGTTGAAGCTGCCTATAGAGTGCTCCTGTGGATCGAAAAAGGATATAGGATAATCATAAGGGGGGGGAGAACTGTGCTCTAACGCTTTTTTAATTAAGAAGATGTAATATCCCAGGCGGTTAGCTAGGCATGATTCGTGACAACTGGACCTACCTGCTAATATAAGCTTTTGCGCATGAAGTATGGGCTATCCAGAATTGTTATGCTCCATGTTGTTTTGCTTCTTTTCTTTCTAATTTTAAAACCCAGAGGCGCCGAAGTCTTGTCCTAGCAGTGTCAGTGTTAGTTTTGCTAAACAGTAGATGAAAGAAAAAGGGGAGATGCAGACATGGCAGATAAGGGCATTGCTTTTAACCTCATGGTGTTACATACTGCCCAAGTGTTGACTTGGCTTACCTATTTATCTGCAAAGGACTGCTCGCTTCTCTGTTTATATATAGCCTTAAGGTAGCAGAACCAGAGGCATACACTTCATGTCCTCCTGTTTAGTGATTCTTTTCCTAGTAAAAAAGTAAGAGGAGAGCTCAGCGGTTGGATCTAACTTTGTCTTATTTGATAAAGTATCCCTCTGAATTCCTATTTGTCTAGTAGCGCTTACCTGGTGTATCACGTAGGACTGCCTGCTTCTCTGGTTCCACGAGAAATGCCAGAGAGAAAGAAGCGGCGTGTTTAAATACTAAGCTCGCATGTGGTTGGTCAAAAATTAAACCAATCAGGTCCATTCTATTGGGAGCCACGAAATTTGCATATCCGGGCTTACCTTGCTTTGTCCTGATTGGCTAGTTCTGTGTTGGTGTAATCCAATGGGTTAGCGGCATCGCTCTATCTGTATCTAGAACTCAAGGGAAGTAAACGTGGCTTTGTATTATCGGCAATGGTGCTGAATAGCAATGTATAATTCACAAAAGAGGAATGTTTGGGTCAACGTCGCCACGTTATTATTTGTAGACATTTTTTCAAATCCTTCAAACAGGAGAACCACACTTGTGACGATCTACGTTGGTTCATTTTGGAGAAGGTAAGAACCACCAGACGTGGAGGTGACACCGAGAAATTGAGAAAAACCAGAGAACAATGGTACTTTTGTTTTCTCAATACCATTCTCAAAGGTCTAAACACTAGGGAGGACTGGACGAAATGCATTTAGCCCTACAGGCCACAGTCCATTATTGCAATATAGACCTCAGCAACCCAGATGATAACAACAAACCCCTTATGAGTCATACAATAACAACAGACACTTCTTCCTTAACACATATAACCAATATATCATCCCAACACTGGCAGTTTAAGGTTCAGCTGATCCTCCAGATTGGCACGAGAACTTCGACGCATTCTTTAATTTAAAAAAACTAGACACCAGTCGCAGAAGAGTTAAATATCACCAAAAAGACATCACCATCGGGCAGTCCCCTTACGATAGATTTAGTTAATAGTCATTTCTCTTGCCCATATTGGCATACTGGGACTATGTTAATCCCTCGCTTAACATCCTCTTGAATTTTAATTACACTTGAGGATTTGAAAAAATGTCTACAAATAATAACGTGGCGACGTTGACCCAAACATTCCTCTTTTGTGAATTATACATTGCTATTCAGCACCATTGCCGATAATACAAAGCCACGTTTACTTCCCTTGAGTTCTAGATACAGATAGAGCGATGCCGCTAACCCATTGGATTACACCAACACAGAACTAGCCAATCAGGACAAAGCAAGGTAAGCCCGGATATGCAAATTTCGGGCTCCCAGTAGAATGGACCTGATTGGTTTAATTTTTGACCAACCACATGCGAGCTTAGTATTTAAACACGCCGCTTCTTTCTCTCTGGCATTTCTCGTGGAACCAGAGAAGCAGGCAGTCCTACGTGATACACCAGGTAAGCGCTACTAGACAAATAGGAATCCAGAGGGATACTTTATCAAATAAGACAAAGTTAGATCCAACCGCTGAGCTCTCCTCTTCCTTCTTTACTAGGAAAAGAATCACTAAACAGGAGGACATGAAGTGTATGCCTCTGGTTCTGCTACCTTAAGGCTATATATAAACAGAGAAGCGAGCAGTCCTTTGCAGATAAATAGGTAAGCCAAGTCAACACTTGGGCAGTATGTAACACCATGAGGTTAAAAGCAATGCCCTTATCTGCCATGTCTGCATCTCCCCTTTTTCTTTCATCTACTGTTTAGCGAAACTAATGCTGACACTGCTAGGACAAGACTTCGGCGCCTCTGGGTTTTAAAATTAGAAAGCAAAGAAGCAAAACAACATGGAGCATAACAATTCTGGATAGCCCATACTTCATGCGCAAAAGCTTATATTAGCAGGTAGGTCCAGTTGTCACGAATCATGCCTAGCTAACCGCCTGGGATATTACATCTTCTTAATTAAAAAAGCGTTAGAGCATAGTTCTCCCCCCCCTTATGATTATCCTATATCCTTTTTCGATCCACAGGAGCACTCTATAGGCAGCTTCAACTTGTTTTGCGGTTTTAACAATTTCTACACAGATACCGAATAACATAGAATCTGAAAATATCTTCCTAACACGGACTCCCAGGTAAACTTATCTTTCACTTTATATAAACACTTTAAAATAGACTAAATTGTCCGGCTTTCTTAATCTGGTATACGGTCTCATATGGATATCCACTATAAAAAACCAGTCGCATTTCTTAAAAGCATTGTCTTTCTCCCTCATAAAATCTGGTAACCTATACCCTCAAGATAATAGTTTATCTTCGAAGAAAGAGGCAGGAAATAATTTACAGATGGTTAGACATGGTATCAACTTTGTATATTTCAAAAGCCTTTCAGCTTTTCATCCTTTTGGATGATGCACAGTATTTGTTAATTTCCACTCAAATAAGAACAGGTTTTCCTCAAAGAGAGTGATATAAAGAAACTAATAAATGGTTAACGAACTGAATTTTCTATCTCTGTGAAAGGAGGGTAAATAATTGATCCTGCATAAAGACATGTATTATAACTGTTAATTCCCTTGGTATAAATTTGTAAGAAGAACCATAATCTGTTCAACCATGACGGTATACCTACGTGTATGATGTATTGAAAAAAACATCAGTTACATTACCACCAAGATATTTTAGAGTGGGTTTATATAAATGTATTGCCATGTTGTATGATTTACAGGCTAAAGAGATAACACCGTTAAAAATAACGATCATAAATTACTTGATATGCATCGGAATTTATTGTATGTTTATTTTTCTAGGGCAATTATATCGACCCCTGAACTCTGACAGAAATCAAAACATTGTCTTGATAAAGGTGGATAGAACTTTGAAATACCACCGAAACGCGTCGACGCTACACCAAGTATAATTCATGATCTCGACATCTTTTGCTGATAGACAAAATTATGGTGTACATAGCTTAGGTGTTTACAAACGGGTCCGAATATACAATCAGTATTGCATTATTCTATGTCTTACAGTCCTTTCTGTCTTTTGTGTTTCAATCTTGCTGGCCAATATTGAATGTAAAAACTTGTTTATGGTTTTAGTTGTGTGGAGTGGGATCCTTCTGGTCCACTCTTCGTTTTTAAAAAAAACTTTTTGTATTCTCAATAAATTGTAAGAATTCTTGACTTAATTTGAAATTTGTCATTATTTTCTCTTGACCCTTTGGCTCACTACATCTATCCACACCCAAGGGAACATCCTGTTTCACTGAAATTACTCCAGTTATTAGTCGTATACTTAAGGAAAGGCGTAGTCACTAACACAAGTGCAGGTACAATATTTTGTACACTATGCATGCACACCTCTAACCAGCTACAAACTATTGATTGCTCTTCTAAATACCCAGTTAGTACCTATGCAGTGTCGGAATCCTCCTGTCTGTCCCATGCATTTCTCCAATCACCCATCCAGCCTATCTACTTATCCTATTACTCCACCAATACATAGGCACTTATAAATTCACTATACACTCTGTTTGTAATACTGTAATTATTCTAGTTACTAGTCATGAACTTATGGAATGGCCTAGCTGCTAACACAACTATAGCTGTAATATTGTGTGCACTATCCAAGCAGACCTCTAGCCAGCTACGTACCATTGATGCACTCTTCTAAATACACAGTTAGTATTCATGCAGTGTAGGAATCGTCCAGTCTGTCCCATGCACTTCTTTAATCACTTATCTAAATTAAGTGTTCACTCTGTTTGCAGCACTGTCATCATTCCAGTTGCTAGTGGTATTCTTATAAGATGACCTAGGCACCAACACAAGTACACATAAACTATTCTGTGCATAATTCCTACAGATCTCTAAACAGGTACATACTATTGGTCCACTCCATTAAATACTGAAGTTGTACCCATGCAGCTAAGGATACCCCTGGAAGTTTCATGCAATTCTTCAATCACCCATCTAGCACTATGTTCTTATTGTATCAGTCTGCCAATACCTAAGCGCTAATGGGGCAGATTTACAAACACCATTTCCCGTCAGTGCATCACTTTTTGTAACGTAGTGATGGCACCAGGCACTCCTTTGTATTTACAAGGAGAGGAAAAGCCAACCTGCGTGGCTTTTCCTCTCCTTGTGAGTACGACCCCTTCATACAAAGAACTTTGTGTTGAAGGGGCGTTTCATAGGTGTTGCTGTGGGTGTTCCCACACAACACCCATAGAACAAGACACATCTCCAGATTTATGAGAAATCGTGAATCTGGAGATGTGTGTGAATGCTGCGCCATCCTAGAGTTGGTGTAGCAAGGCCCAACAAGGATCATATTTTAGCATGCATTGAAAGAGGAAAATACCTTCACTGTTTGTTTTTGTGCAGGAAGGTGTCCCTTTCCGCACAAAAACAATCTCCGCACGACACAGACATCCTTGACATCAGTGATATCATCAGTGATGTCACTGACCATGTCATGAATGATGTAATATGTGACATCATCAGCAGAGCATTGCGGGCGCGCAAGTTATAGTTAGCAGAACTAACTATAACAGAGGAATTTCTGTGGTTTTGTATGAGTGAAATGTCCAGCTAACTATAACACCCCTGAAACCTATATTTTTTTTTCTGTGAATATACATATATATGTCGTCATATCTATGATGGTCGCCAGTAGGTAGTTATAGTTAGGACCTAGTTACCATAGGAAAATTGCCCCATTCTATTCCCAATAACTTTGGCGCCGGATGACGAATCTTCACAAATTTTTCAAAACTAGTTGGGGTCTCTTGTCCGCTCCTATCCAGTTTCCGGGTGATTCGGCAAGCGGGGGCCGAGAAAAAAGGGGGGCCCAAATTGTGTTTTCTCCATGTTATTTTCCTTAGGAAACTTAAGACACAGCTACAGCCCAAACTGCTGAACAGAATTACACCAAATTTGGCAAAAAGGTAGCCCTTGTTTCATTTACAAACAACATTATAGGTAATTGGACATTTAATTCATACAAATCCAGAGAAATATATTTCAGCTAACTATAACTGCACTGCTGATGACGTCACATAATACATCATTCGTGACATGGTCAGTGACATCACTGACATCACTGATGACATCACTGATGACATCTCAAATGACATCACTGATGACATCATCCAGTGACTGTGTGTTTCTTTAAAGTTTAAATATGTATTATATATATGCCAAGGTGTATTGTAGAATGAGTGGGTATATAAGTGTATGGATGGAGGATTTAGTAGGTGTGTGACTGACATTTTAAGTGAGGCATTACATGTGTCTTACTGAATGCATGGGTTAGTTACTAAACTGTGAGAATGTCTGTATCAGTCTGTCTTTTGTTGTATAAGCTGCTGCATGGGTTAGTCAGTAGCTACATGAGTGTCTATATGGGTTATCGATTGGTTGCCAGAGTATCTGCATGGGTGCATGAGTGTGGATGTGGGTGGGTGGAAGGTGTTTGATTCTGTGCATAGATGTTTGAGTGGTTGTTTCACTGGGTGTATGGGTTCAAGAGTGCATGTGGAACAGCTGTATGGGTGGGTGAGTGTGTGTATGGGTATGTTGGTGAGTGAATGGATGTCTCAGTGATACAGTTCCAAGTAACTACATATGTAAAAGGAAGTGTATGTGCGAGTTGGAGTTTATAAATGACTATTTCTGAGAGTCAATGATTGTGAGAGTGGCTGTGTGGATGAGATTGTACTTGTATCAGTGATTGTATAAGAGAGTATGCATTTGTTTCTGTTTGAATAAATGATGCGGTATGTGTATAACAGTGTATGTCAGTAAATGGAAGTGTGATTGATTCTTTGCATGACTGGTATGTGAGTAACTCTGGATGAGTGGTGGTGTGTGAGTGTCTGTATAGGTGTATGAGTGCATATCACAGTGTTGTATTGTTGAGTGACTACATGTATGAGTGATTGTATAGGTGAATGAGTAGATGTGTGTGTAGACCTAGGAATCAGTGTGTACGTATGTAGTAACTGGTATTGGAGTGTCGATGGTTTCGAAAATGGTAGTCTCTATTTTACAGTGGGTGTATCAAAGGTTATTATTAGACTGTGAGGAGGTGCATCAGATTTTCACATGCATGATGCCATCAGTGATGTCAGCAGTGATGTCATTTGAGATGTCATCAGTGATGTCATTAGTGATGTCATTGACCATGTCATGAATGATGTAATATGTGACGTCATCAGCAGTGCATTGCGGGGGCTCAAGTTAAAGTTAGCTGAACTAACTATAACGATGGAATTTGTCTGGTTTTGTACGAGTGCAATGTCCAACTAACTATAAGGTCACTGAAACCAATTTTTTTTTCATTGAATTTCAAAGGTTTTTTAAATGCTAATTTCAAACTATAACGCCCCTTAACATCCCTGAAACCTATGGATCTTTTAATGAATTTCAAAGGTTTCTTAAATGCTAATTTCTAATTATAATGTCCTTGAAACTTATATTTTTCTCAGTGAATTCAACTGTGTTGCCAGATCACACGGCCTTCTGCCTATTCAGATGCACGGCTCCCTAGGACAACTAAGATACTTCAGCTCGCAGGTACTTTGAAACTTGACAACCCCACGGTTGTCGTCCTACCCGCCACACCCCTTCAACATGGATTTCGGTGTCCGCTAAACTTTGGGTTCTTTGGCTTTTATGTTTTCCTCAGAAATGAATCTAGCTGACCGTTTCCTGGTGGCTATATAATTATATTGGTGCAATGAGGACGGTGATTTTCCAGCCCTTCCTTGTGAGTTTATCCATTGATTTTTTTGGCCCGGCCCATTGCGTGCCTGAGATTTTGAGTTTGTTTTGAACCTCGCCTTGAATCTAATTTATTGTAGTTTACAGACTCTTGCAACCTCATATATTTGTTTTGACATGAAGTAATGTTGCATCATGACCCGTGTTTAGCACCTCACTCACGGTAATATTCCGCCGCCATACGCGTTCACTTTCTTTTAAAATCCCTTGATCTATCCAGACCATTCCTTACTGCAATCCCCTTTTTCTCGCACTCTAGGAAGTCTGCCCCCTAAAGTACGCCTGTCCTGAGGAAGACCCCCCGTAAGGGCCAACTACTACCTGTACCTTTGTGGGGTCGAAACGGCGACAACCTGTCCAACTGCTAGCTTCTATCCCGAACAGATGGATGAGTACAGAAATTCTAGAAGCACAGCTTTTTCATAATTTATGAACATTCATTGTACTCTGGCTCGCTGCTGAAGCCATGACTTAGTATTGTTTTCGATACAGGTCACATGACCTTCACTCTATCCCTTCCCAAACCTTGCACTTATCTTTCACTGACACGTTACCTCCCTCACCCTTTGGGGCACTAATAATGTTTTTATGATGAATCTTTGCATTTTTGTTTGCTATACATTGTTATGCGGTGCAGTGTAATTAAATAACGTTGTACCTTTTCTAATAGTTTCTTTAGACATGTTTTGATTGTTTTGATTCTTGTACTTACTACTTTGCATTGTTGTTAAATGCGTACTGGGACTCCTTCCCTTTTGTACTGATATACTCCCAGGTCCCAGCGACACTCATTGGGTTTACCCTTCTCTGTAATAAAAAAAAACTGCATCTCGTCAAAGGCCCCACCTCCTCCCGGCACCACTGTGCAAACGTGCCTTTTGGTGTGTTATGGTTCGGGGGATTAAGTCCCCTTCAATGATAAGGGTCCTTAGGGGCCAACTAAACCACCAGGTACCTTCAGTAATCCCCAAACAATGAGATTGCTGAGAGTTGGTCTGAGGCCACTCCCTTTTTAAACTCCACTCTGCAAGTGTGCCTCTTGGTGCACTGCTGGTGAGGCGATGAGGTCCTTTTGTGTCCTGAGGACCTCGGGACTAAAGTGGACTTTATTCCCCGAGCAGCAGTGCACCAGGAAGTGTGTTTGCAGAGTGGTGTAAAAAGGGGGTGTGGCCTCAGACCACACTAAGCAATCCAGCTGTGTGGGGTTTACTAGGAGGGCTAGTTGGCCCCCATGGACCCTGAGGAGGCAAGGGGATTTCACCTTCCAACCATGAGCGTGCCAGAAGGTGCATTTTCAGAGTGGTGGGGAAAGGGGGCGTGGCCTGTGTCCACCTCTCAGCAATCCCACTGTGTGAGGCTTACTGGAGGTAACAGGTAGGCTAGTTGGCCCCTAAGGACCCCCACAAGTGAAGGGGACTTTAGCCCTCAACCAAGAGCGTGCCAGGAGGTACGTTTGCAGAGTGGTGGGCAAAGGGGGCATAGCCTCAGACCGCAGTAAACCATCCAGCTGTGTGGCGCTTACTATGAGGGCTAGTTGGCCCCCAGGGACCCTCAGGAGTCAAGGGGACTTCACCTCCCAACCAAGAGCGTGCCAGAAGGTGCATTTGCAGAGTCGTGGAGAAAGGGGGCGTGGCCTGTGTCCACCTCTCAGTAATCCCACTGTGTGGGGCTAACTGGAGGTAACAGGTAGGCTAGTTGGCCCCTAAGGACCCCCACAAGCAAAGGGGACTTTATCCCTCAACCAAGAGCGTACCAAGAGGTGCGTTTGCAGAGTGGTGGGCAAAGGGGGCGTGGCCTGCTATGAGATCTTATCATGTTGAGTGGAACTTACTGGAGATAATAGATGGGGTAGATGCCCCCCAAAGATGTCCATAGGGGCGGATTACCCCTCTTGTTACCTCCAGTAAGTCCCACACAGTGGGATTGCTAAGAGGTATTCATAGGCCACACACCCCTTTCTCCACCACTGTGCAAACACGCCTCCTGGGACACTACGGGTTGAGGGATGAAGTCCACTTTACTCCTGAGGGACTTCGGGGGCCAAGAAGCCCCCTTGGCACCTCCCGTAAGTCGTATCCAGCAGAATTCCTGAGCACTGGTCGAAGGCCCAGCATTCTTTCTCCACCACTCTGCAAACGCGACTACTAGTAAAGGAAGCATTTGCAATGCAATAGGTTTCTCATTTGAAGAGTTAGAGCTATTGGCATTGTAAATGTAAACGTTTTTTACAAATGTTTTTTGGAGTGGAGTGGATGTACGTTGTGTGTAGTAGAATTATGTGGTATGTTGCGAATTAAAACTTTGTGGATAGAAAGTATGTGGTATTTAGTATATTGGAATTATGTAGAGTGGCATTAAGTGTTATGGAGAGTTATTATGAGGTATGGTAGTGTGTGTTGTTTAGTGGTACACTCAGGTGTAGTCGTCCTCATTTCCATAGAAGCTAAACTATGAACTCAATGATACAAAAAAAGAAGGAATCACTGAGGAGCACGTCTGGATCTAGTCAGAGGTATGAGCAGGGTCAGTGGAATTATGCAACTGTTTGGCTGCACCGACTTTAGCTCAATTATACATTTCCCACATTAGCCACATAATCATTATCTGTTGCCTAATCGGCAGATTTAAACAAAAAAAGCCTTGTTTCTAGCTGAAATGGCTCAAACTTTATCAAAAATTCAGCAACAAGTGCTACAGCGTACCTAGAATGGTCACCTGTTACTTATCGGTAAATGTGCGTGTTAAATTGGTATTAACAGTGTGCAAGCCACTCTTGCTTCTTTCTGCTCCTCTCTTGCCTCTTTCTGCATTCTGTTGCTTCTTTCTTCACCTTTGTTTCTTTTTCTGCACTTCTCTTGCCTCTTTCTGCACCCCTGTTGCCTCTTTCTGTACCACACCTGCTTCTTTGTGCATCCCTCTTGCCTCTTATTGCATTCCTTTTCCCTCTTTCTACACCCCCCTGCCTCTTTCTGCACCTCTATTCCTACTTTCTGCACTTTTCTTGTTTCATTCTCTATCTGTCTTGCTTATTTCTGCACGTCTCTTGCCTCTTTCTCCACACCTCTTCCCCCTTTCTGCATGTCGGTTGCTTCTTTCTGCACTTTTCTTGCCTCTTTATTCACCCTTTCGTCCCTCTTCCTGCATCTCTGTTGCTTCAGTCTGCACTTATCTTGCGTCTTTCTGTACCTCTCTTGCTTCTTTCTGCACCTCTGTTCTCGTTCTGCACTCCCCATGCATCTGTCTGCAACTCTTTTCCTTCTTTCTGCACTTCTTTTGTTAATTTCTCCACCTTTCTTGCTTCTTTCTGTACCTGTTTTGCATCTTTCTCCACCCCTCTTCCCTCTTTCTGAACCTCTGTTCCTTCTTTCTGCACCTCTTTTGTCTCTTTCTCCACCTTTCTTCCCTCTTTCTGCACCTCAGTTGCTTCTTTCTGAACCTCCCTAGCTTCTTTCCGCACCCCTCTTGCCTCTTTCTGCACCTGTGTTCCGTCTTTCTGTACTTTATTTGTTTCTTTCAGCATATCCCACTTCTTTCTGCACCTCTGTTGCTTCTTTCTACACTTCTCTTGCTTCTTTCTACACTTCTGTTTCTTCTTTCTGCACTCCACTTGCCTCCTTCTGCACCCTTCTTCCATCTTTCTGTACCTCTTGATTCTTTCTGCATCCCTGTTCCCTTTTTCTGCACCTCTTGTGAGAAGTTGGGCTGGCATATGTTGTCCACTATTCTAGTGGGCACCTTACACCAGTCCAAACGACCCTTATTGATGGTGGGATAAAGACAACCTTTATAGAAAGCTATCCTAGTGGTAGCTGTGGGGAGCAGCCTTCAGGCTAAGTCTTGGAGGAATGTAAAGCAGCTTGTTTTACCAGTCTATAATCTCGTGAAATGACCAAATGAAAGGAGAACCACACCAGGTATATATACATAAAATATATGTATTTATTCTAAACACATCCCACTAGTCTCTTTATGAGGCTGGTGGCAAAAGTAAGTACATACGGTAAACTCAACAGCAGACAGTAAATTAGCACAATATACGTTGAGCCCTAGGGGCGTACCAAACCGTATATTAACCCCTTCCGTGCTGCCGTCGGCCATTGTCCGACTGCGGCACTACCTCCCCAGTGCTGTCGTTGGCCAATGGCCGACGCGGCCCGCCCGTTTTGCGGAAGTGCGCACTGCCGCAAAATCGCGGCAGCGGTAAACGGGTTAAGAAAGGTGTTTAAGAACCACAACTTGACTAGACGCAAGGCCTAGAGCCTGTAGAAGTGCTGGGGCCACAAGGAACCACCCAAGGTAGTGACACAGGGGACCCACAGGGAATGCATGCAGTGTCTGAACACAGGCGCGGGTTGCGGTTAACTTCAATGGGGAAAGTCGCGGTTGGAAATTTAAAGAAAAGGGACACTTAGAGGTGGACTTTGAGCAATCCTCTTGAGACTTAAGGGGTATTAGGGCCAACATCAACCGGAGCACCGGAGTACTTGAGTTACCTCACCCAGGGAAGCTGGGTGCATATGTAGCTTTTGGTGTCAGGAATCTTCGTTGTTTCCAATGGCGATCTACTTCAAAGTGCTGCTGCCGTCATAAAGGAAAGTGTCCAGGGTGATCCAAGCCTGGATCATAGATGAGAAGAACCTGAAAGCAGAGGGGACAGAGTCTGGGTCACTTGCCAGTGACCAGGGGCACAATAACCCAATGCCCACCGATGTCGGGTGATTTTAGGTGAAGAAGGTAAAGCTTGACTCTTCAGCCACGAGGACCAGGAGGTGTCAATGACAACCAGGATCTAAATTTGAGCTGTCCCACAATGGATGTTGAGTGCTGCGGTGTCGGTGCTTGGATCGAACCCAACAAGCCTTGACGACAGCAAACCATGCAGGAATCAAAGAAATGCTTCGGTGCAGACCAGGAAGTTCTGAGTGACTCACAATGCAGTGGAAAGTCAGGGCACATCTGGAGCAACCAGGGAAGCCCAATGAAAATCAGCGTTGCCTTCACAGGGACCCACCAGTTGACGGATCAGGTATTGCAAAGGAGCCTCGAGCAGAAATGCAAGAAGCGGGCTCACAAAACACTTGTGGAGTTTAGGCCCACAATCTTTGGTACAGTTGGTGCTCAGGGCTTGGACTACAAGTAGCTCAAAGCAAAACTTCAAAAAATGTTGAAAAGTCAATGCACTAGCAAATGTGCATGGTGTCCGGTAATCGTGAGGGCTGCTCGTCTCAGCTTTGCCGGGTACTCTGGCTGGCCTCTGCAAAGTCAGGAAATCCTCTTCCTGTGTCACACATGCTTCGGAGCCTGGCAGAAGCTTCAGAAATGCAGACCGGCAAGATGCTTTGTTGGTGCCTGCCAAGCAGAGGAGTCACTCATTGACCCCAAGGGAGATTCTTCCATCCTCTATTCTTTAGTAGAGTGTCAAAGTTCCAGGATTCAGTTTCAGAGTTTCGCCGAAGTGTAATCTAAAGTCCTGTTGCCAGGGGTTCCTTACTTATACTAAAGAAGGGGTTGGATATACTCTGGGGACCCACCTATGGGAGGGTCTGAAAAGAATGGTGACTACACCCATTTCCTTTGTCCAGTTTTGCACAAGAGCAGGGGCTGGTAGCCCCTGCAACCAGTTTGAACTGGGCTATGCACAGGGACACAAAAGGTGCCCCCAGTGCAGACTTTCAAAGCATTCATGGAGTGAACCCACCCAGCCCCAATACACTAAAGCCTGTCTGTGAGGTGGTTACATCTCCCTGTGACAGGAAACCTATTGTCCAGGCCTCCCCTGCTGGAGTTTCAGTCAGCAGCAGGAGGCCAGACTCGTGTTTGTGGCTGCAGCATCCATTTTGTGATGCCAGGGTTCTTTTAAACTATTGCCGGGTAGACCAGTGTGTACATGTCTCTCCCACTGGAAGGGTGGAATTCTACCCCCACTGCCTGAACTGGCGGGGGTAAGATTCCAAAGTGTTTGACACCAAATACGACATGTTTCCATGCAGCTATTCCAAAGCTAGCATTTACCGCGAGGTTATAATGCACTTAAGAGTATATGGTCTGGCTGCATCACAGAACAACCTCAGAGAATAGATTCCAAAAGCTGCAGAGGGGTTCTGCTCATGCATGGGCATCCTCTCGAGCGAAACCAAGCACCCTGCCTTCAGGATTGATAAGGCATGCCATAGGGGTGACTGATAGGTTTCTATGTGCAGTGATTTAAGGTAGAAATAAGTAACCTGTATCTTAGTAAGGGGTGCATGCACCACCTTACCCAGGCTGCAGTAGCAGTCCTGTGGTGTCATTTTGGAAGTCTTCCCAGGGGTGGCATAATACATGCTGCAGTCCCTGGTAGGCCTCTGTGGAACCTCTGCCCTTAGTACCTAGTGTACCATATACTAGGGACGCATAAGGGTATCCCAGTAACCAAACTGGAGTGTACCTTTAGTATATGCAATCAATTTAGAGAGGAAGCAGCAAGCCTGGGGCCCTGGATAGCAGGGCCCCAGCCAGACTAAAGTAAAAAAAACAGTGAGACACCAGCAACCAGCAAAAAGTGGAGGTAACCATAGTAAGCAGATCCTACTCTCCTACACAACCCCCCACAAACGCAGGGACATTAAACTAACCTTGATCAGTTGAGTCTTCATGTTCGAAGAGGAAATATCTGGAGAGTCCATCTGCATTGGCATGGTTACTCCGAGGTCTATGTTCCACTCTATAGTCCATCCCTTGTAGGGAAATGGAACACCTCTTTTTTGAAGTTTGAAGTTTTCACCCTTCATCTGTTTTAGCCATAAGAGGGCCTTATGGTCAGTCTGTGAAGTGAGTGCCAAACAAGTTGGCATCAGCTTCTTCAGAGCCCAAACCACAGCAAAGGCCTACCTCTCAATAGGTCAGCCTTCTGCAAATAAAAGCTACTGGCTGGTCTTGTACTTTATCATTCAATTATGACAGCACAACCCCTACCCCAAACTCAGATGCATCTGTTTGGACAATGAATTCTCTGGAGTGGTTAGGCCTTTGCAGAATTGGTGCAGTGCACATGGCCTGCTTCAGGTCATCAAATGCCTTTTGACAGCTGACTGTCCACTGAAATTTCTTAGGCATTATTTTAGAAGTTCAATCACTCAATCAAGGAACTTTTAAAGTGCACTAATTACCCGTGAGTGTCTCAAGGCGCTGAGGGGGGGGGGGGTGCTGCTAGTGCTCGGTCTTGAGGAGCCTTCTGAACATGAACAGGTCTTGGGACTGCCGCAGATGGGTGGGGAGGGTGTCCCAGGTCTTGGCGTCGAGGAAGGAAAAGGATCTGCCACCGGAAGTTGTTCATTGGATATGTGGGACGGCGGCAAGGGCGAGGCTGGTAGGGTGGAGCTGGCGGGCGGGGGTGAGTAAGTTGAGTGTGTTGTTCAGGTAGGCTGGTCTTGTGTTTTGGAGAACTTTGTGTGCGTGGTTGAGTAGTTTGTAGGTGATCCTCTTGTTGACAGGGAGCAAGTGCAGGTCTCTTAGGTGGGAGGTGATGTGGCTGTGGCAGAAGACATTGAGGATCAGTCGGGCGGAGGCGTTTTGGATGCGTTGTAGTCGTCGCAGGTGTTTGGCCGGGACTCCTGCATAGAGTGCATTGCCGTAGTCCAGCCTGCTGCTCACGAGGGCTTGGGCTACCGTTCTTCTGGTTTCAGTTGGAATCCACTTGTAGATCCTGCGAAGCATGCGGAGGGTGTTGTAGCAGGACGTTGGCCTGCTTTTACATGGAGAGGGAAGAGTCGAGGATGAATCCTAGGTTGCGTGTGTGGTCCGTGGGTGTTGGAGCTGTTCCCAGTGTGGTCGGCCACCAGGAGTCGTCCCATGGAGAGGGGGTGGGGCTGAGAATGAGGACTTCTGTCTTGTCCGAGTTCAGCTTCAGGTGGCTTTTCCTCATCCATTTGGCGACGACCCTCATTCCCTCGTAGAGGTTGGTTTTGGTGGTGTGTGGGTCCTTGGTGGGGGAGAGGAGGAGCTGTGTGTCATTTACATAGGAGATGATGTTCAGGTCGTGCTGGCAGGCCACTTGTGCAAGGGGGCCATGTAGACGTTGAACAGGGTCAGGATGAGAGATGAGCCCTAGGATACGGTGCAGATGATGTCAGTGGCTTCCGATCGAAATGGTGGGAGGCAGACTCGCTGGGTTCTGCCGGAGAGGAAGGACGTGGTCCAGGGACTTCTTCTGGATTCCGGCTTCTTGGAGGCGTGTTCTTAGTGTGCAGTGGCAAACCGTGTCGAAGGCAGCTGACAGGTCCAGGAGGATGAGGGCTGAAGTTTCGCCATTGTCTAGTTGGCCCCTGATGTCGTCTGTGGCGGCAATGAGGGCTGTCTCGGTGCTGTGATTTCGTCTGAAGCCGGACTGCGATGGGTCTAGGATGTTGTTGTCCTCGAGGTGGCGGGTCAGCTGTATGTTGGCAATTTTCTCGATGACCTTTGCAGGGAAGGGGAGCAGGGAGATGGGCGGGAAGTTCTTGAGGTCCGCCTTGGGCATCTTGAGGAGGGCGTTGATTTCATCGTGCTTCCAGCGTTCTGGGAATGTCATCTTTGTCAAAGGAGAAGTTGATGACCTTCCGTATTGGGGTGCGATGGTAGAGTCAGCTTTGTTCAAAACGTGGTGTGGGCAGGGGTCTGATGGAGATCCTGAGTGGATGGAGTTCATAACCTTGCATGTCACGTTCAGGGGTATGACAATGGATCCATACCCCTTGACAAATCTTCTGTAGTACCGAGTCAGGCCCAGGAAAGCCCTGACCTGAGTCTGGGTAGTTGGAGCAACCAACTCCATGATGTCTGGGTTTTGCTCAGTAGTGGTTGTACCTGGCCTCCACCTACAAGGTGGCCCAGGTACACAACCTGACTCTGCCCTATCTGGCACTTAGTAGCATGGATAGTTAGGCCTGCCTTCTGCAGGGTCTCCAAAACATTTCTTAGGTGGACCAGGTAATCCTCCCAGATGGAGCTAAAGACAGCATTATCATCTAGATATGCTGCACTATAGTCTTCCAGGCCTGTTAGGACTTTGTTCACCAACATTTGAAAAGAGGCAGGTGCATTTGTCAAACCAAAGGGCATTAATACAAATTGGTAGCGCCCACTAAGGGTAGAAATGCTTTGCATCATCAGCTAATCTGATCTGCCAGTAGCCAGCTGTAAGATCAAATGTGCTCAGGAACTTGGTTGAGGCCAAAGTATCTATAAGCTGATCTGCTCTTGGGATTGGATGGGCATCAGTTCTTTTGACTGCATTGAGACCCCTGTAGTCAACACAAAACCTCATCTCTCTCTTACCACCCTGGAGGGTGAGGTTTAGGTACCAAGGCCACTGGACTAGCCCAAGGGCTATCTGAGGGTTCAATAACTCCCAAATCAAACATCTTCTGGACTTCAGTCCTGACACAGTCCCTGAAATGGTCAGGTTGCCTGTAAATCAAGCAGACTGTCCCGTGTCCACTTCATGAGTGCACCAGGTAGTCTGATTTGGAGTCAGTGAGAACATGTTTCTATACTGATTAAGCACCTGTCTACAATCAGTTGTTGTGGAGCAGTGAGGCTACCTGCCAAGGCTACACAATCAACTGACCGATCATCAGGGTTCTGTGAGAGCATGTCAGGGAGTGGATCACTCTCTTTCTCCTGTCCCTCATCAGTAGCCATGAGCGAGACCATGTCTGGCCTGTCAACAGAAGGTTTCAGTCTGTTGATATGAAGCACCCTATGGGGGCTCCTTGGAGTTCTAAGGTCTACCAGATAGTTAACCTCTATTTTCTGTTCAACAATTGTATGGAGGCCACTCCACTTGTCTTGGAGGGCTGCTGGGGCCACAGGCTCCAACACCCACATGTTCTGTCCTCTCTGGTAAACAGTCAGCACAGCCTTTTGATCATGACAGGCCTTTTGCAATTCCTGGCTAGCCTCAAGGTTTTTGGTTGCCTTTTTCATATACTCAGCCATCCTGGAGTGGAGACCAAGTACATAGTCCACTATGTCCGGTTTAGGGGTTTTGAGAGGTAACTCCCATCCCTCCTTCACCAGACACAATGAACCTCTTACAGGATGCCCAAACAGAAGTTGAAAAGGGCTGTAACCAACCCCCTTCTGAGGAACCTCCCCATATACAAATAAAAGGCAAGGTAGTAGGATGTCCCATCTCCGCCTAAGCTTTTCTGGGAGACCCTTGATCTTATCATTTAAGATTTTGTTGAACCTTTCAACTAAACCATTGCATTGTGGGTGATAGGGTGTGGTGAATTTGTAATTCACTCCACACTCCTTCCACATTGCATTCAAGTAACTAGACATAAAGTCTGCATCTCTGTCTGAAACTACCTCCTTAGGGAAACCCACTCTTGAGATCACTCCCAAGAGGGCCCTTGCCATCACAGGTGCTGTAGTGGTCCTAAGGGGAATGGCTTCTGAGTACCTGGTGGCATGGTCCACAACCACCAGGATTAATCTGTGCCCAGATGCTGTCTGAGGATCCATGGGACCAACTATATCAATCCCAACCCTCTCAAAGGGAGCCCCCACCACAGGTAGTGGTATCAGGGGGGCCTTTGTTGTACCACCTGCCTTACCACTAGCTTGACAAGTGACATAGGAGTGACAAAACTCCTTGGTGTCTTCAGACATGTGCGGCCAATGAAAGTGAGGGACAATTCTGTCCCAAGTCTTGTTTTGTCCCAGATGACCTGCTAGGGGAATATCATGGGCCAGGGTCAATAGGAAGCCCCTGAGCTTCTAATGTATAAAAAACCTCCTTGCTGCACCAGGGTTGGGGTCTCTACTCTCTGAGTACAGGAGTCCATCATCTCAATAAATCTTATGGGTGCCACTAGCAATCCCAGCAGCCTCAGCAGCAGCCTGCTGTCTGAGGGGTTCAAGAGAAGGGCAGCTCAGTTTCTCCTGGCTCAGATCTGCCCTGGAAGAGCCGCCCGGAACCAAGAACTCAAGATGTCAAGATCATCTGGGACAGTTCCTTCTTCAGGACTGAAATCATCTCCCTCAAGAGACTGATCTTCCTTCTGAGTCAGTGGGGAAGGCACTGCCTTTACCCTACTGCTCTTTTTCTTGGAAGGCACCTGGTCCATTCTTCCAGAATCCAGGGCCTGTTCAGTGTTAGACATTTTTGCCTGTGAGCTAGTCACAGCAAACACATGTGCAGAGATACCTAACATTTCTGCATGGGTCCTAAGCCCCACTTCAGCCCAGGCTGAAGTTTCCAAATCATTGCCAAGCAAGCATTCAACAGGGAGGTCTGCACTTACCACAACCTTCTTGATGCCAGTTACCCCTCCCCAGGAGAAATTAAGAACTGCCAGGGCATAGTTGGTACTGACATTGCTAGCAAAACCATTCATCTGACTATATGTCAGGTTTTGGGAAAAAATGAAAGGCTTTAAAAAAAATTCAATACCAAAAGTTAATTTAAAACTGCTCAATACTTGGAAATCACAAATGAACATTACCGATTCTTACACAAATCAAATGATCCAGAATGTAACCTATAATTCTACTCAGTTCTCTCTGAAGGTTTAGCCCTGTGGCACAATGATTCCAATACCAGGGTGCATTGTGTTTTCGCATCCCCCCTGGTCCTAAAGCTAATCGATCCAGACCATGATACAATGCATAAACATCTATATAGGTTAGCTCAGTGTTTCCCAAACTGTGGTCCGCGGACCCCCAGGGGTCCGTGACACATTTCCAGGGGGTCCGCAGGAGGAAGTTTTAAAAGCGCTCCAAGGTTCCTTGTCTAATTAGCAGTTTTCGAGGAACAATAAAAGCGTCAAAATAAAGCCAGTGATTAATGCACCTGCTGGAGAGATTAGAGTTTTGTCCAGTGGCAGTTTTGAGTTTTCTAATGTAGCACAAAGGGTTAATGTGCCCACTGCAAAGAACGTGTAACATGCATTTTAAAAAACAAAAATTTTGTGTGCATAGGGGAGTGGGTTACACTGCTTTTGTCACAGAGATTCTTTTGTTACTGTGCAGTTCATAAGTGTCAACCGTAATCTAGCACAGTGACCTATAAACTGTCATCAACGAGCTGCTTGCAAACTGCATGGCACAAGTTAGTAACTTATGTTTTTTCCCAGTCTTTCGTTATCCTGATGCTGCTAAAAAGTTTTTTTTGGGTGGAAATAAATTTTTGTTAAAGTCAGTGCTAACCACTGTGTGATGTTCTGAAACCCTAGTTTGTGCTACTGCAGACCAAGCACTCTTTAAAAATGCCTACCAGTATGAATGAAATGTGAATCCTACACCTTGTGGAACCCTTTGCCTTATGTAACATTTTCTATTCACTGATTTACATGTATGATTTATTATTTCTATATGTGTGTGATGTAAAGTTCTCTGACATCCTACAATGGTATGAGAGATGCTATAAATCTATGTGACGGAGAGGCTATGGAGAGATGAGAGGCACTGTTGAAGGGTGATAATAAGGGAATCATTGAAGAACCCCAACAAAGTTTGTTGTATCCTAGTGCATAGTAAGGTCTTCATTTACTATTTGTTAAAAGCTAATACAATTTAATATTTAATGGTAAATGTGTTTTAGAATGCACCACTGTTTCCTACATTTCTTTGGGGGAGAGCCTCTCAGATCCCCCTTTGTAGGGTCAGGCTCACTTTACGACAGGCTGGAAAACATTTTCCAGGGCTGCCTTGGGTTTCCAATCTAGCCCTGGCAGGAGCAGGAGCCTTGTACCGCAAAATAAAACCAACCAATTAAAAGGTAGTCACAGAGTTGCAGGAACAACCTCCCCATTACATTGTTTTGTTTTTTGCAAATTCTTTGAATATAAAATACTAAGGGGATATATACAACAGAAGTGGCCGAGCGTGTCGTTAGCCTCCTTGGCTTCAGAAACGCAGTGCTTCACCATATTTACAAGAATATGGTGCAGCCCTGCGTTTCCCTCAGTGCTGGTGCTACACTTAGCAGTGTAACGCCAATGCAGGAACCCTTGCACCATGGTGCAAGGGTGTGTGCATGCAGGGGAGGATTCTTTATGTACAGGAAGGTCCCCCTTCCTGCACATAAACAACCTTGATCTGTCATTTTGTCACTTCTATGTGTGCTGCTTAATGCAGCACACATTGAAGTTACAAAATGGCATTTTTTTAAAAGATTGTTTATGTGCAGGAAGGGTCACCTTCCTGAACATAAACAATCCAAGCCGTTTTGCTTTTTCCATGTGTGCTGTAGAAGGCAAGCCACATGGGGAAAGCAAAAATTAAGAGAAATAAAGGATTTCTTCTCGTTTTGTTAAGTTAAGACCTGGCTTTCCCTGGTCTTAATTTTGGTGCTGCCTATTTATGCTGTCCTTGTAAATAGGGGGCAGTGTCAAAATCAATGGGTGTTGCGGTGAAACACCCATTGCCCACCCCTTTCATGCTAAGCATTGCATGACAGGGAGCTTATTTAAAAGGCAACATTAAGCCATGTTATGTGGCTTAACGCTGCCTTGTAAAGAATGCGAAGCCTCTATCGCCACGGTAATGTCGCAAAAAGTGTGCACATGTGTTTAATTTTTGGGTATTACTGTTTTAATGTTTGAAATTTAAATCATACAATTTGCTTGGGGGTCCCCGGCTTCCAGTGGTAACTCAATTGGGGTCCTCAGGAGTCACAAGTTTGGGAACCACTGGGTTAGCTCATATAGTGTAGGTAAACTTTGCCAGCTCTGATTAGCATATCCCAGTCTTATGGCTGGAATATTACTTTTTAGCATTAATTAAAGAAAATATGGATTTTTCTGACTTGCTTCTAGAAACATATCCCACTAGAAACAAATGATTTTTAGTAACAGGAATCAATGCTATTTAAAATAAATTGAACAAATTCTCAGAAAAAGATGTTGCAGAAAGTATTAGACAATTAGATCAGGAAAATATGAAGACATCCTTTACATTTATAGACAACATCATGTACCTGCCCTTTAAGAGAGTATGCTTACAAATTTGCATCCAATCCTCAGCCTTAGATCTCCTGAAAAGGGACTTACTTCTGTTACAACATGGCCAAACTCAGTTAAGAGCTATTCTACAATGGAATTGGGCATTACAAACACTGAGATCAACCTTCATGCCTTGGCAACTTTTAAACAAAACAGCTATTTTTGAACCTTACAATTTGACTCTAAAAAAAACGTGGCTAAATATGTATTGAGCAAGTGGAAGAAACACCCTTTTTCAGTTAGCGACCTGCTACCTATCTCTGGCTTTTACATGGCATTATTCCCCTATCCATTACAACTTTTCATTTTTTCATGACTGTCAAATATATAAATCATTAGTCTGGTGTGAAACTACATAATTCACATCTGTTCCATTTGTGGAAGTTTCCATTCTCCTACACCAGCTTGAATGAAGATAACCATGTGTTTATTAGACCATCCAGGTGTAACCATTAGGGCACTCCTTTCGGTGTGATATAATTTGGTTATACGGAATGTGTAACGCTTTGATAAAAGTGTTAAGTTGTATTTTATCAGTAACTCCTACTATGACCACACGCACACACTAGAAATTTCTGTACAATGGCTCCTATTTACCAATCTTACTTACTGTTGCTTGATAACGGTCTCTGAAACAATACAGTACTTTGGAAGGACCTCGTATTCACCTCCTCAACATTTAATCAAAAATGTCCCTAGGCCTAGAATGATATGACAGACATGCATTTTGATGAAGTGAGCAAGATGGTTGCAAATACCCAACATGGCTCAGAGATTCAGTGGCTGTTACAGCCTCAATAACCAACTCATTTTGCTGATATCATGCATACGTTTTTAAAACTGACTTTAATAACTGGCATTGAGCATCTTTTTAAAAACAGTGTAACTGGTCTGGTGACTGGTTTTAATGCCGTATACGCCCTTATTCCATCATTTATTCTTTCCTTGTTCTCCAGTACTTTTGGAGGATTTCTGACCATTCTACTGCTAATCAGCTATGGAACTATGATCTTTAAGACCGAGAGCAGTAGAGTAGCCTTCCTAGACACTCAATCCAAGTACTACAAAAACATAAAGCATGCCAGGAAGCAACACCTAACACAGCAGATTGCACAGGCCGGCAACTGCTCTAAGGAGCTCTTTAACATTCTGCAGAATTTTATCAAGCCGATTGCCTGTGACAGCTCCGAGGATTTTTCACAAGACCTATGTGATGAAGTCTCGAGATACTTCGAGGATAAAATAAATAACATCTACGAAAAAATAGTGGCTGCCAATGATGCTATAAAAACCTCCAACACAGGCCATCCTTATCCTCAAACATCGGTATCTGGTAACAAATCCACCCTTTCATCCTTTCCTCCGATCACCAACACAGAGCTCCTTTCACTCTGCAGCCACATCAAATCCGGGTCGCCTAATGACCTTATTCCAACCAAAATGGTCGGCCCCATGATCCCTATTTTGGGTCCGCACATGTTGGATGTGATTAACATCTCCCTAACTAAAGGCCAGGTCCCTGCAGATTGGAAAAGGGCAGTGGTGAACCCGATCAGGAAAAAGGCATCCTCTCCTTGGACTGACCTCTCCAATTTACGACCGATCTCCCTCCTGCCTCACCTGGGTAAGGTTACAGAGAGACATGTGAACACCTTTCTTTCTCAACATCTGGAAGCGACGGAAGGCCTGGACCACTCACAATCTGGTTTCAGGCCTAACCACAGCACAGAATCAGCCCTTCAAACAGTGACCAACAACATCAGAATGGCACTGGATGAGGGCAGCTCCCTGATTCTGGTGCTGTTGGACCTTCCCGCCGCTTTCGATACGGTGTCTCACACGGTGCTCCTTGACCGCCTAGGTGAGGTGGGTGTGGAGGGAGAGGCTCTGACCTGGATGAAGAGCTTTCTCACTGGTCGTGTCCAAGAAGTTAGGCTGGGCTCCCACAAATCCACACTAAGGGAGCTCAATAAGGGAGTGCCACAAGGCTCATGCCTTAGTCCTACACTCTTCAATGTGTATGTGGCACCCCTAGCCAACCTGGCTAGATCTTTCGGGTTCACCCCGGTGTCGTATGCTGACGACACCCAACTCCTTTTCCCGTTTAAAACTCTCACATCTGCAATAAAAAGATCTTTTGCAGATGGTATGAGAGCCATTGCAGACTGGATGTCAACTAACTGTCTGCAGTGCAATGTGGGGAAAACGGAGGTAATGTGTTTCGGGCAAGCAGCAACATATTGGTCATCTGACTGGTGGCCCGCGGAGCTTGGCCCTGTCCCCACCCCCAAGAGTTCTGTTAGGAACCTGGGAGTGCTTTTTGACCAGCAACTTACCTTCAAGGGACATGTCAATCAGGTGGCTGGTACCTGCTTCCGGGCTATCGGGATGCTGAGACGAGTCTTCCCCTATATACCAGACCATCATAGAAAAACGCTCGTGCAGGCTCTGGTCATCAGCAGGGTGGATTACTGCAATGGGCTGCTCCTCGGAGCAAACGAGGAGCAGCTCAGTAAATTGCAAGTAATCCAAAACACAGCAGCAAGGATTGTCCTGAATGTTCCAGCTAGGACTCCTTCAAACCCCCTGCTGAAGAGACTCCACTGGCTTCCAGTGAGGAAGCGAGTCCAATTTAAGACTCTATGCACAATTCATAAGAGCAGGATAGGGGAGGGCCCGAAGTACATGACTAAGATCTTTCAGCCCTACATCCCGGGGCGTTCTCTGCGCTCTAGTCATCAGCAGCTCCTACAGACACCAAGAGTAAAAAAAAACAGACAAGGTGGCCGTGCATTAGCCTATGCCGGTCCAATACTCTGGAATTCCTTGCCCCCAGAACTCAGATCAATCTCCAGTCATCTGTGTTTCCGGAAGAATTTAAAGACTTACCTATATCCCGATAAATAAAATAAATTACCCTTCAGTTTCGGCACTCCCTAATAATCATGCTCTCCTAACTAGCACAATCTCGTGGTACAGCAATAGCGCAGAGATACCCCTTCGGGAGTCTAGTCTTGCGCTTTATAAGAATATAAAATAAATAAATAAATAAATAAATTTCTCCTGATCTGATGAACAAATAAATAACATAGGGTACAACTATCCAGTCTAACAAATATACAGAGATATCTTAGCATAGTATCTGGGACATGCTTGGCTTTCCGAACGTAGCAAGTGTTGGATATTAACCTTTCAGAAAAATCGACAATGTACAAGTGAAGCCAGTGTCCAGCTGAAATCATCTTGGATTTACATCTAGAGCAACCTTCAAACTTCAAACCTTCAGTAGCTTTTCTTGACATGGAAATGTTACTGCAACCATTGCAGCCATTGCAATCCCGCCAGAGACAATGCTGAGCAATGTGCTTGTCACTACTACAAAATATGAGCTATGATAGGTTAAATTCTGCAATGACAATCTTTGATGTGTTGCTTGAAGACTGGTTTGACTCTCTGTTAATGTTTGAGCCTCCAAATGAAGGACTTCTACCACCCTGAAATACTTTGTAATTGCAGACAATTGCTGGCCACTCTTATGTGCGAACTCACAGCGACAACATGAATGATCTAATTGAATTTTGCAATGGCCATATGTATGCTGCATTTGCCCTGGACAATGTTGATCAGCCACGGCCACTACATGTAAGAGTGGTGTGGCTGTGGGGGGAGGGATTTCAAGAGGCAACCACAAGGGAAAATTAATTATTTATTTAATTTTCCTTTGTGGTCGTCTCCCAGAATCCCCCCAGGTCGCCCTACTGCTCTTACCTGCAATGTCCCTGGCTGATGTTGATATGTCCTCAGATGAGTATTAGAGCTCAACTCTAACCCTACCACAGAGACTGTGTTGACTGTGTTTTATGAACTATTTTTAATTTTCTCTGAACTATTTTTGCTTTTGCTTTTTACAGCTGCATAGATTTAATTGCATATTCAGTATCATGCCTGAGCTGTTTAATCACCAAAAAGCATCCCTCATAGCCAACGTAAATGCCCCATGTTGGGACAATGCATATGTTATAAATATCTTTCTATTTTACTGCTTAACACATGCAAGGCTTAAATAAGCTGATTCGTGCATAGGTTACTGCATTTATACTTGCTGTGTTATATAATCATGCTTTTATGATATTATATTATATTGTCTATCCAGCATCATGTGTATGTTACATATCATATGAGATTAGTTTAGCTGTAAAATGTTATGTCCTGAGAGCATGGATTTCCATATCAATTAGATAACTCCCCATTAGATAAATCCCCATATCTCTCACCACCCATACAACTTCACAATTCATACATACAACCCGGGGATGTTATTAAGAATTAAAGCCCAACTCCATTCTAAGTATGCTGCAACTCCATTTTTAAGTAGGCTTTGACTAAATTTTCTGTATGTTCGCAAAATCATCAACATTTCTGCTTTTCACGCAGATGCTGTCTGTTCTTATCTTTCCAAGAACTGTGAAAGTGTCAAGTTGTTTATATCTAGACATAAACAACACACCTGATGTGTCATCATTCAGGAACAAGTGCCTTGTTTTCTCAACTTCAAGGTCAAACAAAGAATAATAGTCAAAACACTGTAGTCTTAATTGTCGTATTTTTACCTTGTATTTAAAATGGCCTGCATTTTAAACTAGCACCTTGATGCGTATTAATTCTATCAAATATTCCAAAGGTGACATTGCATATTCCATCTCAGATAAGATACAGTATTTAAGGACTGACACTTGGCCAACTCTAGGAAGAGATTCTTCGCCCACATTATCACGAGCAAGATACTGCTAGACTAGAAGATGACCCTGCTTGCTGATATCAAGCTCGAGCCTGGGAGGAGCTGATGGCGACGCTGAATGCATCTTTGTCCTTTACAAGGCGCACAAAGTCCTTGTCACTTGATAATGACAGCATTTTGCTGTAAAAAACGTATGCAGTGCACTAATCCTACTGAAGATAATCTAGCTGCAAGGTATTCTACTTTCCATGCTCCCCTATCATAGTGCATCGAAGTAGACTTTATGCTGGTAGGTTTTAGTTGACATTTTAGCCAAGTTAAAAATTTAAATTTCTAATTTTTCATAACATGCTTTTGTGCTGGTTTATCTTGTTTTGTGTGGTTATTTTAGATGTGTTTACCAACAGGGTACACCTTCTCAAATAAAAGCGTTTTTTAGTTCAATTGTCTTTATCTTAGTGCATCCTCTGTGTGTATGATTGAAGAGAACTAAAAAGGTTTGTTTCTGATCACCGTGATGTCCCTGAGACTATTAGCAGCTAAAAAACATTGACCCCCCCCCACTTCAACTATGTATTGGGTAGAGATTGGCAGAGAAATAAAAACTTGCCTTTCACATTCAGTGCTGGATCATTGAACTACGTTGACTTGTGTCACCTATGGGTGGGAAAGCAAACCTTGTACAGCTGTGCCAGAAACTCAGGTTACGCAACATCAAGAAAAAAACACACAATCTATTGCATTTTACCCCAGATTATAAGTATCTCATTCACAATATTTATGAGTGAAACCCCTTCTCAAGCAACAACCACAATCCTTGTCAGGGTGAACAACAAAAAGTCACTAAATTAACCTGTGGTTAGCCCTCTGGTACCTGGCAAAAAAAAAGTTTAGCTTGACTTAGAATGACAACACCAGCATATTAGAATAACATTTAATTAATAAATTGAGACCAAAATGAATTTAATCAGTAGAGTTTATTCTTTATGAGAGAGAATCCCAAAAATATTACATAACGGAATCAAGTTATAAATCATCACAGCATTATAATTACAAATAAACCATTGAACAATAACTCAAGATTTGTACAAAGAAATAAAAAATGTGATGACGATGAAATACATATATACGAACCATAATGCTATAAACAAGAAGAGACTAATAGCATTTTCATGCGTATTAGGAAAAGAAAAAAGAAAGAAATTGAGAAAGAGTGTGTAAAAATAAAATAAAGGAGAGACATAGATAATATTAGCAAAATAATTAACCAGTACAGAAACTATCAACCATATTTTGAGAACGACAACCATCAATATAATCAATATACACATCATGTGAGATCCAAAGTGATATTGGTAGACTTAGACTGAACAGCATGTCTAAATAAATACAAACTAAGCGGCAGCCATAGCAAGTCTCTTTCAATCAATATGGGGGTTGTGGTGGGATTAGCTCTATCCAGTCTATGATGATGGCAAAGTAAATTCCATCATCCTATAAAAGTAATTTTTGTGGTATCTTTCCAATTTGATATATTTGCAAACCAATTGAAATAAACAAATCAATACATTTCCCAACAATTTTTAAGATTGCCATAATAGGGATGAGCCTCCAAAGAAAATGTGAATAATATGACATGGTGTATCTGTAGAGCACATTTCATTACATGTATTCCAGCTAAGTGGCCAAAGATTTTTAACCAATGGACACTTAAAATCATATGTAAGAGATTGCAATTGTCACAAGAACAAGACCAACATTTAGTATCTTTAGAAAGCCTAAATCTATGGAGTAATTTAGGGGCAAGGAACAATCTATTATTAAAATAATTGAACATTTGAGTACTTGAAGAGCGGGAAGTATTATGTATTGTGGCCCATATTGATTTCCTAATGTGGAAGGATAATTTTTTATAAAGATCTGATTCCCATTGTAATTCTACATTCGAGTTTACTCTTTATAGAGAGGGAATGGTCAGAGTTTTATAAATACAGGATGCCTTCACTTGTGAGGAAAAGTCCAGAGGGGAAGAGGAAAATTGTGTGCTGGATGATCAAAGATAAGCTTGTGGGAGAAGGTGAAGAAGAATGTTCTTAAGGTGTTGATATTGAACAGCTTAATGAGAAGATATGCCACATTTTTTTGAATGTCAAAAAATTCTAGAAGGGAATCATTGGAAAGTATATGACCTATGGTTATAATCCCTTCATGTATTCATTCTTTCCATGAGAGAACTTGGTTATTCAATTATATGTGCGTGTTGTACCATTTGGAGTTTGAGGAAGGATTCTCAGAAGGGGAAGTAGAATTGATAAAGAAAAGGTGTGGCTATGGAAATAGAGTGAGTGACTATGTTATGTTATGTTATGTTAAAGGGGGTGCTTCTATAGCGCACGGCTACTCCGAGGAGTGTCCTGGCGCTGTCGGAGCCTCACAGGTCCAGAGTGGAGAAAAAGAAAAAGGGCGAGTGAACAGAGCGTGGCTAAGAGGGGGCGGTCTTATTGCATAAAAAGCAGGGTCTATAGGTACTATAGGCGAGAAGAGGGCCTATGGGGGTTGGAAAATATAGATAGCATCACAAAGTGAGAATAGACATGTTCCATTTGACTCAAAACTGTTGAAGAATCCAATGGAGATTCTGATAGTGAGGTCCAAATTTGTTTAAGGGTGAGAGCGGGATGATATTTCCTGAGATGAGTGACATGTACCCCTCCATTGTTATTTGTGTTACTGGAGTTTTGCAAGCAGAACTCTAGGCTTACGTTTATTCCAAAAGAAGCATATCAAAGAATGGTTAATGGTTTTTAAAAATGTAAGGGAAGGAGTGACTGGTAGCAAAGATAAATAAAAATGTATATTTGGGAGCATCATCATTTTAATTGTGGCTGGACTTCCCCACCAAGACAAATATAGGCAGACATACTTGAAATCTTTCAATTGACCTCATTAAGAATAATTGCAATCGTTTATTTAATGGTATTTAAATATAGAGTGCCTAAATGTTTAATGTGCTTAGCATTTCATGTAAAGCCTAAGTCTTTAACCATTTTGAGAGAACAATATTTATTTAATGGAAAGACCTCTTTACTTACATTAAGTTTATACCCTGATACTGCAGAAACTTCATCTAATAAAGAGAAAAAGTCAGTGAGTGTAGTTTGTGAACTGGATATATATAACAAAATATCATTGTGTATGCTGTGAATTTTACCTCCAAATGTTTATACCTAAACCTGAAAAAGCTAAAGATCTGCATTTTTTTCCAAAAAAGGGTTCTAAAGATAAAATAAATAAAAGGGGGGATAATTGACAACCTTCTCTGGTTCCCCTATGAATAGAAAAATACAGTGTCTGTTTACTAGTAACAAAAATAGAATTAGACAGCACGAATATATTTATGGGATGTGGTGACTGAAACTGAGCCATTTCAAAGCACTAAACATGACATTTCAATTAACATCATCTAAGGCTTTTTCAGAGTCTAAGTTTATGGCAGCTAAGGGGGTATTGGATGTAAAGGCCAAATGAAATATTAAACAAAATTCTGGACTTGTTGAAGATATAGCGACCCTTCACACCCACGATTGGTGTTTACACACTAAATCAGGAAGAACTTGGTTAATGGGTAAGGCATGTATTTTTAGGGAAAATCTTACAATCTGTCTTGATAAGGAAACTGGGTCTATAGTTTTCACAGCTGGATAAACCTTGCTTAAAAAAAATAAAGTAATCATTTTGAAACTAAAAGATGTGCAAAATGGGAATAGAATAGGACCAAGAAACCATCAAGTCTGGCAGCATTATCCTATGAAAGTTTAGTAATGGCTGTTATAATCTCCTGCTCAGCAATAGCAGTATCAAGGGAAGAAAGATCCACAATTTGATCAGATATTTTAGGGATTGATTGAAAGACGGCATCCAATTGATCAGTTTTGAATAAAGATCCTGAGGCATGTAGTTTAGTGTAGTAATCTGTGAAACATTGAAATATCTTGGAATCACTAGTGTCTTTAACCACATTCCAGTCGTTATGGTTGGCTTCTTAAATGTTAGATAATTGGACAGTAATTTCCCTGCTTTATTACGACCACCAAACATTTTCACATTCAATTTAAGTATGGTACCATAGGCGCTGTCCCAAATTTGCTTATTATATTGCATTTTAGCTTGTTTCAGTCTGGACAGATGTCAGATTTATTGGAGGACAAATATTTGTCTTTCAAGGATTTAATCTGTTTTAGTAAGGATTCTTTAAGAGTTTTCTTTTTTTGATTGTAACATAATTGATAATAAAACCCCTAGCAGTCACTTTGAAAGCTTGATAAATTGTTTGTCCTGTAGTAAGGCATTATTGCATTTCCACCTCCTGTGTTTGGATATATTAGTAGGTGTATCCAAGTCTATTTATTATCACTTGGGCATGATCAGAGCTATGAATGGAGCCTATCTTAGCATTTGACAGGAATTGGAAAACATTCAGTGTGAGGAATCAATAGTCTATTCTAAAATGTGAATGGGGAACCAGGGAAAAAAAGTGAATTCCAAAAAATCAGGATGGGCAAGTCTCCAAGCATCAACTAACCTTCTAGAAGATATAGCACTCTGGAAAATGTTGTGCATTTTGTTATGGTTATATCTAGTCTGGGAACAGCAATCTAAGAAGGGATCCATTAATTGATTGCAGTCACCGCCAATAATGATTCTTTCCAATGAACATGAAGGTAATAGAGACGAGAAGTGGTCCCAGAAATGTGGTTCTACCCCTGTAGGGCCATAAACATTACAGAGAGAAAACCGAGTGTCATTAATCCTAATTTTCAAAAATTGCCATCTTCCTGCATTGTCCTTGAATTTGTTTAACATTTGAAGTTGTAAAGGTTTACATACCAAAATGAATACACCGTTTTGGTTGTTAACTGCAGAAGAACCAAACATATTCCTAACCTATTGTTTCTGTAAACAAACACATTCTTGTTTCTCTAAATGTGTAACCTTTAAGAAAGCAATTTAACAGTTTAATTTTGAGAGGTGAGTTAACACTCCTTGTTTCTTTACTGGATTGCGGAGGCCTTTAATGCTCCAAGAGACAAAACGTCAATAGTTTACCGAAAATTCATAAACAGAGCATTAAACAACATGACATAAATAAACCTATAATGTAGACAAGAAACAGAGCAATATTACTCTCTTGTTCTGTTTGAATTGGAGGCCTGAGAGAAGCCTATTCAATGTGACCTCTGAATGTTAGGATCAATGGATACTTGTAGGCCTACTATCTTTGGGATATGAAGCTTTAGAAACGTAATCATGTATTTCCCCTCCGAACCTTCAGGAATGCCGTAAATGCACAAGTTGTTACATCAATTACAATTTTCTCAATATTCTGACAATTTTTTCAATTGCATTACTTCCTTAGACAAAAAGTCTATCTTTGCTGCGACACCCTGCGCATGACTGACGTGGTGTTTGACCTTTGAAGGGCTGGGCTGGTCTCCACCATAAACTGTCTCATATTCTCAAGTTCCTCCATAATATCTTCCAGTGTCAAGGGTAGCTATGATTTAGGAGGTGAGGAGGGATCTTTCTTGATCAATTTATGTGCATTGGCACCGAGTGTTTTACAACCTTTAGCTTTAGAAATGGTGGTATCAAAAGTTTTGGAAGAATGTGCAGCGTCTATTTTATTGAATCTTCTCAGCAGCATATCAGGATCCCTCCTGAGAAAAGCATTTGAACTGGCTGATAGGTTAGAAGTGTTTTATCAGCAGAGACACAGCAAAAACGATAAAACTGAGGAAGGTCGATTAGGAAGGAATCATTAAAAATGCTAGAAAGTTCACTCAGTGTTGAAAGTCAGGTCAACCAACACAATAATGTATAATCATACCTCTGCACACAAAGTTTCACTGTCCATCAAATGAAGAGTCATTCCATGGTAAGACTCGTCTATAGATAAAAATGAAAGACATTTCATATGTTTTGGCATCTGTCTCGCATTCTCAATAACTAGAAAGGCCATGCTCTGTTTAGAGGCTGAGTAAAACCGTCTGGGAATGTCTTAGAATGGTGGCTGTAATCATAGCGCAACTGGAGCAGTGGGAAAAAATAGAAAAAACAATGTTTAAAGACTGACTAAAACATACCCCGCTGCTCCAGGACATGTCTAACACCAATTATGAGGTGCAGAGAAGATTTCTAGTTCTGAAAGCATTTCCTTCTTTTAAAAGATTACTTGGCTCCTCAGGAAGTGAGCTACTGAGCAGCCATCTTGTCTCGCTGCCCCGTACCAATCACTTTTAAAGTATCAAAGAGACAACCGCGGCATCTAATCAACCAAGACAGGGGTAAAGTCAAAAGTTATGGATGACCGCAATGGAATGCAGTCAGAATACGCAAGTTGTTTTGGGCCCAGTCTCCGCTTAAGAAGAAATTTCGAAGAAATGTTCCTGAGACGGTAAAGTTCAATGGGACAAAGCAGTTGGCAGTGTCCAAGGAGGACACATTCTCAATAGGGAGTCATTGTACGCAGTCGAATATCTCCTGTGAATGAGGCATGCTGTAGCCAAAAAGACATCCACGGGGCCAGATACCATTTCAGAAAGCAGAAACTGAACAGGGTGTGCTGCTGCACAGAAGAAGGTAGTGGGAGCTATCATGAAGTTAGGCCAACCAACGATCCTTCTCAGATGGATAGGAGAGCAGGTAGTTTTCGGATTCCTGTTGGTTTTCCAACCACTTCTTGGTGGAAAGTGTTTCAAGTCCCAAGTATACGGTCTTTGGTAGGGAAGCCCCTTCAGTACAACTTCCAAGGCTCTAGGACTGGTCGGGCACCACTTGAGGCCGCAGGACTCACTACAGGTAGAGTCCAGGTGTAGGGTTCATGGTCTCTGGAGCTTGTTATGCCCCTGTAGCTCACACAGTAATGTGCATAAGTAATGTTAAAATATGAAATGTAAATAGCTATTGCATGATATATGTGTTTACACAGGAAGATTAGCAGTATCTTTGCAGAGTTACGCTGAAACAGAGCCTGGGATTGGTTCAGGTCAAATGTTTGACCTAAAATATGCCTACTGTCTGTGAGTAAGTAGGGGTGTGAGGTTAACGACATTTGGAGTGATTGTGAAAATCAGCTTAGGAAGCAGCTTTGGTGAAAACAAGCAATGCCAGCAATCCAAATGTCACTGCAGCATAGCAGTTTTACCAAGATTTCCTTTATTATCAAAAGACAACACCCACCACAAAAAATAGATGTTTTTTTAAAGCAATGCACTGTTTGTTTTCTGTCCAGTACCACCATAGTGTTTGTATACTTCTAAAGTATGCTGTGAGCTCACCAGAACGCCAGAACGCCTTTGCCTCGAGGCGAGGCGAGTGCTGCTGCCACAGAGGGAAGCGGAAAGCCATTGTAGTGAGAGGCAGCGCCACGGATTTTTGACCCTTCCCGGTCTCTCCGGCCTCTTCGCCTCCCCCCCGGTGCGAGCGGCTCACAGGCTGGTGGCTTGGCTGCTCCCTGCCCCTCTCCCCCATGCTGTGCAGAGTAGAGCAGAGCGCAGGAGCGCGATCGTAGGTGGCCGCCAGAACCCACAGCCTTTACAGCAGCGGCCGCGGGCAAAATTCGGGAGCGGCCCGGTCGCGGCGGGAGCCCTCGGCAGGCAGCTGGCCGGGGCCACATGAGCTCTTGGTCAGCGCAGGGCTAGTCTGTAAAGCGGAGGAGGATTGCAGCAAGGTCCCCTACAGCGGCAGGAGTATTCCAGAAGCCGCGGGAACACTCAGCAGGAACACTCAGCAGCCCAGGTAACAGTAGCAGCCAGGGCCACCCCTGAGGCAGCGGGAGTCGCCGGGGACACTGAGACCAGCCTGTGCATCTGTGCATCTGACGACGTGGGAGACAAGAGGTAAGAGGTGGAGGCAAGTGCGGCAGCCGTTAGAGGTCACCGCCAAGTAAGAGCCAGAGGGCGTGGTCTGAGGGGTTGGTAGACTAGGTCTCCAGCTTGCAGTCCCCCTCGTGTGCACCGCTTGCTGACCCCTCCGTCGCCGTCCACACCTCCGTCCCCTCAAAACAAAAAACACAGCGCAATACGGGGGCCCACATCAGTACTAGTTCTGGTATTCCCTCCCCACCAGCACAATCAGGCACAAACAAGCCTAGCCCCAGCAAACGGCGCAAAAAGAGATGACGCTGAGGAAGACTAAATCCTGCACGGAGGATGAGGGGGAAGTGAACCCTGAGAGTCTAGCACAAAGAAGGGTAACCAGAAGCATAAATACCCAAAAATCCCAGGACCTGGTCACTGGCAACTCCCCCCCCCCCCCAAGGCCTTATCACTCAATTCTTTCTGGCCTCAAACTGCCCCACACCTTTGGATGAAACGTCACAAGATCCCGCGACCGATGCCATACCGGGGATCCCAAAGATCCACCTGGCCCCAGGGGACTCTTACTCCTGCGAGTCTGCTAACTTCGAGTCACCTGGGAGCCTTGAAGCTCGTTTTCCGTCTGAGGCCAGGACAAAGAGCCCGATTAGGGTCACTGCCGACATTCACGATAGGCCAACGCTGGGGGCGAACGTGGATATAGATACTGGGAGGACAAGCGAGGTTGTCACATCCTCCTCCCCAAAGAGCACAGGGACAGGCAAGGGCCCGAATGCAATTGTGACGCCTAGGGAAATACAGAGGCCAATCCCCCTAGGGTACGGAGGTTCCAACAACTTCGTTCTTACTAAAACTGGAACAGACTATTGAACGAACACTTGAAACTACCCCCATTAATTTAGGAAGAGCTAAGGCCCCGAAAACTGCACAAACGGAGGGTTGGAGTCCGCTGAGCTTAACTCATCACCAAGACTTAACCGACCCAATCGTTGAACCCACTTTTAAAGACCTTAACTTGTCAGCCATAAGAGAAGTCCAGGACATAATGGCTAGTGCACTGTTATGGCAGTCCGCAAAGATGGAACTCCAAATCGATCTTTTGCAGTCGATAGCCCAACATTTGGTGTGCCAAGATGATAAGCTGGCAAAGCTGGAAGTCCAACTTAACGTCCAACAAGCTTATGCCGCCAGCACCAATTCCTGTGACATCTTAATTGATAAATGGGCAAGTCTACCCGAAGTCTTAAAAGAGATGCTTGCATTAGCAAGGGGTCTGGGCGAGATAACCACGCAAGAACAAGCCGCACAAAAGCTACCACCACAGACGACAGAGCATGCCGAAACAGCAACCCTTAGCACAACGGGCAATAGCGCCACAAAGGCTCCCCTAGTAGGGCCCCGCATTAACTTTATTTCAGCTAATAAAGGGAATGGTGACCCCGAGGCCTCGGATCTCGAGACCGTTAGTGATGACTTGTCTGTTACTACCTCTGAAGTGGAGAGGGTCGAAGGAGCATTAGCAAGTGCCAAAGCTCCGTTATCAAGGAGAGCCAAAAAAAGACTTAAAAAACAACTTAAGAAGTCCAAAGTTAGAAGCAGAAACACACCCTCGGTGGTATCAACCCTGGGCGACACTGAAACTAAACGTATCCCCAAACCATTCTTCCCCATTTTCAAACCCAAGCAGGTGTCTAAAATGGGCAAGCCATGTGACGCACCTCTTGTTCGCGGTGAGGCCCAAAGTCAACAAATCCCTCTCATGGAGGGTCAAACTAATGAGGCTCTCCAACAAAGGCCTTCACAGGTGGCCGTCGCCACACCATTAAGTGCCCCCAGCTCTTCCGGTTGGGTTCTGAAACATGAGTCTGTAACAAATCCCAAACTACAACAGCGCGCACAGCTAGTACAGTCTAGAGTGGTAGGTCTACCAACTGAGGGGCAAGGGAATCAGCAACCAGGAGCCGCACTCAAAAATTACCTAAATTTAACATCAGACCAGGGGGAGTGGCAAGGATGTCCGAGTGTGGTAGGTCAATCAAGCACGGGGCCCAATGGGCAGCAGCCAGATTCCACTCACATAGACCCTTTAAATTTCAATAACCAGAGGCTTAAGCTCCAGGGAGAAGGGGTGAGTTTGTGCTACATCACACAAAAAAAAACAATCCACCTATGAGCTGCAGTTAACCCCAAGGTACACAGCAAAAGGCCCATTTGACATCTTGAACAGGTCCAACATTGTCCGCCTCTTTGGCCATATTGCCTTGCTGGCCCAAATCACCTCAGAAAATATTGAGTGGGTGATATTCAAGAGATTGGAGATAGACACTCATGACGATTCCACCATACTTGGACTTGCGAGTCAGCAAGTCCAACAGGCTGTCCTCAAGGAAGCAACACTGTTCGCTGAATGGGGCATTGACGTCGCTGCTCCAAGAACACTGAAATATCCACACGTGCTGTTGCCGCAACAGGACGCACACGAACCGTCATCTATTCTTAAAGGCATAAGGCACACCCGCCCAGAAATAGGGGCAAAATCAGGGTGGGCAAAAACCCCGCTAAAAATTAAAATCCAGCAAAACGACGGACAACGGAGCGTGCAGCGACATTTCCAGACATCGGATCATCTTGAGGCCACATGGAGACAGTGTCCCTAACCTAATAAACAGCCATGTAAAAAACGCCTGCTCAAATCCACTCAGGGGCCTAGTCCGCGAGTTATCCATTATTTCATGGAATATTGCGGGGGTGAGTAACATCTTTAGGGACATAACTACACCTGAATACCTCGCACAAGGGGACATACTGTGTATTCAGGAAACCTGGGCAAGGGCAACGACCGCCATTGGTGGCTTTTACGAACATTTTAAACCAGCGACCAAAAGGACAATCTTTGGACGCCCGTGCGGGGGTCTCTCTATCTACGTAAGTCATGCGTGCAAAATTAACACAACTGAATTAAAGTTGGAGTCTCCTGATCTTCAAGCCATCCTAATCAGTGGGTTGTCATCGGGTCAAAAATCTCGCCCCCTCCTATTAATTAATTGCTATTTCAACCCAATTAAGTATCAATCCTCCCAGGCCATGGAATCACTTATTTCAATTTTGGAAGATCTTTTAATAAATTGGAAGGACCAAGACGTAATATTCGCGGGCGACTTCAATCACAGAGGCCTGGGTTTAATTCCGGAGGCTCCATCAAGCAAGAAGTCAGCCTTACTGACTGAATTTCTCGCAAACTTTAAGCTGCAATCCATCCATGGAATACAAAAAAAGACCCAACCTGAATGGACCACCATCCCGACTTTTAGAAATGTCTCTACTATAGACTACATCTTTATCAACGAAGGGCTTGCCCACAATCTTTGCAACTTCACAGTGGACGACAGAGAGGAAAGCGACCATAGGCCCCTCCGCGCCACATTCAATCTGGCGCGGGTACAAGCAGAATTACAAGTAGTTATTGGAACTACCACGGGGGAGGAACATCACAAAGTGCTTAAAAGAATAAAATGGTCAACCAATCTCTGTCATAGCCTGCTTGACTATGTAGCTAGAAGGGAGGACGAACCTAACCCAGTTCAAACTAAGAACATCATTCACCTCTGGGAAACTCTGACCTCCGACTTATTGGAACGCCTGGGCAATAATCATCACTCAAGAAGTCGCCAATTCCACTCTGATCCTTGCCGTGCAACATCGTGGTGCCTGTCACAGTGTAAGCGTGCTCTAAATAAGGCAATCAGGGCACAAAAGAAAGGCACTAATTTGTCAGGGAGATACTCCATTGCTGCTCTGCGAACAGACTATAAAAAGAAAGTCTGGGCCCACAAAAAACGGCAGACAGAACAGAATTGGTTGACCGTGTTCTCGTTAATTAAAGGAAATGACAATAGCAAGCTTTGGCGTTTCATTAACAGTCTGACCCCCAGAGGAGAGCAAAAGGAAAACAGTGTTGCAGGGAAAGCGTGGGAACAGTATGCCTAAGGGTTGTATACCTGCGAGTCAAATCAGGCCACTGCAGGAAGCCGTGCATGGTCCAAGGTGGCGGCGGAAATTATCGAACCCGAAAGAGCTACGTCAGAAGGCGTAAATTTGACCTGCACCAGATTGTTCACAGAAATGGAGGTACTAAAGTGCATCAAGGCCATTAGAACTGATGGCGCTCCAGGCCCAAATGGGATTCCGGCCCAGGTTCTGAAAACTGCCTCAGCCTTTTTTGCATCCAGACTCACCCCTTTATTTAACCATTCTTTTGCCACGGCAATGTTGCCATCCTCTTGGAAAGGTTCTATTCTATTCCCCATCCATAAAAAGGGGGACCACACGAACCCGGCCAATTATAGGCTTATAGCTCTCCTCGACGTAGAAGCAAAGATATATGCCCGCCTTCTTCTCAGGGATCTGGAGGACTGGGTGGACAAGAATGGCATTCTTCCGCCCACACAGACTGGCTTTAGGGCTCATAGTTCCACTCTTGACAACATCTTAGCCCTTTCCTACCTTGCGAAGAAGGCCAATACGAGGAACAAACTGCCCCTGTTCTGCTGTTTCATAGACTACTCCACAGCCTTTGACCGAGTGAACAGGGGTCGGCTCTGGGCAAAACTTGACTCGTGGGGGCTACCACAGGCTCTGCTAAAAGCTATAAAAGCGCTCTATGAGGGCACCTGGGTTAAGGTGAAGCTAAGCCCCGCAATAACAACTGCAAGAATTGAAACCAACTCGGGCCTCAAGCAGGGGTGCGTCTTGGCCCCCATGCTTTTCAACTTGTATACTGCGGACATGGGGACAGCTCTGAAAGATGCCAACTTAGCACCTCCAAAACTGGGGGGGCTCGTCTTGGGAACACTCCAGTATGCAGACGACACGGTGATCATGGACCACACTAGGGTGGGGCTCCAAAGAGCCTTAAGCAGTTTGGCATTATACAATAAGTCAAATGACTTAAGGATCAACGTGGGCAAGACCAAAATTGTCATTTTTGGCAAATACCCCCACAAAAAAGAAGCTTCATGGTCTCTGGGAGAGCACCGTATCGTCACTGCCCCATCCTACAACTATTTGGGCACCTGGGTATCTGAGAGTGCCTCTGCAGCCAAACATCTGAAGGAGCTGAAACCTAAAATTGACAAAACCATTCTGTCGCTAAGACGCTTATGCCACCGCTTGGACAGTCCCTCAGCAGAACCAATGTTGACAGTGCTCCGGGCAAAACTGATCCCTGCCATTGCATATGGGCACATAGCCTACCCTGGTGCATTTGACAAAATGGTCAACGCGGCCCAGGCGAAAGCCTATAAGATGGTGCTACAGGCCCCTAGATACGCAAGGAACACTAGATTAAGGCTAGAAATAGGCCTTAAGCGACCTGAGCTGGTATTACTGGGGGACCTTTTAAAACTCTACATTAGAGTATTGAAAGCACCAGAACATTCGCTAAAGTACTCCCTAAAATCAATCTTTGATGAGGTGGGCTCCCCCTGGTACTCAAAGGTAGGACAAGCTATTGCAGCATTGAAAATCGAAAGAAGGAGTTTGCACCTGCACGAAATTCCTTTCTCAGCTTGGGCCCAAGCAGTCAAGCGACAAGTCCGGATCATCTCCTTTGGTCTTGACCTAGCATCTCTTCGGCAAAATCCACTAACTCAGGCCCTGGACAAATCATATATTCCAGGTAAACCCCAACCTTACCTGCAAGATCCAGTATCCACCTACGCGGGAAAGAAAATTTTGTACTTTCGACTTTTGGCCCTCAGGATCATGGACTTCAACCCCAAATGGGCCCGTACGGATGGCACCTTGGCCTGTCGTCTATGCAACTACCGTAGAGAATCCTGGCTACACTTGCTGTGCTGCTGCACAAAGCTGGCCAATGACCGCCATCGCTTGCTGCTCCCGATTTTACGGAACACGGATTATAGAACTTGCAGAGATGCTTCGGACTGGTGCCTCTCAGTCTCCACGACCTGTTTGATAGCCGGAGTTGGGAAATTTATATACCAGGTAAAAATGGCACTCGACTCCCACTTAACGGCATTGTCGGCAAAGTAACCGGAAGCCTTCCGCCCCAGTTATCCAACCTGGGCTGGTTTAAAGATCTACGAAGAATCCATCTTTCGTTAACAGCCCCTGGTACATGAATTGACTCTACCGAACTTTCATGTGCCTCCCCTTATCAGCTGGGAAACACTTGTACAACCTATACATTACTCCTTTTAAAAAGAACTCGGTTTTGGACAGCTTATCAGGATTAATATGTTAGTTTTTTAACTTAAAGTGATTTTCATTTTTATGTTTGGATGGAACTTGGGTGAGGGGTGAGTTGGGACGTTCATAAAGCTTTTTATTTTTTATACTGTAAAGATTTTAAGTAATCATGCAGTTCATTAATAAATAAATAAATACAAATAAATACTTCTAAAGTAACAGGAATGATGCAGTACCGCAAGACCCACCCTTAAAAGGGTGCACTTTCTGATGGCATTAAGTAAGAAGATGTGTGGCAGAGAGAGTTTTCTGATTGAAGGAAGACGCTGTCGTAAAATGAGGAGCATACTTTTTGCACTTGCAAACAAGTAAATGCTGACCAATAAATAATACCCTTTGTTTGATATTCAAGGTGGAACCTATGATAGGAACTACAATGTTTGGGAACATATCAGCAAAGGGCAATTGTGCTGTAAATTTGGAAGTGAGCGAGGGTGGATTTGATGTTGCCATCAGAATTCATTGTCTTCTTGCAGCACCTGCCATTCAGCCTTGAAGTACAGATTTACAGTTCACTTGTCTGGATATGCCTTCTGATACTTGATGCAGTGAGATTACCAGCTTGGGTTTATTCTAAATACCATACTCACCTGGGCCCAGAAAACATTCATACAATAAGCTTGCAATCATACGCTGGCGATCAGGAGTTAGTTTACCTTGTAATATAATTTACCTGTACACCAATTTTTACCTTACCACCTTAGCTCTTAATTTCCTCTGGTCGATAGATCAGGTTGTAAGCATAATAGGCATAAAATGACATTTACCTTTATTTCTTTGAATGACCACAGACTCGGGAGAGTTTTAAAACCTTTATCTTTGCAATAATTTTGTGAGTGAAATACCAATACATGTCAAACACCAACTTTAAAGAGAATGAACAAAGTAAATTGTAAAGTCGTACATTGGTACCTGGAAAGGGTGGAAAAGGAAATAGTCAAAGGACATACCACGCAGAATTATATTTACCTAGAATCGTGTGAGGACCTACCCCTGGCCAAGGAACTGGAAAAGGGACTCCAGAGTAGTCAGGAGCCAACAGCACCAGGTCAGGACAGGTAACCTCTTCGAAGTGCAATGCCAGCAGTCCACCCCTCTCTGGTGGTACTCTCCTCGACCCTTCCTCTTCTAGATGGACAGGTTCTTCTCCGTCAGCAATCTCTCCGACTCTTCTCTCCCGACTTTTCTGTCAGAATGTTCGAGCAGCATCTCTGACCTCTGTGGCCTCTGCCTTCTTCTGGCGCAACGTTGGGTCAGTAACAGGTCTGTGACAAGTCTGACAATCTAACTGACTGAGCCTGCCTTAGTTATACTATTCTCAGTGTATGTACCACCCCCCAATGTTTCAATATTTGTGTATTCCTGTGTGGTGATTGGACAGTGGGATGGGGAGAAGTCATCACACCATACTATGTAATGTCAATTTTCTTAGGTTCATTGTTCCATGTTCCCTCCCCTTACTTATTTTCCCGCCCGCATTTCACATTGGGTTTACAACATTGTATGCAAAATTTTGTTTTTTGCTTCCTCTCTTCGGGTCAAGAGGTGCTGTTCCCAGGCGCATCTTCTGGTCACTGTACTTTTGGAAGAAATTCAATGTCATTTCATGAAGTTTACAGAGTTCAATGTGCCTGCGTCCTTAACAGCAGGATGGCGCTTTCAGTCACCCCCCCAGGCCCAAATACAAACTATTAATAAAGTCAAAGAAAAACATGTTAGAATACGAAAAGAAATGAATGCACTGTATACCACTTATTCCTACTCTAATTCCCTTAATTTATTTTAGCTATTGCATTAGCAGTTTAGTAAGACAAGCGAGGTTGAGTTTCAGCATAGCATGTGCATTAACATGTGAGATTTGAAGCGGCCATCTTAAATACTAGGGCTCAGCTGCAAAGATTTCCCACTAAAGCGTAAGATGTCATACTACGTAGATGCAATAGACATATGCGCAGAAGAGTTCCCGCATTTTGGGCAGCCATTTAAAGTCACTCCGGTTACTTGTTAGTAAAGCACATTGAAAGCTTCCCCTAAATGAAATAAATGTCATGTGGTGCACTTTTTAGTATTTACAAACATGTTGGTTACATTATTACATGTTATTTCGAGAGGATTGAATCCGAGCAAGTTTCTTTAAGCATGAAACCTTGCTCCATCATACCAGGCCCGGACTGGCCGTTGCGAGCACCGGGCAATCCCCCGGTGGACCACATGGGTAGGGGCCGGTTTTGGGCCCCTGGGGCCGTTTTTGTTACAGGGCTGCAAAATCGGCCCTGTAACAAAATCGGCCGAAAACCGGCCCTGGCAAAGATCACGGTCGCACCCCGAACACCCTGGGGAGGGGCCCGGCCGAGCACTTTGCTAGGGCCGGTTTTGGTTCCCAGTCCGGCCCTGCATCATACTCACATATTGTCATGGTCCCGGTGGGCATTTACATCAAGATTTTCTGGTGGCATATTCAAGCCCTCATTATGACTTGGCCTAAGTATGGTGCAGGGATACTAGGAGCCAGAAATTCGGCTGTTATTCCTGCATCAAATTACCACCATTCCTAGGCTTTTCTCCCAGAAAGGGAGAATAACTGTTTGTAATCGGTCATTTACCCTCCAAAACAACACTGACGTTTCCTGGGAGTTTAAGCAGTCAGAAAATGTCGGCAGATGGCGGTGGGTGGTTGGGCCTGTGACGATATATTGCTATTGATTGTATGTACATCTGGCCCGAGGTTTCTGCAGATGTTTTTTCAAGGGGAGACTGTCAGTGAGCCAGCAATAGGCGGGCTTTTGTTCAACAGTTAATACTACCAAAAAAGCAAAATTGCCTTGATAGTAACTTCTGACTGAAAACAACCCAGCCCTTTATATTAGCAACTTGAATCAGTTCACTCACCTCTGGTTCTGATTGTTTTTCCAATACTATTTTCAGATTAGCTGAATAATAGCTATTATTTTTTAAGAGAAGTGCAGTTGCATCGCTCGCTTTTATGGCACTGGGGACATGCTGCTATTTTGTAAAGCGTCAAATGGTCGAAATAAGGGGAGGTGCCTTTAACAGACATAAAGCATGTGACAGTGAGATGGCACAGCATTCTTACATACAGGAAAATTACATTGCACATAATTACCCATCGGTGCTTTCAAAGAAATTGCGCTGCTACTATGCCTCGCTCATTGGTTTCTCTTCAGCAAACTAAAGTATCAAGATTTCTTTTGCAAAGGAGACAAGGAGAAAGAACATTGCACGCTGGCAACAAGAGTGGTTAATTAGCGTTTTGGAAGAAGCTTAATTTATCCTTCAGGCAGTAATTCTCAGATATTCTGGGATTCACGGGGTGATGGTTTACACGCCTGCAAGAAAGATTTGGTCCAATTGTGCTGTAAAAAGGTGCGCACATTTTTCCTGACTGACAAAGAAAGACGTCAGTGCACTGGGTGCTTCACTTCATGCCAGCATGAATCATTGTACATTTCACCGCTACTCTGATCTGCATCCCCTGTGGTGTAAGGTGGTTCCCAACCCTTCAGAGGGCCACGATGCTTAAGAGGGTCCCCATTCAGCCCAAGGCCATTAAATATCTGTGACATCAGGGAGAGTCAGGGACCTCTCAATCAATTCTGTAGGAGGATCCATTATTTTGTTGTTCCTGCCATATCTGCTGTCATTAAGAACGGAATTTCCAGCTGGTAGGAAATGGGAGGCCCGCAACTGCAAACCCACCAGTCAAAAAAGCCTGAGTGCAAAAGGGGCAACGAGGCAGACTTCTGGTAAGAGGGAAAGGCTGGTTCTGGTATTTGCTACTAATCTAGGTACAGCCCGGAGTGTTAGTGGAGAAAGATTTGAAGCCAATTCCCTGCTGCCTCATGCCCCACCCTTTTTGGTAATGTCATTCTTTGAAGGTAATCCCTGCTGAGGAAACTAAACATCACATTGGGTGAACTCAGGTACATTTCCATGGTTTTGCGAAGAAAGAAGCTTCTTAACTTCAGTTTTAATCTTTCAATTTTAACCTTTCCATAATTCTAATAATAATATAATGTACATGTACGCAATCTGTATATACATTCATTTTCCAAAGGGAAAATATGAAATGAGTTCTTTCATTCATGACCATAACACCAATAGTTGTGTTTATTGACAGCACAGTGAGTTAACACAGAGAGTTAAACAGAAGTTGTAGGATTGGCAAATGAAACTTAAATAGCTGTAGATGTGCACACATTCTAATGCCATAATGCTAATATTTTCAGGTAGGTGTATGGCTTTATTGCATATGGCTCTGTAAAACACTACAACCTTAAATAATCAAAATATGTATATGTTAAAAAAATGGAAAAGTGCTAATTGTAAATGTACCTTTTCACTAACCAAACAACCTACAACTATGGTTGCATACTAATGAGATTAGATACAAATAAGTATGGATATATACAGATGATAATATCTGAAAAAAAGATACCATAAAATCAGGAGCTCTAATTATAAAGAAATCAAGATCCTCCAAAACACATAGTAAGCATACTATAAGCAATATCACGAGCCTGGAAAAGAAATGGGGATTCTGCCCATATCTGTATATGGTTTTGGAACTCCAAATAATCTTGCAATAGGCATATAATGTACAGCAGAGTTCTCATAAGCCCACACATTTATGCAATTTGGGGTGCAAACATGTCAGGTATTGGTTATTTCAGGTCCTCTTATGATGTAGCATTTATAAAGGGTGTATGCAATGTGCTTGCTATCATTTGCTTTCATTTCCTTTAGCTTTATAATCATTTTAACCATAACATTTGTCAGCCTTGTATTACTTATTCAGACAATCAAAATACCTCATGTAATTCCAGGTATTCTTTGAAATCCATCAACATTCTACTATTAAGCTGGTTGAGGTGGTCACAGCATATTTTATATAGAGAGCTAGGTCCTGGTACTGCTTTTCTAGGTTTGGAATTTGAGACAGCATTAGCTGTCTCGCCAGACTCCTGCTTAATTTTAAAAAGTGTGAAATAAACATATATCTATGTATACATAAGATGGAACACTGGGACCTAAAATGTCATCTCTTTGTCAAGTCGGTAAACATTTTCCCCACTGGTTTTATGTACCTATGTTAGCTGGTTGAAAGGGGGAAAACATCAAAAATATATTTCTAATTTGTGAAGCCAAGGTAATTCCACAATAAGGATTAGGAATTGCTGAATATGATTAAAGGCTTTTATTTTGATTACCAATCATTCCAGTATATCTGTGAACCAAGATTACGTTCAGTAAGTGCAGCAATACAATAAGTAAGCTGACATATCTCAGTACATGAGGCCCAAAACAATGACATATCCAACTGCGATAATCATAATTGTATAAACACAGATTAAAGCAAACAGTTTTTCCATAAAGAAACTTCCCGTCTCTCTTCTAAACATTGATGAAATATAGGGTCATCTACCACAGGTCTCTAAATTGGGAGCACAAAAGAAGAAGGTGACAGCATAATCAGACTCTAGTAGAAGTCTAAAGATAAGAAGTAAATGTTCAGCCTAAAGCTTCATACTTGAAAGAATAGGGAAAGCAGAGAGGTCTGTATCTCTCAAAGGCTAAATGGAATCTCTCCTAACCCTAACTATGAGAACACCAATTTCAAAACTAAAGGAGATTTAGACATCTTATTTACATCCACATCACCAGGGACCAATCAGGTAAAAAAAATTGTATATTTGCTACATGGCTTTAAGGTTCACATTATATCGAACTAAGCCTCTCGTTCTCAACCTTGAACATCTTATTATCCTGGTACATGATGAACAGAAGGCCTCTCTCGACCATTGTTCCACCATGTTCACTGCCAGGTTTCTCTCCAGGCCTTGCTGTCAGCCATCTAATTCAGACAATAGGTCTTTCTCTACCTAACGGAAATCATGATAATAAACCTGCAAGGAAAAGAGAAACAATGCTGGCGAAGCAAAATGTATTTCAACTGAGGACTGCAGTCCGGCTAACGTTAGGTAAGCATTTACTTTGCATTTCCAATACATGGTTATACATGCATATGTGTAACGTTAAACAGAGCTGTAAAACATGATGAAATAAATACATGTTTATCTAAGCAAAAAATAGCTTGAAGTATAAATGTAAAACATAAGCAAGAAATATGTGACTTCAAGCTAAAACTGAACATTAGTACACACATATATAAATATCTAGGGCCCCATTAGGATGGCGGGTGGAAAACCACCCCGACCGCCATGGACACAGGCAACAACCGTCCACTGGACCATGGATAAACCGGCGGTCAAATTAGGATCATCCGTCAAAAAAAATTGACAGCGGCGGTAGCAGTTGAATAAAAACCGCACAACGCGGGCTGTGACGATCAAAAACCATCCGCGGCGGTCTGAAACGCAGCGGAAAAGAAACAACCTGCCGCAATCATAGCGGAGACACCGCGCAGGAAATCAGAAAATCCCTGATGGTCCCGCGGTACGATCCGCTGTTTCCGACTGCCGCGGTCGCACACTGGAGTGAATGGGAGAGCCAGCGGAAGAGCTGCAGCATTGCCACCGCAGCGGACGAACCTCACAAAACATAGCGGATGATGCAAAAACACCACAACAAAGCCAAACATTGCACAAAAAAAGTAGCCATGCCCCCTCAATACACCAAACACAATCTAATGAAACAAATAAATGCCAAACAGGAACATACAATTTCCAGGACAACTCCCACAACACACCTGACAGCAAAACTCCATTGGGACACACCCACATAGATAAGTATGAAACCAGCCCCTTCACTGACCACAATCCTTTGCAAAACTCCCGAAAAGAAGGGCATACACCAGACCTGACAGGAGAAGCAAGAGAACACAGCACACACACCACCATCACATCACACCAGCACCAACAATCCCCCAGCACATAACACACCTCACACACTAAGACCACACCCACCACCCACACCCTTGCACCCACAAACATTTTGCACTCTACCCACCATGGCATCACAGAAAATGCCCAAATTCACAGAGAGTGAGTTGACAGTCATGGTAAATGAGATAGTTAGAGTGGAACCACAACTGTTTGGTAGCCTGGTCCAACAGACACCATTAGCCACAAGGACACAAATGTGGCAAAGGGTAGTCCAAAGGGTCAATGCAGTAGGGAACATTCCGCGATCCAAGAAGGAGATCATGAAGCGGTGGCATGATCTCAAGAGGGTTGTCAAAGAGAGGAGAAGCAAGAACCGGGAGCAGGCTGACAGGACTGTCGGTGGAAGTCCCATTCCACCAACACCATTCACACCATGGGAGGAGAAGGTGATTGCCATACTGCATTCTGAGAGTCTCACAGGAGTGAGGGAGTGGAGGTTGGTAAGTACAAACAAATGTTAACCAACACACTGATATGTACTTTCTTGCACAACCCAAACACCATTGCATTGTTCACCTTCACCTAACAGGTAGGTAGCTATCTTGCCTGGGAGATCTGTGTGGGGGAGGGAGGCCTGTATCATTACTCCCACCATGCCCCCTGTCCGACCCCTAAGCAGGATGTAGCACACCACACCAACCCAGAAGCAGTTTGCAGCCATTAGCCATTGCACTGTTCACCTTCACCTAACAGGTAGGTAGCCATCTTGCCTGGGAGGTCTGTATGGGGGAGGGAGGCCTGCACCATTACTCTCACCATGCCCCCTTTCCCACCCCTAAGCAGGACGTAGTACACCACACCAACCCAGAAGCAGTGTGCAGCCATTGTATTGTTCACCTTCACATAACAGGTAGGTAGCCATCTTGCCTGGGAGGTCTTTGTAGGGGAGGGAGGTCTCTACCACTACTCCCACCATGCCCCCTATCCCACACCCCAGCAGGATGGATCACTCCCTCACCCAGCAGCACTTGAAAGCCATTGCAGTACACCAAACAAACTACCAGGTATGTAGCTATCTTCACAGGCAGGGTGTTTGTGGGTGGGAGGCCTGTTCTACTACTCCCACCATGCCCCTTGTCCCACACTCCAGCAGGATGGATTCCTCCCTCACCCAGAAGCACTTGGAAGCCATTGCAGTTCACCAAACAAGCGTACAGGTATGTAGCCATCTTCACAGGCAGGGTCTTTGTGGGTGGGAGGCCTGTACTACTACTCCTACCATGCCCCCTGTCCCACACCCCAGCAGGATGGAACACTCCCTCACCCAGAAGCACTAGCAAGCCATTGCATCGTTCACCTTCACCTAACAAGTAGGTAGCCATCTTGCCTGGGAGGTCTGTCTGGGGGAGGGAGGTCTGTACCACTTCTCCCACCATGCCCCCTGTCCCACCCCTAAGCAGGATGTGGCACACCACACCAACCCATAAGCAGTTTGAAGCCATTGTATTGTTCACCTTCACCTAACAGGTAGGTAGCCATCTTGCCTGGGAGGTCTGTGTGGGGGAGGGAGGCCTATATCACTACTCCCACCATGCCCCTGTTCCACACCCCAGCAGGATGGAACACTCCCTCACCCAAAAGTACTAGGAAGCCATTGCATTGTTCACCTTTGAAGAACCGGGTTTTTAGAACCCAGCGGCGCCAGGGATAACGCCCGAAGTCTTCGGATTCCCCTGTCTCGGTATACAGAGATACGGGACTCTTCTAGGTGGCGTCAAAGATCAAATTTATTGGCTGCAACCAGTAACAGAAGTCCACAAAGTACAATGACGTATATTCGTAGGAGACTGCTCAACTTTACAAAGCCAGTCAACCCTTTTTATACAAAATATTGTGCTTCAGGCAAACATTCCTTATTTACAACCAACCAATTCCATGTGTATACGACAAAAGCATTGTGTGACAAACCCACATTTCATTGTCCAGCCCAACATCAATTATTGGTCGAACCCAACATTCTTCATCAGACAAGTCGATCGAAACCCATCATAAAATCGGTCAACTCCCCATCGTAAACAGGCCATAAAGAAAGGAGCAGAGACAGGTGCAAGTAAGATAAGACATAGTTGTGTGTAATAAAAGGTAACAATGTCCTGCGCTTTGATCGCTAATCTTGATCAGCTGCTGGGAAAGGAACTGGCCTAACAAGTTTGGCCTCGGGCAACGGGGTCAGCTTTCCCAGGTCACACAAGAGTCAGCTAAAGGTGTACGTGTCTCAAGAACTCGTTCGGCCGTAGTCATCGGCCTATGTGAGGGCAACCACAAAATGGGTGCCGTACACAAAATGGAACCCAAGGGTTCAGAACGGAATCCCTTATTTCGTAATGAATCCATCACTCGAACATGGCGAAAACACTCGTACATAATATACTCGCCATTCTCGGTCTGCTGACACCAGATTCGTCACTATACGACAACCTTTGTTGAACGGGTTCGGAATCTCGGAACCTCACCTTCACCTATCAGGTAGGTAGCCATCTTGCCTGGGAGGCCAGTTTGGTGGAGGGAGGCCTGCACTACTACTCCCACCATGCCCCCTGTCCCACACCCCAGCAGGATGGAACACTCCCTCACCCAGAAGCACTTGGCAGACATTGCATTGTTCACCTTCACCTAACAGGTAGGTAGCCATCTTGCCTGGGAGGCTAGTTTGGTGGAAGGAGGCCTGTACCACTACTCCCACCATGCTCCTGTCCCGCAACCCAGCAGGATGTAGCACACCACACCAACCCAGAAGCAGTTTGCAGCAATTGCATTGTTCACCATCACCCAACAGGTAGGTAGCATGTACATGCAGCCACACATCAGTCATCAATGAAATTCTGGCATATGCCAACACCAGCCCTCTCCATGCACAAATATGCACACCGACTCTGCTTGACACGCACAGTGTGCACACAGGTAAGCAAAGGGAACAGTCACAGATAACAAAGAGTCACACACCAATGGACATGCACAAGGAAGACCGTGCACAACCATGCACAGCACACACTGATGAGTGCATTGCCATGTGGCCCAATCAGCAAGGAGCATGTAAAATTAGAGAAAACATGTGTGGGCTCCTAAATACAAATATGTACATTACAGGTCAAAGTCATTCAGTACAATTCGATGGCCACTCCATGCCCAGATGTGACGTCAGCCAGGGCATACGAATCAACATTGAGAGAACGGATTAAACTCATTTGTGCTGGTCTATTCATGGCAACTGGTCACTGTGAACATGATCACAGCATGATGTGCATGCAGTGCATCGACATCTGACAACATGTACGAGTAATGTATGTACCTCTGCATCATGTCATTAGGCACATTATTTCACATAGAAAAAGGTGTGAAGATCAGTCAATTGTGTACTGTACAGACACTGGATGACACACAGCTAACAGAATTCTTGCTGCGTGCACAACACTGACCATTCCTCATCTAATCGACAGGTGACGAAGAACTGCTGAGGACAACATCAATGACCAGCAGAGCCAGTCTCTAGCCCCGGTACATGGACTCTCAGATGTAGACTCCCAGGATTTTCTGAACGATGAGCTTGAGGCTCGCCCATCTGGTGTGCAAGGAAGCACCAGGTCCCAGGACCCCATCCTCCCCACCACCACGTCTGCTGCAACAACAACAGCACAGCAGGGCCCTGCTGTTACGGCCTGTGCATCCACCACCACTGCCACCACCACCACCACCACCACTAGTGTCACCTGCAGCACCCTCCCTGTTGCCAGGGGATGAGCAGCCCACACCAACAACTGTGGACGGCAGGGAGAGTGTGCGGGGACCCACAGTGGCTAGGCAACAGGTCCGTGGCAGCAGTGCAGGTGGGAGGTCCAGGGTCACCCCTAGACATCAGGAGGTTGGGACCCCATCCCTGGACCACTTCCCCAGAGTCATTAGGGCCTATGAACATGCCAGGGACAAAGTGGCCGGTCTGACGAACTATTACGCGAGCTCATCTTGCTGATGAGGTCCATCGACACACGCCTTGGACAAATGGTGGACCTCATGGGCCAGAAAGTGGTGTTACTGAGGGACAGGCCTGCGCCCCAAACAACAACTCTGCCCCCCTCTGTTGTTCTGCAGGATGACAGTGCACCATCCTCCCCTGCGGCCACAGAGAGGGGTGAGTCCTCAGACGCCGCTGGCCATGCAGCAGGGTCCCCGCCCCGGCCAAGCGAGTTAGGGGGTGTCCAAAGAAGAGCCTGGGAGTCTCTGGAGGCAAGGCATCTGCCAAACGCCAGTCACTGAGCCAGCCCTGATGGCAACCCTCTTCCCCACTGCATTGCCTGTTTGGACTGTCCTTCCCCACACTGCCTTGTGAATGGCACCTGTCTGTTCAACTGGGTCACCACATAGATGTGGTGTCTGCTCCTTCATCTCATTTACCATGACTGTCAACTTACTGCTCCATCACCACCTTCATGCAAATCTGCCTGCACCCCTCACATGTCAACTCTGCAAATAAAATACCTTACACACTTTAATTGTGTCAGCTTTGTCCTTAGTGCATTATTTACAGTCTTCCAAATGTCCATAATGTATTCAAAAGATGTACAGTATGTCAGCATGGATAATTATGAGGCACCTAGGGAAACACAACAGAAAAACATTCACTGGTGTGAGTGTGGCATCACAGACATTACACTACACCAACCATGTACATAAGCCAACATGCAGACAACACAATTAGCAACAAGTGTCAACAATTACGTACATTCACAGATGACATGTCACTGTCACATTTCCACACACAGGTGACTTGACATCTGGCAGTCCGTACCATTCGCACATAAACCTTCACGACAACTGAAATCTCGCCAGGAAATGGACATGTTGTACTTCTCACCAACCGTCAAGGGAAGTAGCGGGTGATGAGCTGTTGACGCATGTCACCACCTTCCTCCTCCCCACTGTCCTCATCACTGGACTCAGTTTCTTGTGCAGGCCTTGGGTCCTCATCATCATCCATGATCAGGGGAATATCCTTGCGAATGGCCAGGTTGTGGAGCATGCACTGCCACTACGATTTTACACACCTTCCCAGGCAAGTATTACAGTGAATCCTCTGGTTCTGTCAAGGCAGCAGAAATGTGACTTGAGCAGGTCAAAAGTCTGCTCCACCACATGGGCCACATTGTATCGTATTTCCGCCAGGGTCCTGGGATTCCGCAGTGGGCTCAGCAGCCATAGACGGCTGGTATATGCAGAGTTACCTTAGAATGGCAAACACACATTGCAATGTTGCACAGGCAGAGGGCAGTATGTCACACACCCAGCATGCCATAGGACCTGGCATACTCACCCTCAATCCAAGCACGCTCGGGAAGCAGATTAGCCATCAGCCTGGGCACAATGCTGTTCCTCAGGATGTAGGAGTCATGGGCTGAGCCGGGGAATCTGGCACACACATGCGAGATGGTTATATCAGCCAGCCACACCACCTGCACATTGATTGAGTGATGATGTTTTCTATTACGGAAAATGTGCTCACTCGCCTGTGGTGGCACAAGACCGACATGTGTGCAATGAATGGCCTCAACAACATGGGGGATGTGCCCAAGGGGATAGAATTCTCCCTTCACACCTGCCAATTCTGCTCCCCGGGGTGAAATGTATGTATCTGTCCTTGTAGATCATCATGGCTGCAAGAACATCCCGCAGCGCCATGCTGAACATGGGTTGAGACATCCCAGCAGCGCTGGCCATGGTCTCCTGGAAAGATCCAGTGGCAAAAAATTAGAGGGCTGCCATCACCTTGTAAGTTGGTGTGAAAGCTGTTAAGTAGTGGCGACGAGGCTGCAGGTGGGGCTCCAACAGATCACAAAGGCTCTTCAGGGTGGGTCTGTTGAGACGGAACTTGCAAATGATCGCTATATCATTCTTGTCCTCCAGCAGTGTCAAGTGACATATCAGATTGGGCCTCCTCCTAGTTGAGATGAAATTGGACATATGTCAATGACATCCATCATGAGATGACCACAGCATAAAACGTTCAGGATGAAACAGAATGAAAAAAACACTGACTTGAGGGATGTGTGACACACCATGTTACATGAGTGTAAGTTTGAGCCACACAGAGGGCACACCTCTTCATTTACAATACACCAGTGCGTAAAACACCACATAGGTCAATATGAAAGCACATTTTTTCAAGGCCACATTCCATATGTGCACGCCTGGGAGCGTGTCATCCAGCCATTGTGCAACAAATCTACACAACTGTCTCATACTCCTCTGCTGTACCTGTTACACCTCAATGCATCATTCAAACTTGGCACACATCCGCAACACAATGATCACAGTTGGCGGTGAATTGACAATTGCGTGTATGAGCACACAGATAAGCACAAGTAAGTAACAACATCATACAGTGGTACAATCACTGCCCCACAACACATTCATATGTGTACATATTGTAGAGTCCTCTACAACACTGTCCTACCTCACCAACCATCTAATGCATTTGTGACATGTTAGGGACTACAGACCAATGTACGTCATGTATAAACAACCATGGCCCATGTAGGCAACTGTGGAGTCAATGGATCATTGACATTGTGTGCAAGATGATATGCACTTCACCATGTGGCCACTATGCACTGTTGAAGTGTTCCTGATAGACATTGACATTGTATGTGCCACAAATAGTGGTTGCTACTGCCTGGCCCTGGCGGTATGTCCTCAGCACCACCCCTTACACGAGTGCCGTAGTACTAGCCATAGAGACATGCCCAAATGGCAGTCTGCATGCTCTGCCATCCATCTCGCGGTAGCTACCGCTTGGCCCCGGCGGTATGTTACCAGCAGCACCCCTTACACGAGTGCAGTAGTGCTAGCCATAGAGACATGCCCTAATGGCGGTGGGCATGCTCTGCCACCCAACTCGCGGTAGCTACCACACAAACAATGGTCATGGAAAAATGTGAGATAGGTATTCTCCGATTGTGGAGTGCGACACAGATTAGCATACACTGACACAGGACAAGGGGGTAGCATGGCATGGGATAAGGCAGAGGTTCATTTAAAGCAGGAAATGAAGTATCCTGTAGAGGAGCAGGCTGAAGCCTCTAAAAAGGTCATTTCATGTTGTTGAAATAGAACTGTAGTGAAGACCATCTGTATGCGGAAGTTATAAATCTGTTTGCACTGTCTTAATGGTCTGTGTTACTTGATAATGATGTGGAACTACTGTTGCATGCTTCTTCTCATGGATGGGTTTGGGGGTGGGAGAGAGACAGTTCAGAGGTTATATGGCTGTATTTATAATAACTCAAAAAAAGAAATATGAAAAAAATGAAATTCTTCCTGAATGGATGCACATCCAGAAATATGTGAGAGTTTATGACAACTTGTCGATGAGCCTAGGAAAAAAGGCTGCTGAAAACCCATAAAATAATATGTTTTTGAGTATTTATGAGTGAGTATTTACTAGTGATGTGACAATGGCTTCCCACCCTGGAAGCATAGGCTGATATACTGCTGTCAGGGAGGATTTCAGGGTAAGATTTGGGGAGGAAAAGCCCTGAACATTGATGTGGGTTTAGGGCAAGGGGTTTCTCTATCATCAGTTTTTTGTTGTGATATGTGTGTGATAAGTTCTTCTCCAGCACAACTAAATCAGTCTTCCATCCTTCTGAGGTTCATAAATTCATAACTACTGAGACATTCATCATGATTGGTCGAGTATTATGTGGTGGTAATATCACACTCCATATTCCTGCCACCATTTGTATGATTGGTCTTGGCTTTATCAAGGGGATCATGAGTTGGTCAGCTCCAGGTGCCTATGAAACGGAGAATAATGTGGGAAAAGTTGGGGTACATTTACTACATTTTAGCGTAATGCAGCACTGCATCAAAAGTTGCTGCTTTGTGCCAAAGGGTGAGAGAAAAACAGCATCATATCAACGAAGGTATGGCGCTATATTCCACTTAAATAGCACCTGAGAGCTTTAGGCTGCCATGCACTAACATACACACCCTGCTAACACAGAGCAAGAGTGTGTGCGTTCTATGAAGCATACGTTTTGTACTAGAAAGGGACATATCCTGTGAAAAAATACTTTCCTCATTTTGCATATATGCCATACAGTGCTGCATTCATAAATAATTTGAAAAATGTTACATGTAAAAATTGCTCATTGTTACGCCCACCTCGAGGGGGTATCATTTTTTGGTAAATATCCCTGTCTACAAATGTTACTAATAGGGATTTGCATCAAAACCCGTGGATGGTTGCATGGGATCACCCTTGTGCCACCCATGGTATGCCCGGTTGACCCAAATTAGCCCACAGTATCACTACTTCGTTTTACATTGGACAGTTTTCCAGCACAAATGATGATTTGCTAAGGAAAGTAAATCCAAGGACAACACTTTTTTGGTCTTGCATAGATTTTGACACAAACCCAGTGCAAAGTGTTGGTAAATATTGGCCCGGCCGGTGCTTCCACACTGATCAGCATACTTAAACCTTTATTTTCAGGCATTTGTACTGTGGATTGCATCCTCGAGGTATGACATGGAGATTTTCTTCCTGGAATAATAAATACAAAACGACCTCACTCAAGTCTACCAGCTGTAATAATAGTGCAGGACATGTATTCCCAATTCTGCTGAGCCTGGGACTTTTCTTCAAAATCGGGAATACTGTGCCACTGTTAGTCTGTTAATTATACAGTTTGAAATGGTAGAAATGCAAAATGTTTTGGGAGGTAAATATCAAAGTATTATTATTCCAATCATATATTCTGAATTCTTATATGCCTCGAGTGTGCTGTTTTTTTAAATATCAAGATACGCTTATAGCTGTTTAGGACATTAACATTCTATCTGATGCATAATTTCTTCACGGCAGGGAATCAATCTGTATGTGCTTCTGCATATTTTATCTGGGATTACACTCATCATTGGGACACAGGCAGGCATGGAAAAGAACAAACAAAGAGAGTCCTGAACGCAAATAAAGCCATCTATATTAAGACAATATCGACAGCTAGATTTACTTGTACACTGCCATATTCATGACCTGGTGTGTCCCGCTCTTGCACCACGCGAAGTGGTGCAAGAGTGATGCAAACCCAAAGTCAAGAATTGCATGTTTTTCCATTGATTCCACCAGAATGCAACAATGTGGAGCCACACAGATTAGTTGAGGTATCAAGCTGTTTCTGAACTGCATCATACCTGAGCTTGGATTTCCTTATTCTGCTGCTAGGGTGAGAGCCTGCACCCAGATACACTCATCTCTGCTTTATTAGGAGGACTCAGCTGTCACTCCTCCCTCAGTTTGTGCTTCCTTGTCCAGGATAATGCTGTATCCTCTGTCGCTCTATTGGTGGGGGAGGGGGGTAACCAGCATCATAATATCTGCTCTTTTGTAGGTTGTTTTAGCTTCTGGGAGTCATGGACCCAACTATGCAACTTGTGGCATTAACGCGAATGCCGGCTAGAAGTAGGGTCTCCTGTTGGCCTCAGCACTCCATGGTGTCTTTCGAGTCTCTTCTCTTGGCTCCTGGGCTCTCTTTACACTCTCAGTCCTAGTTGAGCAGTCAAGGACTATTTCGTTCAATTGCCACTCTCCCTGTTGATGCAGATATCAGGTGGAGGCCAGTGTGTGCATTGGAGAGTACGCTGCTGCCTTTATTGATGAGAGAGTTTCTCCTTGACTGCACCACTTCTGTGGTGACTCTCAGCAGCCCAGTCTGGCTTAGTATTCCTCAGCTCAATGAGGATGAGGAACTGACTCTGATTGCTCACTGGTCCCCCTCTACCTGCTACCAATTAGACTTCAGCATCATTCATGTGCCCAGGGGGTGCAAAGCTCCATTTCATTAGGGCAAAACTCCTCTACCCCCACCCTTTACCCACAGGGTGAATGTCAGTTCACTTAATTCAGGAGTGGTTGTCCGCCATCTTACTATTCTGTTCTCCTGGCTCACAGCACTGCATTCCTACCACACATCTGTTGTGGCTGGCAGTAATACTTTTCGAGATGTGCCTTCGAAGGCTGAGGTCCTCACACTCGTTTTCGCTCTGGTGCCATAATGCCCCTTCCATTTTCCCACACAGTATATGCTGACCCGCTTTAGTCACAATCGTCTGGTCATCATTTTGTGACTCTTCTGGCATTTTGTCCTGAAGTCTCCGGAAAACAGTTTCAGTCAACTTGAGGGTACTTCAAAGTGTGTCATTTAATCCAGCACAACCAGTGCACTATCTGAGTGGCTGCACTCATGCAGTCTCTGGATATTACACTTTCCCATCAATGCACTGCTGGATACTTTAAGGATTGTGCTCCTTACAGCATGGCTTACAAGCCATGCCTCCCTTGGCTTTTCAACATCTTAAACAAGAAACCTCGGGGCATATTACCAAGCAATAGCGATAATTATCGCTATTGCTTGGTTAGAGACAAAACTTTACCGCTGAGCTGCGGTGATTTTTATCGCAAATAAACCTTGGTATTACCAAGGTTTATCGCAAATGCGATAAAAATCGTCCGCAATGCATGAATATCGCTGAAAAGTCAGCGATATTCATGCATTACCGAGCTAATGCTCTTAGCCATGTTATCCACCTCCCATTGGATAACATGGCTAAGAACTGCTCAGGGCAGGTGTTAGCTTTTGGAGATATTCGCGCTTAGCGCGAATATCTCCATAAGTTGGTAATAGGAGATAGCGATGTTAGCGACTGTTTCCAGTCGCTAACATCTTGGCACGCCCACTTTGCATGTCATTAGTGATAAATATCACTGACATGCAAAGTGGGGCCCAAGATGGTCGCTATCTCCTACTAGCTGTCGCTAACTGGTGTTAGCGACAGCTAGGTAATAGGGAGATAATTTTATCTCCGCTTTCTTGGCTTTTAAAGCCAAAAAAGCGGAGATAAACCCCCTTGATAATATGCCCCCTCGACTCCAGTCAATCAGTCTGATAAATCAAGGCATGACACATTTGATAACTAATTTTCATTAAAAATAAAAAAAAATAGCAACAAGATCAACAATAAACCGAATACCTTTATTTCAAAAGATATTCTAGCTAACTGGCACACTTTTGGCACATTCACTCTACAAATGTTTGAAATAGTGACCACAAAATCTAAAATATAGTAACAGTTTAAAAATAACATCCTTTCATCAATGGCCAATGAATGCAGATGCGTTGTTACACATTTATGGTTTAAAAACATCAGTGCCTCATTTTAGAATGGACATGTAGCTAATGCTTTCAAAATTGACCAAATTGACCATGTACAACCACTAATGAAGAAGGTGATACAAATTAAACTGAAACGTTGGACCTATCACTAGAATCCCTTGCTGGCAAAAAAATGTGTAGCTCATTGGTCACATTTCTAACAATAACCTCTCATATCCGGTTCCATTGGGATTTAGATCAGGTCACACCTCTGAAACAAGGCTTCTCAAACAGAAGATGGTGCCCTCCAACTCCTTGACAAAAGTAATACGTGCTTCATCCTAATGCTAGGATTATCTGCTCCATTTGACTGACGTGATCAAGACATCCTTCTTGCTATTCTGTCAGAGTATTTGTAAAACAGCGTCATACCAAGTTTGAAATCCTTTCTCTTCACATGATTTCAACTGATGAACATCAGCAACGGTACATAAGAACACACTGCTTACCTTTTGGTGTGCAACAAGGCTCAATCATGGCCTTATCTTTATCAACCAATATGTTGAGCATTGTTTTGAATTCCTCCAATAACAAGGTGTTTCAGTTCCTCGGTAGTCCAATGGCACTCAGATTTAGTTGAACATGAAGGTCACAGACAGGCTCCTGATTCTAACTAGGTGCAAATGAAGAAATGCGAACTGGGTGATGAATATGAAGCTGATAGAGAGCGCAGGGACCTACTAGCTCAGTTTTACCATACTCACCCTGGGCCCATAAAACATTCACACTTTGAACTAACAGTCCAGCCTAAGCAATTACTAATTTAGTCACCCTATCAGTTGGCCCAGAGGTCCGATTTAGGACTTATACCTGTAAACCATGACTTACCAATACTTGTCACCTTATTATAAGTCCTGTGAATCAGAGAGTTAGAATACATGGGTAGTATTTAAACACATTTACTTTCTTGTAATAACCACAGACTCGGAGAAAGTTTTAAAACCTTTATCTATGATAGATTTTCTGATTCAAATTGAAAAGGGCCAGAATCTTGTAATCATAAATTTTACAAGCAAGAACATAACCAGCAGGACATAAAGTTTGCAGGAAATCACAGTATCACTTTTGACATTGGTACCTGGGAAGGCTGAGAAAGGGAATTTTGACCAATCCTGGCCATGGGCTGGGGAAAAAAGGACCAGGACCAGGCTCCTGACTAATCAGGTGCCCACAGGACAAGACAGGTGCAGATCAGGACAGGTGACTTCAGCTAAGTGCAACGCCAGCTTCACACCCTCTCTCTGGGAAAGCCAATTAATACCCCGATTGGGTAAACGATTCTTCTGACAGAGTGCTCCGCCAGCACTTCTGCTCTTGGTCACCTATTGAGTGCGTTGGGTCAGTGACAGGTCAAACAATTTCTCTACCTAAACCTTCCTTAGTAATACCATTTCGAGGGCAATGTACCACCCCTAAATGTTGCAAATCTATGTGTTCCCCTTCAGTGATTGGTTGGAAAGATGAGGAGAGGTCATCCCACCACACTAAGATGAGGTAATTTCAATTCGACTCATATTGATTGAATCCCCACCCACAATTTACTTTCCCATGACTTTATTACGCCCGACAATATTGGTACACATGTTGAATACATTGTATTTGGTAGCTTCCTTTCTAGAGGTCAGATGGGCAGGTTCCCAGGCACATCATGAGCAAGAATTGGGCTAGCTGGAGTTCAACTCCAATGCTTCAGCAAATTCAGAGTCAGAGTACGCGTGTGCAGAAACGTCCAAGTTGGAAAATGTGTCAGTGATCAGGCCCAAAGTACGAGCTAGCAGCAAAGTCAAAAAGAAACATATTAGAATACAAAAATAAATGAATGCACTATATACCACTGTTCTCTACTCCAACCCCATTACTTTATATTAACTTTTACATTAATAATTAAGCAGAAAGAACAAGCTTAGTACAAGCTGCAGCGTAAGCGTTTGGATGTGAGTTTTAAAGCAGCCATTTCTAGCACTCGTGCACAGAAGCAAAGATTTCCCACCAAGCAGAAAAGACGTTACACCATGTGAGAGTGGAGACGCATGTGCAGTGAAATTCCTGCATTGCGGCGGCCATTTTAATTCACTTGAGTTAATATTAGTAAAAGTACATAGGCAAGCATCCCCTAGATACTAGATATGTATTGAAATGTTAATATTTAGTAAACAAAACATGTTGGTTAATATTTTACACGTTATTTAGAGAGGGTTGAGTACAAGCAAGTTTCGGTATATGTGAAACCTTGCTCCATCAATCCCTTCTTTGATGATATATTATATCATCACAAATTAAGGAACCAGATTCCAAATTCAACACTGATTCTACACCTGTTTTTGCCTTCTGTGCCTCCGTTTCTGTAACCATTTTGCCTTCTGTACCCCTTGTGTGCAGGGACTCTGTTACATTTTTGCCTCTGTTCCTCTCGTGTGCCCCTGATCCTGCACCCATTTTGCCTTCTGTGCACTGATTCCGTTCCCGGTTGCCTCTGGTTCTTGCCCCTGCATCCCTTGTGGCATCGCCCCCCTCACTGCCCATTCGCTGCCTCTGCCTCCCGCCTCCCAGCCGCTCCTCCCTCCTACCTCCCCATACATGGCGGCCGCTGCGCTGTGAGGAGAGCGACCCTTGACCTTGCCAGGTAGGTCGCTCCCCCACCACACAGTTCTGCCTGTGTTCTCCTGCCCGATGCTGCTGATGGTAAGTTCGCCCCTCTGCTTGCTGTCTCTGTGCCCTTGCCAGCTGTCCCCCTTGCTGCCCCCGGTTTTCTGTGCCCGTCTCCCTCTGCTTGTTGCCCTTTTTTGCCTTCTGTACCCCTCGTGTGACCATGACTCTGTCACCTTTTTGCCTTCTGCGCCCCTTGTGTGCCCCTGATTCTACGCCCGTTTTTGCCTTCTGTGCCCCCGTTTCTGTGACCATTTTGCCTTCTGTACCCCTCGTGTGCTGTACCCGCCTTCTCTCACCCTCTGATCACCCCTGCCGGTTCCCACTGCGGCATCCCCTGTGGCCCCACCCCCCTCGACCCTCATTGGCCTCCCCGCTCCCGCCTCCCAGCTACACCTCCCTCCAACCCCCATCTATGGCAGATGCTGCGCGGCCCTGCCGCTGGCGCACCGAAGACGCACCTGTCCGCGCCTAGACTGCGACCAGTGCCAGAACCCCTGGCCCCCGTGGATGCAACAACACCCGACTGAGCTACGATGCCAGCACCCTCCACGCACTCAACACCAGCCAAGAACACACCTGCTACCGGGCCACCCCAAAGCGCACCCAAGGAACCTTCACCTGCCGGAGCTGCAGCTTCACCATTATCCGGCCAGCCAAACCGCCCACCAAGATACCCAACTACCTCAACTGCATCCTACTCAGCACCCGCTCCACCCGCAAACACGCCGTCAAACTCTAGGACCTTCTCGACTCGAATAAACTCATTAATGGTTCCTCTAGAAATATATCTACTGTTATAATTGACAACAGCAAGGAGGAACAATGGAGAGAATTGTGGAATCTCAAAAAGAAAATTGTAAGGACAGAACTACATGCTGATTTCCTAATAGATTATTGTAAAAAGGGCATAATTCCGAAGGGGTTACAAGTAACTAATGAAGAGATAAGGGTTTTACAAAGAACTCAGTGGACTGCAGCGCTCTTCCTAGTGTGTACGTCTTGAGGTTATCACAATTTGGTTGGATAGTGGTGTGTTAAAGAGCGAGCGGAGAAGCCCCTAACCGCTCAAAAGTGAAATTCGAAGAATCCCACTGGACTGAAAAACAGCAGCGCTCTCGCACACAACAAGGTAATGTTCATAAATGGTAATTAATAAATTGAAACACAACAACAATATCAGCCAAGGATAGAAGCAGAATCTTTAAAGTGTATATCAAGGTAGGTTGTATTTGATACGTCAACAATCAGCTGATTGTTGACGTATCAAATACAACCTACCTTGATATACACTTTCAAGATTCTGCTTCTATCCTTGGCTGATATTGTTGTTGTGTTTCAATTTATGAATTACCATTTATGAACATTACCTTGTTGTGTGCGAGAGCGCTGCTGTTTCACAAGTAACTAATGAACCTGGAGTCTTTGTGAAAGTTAAGAAATTTTTAGACAATTGGAATTTGATAGCCATCAGATGTAGTCGAGATTGGATGCTCCTCATCATTGAAACAGCCCAAGATGTATTAATTATAGAAAGAGCAGAAATAGAGGCCCTGGAAGCTAAAATGAAAGACTGCGACGCCCTAGATGAAGCCAAAACGAAATTAGAAGAGATACAGGCAGACATAGCTGGCTATAGGGATTTCATGGTGAATAAAAAATCCAATAAATTAAGAAAAGATGTCGCCCAATACAATCCAGAAAGAGTATACCCATATTTACAAAAAGATTATTATGAAAGACCTCAGGAAGAATATCAAAACAGGAGAAATTGGACACAACCTGGCCGCAATTTCGCCAACAAAAAGGTCAGATTTTTTGAGACTTCATATACTAGCTCCGACTCTGACAAAGAGATGCATCATGACTCTCACACGAAAGAAAAAGAAACTGCCACATCCAATACAAGAGACAGCCTCTCTTATTTAGAACAGCGCCCAAAATCATATGGCCCCCAGAGAGGGAGAGGGAGAGGGAGAGGGGGGTTTGCTCCCCATAACCACTTCCAACAACGTCAGTATAATACACGGAGCCAAAAGAAGTGGGACTAGAGAGCAAGGCCCCTATCATTAATCTATCTACTAGAATAATCACGGATAATGAAAAGAGGGTTTTGGAAAAATGGCTGGGATATGCAATAGCTAGCCCCTTAGATAGATACACTCTAGAACGAGACCTTCAAAGTTTTTTTAGAAAAATAAGGCGTAATACCTACTTTGATGGTAAAACAAGAGTCCCTAGTGAAAATAAATCATGCCTTAAAGAAAAATCCAAATGGACCCCTCACTCCAACATGATCAAAAAGGACATAGAGGTGTTTGAGCGTTGTGTTGAGAGAGGGATAGAAGACCTTCTGGATAAAAAAAGTTGGATAAACTATAATTTCACTTTAGATGAAAAACAAGCACCCAAATCCTTAGAGGATGATACCTCTATAACAATTAAGCCCGCGGATAAAGGGGGAAGCATAGTGGTTATGGATACTGATGATTATAATGCCCGTATGTATTCCCTCCTCAATAATTCGGAACATTATTGTTCCTCCAATAGAGAAGAACTTAGCTTCCTTTCCCAAAAAATCAAAACAATGTTATTATTGGCCAAAGATGATGGTGTCATTTTCCAAGAGGAATACTCCTTTTTAAACAATGAACATCCTACCATACCGGCACTCTGTGGACTGCCTAAGGTCCACCCATTCTCTGTCTAGGAAAGATGATTATAGGTCCGCAATAAGGCTCTATAAATCAGAGATTAAATTGGCGCAAACCTCCTTCTACGAAGGGAAAATTAGTGCTGCAGCCAACGCGCCTAGGGAAATCTTTAGGATAGCCAAGTCCCTTATTTCACCCCCGGCTGAGCGTCCTACTGCTGAAGGGGCACAAGACCGCTGTAATGAGCTAGCTGCCTTCTTCTCCAAGAACATTTCGACCATATACTCTTCTTTTAGTAATCCTACGGTCAACGCCCCCTCCGTCCCATCTAAGCCAGCTGATTCTCCGGCTCTCTGCAAACTGGATATAATTCCGCTTCTTGATGCCGGCAGCCTGGATAGATTAATTTCTAAAGTTTCTTCCGGGTCTCCCAATGACCCGGCACCCCCCCGGATCCTTGTCAAGGCACTGGACGTTATTCGTCCTGTCATCCTGGAAGCCTTAAACACCTCCATCGTGGCCAGGTCGGTCCCACTCCCCTGGAAGTGCGCCATGGTGAGGGCGCTTCTCAAGAAGCCCTCCCTGGACCAGAGCAACTTGTCCAACTATCGCCCCATTTCGTTGCTCCCCTGGCTGAGTAAACTGCTGGAGAGGCACGCCAACAATATCTTAACAGACTATTTGGAGTCCAACTGTCTGTTGCGTGCCTCCCAGACAGGTTTTCGCCCTCAACATGGCACAGAAACCGCTATGTTAGCGGTTACAGAGGAAGCAAGAACGACTTTGGATCGGGGAGGAAAGGTGGCCATTATCCTGTTAGACCTTAGCGCCGCGTTCGACACGGTGAACCATGCCACGCTATTACACCGACTGGCGGGCATGGGCGTGTCGGGCGCGGCTCTAGACTGGCTTACCTCCTTTCTGAGTGAGCGCTTTTTCCAGGTCTTCGAGGGTGAGATAGTCTCTCCCAAACACCCTCTCAGGTGTGGGGTCCCTCAGGGCTCCTCCCTGAGCCCGACCCTCTTTAACGCCTACATGGAACCTCTGGACAGGATAGTCCATCCCTTTGGTGTGCGTATAGTCACCTACGCGGATGACACGCAGCTTGTGGTCTCGTTAGACCACGCAGATGGATCATCCGACACCTTAGGCCCCTGTCTAGAGGCTGTTGCCAGATGGATGCAAGCCTCCTGTTTGAAGCTTAACGGGGAGAAGACAGACATCATTCTACTCGGAAATCCCTCCCCGTCTGCTCTTGCACCCGTCTGGCCACCATGTCTTGGCGCTCCTCCTGCCCCCAAGTCCCAGATAAAGAGCCTCGGGATCTGGCTTGACACCGCCCTTGATTTCTCGGTCCAGGCTACTAAGACTGCCGCCACTTGCTTTGGACTAATGAGGATGCTCCGGCGGGTGCTCCCCTTGCTCCCTTTCCAGGCGAGGAGGACCATGGTCCAGGCCCTGATTCTCTCTCGCCTGGATTATGGGAATGCTCTCTACCTAGGAGCACCGGCTTCGGTACTGCAGAGGCTTCAGGTCACACAAAACAGTGCGGCCCGCCTACTGTTCAATCTCTCCCGTCGGCAGTCGGCGAGGAAGGCTCTGAAAGACCTCCACTGGCTCCCAATGGCTGCCAGAGTGCAGTTTAAAGCTTTGTGCATTATGCACAAATCCTTTCACCGTGTAGGCCCAGCGATTCTGCACCCTTTGGTCACGCCTTATGTCCCAGCACGCCCCCTTCGGTCTGGTACCTTGCAGCTGGCCACCTCCTCTAAAATTAACAAAGCCCGTTGGGGTGGCCGCTCTTTTTCCCATTCGGCGACCAGACTTTGGAATGCCCTCCCCTTTGCCATCCGAGGAAATAGCAACCTCCTCTCATTCAGAAAGGCCTTGAAAACGCATTTGTTTGCTAAATCCTGCTGATCTGCCCCGAGCCTGCGCTAAACCATTTTATCTTCAAGCGCTGCGAGGCCCTAGGGCAGTTATGCGCTATACAAATGCAATTTTTCATTTCATTTCATTTCATTTCATTTCATTTCATTTCCACAAAAATATTTCCAATCCGCCTATGAGACTAATTGTTTCCAGTATAAACTCATTGACAGAACCCCTTAGTAAATACACAGACGTGTTTTTACAACCCCTGGTGACTAAACAAAAAGCTTACGTAAAGGATACAACGGCTATGATTCAAAAAGTGGAAAATTTAAAGTTCAACCCAGCTAATCAATTTTTGGTCACATTAGATATAGAGGCCTTATACACTAATATCCCCCAGGACAGTACCATCAGTATGATAGAGGATTTCCTGAGAGTTGAACCCAAGGATTTGACAGCACACACAACATTTATTGTAGAATGTGTGACTCTCATCTTGAAGTTTCATATTTATTTGTTTGAAAAAACTTTATTTAAACAAATCAAGGGGACCAGCATGGGGGCTACCTGTGCCCCTAGTCTAGCCTGCCTTTAGGCTAGACTTTTTTTTTTTAGGAACAACATATTTTTAACCCATTAGCACCTTTTTATGAGAATATCTCTCAGTGGCCACGCTATATAGATGATGTTTTTTTATATGGACGGGACAACAAGAGAGCTTGCTATATTTTAATAATTGGCTAAATCTTTGTGATCCAAATTTAAAATGTACTTACTGTATAAACAATAGTAGATGTAAATTTCTTGACATAGTAGTGCAACATGTAGAAGGTTCTCTCATTTTGGAACTGTTTACAAAACCTACTGATAGAAATACGATGTTGCATTTTTACAGCCATCATCCTGCCTGTCAAAAAAATAACATCCCTTATGGACAATTCCTCAGGTTGAGGAGAAATTGCTCTAGAAACATTGACTACGATAAACATGCTGAGATTCTTACAAAACATTTTTTAGAAAGGGGTTACCCCAGAAGATTGATAAGACAATCTTACAAAAGAGCTAAATATTTTAATAGGGAAAATTTCTTTGATAAAAATTCTAAGAAGGATGAGAGAACGAAACCCTTCATTCTTATTACCAACCATAGTAACCTTGACAACAAAATAAAAAATATAGTAAATCGTAACTGGAATTTAGTGGCAAATTTAAATAATAACACCTTACCAAAACCAATGTTCGCATACAGACGCAACAAAACAATCAGAAATAGTTTAGTGAAAACCTATAGGGAACATGAATCCTTGCTACAACCAAGTGTAGTAAAGACCCCTCTTCCTAAGGGTACTTTTGCATGCGGGGGATGCAGCAATTGTAAATATATAATCAAGGGTTCTGAAATCTCAGTGAACAATAAGATCCACAAACCCACAGAATTTTCTAACTGTAGGACTAAGAATCTGATATATTTAATCAAATGCCCGTGTGGTCTAGGCTACATAGGGGAAACAGCTAGAGAAATAAGGATAAGATTAAATGAGCACAGATCTGCTATTAGGACTCTGAAGAAAACAGCGCCCCTGGTTGAACATTGGGTACATGCCACAGGCCACGACCTTAGTTGGTGTGTCTTGGAAACTGTCAAAATGAACCTTAGAGGTGGTGACATGACTCTAAAACGGAAGAAAAGAGAAAAATGTGTCATGTCCAGATTTAACACAGTACGTAAAGGGAGAGGATAGTTTAATGGTTTTCTATTGCTCTCCACCGCTTTCTGATTATTTACAGATTATCTCTTGCCTATTTATGCGTTATATAATCTCCAGTTTATGTAATTTACCTCCTGCATTGCTTTATACCACCATAGCCATACTGTGGAGTAATAAGAGTTCTTTTCTTCCTCCTACAATGGTTGACATAATTAGGTTATCACTTTTACAACCATTCATTAATGGTAAGCCTGCTTGGAAAATATTAATAAATATATAAATAAGGAGAATCATTCTGCTTTATCGCTAGTACCTCCAAGGCAAGTCTGGCTCTACAGCATTGTATAAATGTATATTTTATTTCTTACAACTTTGTACATATCCCTATCATTTTTAGAGATAATATCGTTATATACAACTACAAGAATACCTTCTTATATTAATATAATAATTGAGTAATGGCAAAATCGTCGAAACAGTCTCTGTAATTGTATTAGTTTTCCCATTCCAAAATGGCCGACACAATGCGAGCATGTGATCGGCACATATTTGTTTAATAGAGAAAAAAAAAATTTTGAATGCAATAACGAGACACAAACTGTTGAACATAAAATTGTCTGTAAATAGGTGAGCACCTGAATTTAGGAATGAATACCTTGCGCCCAAACTGAATTTAATTATAAATCAGAACCGGATATAACGAACCGGAAATATTAGATCCTTGAGCCCTACTCCTGGCCCTTTAAATATAGGTGGCGGCAATGGAGAAATACACAGTATGAAGCGGAACCCGTGAAGGATGACAGGGAGGCCGTTCGTTTACTACAAGCTATGTTGTACTCGTGACAGCTAGTGATTAAGATATGGTCCTAAAAGCAATTGAATCTTAACTTCGTTTATCGAGTGCCAGATTGGGCCGTTTGTCCTGCTTAAGTATACAGAGTGTATAGTTTCTGCAAATGTGGAGATTTCATGGAGAGAAGCCCGCTTTTCCATTCCGGGCGATTACGCATTACTCGGGAAACTAAACTACGGGTATTTTGTGCCGAGCGGCAAGAGCAGGAAACACCCGCTCCGTTTTATTCTATATAAACTATAAAAATTGAGTAAACTGCAAATAAAGTAGCTGTAGGTCTTAAGGAGTATGATTCTTTAATTTTAATTTTGAAAAAGAGCCAATATATTCAAGATGGTAAAAAAAGAAAAATTCTTTTTGATTTTCCCCATTAGACTACATCGTGATTCTATACACGTTATAGACGGCTCTAAAAAGGAAGGAAATAATGGGAGTAACTTGCCTAGATATGCAAATGGTAGCATCGAGAACAAGATAGCGCCAGACTCCATGATAGACAATTATCAAAGTCGAAAGGAAGAGGTATTGATTCACAAAATAGTTTTTCTTTTATTTCATTTAAAGACTCTAGGACATTAGACAATTATAATAATATTGTGTATTTCTGTCTACCTAGCTTTGTCTTGCTGAATAATTATTCATCCTATCAATACGGTGGTCATTCCTGGTCCCAGCTTCTATTCTCATGAATGAAATTTTAATTCTCAGGTATGGCCTTGACCAACATTGAAAACTGGTCTTTATCAATCAATTTTATATACACATGGTTATAAACAAGAGCTTATCTGTATTTTATTAAACAGGTGGATGTTTAAAAGACTCACACCAATCTTCAGACAAACTGTGCAAAAGCTTAGCCAACTTTGTCTCGCCTCTCAATCGTATATTGTTCAAAGACTAGTCAGCAGAGACTAGAGGTAGGTTCCTTTTCAGGGTATACATACCTGTGAGAAGTCACCCAATGGGAAAAGGTGTTTTTTTACCTCTTGAAGTGTAATTTGTAAATGTCAGTAGATTATGTTGCTCAAGATTCATAAGAAATATAACTGTTGGAATACTAGATACAAAAGAAACCTTGTATTCCTAACGAGCAGTACATGTGAAAAAAACTACAGATTGGATAAGACACTGTATCTAGAATAAGATTGCAACAAACGTCAGAATTAGAGGGAAACATGCAAGTGGTATAGTTTTTAATATGTGCAATATGTGTATTTTTTTCTTTAGATAAAAACCGTCCTGAAGAAGGTGTCCATCCTCAAAAGCAGCGAAACGCCGCGACGACTTTTGGTTTTTTAACTATTTGTATACTATGTTGTTCAATGTATGAATTCCAGGGCATTGCCCTATGTGTTTTTAATAAATAATTTGATGTTTTTAACTTTTATCTATTCTTTTGATATTTGCTTTACCTTCGTGTTTCCCCTGACGTTGATAGATTAAAAATTCTTTGTATATTTACTTTATTGTTGTAGGTCACTGGTCAGTTACTGCCTTCTATATGGGTACTATAGCAGACGGTAATGTGACATATAGGATTTGTTAGAACCTAACACAGGGACACTGTCTCCTTTTTCTTAGTACCTTCCCGACTCCACCATCCCGGACGTCGCCTTCATGACAGAGACCTGGCTGAACCCCACCTCAGCACCCGACATCGCCACAGCCATTCCGGAAGGCTACAAGATCACCCGCAGAGACCGTTCCAACGGAATAGGAGGAGGAATCGCCATCGTCCACAGGAACACTCTCAGAGTCTCGACCAACAGCGAAGACACCCTCAGCACCGCCGAACACATGCACTTCCAGATCCACACCGACCCCAACACCACCCTCAGAGGAACCCTTGTCTACAGACCCCCCAGACCCCGACCGCAGTTCAGCGACTCCATCGCCGACTTCATCAGCACACACGCCCTCGCCTCCACTGACTACATCCTCCTAAGAGACCTGAACTTCCACCTCGAGAACAACAATGACGCCAACTCCACCACCTTGATCGACAACCTCGCCAACCTCGAACTCAGACAGCTCGTGACAACACCCACCCACGCCGACGGCAACACGCTCGACCCCATCTTCACCGCAAGCCCCCACGTCTCCTTCGGCCACACCACCGAACCCCATTGGACTGACACCACTGCATCCACTTCACCTTCAGGAAGCCCACCACGCACCAATGCACTCAACAGAGGCCTCGAAGCTGCTGGAGCAAAGTCACCGAAGACCAGCTAACCGCTACCCTCACCCAGAACCTGCCTGCCGACTCCACCTATCCCAACACCGCCACCCGCAACCTCAGACAATGGATTGACGACTGCGCCAACACCCTCGCCCCGCTCAAGAAACCCTCCAACAGCCGCACCAGCAAGAAGGCCACCTGGTTCACCAAAGACCTTCAGGCCTCCAAACGAACATGCTGAAAATTGGAGAAGATCTGGCTCCGCGAACGATCACAGGACAGCTACACATCCCACAAGAACGCCACCCGCAGACACCATCAACTCATCAGAGCAGCCAAGAGGGCTTCCTTCAAGGACCGCCTAGATAACAACGCACACAACAGCAAAGAGCTCTTCAACATCGTGAAGGAACTCTCCAACCCCAGCTCCAACACCAAAAACATCCTGCCTTCGCAAGACCTGTGCGACTCACTGGCCACCTTCTTCCACCGCAAGATCGCCGACATTTACGACAGCTTCAGCGCCACGACCACCCTGACAACCACCAACCCCACGACCACCACCCCCACCAACCGACTGCTATCCTGGACCAGCGTCAATGATGAGGACACCAGCAAAATCATAAACACCATTCACTCCGGATCACCAATAGACCCATGCCCTCACCACATATTCAACGAAGTCAGCACAGCCATCGCACCCCATCTCTAGAGAATAATCAACATCTCCTTCGAGACAGCAACCTTCCCGGAGATCTGGAAGCCCGCCGAGATCAACACCTTACTCAAGAAACCCAAGGCAGACCCCAAGGACCTCAAGAACTTCCGACCCATCTCCCTGCTTCCATTCCCGGCGAAGGTCACCGAGAAAATCGTCAACAAACAACTGACCCGCTACCTCGAAGAGAACAACATCTTGGACCCATCCCAGTCCGGTTTCCGCAGCAACCACAGCACGGAAACCGCCCTCATCGCCGCCACCGATGACATCAGGACCCTGCTTGACAACGGAGAAACAGCGGCCCTCATCCTCCTGGACCTGTCAGTCGCCTTCGACACAGTCTGCCACAACACACTATGAACATGCTTACACGACGCTGGAATCCAAGAGAAGGCCCTGGACTGGACCACATGGTTCCTCTCCGGCAGAACTCAGAGCGTCCGCCTCCCCCCTTCCGTTCCAAAGCCTCCAAGATGATCTGCGGCGTACCCCAGGGCTCTTCCTTCAGCCCGACGCTGTTCAACATCTACATGGCACCACTCGCCCATGTCGCCCGGCAGCACGACCTCAACATCATCTCCTACGCCGACGACACCCAGCTGATCATCTCCTTCACTAAAGACCCTCACTCCGCCAAAACCAACCTCCATGAAGGAATGAAGGACGTCGCTGAATGGATGAAGAACAGCCGACTGAAGCTGAATTCAGACAAAACAGAGGTCCTCATCCTCGGCCCCACCCCCTCAGCCTGGGAAGACTCCTGGTGGCCCACAACACTGGGAACAGCACCGACACCCACCGACCATGCACGCAACCTAGGGGTCATCCTCGTAGCCATCCTCTCCATGACTAAGCAGGTCAACGCCGTCTCCTCATCCTGCTTCAACACCCTCCGAATGCTCCGCAGGATCTTAAAGTGGATCCCCACCGAAACGAGAAAAATAGTCACCCTGGTCCTCGTCACCAGCAGGCTGGACTACAGAAAAGCCCTCTATGCAGGAACGTCGGCCAAGCTCCTAAGACGGCTGTAACGCATCCAGAAGGCCTCAGCCTGCCTGATCCTCAATATCCCCCTCCGCAGCCACATCACCCCCACCTGAGAGACCTGCACTGGCTCCCCGTCAACAAGAGGGTCACTTTCAAGCTCCTCCTCCACGTGCACAAAGCTCTCCACAACACCGGCCCAGCATACCTCAACAGACGACTCAGCTTCTACACCCCCACCCGCCAGCTCCACTCCGCAGGCCTCGCCCTCGCCACAGTTCCTCGCATCCGAAGAACGAATGCCAGCGGATCCTTCTCCCACCTCGCTGCCAAGACCTGGAACACCCTCCTCACAAAACTACGGCAGACCCAAGTCCCACTGGCCTTCAGAAGACTCCTCAAGACCTGGCTCTTCGATCAGTAGCAGCACCCCCCCCCCAGCGCCTTGAGACCCTAACCGATATGTAGTGTGCTTTATAAGTGTCTTGATTGATTGATTGATTGAACACTCTCCCAATTAAATTTCTTCAATCACTTGGGGAGTTTTCTTTTTACCATTATTTTGATAAATTTTCATTCTCTAATATATGTTTCCTTTTAACTATTCCATTTGAATTTCATCAAGTTTGCGTTTTTTCATTTTCTCATTATTAGTGTACCTTTTTCTATTTCTGCAGCATTTGCACCAAATCATTATCACCAATAATATTAGTGATATTCCCATTATTGGCATCAGTACTTTACCTACAATACTTCTACCTACATTAGTTATCCAAGTACCAATAGAGGAGAGACCATCAGTAAGTGTCTTTCATGCACTATCAACTTCCAGTGGTTACAGTTCTTCTTCCAAATAAGTAATGTTCCTTACATACCTTCCAATTTCAACACTTTTATCTGGTATGTAAGTGCAACAATGTTGCGCTTTCAACATTCTACAGACTCCGCCCTCTTTTGCCAATAATATATCAAGAGCAAGTCGATTTTGTAAAACCATTGATCTGATCTCAACAAATTCGGTATTGATCAATAAGAATCCTCCAGCAGTGTCAGGCGATAAGCAATCCACCACTGTAGACAATTTACAGATTCTTTGTGTATTCAGAACCACTCCCATTGAAGGTATCAATGCACTACATATATCACCTATAATTTCTGCAAAACTAGCTCTTTTATAGCGCGTTCATTTTTGTGTTCAATGCTTCCAGTAATACTTTTTACATGGTATACCTTTGGGAGTACTATTCCAAAATAGCAACTCCCATACCAATGATCAGGTAGCTTAAAGTAAGCTTTGTTCCCACAAATGTAATAGACTACAGGAAATACTGGATCAGTTCCCCCTTTTAGTCCCCAACCCCCAATTGTGAGGAAATTGTGTTCACATTCACTGGAACTGATGCATACATTGTTATACTCCCCATCTTTTCAAAATCCAAAGACATAGCAGCATGAGGTTTGCCAGTTGCCATAAATTCCTCCCTTTCAGCCCATTTGGGTATCTGGGGTTTTGTTTCAGTGGCTTTTCTATGGAACTCCTGTCTCCTTTTCTCTAATAGTTTAAAAATACCTTTTCCTCTTTGGGTAAACTACATGTTAGATTGTCTTTGTGTGCATTAGCTATATCTATTTCTTTCATTGTTAGGAAAAATTCACCAAAGAATTGGGCATCTTTAGCACTAAGGACAGGATTCATTCTTCTACAAACAGGAATTTCAGGAAAAATGATAACTATGTTAGAATAATAATACTGCAACATTCCAGTTTTATTAAACAAGTAGTTATTATGTTACAGGAAATGCCATAGATCAGGGGTAAATGATGGTAGGTAACACCTTCAGCTACAGAAGTAGGTAGTTTCATACAAACATAACAATCACTAATTTGCATAGCCTCTACATAATGTACTAATAGACTAGCAAATACATTCATTTCAATTTCATTTCTATTTCTAATGTGATGTAATTCTATCTCATCTGGTGCTTCTAAATCTACTCTATCTTATTTGTGATGCGCTATATTTCCGTGTATACTAGTGTCATTTTGCTTAGCTGCTATCAAATCCGGTATTGCTATTGTCAGTCCTCGCCATACTATCAGCACTATCAATACACTACATGTGCATATCCCATAGCATATCTTTATACAGCTTATTTTTGAGTTTCCAGTAACTCTTCTATCAGCCATTTTACTAAGGAGGCTTAACCCTTCTTTGAGAATTTTACACAGAGTACACCTGTGTTTTATCTCACGTTGGCCTCAGTTCTTCAATATCTTGATCAATAATTAATTCTTCATCACTGTCATCACTGATTTCTAGATTTTTGAAATCTTCAAGGATGATGTATGTCCATTCAGGGCCTTTGACTTTATTGTTCAGCTTTTTCAGGCATGTACTTCTACTTCTTTGATTGCTTGCGGATGGTTCAGTTCGACTAGTTACTTTGTTCACCTGTTCAGGTTCTTCATCTATCCTCACTAGGCAATATTTCAGTCTTTTAACAAAACCAGGCCATTTATCACCTTTTCTGAGTCTTTTGGCTGGCACTGTGCTTTATGATTCTTCAAGGGTTCATTTATTTTCTTTAAGTTGTGGCACAACTTGATTTTCATCAACTTCAGGTTTCCTCTCTAACTCACGTTGTCCAGCGCTTATTTCTGTTGACTGTTCTGCCTGGATGGATTTTTCTAGACTAATCTGACCCGATTCAGGATATGACTTTGTTGGGCCTGGAATTCTTTCTTCATTCTGAATCCTAATGACCAATTGCTCACATTAAAAACAGTGAGGACACAAAATGGTTTTTGATTAGAACCATTGTGACCCAAAGTGTTTTTAATGTGAGCAATTGGTTCACTAACAAAGTTGGTCTGGGTCCAGTTGTGATCTTTTAATACTCACTCACATCACCATTCACTTTTCATTGATACACTTCGTTCAAGACAACCTGCTCCGCTGCAATTGCAGGCGTTGTAGCACACAGGGGGGGCACTCGGTCCCTCCTGTGGGAACCCCATGATGAAGCATGTCACCACTAGGGTGAGTGAGGGTTCTTTTAAGAAATAGCCTTTTCTTTTCTCAGTCTGCTTGACCTTATTTCTGTACACATACATTTTCCAAGTTTGGTTTCTAGTAAGTAGGGGCTGTGTCACTTGTATATTTATGGTACCTATCTGTCCCTTCTCAGACAATTGAGTTCTGGTAGGTGTGTTGCTGGTCTGAGTATATTGCTCTTTCTTTATCTGGTCCTTCTCACGAATACCATTGGCTTGCATTTCTGTAATGTGAATACGGTCTTCTATACCTATCTCATCCTCACTATCAGTCTGACTATCTAAATATGTTTGGCTTCTTGTTCTCACTCTGATTTCAGGTATGTCAACCACTGGGATCCACTCATCCTGACTGGTGCTTGGTTGCTCTCCATCAACTACTTCAGGATCAACTTCTTGAGACCCTTCAGCTGCACAACATTCAGCCTCAACTTTGTCAGGTTCTGGTATCCATTTGGTATGTCTGGCATGTATCCAGTTTGGGATTCCCTTGTACTTTACAGCTATGGTGGTAACCAATATCACTTGCTGTGGCTCTCCCCACCTTGGTGCTAGGCAAGATTCCCAAGATTCTTTATCACAACCCAAGCTCCGGGGATCAAGTCATGTGCTGGAGTTGAATGTCTGGCTTCTGCGTCTTCCCCAACCTGGTGAGACATAGAACGCACTTGGTCAGCCAACTCTTTGCAGTACTCCAACACTAATTCATCGGACATAGTTAACAGCTGATGTTGTGGCACACATGCTTGCCTCATTGCCCTTCCCATGAGTATCTCATGGGGACTCAAGCCTGTTTTCTAGTCTGGTATACTTCTGAGTCCCATCAGGATAAGGGGTAAAGCATCAGGCCATTCCAAATGGGTAGATTCACACATCTTTCCCAATCTTGCTTTAATGGTGCCATTCAATTGTTCTATCATTCCAGAAGCCTCTGGGCGATATGCACAGTGCAGTTCTTGCTCAATTTTGAATGCTTCACAGATTAAACTGATAATTTCATTATTAAAGTGCCTTCCTCAGTCTGATTCAATCGTTACTGTAAAACCGAACCTTGGGATGAGTTCCTTTAGTAAAGGTTTAGCTACTGTTATGCTATTGTTCCTGCGAGTAGGGTACACTTCCACCCATTTTGAAAATAGGCAGGCAATGTCCAAAATATACTTCAATCCTTGACAAGCAGGTAACTGAATGAAGTCAATTTGTAATCTAATAAAAGGGCCTTCTGCTTTCCCAATTTTCCCAGGGCACACTACAGTTTTCTTACCAGGGTTTAATCTTTGACATGTAAGTCATCTCTGGCAAAGACTCTCTGCTATGTTCCTGAACTTCGCGTTGAACCAGTCTCGTCTAAACAACTTCACCATTGCATCTCTCCCTATGTATGTGTCCCCATGGAACTTTCTGGCCATGGTGCAAGCATACAGTCAGGTAACACTGGTCTCCCATCTAGGTAGACTATTATGCCATCTTCAGGTCTCACTCAACATGCTATTTTCTGCCAGTCTTCCTTTTCTTTGGGCTCTGCCTCACCTTGTAAATCTCTCACTTCCTCCCATGTATTCACACCACACAAAAGCTTAAGTTGGCAGCTGTTTCCACATGCTTCAATTTTCATGTTTATTGCCAGTTTATATTTGGCACAATGTTGATCCACTTGGTCAGCATAATGATTACCGGCTGTCACTCTGTCAGTTCCAGATTGGTGAGAAGCACATTTGACCACGGACAATTCTTTAGGTAATTTAATTGCTTCAAGTAATTCTTTTACATAGTGTCCATTTTTGATAGGAGTTCCTCAAGAAGTCAAGAACTATCTTTGCATCCAGAGCTGGCCAAAGTCATGCACAACCCGGTAACCATACCAGCTATAAGTGTAAATGGTTACTCTCCAATTTTTCCCAATTTTGCATGCTTTTATTAAAGCAATCAATTCGGCTCCTTGTCTATACTTGACTCCTGGTAAATAGGATGCTTCAACTATATTCGATAATGTGCATACAGCAAAAGCAGCACTTAATCCTCCTTCCTCATGGCGCATACACAAGCCATCTACAAATACCTCATGGTCTGGTTCTTTTAAAGGTTCTTCCTGTATGTCTGCGTGAGGTTTAGTACTGAATTCAGTTAAGTTGATACAATCATGTTCAACTTCCTCTCTGACTTCCTCAAAGTGAGAATTTGGTACAGAGGTTGCTGGATTTAGAATTGTGCATCTCACTATTGTCACATTTTCTGAACCGTGGAAAATTATTTCATAGTTAGTCATTCGACTAGGTGTTAGGTGCTGAGTATGTGTTCTGGTTAACAGAATCACGACTGAATGTGGAACATACACTGTTACAGGATGTCCCATGACAATGAATTCACTTTGCTCAAGACTCATACAGGTTGCAGCTACTGCTTTCAGACAACCTGGCAGTGCAGATGCCACTGGGTTCAATGTTGCAGAAAAATATGCCACAAGTCGTCGCATTAAACTGTGGGTCTGGGTTAAGACTGAAAGTGCACAATTGTCTCTTGTGTCACAACATAGTGCAAATTCTTTTGAATAATATGGCATCCCTAATGCTGGAGCTTCACACAGACTGTTACGCAGTTTGAGGAAAGCAGTCATGTTCTCGTCATCCCACTCGACTGGATCTTTTGGCCGTTTCTTTGTCATTTGAATCAGATGCTTTGCAAGTACTGCAAATCCCACAATCCCATACCTGCAGTAACCTACAACTCTGAGAAACATTCTGATTTCTTTCTGAGATTGGGGTAATTTCATGTTCTGAAATATTTTGATTCTTTCAGATGTCACTCTCCTGACCCCTCTTTCTATCTGGTGTCCCAGATATTTCACTGAGGTTGTAAAGTATTGCGATTTGTCTGGAGATACCTTATGTCCACCTTTTGCTAAATGGCTCAGTAATGTAATGGAATCGATCACACAGTCATTTCTTGTTCTCGATGCCAACAATATGCCATCGATATACTGCACCAGGACTGATTTTCCAGGCAGTACCAGTGATTCAAGGCACTTTTTCAAAATCTGATTAAAGATGGATGGACTTTCGGTGTACCACTGAGGGGCACGATTCCGAATGTAAACATGGTAGTCAAATTTGAACGAAAATAAAAATGCGCCATCTGGATGCAGCGGGATGGAAAAAAAAGCATGGCATAAATCAATCACAGTGAACCATCTGACTCCCCATGGTATTTGATACAGAATCACAACTGGATTTGGTACTACTGTACAACATGGGACAACAATTTTATTAATTGTATGGAGGTCTTGGACCACCCTGTACTTTCCGTTTGGTTTCTTTATGCCAATTATAGGTGAATTACATGGACTGCTCATTATTTCTTCCAGAATACATTGTTCAACCAAACGCCCTATTTCTTCTGCAACACCTTCTTTTATTTCGGGACTCATTTTGTACTGTCAAATGTTTGGGTAAACTGCACCTTCTTTCACTGTCACTTTTATGGGATCGACATCAGTCATTAGGCCTACTTCTTTCTCAGTAAAATCCTACACATCATGATTTACAAAAGTCTTTAGTTCTCCTGGTAAGTCTTCTAGGCACATCTTTTTACCTTCTGTTTCTTATCTGGCTAGCATAATTTTATACACACTGTCTTCGTCTGGAATCTGAATTTCAACACCATTTGGTGTACAAAAGATTGTGCAGTTCATTTTGCACAGTAGATCCCTCCTAGAAAGTTTACATGGCTACAATCGCACACTACGAATTTATGTATTTCTCGGAAGTTGCCAATACAAACTTCCATAGGTTCTGTAACAGGAGCCCTAATTTGTTTATTAGAAATGCCCACTACTTGGATCGCTTCTCCCGAGAGAGGTAGGTTTGAGATGCCTGCTGTTCTCTCAGTAGAATGGGTAGCACCAGTGTCCAATAAAAAGGTAAAATAATTTCCCTCCTCTTTCCCTTCAATGTAAGGACCTGACTGATCTACCGGTAAGGATGCACCAAGTACGCAATTCTCTTCCCTCCTCTCAGGCACCGTTAATATGTGTCATCTTAAAAAATGTGTCTTGTAAAAGAAACTGTGGTGTTTCTTTCCACTTCCCTCCCGAAATCTGGTGTCCACAGTGTATTTGGGTTGACTCACAAAATCTGTCATTGGGGCTTGAGGCAATTGATTCTGTATTACCTGTTGTGGCTGTCTCATTGACACCTCATTCTGCATATGTGGATTTAAATTTTGAGTTTGGACATTATTATTCTGTATTAATTTACACCCGTTTCTCCAATGCCCTAATTCTCCGTACCCATGACAAGGAAACTTCTTCTTTGCCTCTTCTTTACTCATTTTCCCTCTGGGTTTACTCCCAGTTCCTTCATTTTGGCCTTCCCCTCTTTTCTGATTATTTGCTTGCTGACTTAATTGAAGTTCCTGTTGTTCTGCCATTTTAACTTGAGCCCACATTACTTTTTCTTCTACTTTCTTTCGTTTATTATCAATCTCATACTCACAGTATTTTGCATACTTGAGAATTTCATCTACAGGCTTCGCTTGCCAACACAATTTATGCTCTCTAATCGTTTGGGAGATTTCAGGTTTTAGTCCAGACGCAAAACGATAAATAAAATGGGTCATGTCCTTATTATCAATGTTTTCTAAACCGCTTTACTATTTAAATACCTGCAAGAGGCATTTATAATATGCATGTACAGATTCATCTTTATTTTGGTTAGTTCTGTCTATTTTAGTCCAATCAGTTTCTTTGGGGGGAATTTTCCCTTTCATCCCTTTCAAGTAAGTTATTACCTGATTGTATTTCTTCCTTACTTCCCCAGAAGGAGCTCCTGTCTTTTGGTCTACAGGGTCTAGGCCAATCTACAGTGATCTTGCACTTGGACCATAAGTCAGCTGGAACAACTATGTCAAATAAACCATCTAAATCTTTTAACAATACTCTCGACACCGTCACAAACCTTTCGACTTGTCAATACCATTCAACAGGTTTTTCTCTAAGCTTTGGGAAGGCATTAGTAAATGATAAAATATTCTGTCGGGACCATGGGACATGTACATAACCTCCTCCTGGCACTTCTCTCATCGGACACAACCTTTCGACTTCTTCTGCTTCTTTTAGTAAATACTCAGATGATGTTTTATTTTCCTGTGCCTCTTCCTTTTTCTTTGTGCATCTAACTTTCCATTTTTCTAGATCTCCCCACTTTTGTGACACAACAACAATTCTTTTATTTGCAATTTACGACCTGACACATTCATGTTTTCCAAATCTTTGTCAGAAAATTCAGCTCTATATGGTTTCTACAATACCTTTGATTTGCCAATGTCAATTCCTGTTTCCAAAGCCAAATTCATTCATTTTTCATGATATATTTTTGTATTGCGAGTAATACTTCTACATATAAACAATAATTAATCTTCATCAAATGAGTTCAGTCTGTCCAATCCCACATTTCCTGCTACCATTTCTTCTAATTCTACCCTCAATTTGAATATGTCCAATACCGTTGACTGTGCTTTAGGCTTTTCTATATTTCAAGTCCATCTGTCTAATTCTTCTGGACTTTCTACAGTTGCATGCCTCGTTCCGAGGATGTTTCAATCTGTACCTCGTTTGAACATGGGGGTGTAAATTTCCTGGTCGAATCACTTACTGGTTCTCGTATAGGTAAATCCATTAAGGAACTTACCAACTCACGCCCACTTGCTTGATCATCAACTATTAGAGTTTCTTTTCTTGGCTGAACTATGGGTGTAGCCAGAACAGGAGTTTTATAATTAGCTTGCTTATCTCCATACAAAGGAACGACGGGACCTATTGTTACAGGTATTGTCACACCTTCAGGAATTGTATTTAATTGGGAGATTTTCTGAATTAATTCACTACACTGTTTATTTAAAGCTTCTTTTTCTCTCTCCTGAAGTACCTTTTCTAATGAGGTTTCATGTATAACCGGCGGAACTAAAGGTGGGTGTTAAAACAGAGCACTAGGAGTAACTCTCTTAGTTTCTTCTTGACAAGGTGGTGGATTTTTCATTAACAAGTAATCTAATAAGTCATCCTCTAAATCACCACCAGTCATTAAATTTCTCTTTTTCCCTGTATTTTTACTTCCTGATGGGTTTTCTGTGGTAAAAACATGATATAATCCTTCCACTAGCATGGACTGTCTCCACTTTTTCATTTGTTTATCTCTTGTCTCTTTTGGGAATCTGGGATAAAACGTACACCAATTTCTGTCACTTCAGGACCTATCTTGCTCAAATTCCTCGGTCTGCCACTCTTCTAAAGCTTCATATTGCGTTAATCTTGGTCTGGGATCTAACTTGTTCATACGATTTCTTAAGTTGTACAAAATTCTACCATTGAAGGTACCATGTTCTGGAAATGCCAAAATACCGTCTTCCTTAGCGTACTCTATCCAGTTTTCTAACCACACACACGTGTGATAGCCCCTTTCTACCATCATGTATGAGGCGGGCATATTAGGTGGTTGAATAATAATCCCTCCTCCAGTTTTGATAACTTTGTCTTTTATGAAATAATTCTTTATTCTTTTGAAAAGTGACATATTTCTTTTTTCTCCCTACATGACATAAGGTCTTCCTCTAATGTGTTGTTCTCTTGCAAATCCTAAATATTTTCTATCAGGTCGGTTTCCTATAAATGCTGGATCTAAATGCCACATATACCATTATTTAATTTTGTATGAAATGTCAATGAATTTAATTAGATCAGTTTGTTTACTTTGCAGAAATATTTCTTCAATACCAGCGTGTCTCTTATTTCAAATGACCAATAAAGTTTAGACTTCAGCAGCGGTAACCAATGATTTGCGCGGCTTTTCTGTGACGTAAATCTCACTCTCTGCACTCACCCCTCCTTTACAATTTTCTCACAACTACACTCCCGGTGTTTCTACCAATCCCAGCGCGGCTCTCTGTGACGTCAGTGCAGCACCCGCAACTGACTCCCTCCTTTGCAAGGTAATACGACAATTCAATTTCTTTTCAAATTCAATTACACATTTCATTAATTAACAACATGAAACATTCGCTACTGTGCCTGATTGACTACATTCAAAGGAAAGATTAGTTTCATTCACAACGAGTAAACCTAATTCCGTCTACTCTTGACACACTGCGAGTAAAAACAATCTTCCGTTTACTCTTCACTTAAGCAAAAAGAACCTGCTACTCCTTCAGAATTACCCTTTCTAGGTGATATAAGACCAAAGTTCCACCAGCAAACTTCTTTGCTATCAATCACTCTCACAATTATACTTCAGAAAAAATGAACCCAAACTAGTGCTTCAAGTCTTACCTAACTTTACGCACCTATCCCTCAAGGCAAGTAACCTCACTGCAGTGTGGCTTCTATATACCACCCGCTTTCTTTATCCCGGGATATTCCAGACAACATTTAACAACACAAAAGAAGTTTTGGTTAGCACATGAAAATCAATAAACAATCAATATTCAATAGTTGATACACAAATAACTACCTATTTTTAACTTAATCCTTAACCATACTACTGCTACCAAGAAAAGTATACTGCTAGAGCGCGCAGGGACCTACTAGCTCAGTTTTACCATACTCACCTTGGGCCTATATAACATTCACACTTTTAACTTGCAGTCCTGCCTAACCAATTACTATTTTAGTCACCCTATCAGTTTGCCCAGAGGTACAATTTAGGACTTATACCTGTAAACAATGACTTACCAATCCTTGTCACCTTATTATAAGTCCTGTGAATCAGAGAGTTCGAATAAACAGGTAGTATTTAAACACATTTACTTTCTTGTAATAACCACAGACTCGGAGAAACCTTTATCTATGATAGATTTTCTGAATCAAATTGAAAAGGGCCACAATCTCGTGACCATAAATTTTACAAGCAAGAATATACCGAGCAGGACATAAAGTTTGTAAGAAATCACAGTATTACCTTGAGACATTGGGACCTGGGTACGGTGAGAAAGGGAATTTTGCACAAGGACATACCACATAGATTATATTTACTTAGAATGGTGCAATGACCAATATTGGCCACGGGCTGGGGCAAAAAGGACCAGGACCAGGCTCCTGACTAATCAGGTGCCCATGGGACAAGACAGGTGCAGATCAGGACAGGTGTCCTCAGCTAAGTGCAATGCCAACGTCACACCACTCTCTCTAGGAAAGCCAATTAATACCCCGATTGGGTAATCGATTCATCTGACAGAGTGCTCCGCCAGCACCTCTGCTCTCGATTGCCTATTGAGTGTGTTGGGTCAGTGACAGGCCAGCTATTCGGACAAGTCGAACAATTTCTTTATCTAAACCTTCCTTAGTTATATCAATTTGAGGGCAATGTACCACCCCTAAATGTTGCAAATCTATGTGTTCCCCTTCAGTGATTGTTTGGAAAGATGAGGAGAGGTCATCACACCATACTAAGATGATATAATTTCAATTTGACTCATATTTATTGAATCACCACCCACAATTTACTTTCCCATGACTTTATTACGCCCGACAATATTGGTACACATTTTGAATACATTGTATTTGGTAGCTTCCTTTCTAGAGGTCAGATGAGAAGGTTCCCAGGCACATCATGAGCAAGAAGTGGGCTGGCGGGAGTTTAATGCCAATGCTTCAGCAAATTCAGGGTCAGAGTGCGCGTGTGCAGAAACGTCCAAGATGGAAGATGTGTCAGTGATCAGGCCCAAAGTACGAGCTAGTAGCAAAGTCAAAAAGAAACATATTAGAATACAAAAATAAATGAATGCACTGTATACCACTTATCTCTACTCTAACCTCATTACTTTATATTAACGTGTGCAGAACGAACAAGCTTAGTACAAGCTGCAGCATAAGCGTTATCATGTGAGATTTAAAGCAGCCATTCTGGCACCAGTGCGCAGAAGCAAAAATTTCCCACCAAGCAGAAAAGACGTCACACCACGTGAGTGTGGCAGACGCATGTACAGTGAAATTCCTGCGTTGCGGCGGCCATTTTAATTCACTCAAGTTAATATCAGTAAAAGTACATAGACAAGCATCCCCTTGATACTAGATATGTCGTGAAATGTAAATATTTAGTGAACAAAACATGTTGGTTAATATTTTACACGTTATTTAGATAGACAGGGTTGAGTACAAGCAAGTATCGGTATATGTGAAACCGTGCTCCATCAAAGCCAGAACACAAGCGGGCTCCTTGTTGTCTCATCAAATAAAGCTGAACATTACATTGAGAATCACCTTCTGACCTGCCACTAACTCTACGCTATTAACAGGTGAATGGTTAGTGAAGCTTCAGAATTTTGCTCTGGAATATTGTTGTATATGTTTCTCTAGTCATAAAAACAACTTGTCTATGAAGAAGCAACACACTCCGCCAATCGCTATTAGCACCTCTTTGCAAACACTTTGCATTCAATGGCCCAGTATTTATGGTGAACGTGCCAATTTCATAAAACATTTTTTTTCATAGAATATTTGTTTCCTATTTGAGATCATGTTTGAAAATACATGTTCAAAGTTTCTATATTCAAATGTGCATTGCCTTTCTAAACATGTCATCTGACAACATGCTTTTATCTAAAACAACTTCACCGGTTTTACTTATACACTTTTCTAGATGACTTCAAATCATATATAATAACATGCAATAACATGAGATAATAGTATACCATTTTATGAGAATAATGCTACACAGAAAACAGAAAACGATCAAGGAGATAATTAACTTGTTAAGTTAATGTTTTAACATCAGTCATGAGAAGAAACACACATGAAAGTGAAGCAAAAATCGTATAAAGCAAATGCTTTCTGCGTATCAGATTACACATTTTAGAAGTAGAAATGGTTCTTTGGACTTGCATTCTTTCCGGGTCCTTTTCATAGTTTACTCCTTAATGCTTTGAACCTCTTCTTTTACCCATTAAGGCCCAAGTTTAACCAAAAGTCATGCAATACACAAAGCAGCCATGATGTGCTGCCTGAAGTAATATTTCTAGCACAGCATTGAATGACTTCATATCATGCGGCAATGATGGCACTGATTGATTGCGCTACACCCGAGTTTGCATAACACAAGCTTCCTGATAGTGTCATGTACCAAAGAAACTTACAACAGTACATACAAGACACTGATGAGAGAGGGAAGTGACCACAAATCACCGTTATGATTGATCGAGCATCCACAGAAGCAGAAACAACTTACCACGGATGGAAAGAATAGGATGGCGTTTGTAATCCTCAACTATTAGGTAGGCAAACATGTTGCCCCGTGACCAATATGCTGTCCAATATAAATGCAGAGGAAATTACAGGAAGGAATGTGGATAATCTTAAGACATTATGGCATGGTGTTAGGTATTACAGCACAGAAAGGCTGGCATCAAACAGAAAGACAGTACATGCAATAGCTGGTAAACAATGGCCCACTTCACTGCAACAGAAGAGCAGCTGATTTCTATTAGCACCCAAGGTTGATGTGTAGACTTCAAGGCAAGCAGACAGAAAATAATGTGTCAAGGGCAACCACAGGTAATCAATGGAAAATGTAACCATAACCCAGGTCTGACTCCCAGATTATCTCTACCCAGTTAAGCATATATTTCCTCAATAATCTTAGGCCATTCTCGCTGCTACTGTGCAGAAGTGTATTCCCTCCAGCATTAGCGTAAAGCCACTACGGCTGCTGCCTCCCCTTTTATGTTACTTAACATAATTGCAGATACTTGGGCACAAATGCCCATTAGTTTTATCCCAGGTCCAGTGCAGGCTGCCCCGTACTCATTCTGTATTTGTTTCAGTACATCTGGTATGCTATTGACGGGGTACCATGAGTTCTGGTATTAGCAGCAGCAAAAAATGTACCTCAAGTGGCATAGTCTTCTATCAGGGGAACCATCCCCATCGGCAGGCAAATTGTTAATATTCTGTGTTTTTCCTGTGTGCCCATATGGGGAAAAACTGCTTCAAGCGGAGCTGTTTTCTGTGCTATCCAGAACGGAATTAGCTCCCGACTGATGGGAATCTTTCCCATAACGGTGTTTAGCATTTGAGGGCTGAAACTCATTGTAGCCAAAGGAGGTTGTGCAGCCTGAGCAGCCCTCGCAGGTTGGACTGTCAATGTTCTCATTATGTATTGTGTAAGAGTCCTGTACATTTTTACTAAATCTCTAGAAAGTGTACTCATTCCTGCTGCTGATAAAGTAGCAATGTCTGGATATGGTGTATAAAATGCTAAGACTGGCCAGGTCGCTCCTTCTTTACTGAGCGGACGGAGTCTCACATTTTCTGTAGTATGGGATAGGCCTTTAAACCAATTAATATACTCTTGGTAAGTTAATGGGACTTCTAAGTCCACGTTTGGGAAATATCTTCAGGTAGTTCATCTTCAATATAAGTGTGAAACAAATATCTGCTTGTATCTGCAGGTGGGGATACTTTTAATTGACTACTGTCAAAATGTTTGCTTTTTTTAACTATTGATCTTACTGAAATGGAAAGTTCCAATCTAGTAGCATATGTCTTAAAAGTCCTAGGCACTTTAATTGATATTATTGCTTTGTCTGATTATTTTAATTCACATTCTGTGATTTTTACTGTACATAAAATGTGCTTTAGCGATCATTATCCCCTGTCCTTGGAGTTGAGGATTCAACTGGATGATTCAACCACACCTTCTAGAGTATCATCTCCTTAACTTTTGTTAAAAAATAAGGGGCTACTACGGAAAAGGTCCATCCTAAATTCTGATTTTGTTTTATACCAAATCATAAAAACAAAGTTAAGCCAAGTTCTGGCCTGCCTGGAAGATAATATAAATTCCCAAATTATGATAACATCTTTCAAGGTAATAACTGAGACAATAAAGGTGCTATTAGCTAAGAAACAAAATGCCAGGCCACAGACTATTAAAAGGTGGTTTATTAGCCAATGCACTTATCTTCATAACAAATTAATTAAGACGTTAAAAGTGAAACCTCCTAATACACTGGAGGTAGAGCAGTCACACCTTGAATACAAGTAGGCACTAGAGAAACGCAAACTATAAATTAGGCAAGAACTACTCCAAGCTGCATGCCAGAGCAAAGACTCTAGACTCTTTTGGCAAACCGTCAATCAGGAGTATATTAATGGCAATAATAATGGTAACATCGAACTCACCAATATGCTGGACACTTGGGTAGATAACTTCTCTGGTCTCTACAAAAGCTGTAGTGACCCTCATGTTAGTAATAATTTAGAATATGTAGCATAAACTTTAACACCCCAACATTAGATGAGGTGGACAGGGCCTTGTCCCGGACTGTGAAGAACAAGGCCTCTGGCTCTGATGGTATACCTTTGGACATATTTTTAGCTAATATTCCCTTGTGGCTCAAGCTGCTAACAAATATTTTGAGATGCTATGTGATTCAGGGTCCCTCTGAATCTTGGAGAACGGTCACAATAGTGCCCATATTTAAAAAGGGAGACAGATCGGATCCAAAATGCTACTGGCCCATTTCTTTAATTGATTGTTCGTGCAAGATTATGGGCTTTGTGATATTAGAGGTTGGAGACCTGGGTGACAGAAAATGGGAAGTTTTCTGATATTCAATATGGCTTCAGGAGAGGGCTGGACAAGGTAGAACAGTGACTCAACTTGCACCTGGTCATAGGCAAGTACACCATAGCCAAGCCTGGATCCCTTTGTCTTTGGTTCAAGGACTTGACGTCTGCTTTTCACTGGGTACAGAGAGGAAGGCTCTGAAGGAAGACATTGACCCTGGGCATCAAACCACCTATTGTGAATGTTTTAGCAGCAATGCATCAGGGAGTGAAGGGGAGAGTCTGATATAGAGCTGGTGGTGAACTCACTGCTCCAGTAAGGATGGATTGTGGGGTCCGACAGGGCTGCATTTTTGCCCCTTGCCCTATATATAAATAATCTCGAAAGACATATTAAAAATGGGAATGTCGATGCTCACTTGATAGATCCCAGGCCCCTACCAGCATTATTATATGCTGATGATTGTGTTTTAATGTCTAGAAATGGGATGGGGTTGAAGAGGCTTTTAACCAGTTGTAATAATTTTATGAATGATCTTGGCTCAAAAACTAATGCAGCGAAATTTAGATTTTTCACAGCCTGCTGGGCAGAAAATCTGGATTTTATTAAAGACACGGAGGCTAATATTATGCAAATTCTCCTTTATTGCCACAGCTCAGCAGTAACAATGAAGAGAATAGAGAACTTATGAACATTCTAACAAAAGGTATATAGCACGTGAGCACACAGCCATCTTCCTTCTTTGTCCAATGCTGCGAAACAAAAGATAAGGTCAAGAAGAATTCCAGACGCCAAACGTAACATCTTCATCTTCATAAAAAACAGGAGGTGAAATTCCTTATTCTGAAAGAAGAAGTAATATAAAGGTGTTAAAATATAACCCCATGGGAGGGGCGTAAAGAGGAGGGATAATATTAGCCTCCGTGTCTTTAATAAAATCCAGATTTTCTGCCCAGCAGGCTGTGAAAAATCTAAATTTTATGGCATGACACGGAGGCCAACATTATGCAAGTTCAAAGTGAATTGAGAACATTATCAATCACATTATTAATAGGTCTAAAGTAACATTTTTTAAACATAGTCTCATTAGACCAGTCTGCGGCTCTTAAAATATCTTGGAGCCCTCCACCAAGCATAAAAGCTTTAGAAGCTGAAGCACCTCTGAGAGAGTGAGCTCCAAAAATCGAAGTGTCAACACCACATTCACTCATCACTTCTTTCACCCATCTTGCGAGGGTAGGAGAGGAAACTGGTTTGTAAGGAGATCTATGGGAGATCAGGAGTTGTGTCTCAGAACCCCTCAAGTTAACAGTCCTTCTCTCATATTCTTTAAGACATTTAACAACACACAATATTTCATTTTCAGAAAAGAAAGGATAGAAGATAGAAGAAGACATAGTTTTAGTCCTTTTTTTGAGATAGAAACAAACTCCCTCAGGTTGAAAGGCTCTGTTTGAAATGTCTAAGGCTTTAACGTCTGAAGTCCGTCTGAAGGAAACTAAACAAAGTAAAACAGTAATTTTATAAGAAATACGTTTGAGAGAAAGGGCATCGTTCTCTCCCCATGAAGAGATAAGATACAAGATGTTCCTCACGTCCCACAAGGCTGAATACTTAGGAGTTGGAGGGTTGAGAACACGCATGCTTCTCATAATTTTTTTGGTCAAGAGATTTTGACCAACAGAAACACCGTCGACTAAGGAGTGACCTGCAGCAATCGCTGATCTGTAAACGTTAACAGTTCTATAACTGAGGCCAGAAGCGAAAAGTTCTGAGAGGAAATTAATCACTTGAACTAAATCAACTGAAACGGGATCGTGATGTCGTTGAAAACACCAGCGAACCCATTTGTCCCATGCCAATCGATATGCCTTCCTTGTCCCAGGAGCCCAGGATTCGGATATGAGTCGGAAAGCATTGTGCGAAAGGCCAGGGATCTGCCATTGTCGCCTGAAATCTTCCAGGCCGTCATTACCAAGATGCCTCGTTCTAGGAGGGGGTGAGGTTCGTCCTGAGGGCCCAGGAGAAGGCGATTGAAAGACGGGATCAGTATTGGGAAGTCTATTGCCATCTCCAAGATGAGGGGAAACCATGCCTAAGACCTCCAGAGGGGGGCTACCACTATCATACTCTGAAGGTATCTGCGAGCGTGTAGGAGGAGGCGCGGGAGCATTACAAATGGCGGGAAGGCATATGGCTTTAAGTTTTGCCAATTCTGGAGGAAGGCATCCACTCCAGACGCCTGAGGGTCCGGCCTCCAGCTGAAATATTTCGTTAACTGGGTGTTCAGCCTGTCTGCAAATAGGTCTGTCCCGAAGGGACCCCATTGTTCCTGAATGCTCAAGAAAATCTTTCTGTTCAGTCTCCAATTGCTGGAATCCTTGAAATTCCTGGAGAACCAGTCTGCCACACCATTGCTCAAACCGGGAATGTGTTCTGCCGTGACTGACAGTCCCTTGTTCAGGCAATAATCCCAGAAAAACTTCGCTATTTCTGTCAGACCTTTCGAATGCGGTCCCCCTAGTTTGTTCACGTACCTCACTGCAGAGACATTGTCCATGCGAAGCATTATAGAGCACCTCATAGTACTCTGTGTAAAGCTTCGAATTGCGAAGGAACCAGCTAAAAGTTCCAGGCAGTTGATGTGCATGCTCTTCTCCTCGTGTGTCCAGCGCCCTCCTGTCGACAGGTTGGCGCACGTTGCCCCCCAACCTTCTAGGCTCGCATCCGACTCTATTATCATGTCTGGGGATTCGCCGAAGATCGCTTTCCCGTTCCATGCTTCCGCATTTTTCAGCCACCAAGAGAGTTCTTCCCTGGAGTCTACGTCCAGAGTGGTTAATTGAGTGTAGGATTGTGACGCCCTCAGAGTCTTCGCTTTGAGTCTCTGAAGAGCCCTGTAATGAAGAGGGCCGGGGAAGATCGCTTGAATGGTCGAAGAAAGGAGACCTAGGATTCTCGCTAAAAGTCTTAAGGGAAATGAATCTAGTGAGAGAATCTTTTTTAGCTCTTTCCTGAGTTTCTTTATCTTTTCCTTGGGTAATTTTAACTCTCCTGAGAGCGTGTTCACCATGAAACCCAGGAACTGTGTCTCCTGAGAAGGAACAATGCAAGATTTCTTTGTATTTATGACAAATCCCAGATATTCTAGGAGCCGGATGGTAAGATCCGTGTGACGAGAAATGGTCGACTTGGTCTGAGCCATAATGAGGATATCGTCTAGGTAGATTATGAGCCTCACACCCCGTTCCCTTAACCAAGCTACCACTGGGCGTAATACTTTGGTGAAACACCAAGGGGCTGAGGATAGGCCGAAAGGGAGACTGGAAAACTCCCAGAGTTTTCCCTCCCAAGTGAACTGCAGGAATTTCCTGTGAGGGGGCCAAATAGGGATGGTCAGGTAAGCGTCCTTTAGATCCAGGCGTGTCAGCCAGTCGCCCTTCCTTAATATGTCTCTGAGTAGGTGAATTCCCTCCATTTTGAAATGGTGGTAGGACACCCATCCATTTAAGCTTTTTAAATTTATCACAGGTCTCTGGGTTTTGTCCTTTTTTTCCACTAGGAAAATATTGCTTATGAAGCCTTTTCGAGTGCTTCTTCTTATCGCCCCTTTTTCGAGGAGGTCTTGAACCTCTTGAGAGACAAGTTTCTCCTGATCTTGAGAGAAAACAATCTGTCGTGGGTGTTTTAACTGAAAGGGAATGCCCTGGAAGTCTATTTTGTACCCTCTTACAGTTTGTAAAACCCATGGGTCCTGAGTAATTAGATTCCAATTGCCAGAGAAAAGGGCTAGTCTGCCGCCCACCTTTACAGGGGTATCTAAATGGTCTTGCATTATAGTTACCTGTTGAGAAGGTCTTGTTTCTTCTATCGCCACGGGTAAATCTTCCTCGGCCGCGTTGTCTCTGCGGGTAGAAGGGTTGATTCCCATAGAATGAAGATTGTTGATATCTTCCTCCTCGTCCGAAAAAGGGTCTTGAAGATGATTGTGTACGGCCGGGGAATCGACCCCGCATTCTCCCGGCCCGTCCAAAAATTCTGTCCTGGAAGACCTTTTTAATCTCGCGTTGGGATTTCTGGATTGAACTAAAGGCTCCCACGTATTTGTCCATGTCACGAATGAACTCTTCTCCAAAGAGAAGTCCTTGTGAGCTAGGTCCCGCCTCCTTGTTAGCTAACTCAATGAGTTTGGGGTCAATTTTCAGGAGCATACTCTTCCTTCGCTCGTTAGATATAGCGGTATTGGCATTGCCCAAAAGGCAGATTGACCTTTGGACCCATTCTCGTAATTCTTTGGGGTCAACGGGAATACCTCCCACGTAAGCATTCTCCGCCAGTTCAAATATTTTGGTCAAGGGACCAGTAATGTCTAGAAGGCGGTCTTGGCATGACCTTAGCCCCTTGTCCAGGCCTTTTCTTGGGTCTTTTGCCCCTTTTGCTATAAATGCAACCACCTTTGGGTCTAGTTCGGGAGTGAAGGTGATTTTATCTGGGAGTGCGGGTCGAGGGCATTCCGACCTTAGTCTTGCTCTGACTTCTTTTGGGATTTCCCTTCTTAACCAAAAGGATATATAGTCTGCGACGTGTTGGGATGGTATCCATTCTGGAGAAAGTGGATGTTTAATTAGTAAAGGGTCAAACATATTATCTCCAAAGGGGTCAGTAATACCCATCTTAGATCCTGATGCCTTGTTTGCCTCCTCCGAGTCTCCCATTGACTCGTTTTCCCGGACCTCAATGTCCGAATCAAAGGAAGAAGAGCAGGAGAGTTCTATCTCCGCGTCGTGGTGTTCGTCGTTATCAATTTGAATAGGGAAGTCAGGACCTATCTCTTGTCCTTCTGTGGTGTCCGAGACACCGTTCTGGTCTCCGCCCTGATGGCGAGTTTGAGCCGGTTTAGATGATGCCTTATGTTTCTTAGGCGGCAGGGAAGATTGTACTCCTGCGGCTCTTTTCTTTGGGGCCTTAGCCGCCCCTTCTTTAGCGCCTAAGGAGCGAGCGCCACTAGTAGAGGGCCATGCCTCAGTAAGCATTTCAAAATTTTTATTGATTGTATCCATAAACTTTTTGTTAATGGTCTCATTGAACGAGCTCATGGCTTTATCCATGGCTTTAGCGACCATTGATTCTAGTTTTGAATCCATTGAGGCATCAGGGTTAGTAGACATTCCTTAATTAATGCAGGTTGAGCAGTTAACAAACGGTCCTACCTCTAGTGCCTTTGGTTCTACGTCGAATAAGCTCAGTATCTCATTAATTGTCCACTTTTTTTTGTTGTTGTTGTTGTTAATAATGGTTCGTAATAGGGGAAGCAGGTGTAGATAAGCAGGGTCGCGACGAAAAACGGAGGCGAACCAACTGTCTAAAGTTGTCGGTAGCCGTGACAACGATGTGAAAGTCGTGTCGGCAAAGGTCCTTTCCTCTAATGGACGTCCCCTCCGCGGCGCGTGTCAGAGCGGCGCCGCGGAGGGGAGAGAAGGCCGAAAGGAGGCAAGAATGGATCGGGGATCACAATCCCAAATATCCAGCCCCGAGAGAGCAGGTAAGGCGGGGGAAGGCTGTTAAAGGCTGTCAGGCGGCGGGCAGGCGGCGGGCAGGTCCAGGAGGAGACTCGGCAAGCGTTCGCGTTCAAAAGACGCGAGCGTGAGCGCTGAGGTGCTGAAGCAGGGTCTACGCTCCAGTGAGAAAGAAACGCTACGAGGAGGGGGTAGCAGGCAAAATACAGGCTCGGTAGGGCAGGCAGAGCCCTAAGAGATGATATAAGGGCACATACAGACCAAGAGCATAGTATAATTCGGGCACTCAATAATAGAAGCTCACAATTCAGGCACTCAATAGTAAAAGCTCACAAGCGCATAGTAGGGTCAAGTGGACCCAAATATGCCAACAGCTTAACAGAATATAGGTATCAGTAAGCACGAGTAAAGGGAGTACTTATCTGAGTGAGCAGCAGCAACAAAGAAGGAAGATGGCTGTGTGCTCACGTGCTATATACCTTTTGTTAGAATGTTCATAAGTTCTCTATTCTCTTCATTGTTACTGCTGAGCTGTGGCAATAAAGGAGAATTTGCATAATGTTGGCCTCCGTGTCATGCCATAAAATCTCACATTATAGTGGTAGGTAAATCCCCCAAGACCTAAAAAAACACTTTCGTAAATAATTAAAAACTGTCTTACATGACCACTTTTTCTTACTCAGGAATTCTCTTTTACCAAAATAGTTCTTGGTCCCCCTTAGTAGAGGCAAGGACCAGGGGATTCAACCAAAATGTGGAGGCTATCTTCCGATTTACTAGACAACTGGGCTCTCGGCCCATTAAAGCCATTATAGACATCTATAAAGCCTGTACGTGCGCTGTCACTTTATATGGAGCTGGAATCTGGCGCTTGGGTAACATCATGGGCCTACAGCAAGCTGAGAACACTTTTATGAAACGCCTTTTGACAGTCCCTAAAAACACCGCTGCTACCATTTGTCATAGTGAACTCGGTGTCATTCCGCTATCTTTTCGTATACAAATGGCTCCTTTATTACTATGGCACAACAGTTGGGCAAAAGAAAAAGCAGTTTTATATTGTGCCATAATTTTACATTGCCTAAAATTGGACTATGCAAAAAAATCACTAATATAAATGATCAATTGGAGAACCTGGGACTGTCGTCTTGTCTCAACAGTCCCGGAAATATAGCTAAAATAACAAGAGAGAAGCTGAAAAGAGAATATTTAACAAACTCCCAGTTGATCCGAGACAATCAGGAGTTGGTAAAAAAAAGGGTTGTTGACATAGATTGCTAGTTTGTTCCCCAAGCACTGAGCCCTATGTTTCTTTTTATTTTACTCATGTCAAAATGTTTTATCTTCTAAGTTTTAGAATGTGAATTTCCCACTGACTGGTTTCATATCCTCGTGATGTGTACAGTGGTGCTAAGCTGGCGTTATGTCCTTTAGTTTTTTTTTGTAAACTTTATATTAACCCAAGACGTGTTTTTTAAAAACCACTTATAAGAGTTTTAAACATTAGAATGTGCCAGGCTGCATTACATTATCTTTTGCTTTTAAAGGAAGAATTTATTTGTCTTATGGTGTACAAATATATCTCTTCCGCTCTCCGGCTTGTTGGAAAATGACTATCAGGAAAATATGCCTAGGCCTCAAGATTTTCATACGTTAACTTAATACATCATAATGGTTAATCCTGAAATTTGAAAGAGATAATTACCCATAGGTAAATTGTACATAGATGTTCCTCTTCTTATCCATCAAATAATTTTTGTACCTAGGAATTATGGCTGCCTGCCTGTGGACAAATTGTTTTTATAGATTGATATTTGGGTATTTGTAATTGTCATTGTCATGGAATCATCATCGTTGTATGTATCTTATTTATTTTATTGTGCATTTTTATGATGTATTCTTTTATGGCTGGCATACAGCCGAATAAAGACTTTTGTCTGACTAACTCTGTTCTGAATGCTTCGTGTGCCTCAGCCACAAAGGTAACGTCTCCACCCTTTTGCTGGGACTCCATGTTGTAATAGTTTAATAGTAACTGCCTGTCTGCAATTTTCTGAAATGTTTAGAACAGCTGCTTGTTCTCTACCGTCCTCGCTCGCATCTCCGTTTAAGGAAATTATGGGAAGAAAAAAGGTATCTTATTGAAAGAATTTTATAAACATTAGAATGTGCCAGGCTGCATTACATTATCTTTTGCTTTTAAAGGAAGAATTTATTTGTCTTATGGTGTACAAATATATCTCTTCCGCTCTCCGGCTTGTTGGAAAATGACTATCAGGAAAATATGCCTAGGCCTCAAGATTTTCATACGTTAACTTAATACATCATAATGGTTAATCCTGAAATTTGAAAGAGATAATTACCCATAGGTAAATTGTACATAGATGTTCCTCTTCTTATCCATCAAATAATTTTTGTACCTAGGAATTATGGCTGCCTGCCTGTGGACAAATTGTTTTTATAGATTGATATTTGGGTATTTGTAATTGTCATTGTCATGGAATCATCATCGTTGTATGTATCTTATTTATTTTATTGTGCATTTTTATGATGTATTCTTTTATGGCTGGCATACAGCCGAATAAAGATTTTTGTCTGACTAACTCTGTTCTGAATGCTTCGTGTGCCTCAGCCACAAAGGTAACGTCTCCACCCTTTTGCTGGGACTCCATGTTGTAATAGTTTAATAGTAACTGCCTGTCTGCAATTTTCTGAAATGTTTAGAACAGCTGCTTGTTCTCTACCGTCCTCGCTCGCATCTCCGTTTAAGGAAATTATGGGAAGAAAAAAGGTATCTTATTGAAAGAATTTTATGGAGGTATGGTATGCAGAATGCATGACATTTTCACTTCTCTAAGTTTGAATAACCTTCAGCTAATACATAGGGTACACCTAATCAGCTGAAGGGGATTTATTTCCCTTCCCACTTCGAACGTCTCCTGTTTAAATGTGAGTAGGGGTCCCTGCGAATGCATGACTGAACCACTCAGATCAACCGTTAAATAAGAACCCAACCAACGTTGGTGGCTACATGTTTTGTAGTTCCTACTAATACATAGGATCAGCACATTTGTTGGACAATATAAACTAGGGGCTTGGTGACTAGACTGATTCCAGACACCCCCGCTGGATATGTTGGCCTGTAGACCAGTTAGCTCACAATGCCACCGTAAGCCCCCTAATCTTATCAGGGAGCGAATGGTTTCTCATAACCACTAAACAGGACAACCCTAACCCTTCGGGGATCATGGCAACGGCACAGAACCTTGTGCTCACTTATTCTAAGAGAGGTATACAGAGAATAAACAGTGGGATGTTTTCAATATATTTGTTGAACCAACGTTATTCTTGTATAAAATATGTGTGCTGCAATGATTAATAGACAGAAGCAAATAAGTGATTATAAGCACCAAAAGTATAAATAGTAGATTTAGTTCTACCATGGTGCTAAAACAGTGTAAACATTCAGGCATATTAAAAAATGCGGTAATCGAGCTTACTCTTTCAACACAAACCCTACTCTAAGTGTTCCTAGAGTGAGTGTAGGTGTGGAGGCAAGAATCCCCCCCATGGGATGATCCAACCCCATTACCTGATGAAAAAGAATGGAGGACCCCATCTTGGTCATGAACTGGACATCCCTCACGAGATGTCAGACCGCTGCATAGTGAAGTCTCAAACAATGGTCCGAGACCAATCTATTTATGAAAGCAATAGGTCAAAACTTAAACAATTAGAGGCTTATGTTATATTAACGAACCTTACTCAATTAATGAAGAGCAGAAAATAGGCAACAGCAACAAGCTACAAATATATGCAATATTTTAATCTATTGTCATAATGAAAAGCCAATTCACAGTATTATGTACATTTTATATACAATATAATGCCCCGTATCAAGAGCGTGCAGTAAAGAAAAAAGAAGTGTCAAAAGAGCGTGATCGTGATAAGATGAAAGGAAAAGAAATCACACAGAGTATGTAAAAATTATTCTCAATGATTCAGAAAAACACCAGCCAATAAATGCCGGAACAATATATCCTGGCCACTTCAATAAGTCAATATGCAGTCCTTAATGCTATTCATAAGACATGAGATGTATAAATTTCTGCACTAATAGAGGGGGATAACATTAGTGGTCCAGGTTTTTTTAGTAGGTGTCGACGTTTCGACTCGTCTTGCGGCCTTGCGGTTGGTTATGCCTGGGCCATGCGAGTCTTCTTCAGGACAAATAGGACGGGGCAAGGGATCTCATTGATGACCCCTTCACGGGATGAAATGGACGTAATTTCCACTCCAAGGTAACTCAGTCCTTATGTATCCAATAAGAGTATTGTCCAGATGTTCTCTTCAGTGTGTATGGGGTTCCTATCCTACTCATAAGCACATGTACCACTACATGTCTTTTGCTTGAACTCCAATGTGAAATATCAGGCTGGTAACTCTTCACCAATACATTAGCCTGAGTTGATTATTTTCAGTAGCTTCGTAGAAAGGGCTAATTGTAAATCACTTGCCGATTCTAAGTAGTGCAAAACGGCAGCGGCAAGATAGGGAGCGTGGTTTTAATCAGACACGCGTCATGGTAGAACCCCAGGGCAACTACTCACGGATGGGGTTCTACCATGACGCGTGTCTGATTAAAACCACGCTCCCTATCTTGCCGCTGCCGTTTTGCACTACTTAGAATCGGCAAGTGATTTACAATTAGCCCTTTCTACGAAGCTACTGAAAATAATCAACTCAGGCTAATGTATTGGTGAAGAGTTACCAGCCTGATATTTCACATTGGAGTTCAAGCAAAAGACATGTAGTGGTACATGTGCTTATGAGTAGGATAGGAACCCCATACACACTGAAGAGAACATCTGGACAATACTCTTATTGGATACATAAGGACTGAGTTACCTTGGAGTGGAAATGACGTCCATTTCATCCCGTGAAGGGGTCATCAATGAGATCCCTTGCCCCGTCCTATTTGTCCTGAAGAAGACTCGCATGGCCCAGGCATAACCAACCGCAAGGCCGCAAGACGAGTCGAAACGTCGACACCTACTAAAAAAACCTGGACCACTAATGTTATCCCCCTCTATTAGTGCAGACATTTATACATCTCATGTCTTATGAATAGCATTAAGGACTGCATATTGACTTATTGAAGTGGCCAGGATATATTGTTCCGGCATTTATTGGCTGGTGTTTTTCTGAATCATTGAGAATAATTTTTACATACTCTGTGTGATTTCTTTTCCTTTCATCTTATCACGATCACGCTCTTTTGACACTTCTTTTTTCTTTACTGCACGCTCTTGATACGGGGCATTATATTGTATATAAAATGTACATAATACTGTGAATTGGCTTTTCATTATGACAATAGATTAAAATATTGCATATATTTGTAGCTTGTTGCTGTTGCCTATTTTCTGCTCTTCATTAATTGAGTAAGGTTCGTTAATATAACATAAGCCTCTAATTGTTTAAGTTTTGACCTATTGCTTTCATAAATAGATTGGTCTCGGACCATTGTTTGTTTATATTAGTTATTACCCAGGTCCAGTACCTTTATGGTTACCCCATTACTTTAATGGCATAGTGAAGTCTCAGCATGGAGGGAGCCTCGGTGTCACCTGGGTGTGTCCTCTCCTTACCTATCAGAATGTTCCATATTTTATAATAGTAAGCAGCCTTGTGATGTGCATATAGATTAGTGATGCTATGGATATATATAACGCCCTGTGGATGAAGATAGAGATGACATTTGTTCATAATGCAAGAGACCTTGTACATGATATTCAGGGCATTGTGATAATGTTGTGCAAAGCTACATGTGTAAACAAGTTTTGTTTCAGGTAAACATTGTTGCACATGCAAATATGTGCAAAGGTTCACTGCTGTAAAATAGGACGATGTAAGAAATAAGCTGCCTCTCTAAATGGACCTATCACGGGAATAAGACAGGGCCATGTCTCATGTAAAAACCCCAAGAGGGAGATGCAAATCCCCTTAAACCCTACATTGACACGTCTGATGTGACCATGCTTATGGTTACAGATGAGAACTGGAGGTGGAGAGGGTGCCAATCCCTGACCTCATCTCTCACAACCCTAAACATGGGTCAGTTGATGGAGTGGTCTTTCCAGACACCCTCACTACCCAATAGCAGACTGATTACAGGCAAGTCCTCAATCAGTTTGCTGTGCTATTTTCCTTGACCCCTGCACATACTAACTAGAGTACACATATTGTGGACACTAGTGACAGCCTACTTGTCGAAATCAAAATACACAGGCAGTCTGATATTGTCAAGGAAACCATCAAAACTGAGGCAAGCAAAATGCTGGAGTTGGGTGTCATTGAACCCTCAGAGAGCCCCTGGGCCAGCCCAGTTGTGTTAGTCCCCAGGATGGAAAGTAAGAAATTAGGTATTGTGTCGACTACAGGGGCATCAATTAAGTTACCACAACAGATGCCCATCCAATTTCAAGAGCTGATGAGCTAATTGACAGGTTGGGGGCAGTCACATATCTGAGTACCTTTGATTTCACATCAGGGTACAGGCAGATAGATCTGAACCCTGGAGCAAAAGAAAAGACAGCATTTTCTACACCAATAGAGATCTTTCTGTACACTGTGATGCCCTTTGGTTTAAAGAATGCCCCTGCCACCTTTTCAGATGTTGGTGAAAAAAGTACTTGCCGGATTGGATACCTATAGTGCAGCCTATCTTGATGATATTGCCGCCTTTATCTCCACTTGGCAGGATCACCTGATCCACCCCCAAAATATTCTGGAGGCTCTGCAGATATTAGGCCTCACCACCAAGGTAAGCAAGTGCCAGACAGGGTGGGCAACGTTTTGCCAGACTTGGGCAACCTTGCGGGTAGAGTCGAGTCAAATGAATCATAAAAGTTTACAAAAAAATCATACATTAATTTTAAAATTAAATTTCTACACATAGTTTAAAAGCAATGCACAAAATAAAAACCAGGTTAGGTAAATTCAATAAAAGCAATTTACAATTTGTAACGTTTCCTAATTAGAAAAACTATTTTGATAAAACTAAGCTGCAGATAGTAACAGTTGATAGCGACCTCAAATAGTTAAAACCCTCTTTGTAGGAACAGGGACGAATGTCCCTTAAAATAGGCTTAATAAAACGGGCTCTTGGGTCTTTGTAGAGTGTGCACAAAAGCATAAGGTGCATTGTGCTCAGTTGGGCTACATTATTACATTGACAGGGGAAAAGTCTCTCACACCAACCCCTCCGTTTCGGAAAAGCCACAAGAAAGTGCAGTGTGCATAAATGAAATCTAGTCATTAGAAAACGTAAATGAACCTGGGTGGTAAAAAACAAATAAAATTGTTGCGATTTAAAAGTGCACGATGCACTGTGTCACTAACCTGGTTAGACAAGCTGAAAACAGCTGAAAACATTATGATATGCATTTTTAATACCCCTTTTCATATTGGGGTGAATAGACTCTGGGGTATTATAAAAATTGTCAAGGCCTATCTTATAAAAAGTTTCTTTAACATAACATAACCAGGGGACCGCCATTGCATTGTCAAGGTTCATACAGTCTCTTAGGATATCTTTTGAAAATAATAGGTCCTCTGAGGTCCAAATTTTTTCCCATAGAAGCAAGGGGGCAATATGAATTCTGTCAGTCACATAGTCAATACCCACCTCAGAATGACAGAATTGAGTTGGGGAACTTTTGGGGATAAGTAAATGTCTTTTTAAAAATGTGTTCTCTAATATTTGAATCTGTGCACTTTTATGATTTCCCCATACTCCTGTCCCATAGGTGGCCACTGACAGACCTTTGGTTGTATACAATGTTTTAAATTCAGCTATCAGCTTATGACAAAGTTTGCAGGCAAATCAAAAAATCCCCTCAATGGTTCTAGTAGTTTGTTGTAGCCTTGTCGTAATCAAATGGTCCCAACATAGTTTATTATTAAAAAAAGGTTCCCCAAATAAGTAAAATTTAGCCCTTTGTCAATAGCAATATCATTTACTATATATTTACGTGTTTTAGTTTTGTTTGGACCGCAGACCATAATAAAAGATTTACTCATTTCGAAATTATAAATATCGGCACCAGTCAAGAATCGACTTTGTTCTGGTCAGTTATTCATTAAGGGGCCAGGTGAAGAACATCTCATACCTGGCACCCCATCTCTCAGATCTTTCTGGGTTCTCCTGGTTCTGAAGTGCCCAGCTTCTATTCAATCAGGACTTGGTTCTTTAATCGAGCTATACTTTTGGAGGAGGAGGAAGTCTCTTTTCTTTCACAAGAGATGGAATGCTTCTTGGAGGTGAATGTTGGTACAGCTCCAATAACTTCAGTTTGGGACTCTCCAAAAAGTTTTTCTGCGAGGCCAAATTACCAGTAGAAGTAGATCTCTCAAGTAGAGTATCCCCTGAAATTTTGCAAGAGAAGCAAGATAAGGTCAGCAGATTAAAAGCCCAGTTGGAAAATATTTTGAACATCAGGCTTACTCGAAGATGGGAAGCCAGCAAGATCTCCCACTTCGAGTATGGAGAAGGAGCGGGCAAACTCCTTGCATGGAAGAGTAAATTGGACCGAGCTAGGAGCTATATTAAAGAGATCAAAAATGAGAATGGCATAGATAGCCATAGCGCACAGAGGTGGCTTGAATGTATTTATCTCCCCTCCCTCAATTTAGAACAGCAGCAAAACCTAGACAGGGCCTTTTCCTTTGCTGAGGTTAAGGATGCTATTTCTGATGGCAAGAACGGAAAGGCTGCGCTTCCGGATGGGGATTCCTGCCGAGATCTACAGAGTAATAAGTGACCAAGTCGTCCCCATTATGACGAACCTCTTTAATCAAATTTTGCAAGAAGGACTAAATCCGCTAGATTTGTGGAACAATGCCACTATAGTCCTGATTTTGAAATCAGGGAAAGTGGCATCTAATTGTGGGTCTTATAGACCCATATCTCTCCTGAACGCTAACTATAATATTTTTACCTCTATATTGGCAGCAAGATTGGGTATAGTGGCAGGAGATATTTTGCATTCAGACCAGAAGGGTTTCATAAAGGGTCGCTAGCTTTCTCACCTTACATATGACCTAACTGGAGCGATTGATCTGGCCTCTACATACTCTATTCCCTCAGCGGCTATGACTCTGGATGCCACCAAGGCCTTCGATAGGGTGAATTGGATATACCTGTCGGAGGTCTTGGAAAAATGTAACCTTGGCGAGAAATTTCGCTGTGCAATACAGTCCATCTACCGGAGACCAATGGCTAAACTTCTTGTAAATGGCAATATCACCGGTCCTTTTAATATATATAGGGGGACTAGACAAGACATTACTAAGATAGCCGAAACTAATTTGACCATGGTGGCGAAAGAGTGTGTGAAGTTAATGAAATCTCGGGCTTTGCTCCCTCTTTTTATTATTGGCAGAGTCAACTAAGTTAAAATGTCAATACTCCCAAAAATTACTTTGTTCTTCAATAGTATTCCCCTCCATTTTGAGAATTTACAAATTGATAAAATTCAGAGGGATATCAATTCGTTTGTCTGGGGATATAAACTCTCCAGGATAGCTTGGAAAAAGCTAAGACACAGGAGTGAGAAGGCAGGTCTTGCTTTGCCAGATATTCAGCTTTATGATTGGGCCTTCCAACTCTCTCATGCACGCATGCTTCTGAAAATGCCACTCAATACAGGAGCAGGAGGGATATTTTAGCTATGCTTCAGGGTGCACACTTTCTAGTGGAGGGTTTTCTGTTCAAATATGGTGATCCTATTTTTTTTTTAAAGTTAGGCTTAAGGTTTTGCAGCAAAACACACAAGATGATGGACGGAATGTTGCACAATGGAAAATCATTCACCCCCAGTCACAGATCTGGGTTTAATCAATCGTTATTTTGCTCACCAAGCCACCCTTGTTAAGATATGGCTGTATGCAAATCAGTCTTGACCCTGTGCCTCAAGGGAACAGTAAAGACTAAACTGCCAAGCCATGTCTTCCCTGGACCGGTATCAAGCATCCTAGGACCGTTTTCTTGGTATCAGCCTTTATCAGCCAGGATAGCTTGACTCCAGTGGCGTAGTGAGCACGGGACCCACGTCTGGGCATACCCTTCCCACATAGGATGAACAGCAAAACACACAAGATGATGGATGTATTGTTGAACAATGGCAAAACATACACCATCCCAGTCACAGATCTGGGTTTAAACCATCGTTATTTTTCTCACCAAGCCACCCCAGTTCAGATATGGCCATATGCAAATCAGTCTTGACCCTGTGCCTCATGGGAACAGTCCAGACCAAACTGCCAAGCCATGTCTTCCCTGGACCAGAATCAAGCATCCTAGGACCGGTTTCTGGCTATCAGCCTTCATCAGCCAGGATAGCTTGACTCCAGTGGCGTAGTGAGCACGGGACCCACGTCTGAGCATACCCTTCCCAAATAGGGTGAACAGGAAAACACACAAGATGATTGACGGAATGTTGCACAATGGCAAAACATTCACTCCCAGTCACAGATCTGGTTTAATCCATTGTTATTTTGCTCACCAAGCCACCCCAGTTCAGACATGGCCATATGCAAATCAGTCTTGACCCTGTGCCTCATGGGAACAGTCTAGACCAACCTGCCAAGCATGTCTTCCCGGGACCGGAATCAAGATAACCATTATAGAAAGAAGTGAAGTACCTTATACTGTGTACCTCCAATGTCAGTAGCCTGAAGAACTACAAATCCAAATGGGATGTGGCTCCGCACTCGTTTTCAATAGTTTGGTAACAATCTGTATTCTTTTCGACAATGTGATTGGTGCTCCATGTAAATCTCCCACTGAGCTGATTGGGAGTGTAGATACTGATTCGAATGTGTGTTTCTTGAGTCCCAAGATTCACAATCACATGAGCACTCACCGAATAAATTCATTCAAATTCAAAATAAAGGTGTTCACATCTTATTCATGTCTGATTTTCATTTATTTTCCATCGTGTGTCGTTATTAATTCATCATAACTTTCATCATTTTTTGTAATTCATTTCACAATTAGTCTGCCCGATGCATTTCGACCTAACAGCTCTTCCTCAGGGGACTTTTTATCTGAAAAAATACGTCAAAATATGGGTAGGTACAAGATACATTCTAACTTAGGAGTCAACAACAGATCAACAATATTATTTCTAGTCCCCAGTTTATATGCCAGTGTATTTTCCGGAGTACATATAGTGTCTCACTATGTATCACCTTATACCCCTGTTCATCATCCCTCTTGCTGTGCGGACACTCCTGTACGTGACATGCATAATCATGTGTGCTCGATATAGTGTATTTCACAAGTACTCAAGCCGTAACATAAGTATGTACTGACCTGGGCGGTTCTTATGTTTACTCGAGCCCAAAGACTGTAAAAACAAATGTGAATCCTGTGTCATCCACAAGTATTATTCTAATGATTCAAACTGGTGAATCAAATATAGTTAGGGTGCTATTGTTTGTCTTTCATTCTTACCGTTCGGTTGTGCCCCGCGGCGTCTTTGTCTCCCTGCCTTGTTACTGGCGTGCGTCACTCTATCTTCGTTAGTCTCCATGTCTTTCACGGTCCGATCACGTGATCCGTGAGATCGCGTAAACACTAACAACGGACTGTGCCCTCACTCTATACTAGGTTCAATGTGAATGTTGAGTTAGCTGAACACTAAAAACGGACTCCGTAATGCAGTTTTAAAGGCTTAGCATGTATACAGCCACTAATGTTCTTACTGCGATTATGCACTTCTGTTATCACGGTACCATTACCGATATGTGTACGTATGGGTGTACATTAGGGGACGTAAACCTGTTTTTGTTGTTGTAATAATCTAGCATAATTGTACACATCACCAATGGATATTCATCACTTTTTACAACATATAATTTGATGTTCATAAATTCGTCAATTCATCAAATATGTAACAAACATTGTTCACAGGTAACAGCTTAATTCTATCCCTTCATTTAACCCTTTTGGATGTAAAGTACACAAATAGTTAATCCAAAATGTTTCCCTTCTAAGTAATTGAGTGTTATTGTCTCTTCCCGGCTGAACAGTCACCATTACCAATATACAAAACTTTAGCTGTGATGGGTTGTGTTTCGCTTCATTGAAATGTACTGCCACGGTGGATTTTAGATTTTTTAACCTTATATTATATATATATTTTCCACAGTACCCATATTTGCATATGAGAGAACAAAAAATCTTAAGGAACTCATCAAAAAACCTAAACACGCGGATGGTGGCAATACAAAGGAACGTTACCTTGCCATAACTGTGGGAACTGTTCGGCTATTATCAAAGGGAATGTCATAAATCACCCTACTAAAGGAACGCCAATCAAACTGAAAGTATCAGGAACGTGTGACAGCAGTAATGTCATATACATGTTGAGATATCCCTGCGGATTATCATACGTGGGGAAGACACAAAGAAAAATCAAAACGAGAGTAGTGGAACATAAAAGCAATATAAGGTTAAAAAATCAAAAATCCACCGTGGCAGTACATTTCAACGAAGCGAAACACAACCCATCACAGCTAAAGTTTTGTATATTGGAAATGGTGACTGTTCAGCCGGGAAGAGACAATAACACTCAATTACTTAGAAGGGAAAGATTTTGGATGAACTATTTGTGTACTTTACATCCAAAAGGGTTAAATGAACGGATGGAATTAAGCTGTTACCTGTGAACAATGTTTGGTGCATATTTGATGAATTGACAAATTTATGAACATCAAATTATATGTTGTAGGAAGTGATGAATATCCTTTGGTGACGTGTACAATTATGCTAGATTATTACAACAAAAAAACAGGTTTACGTCCCCTAATGTACACCCATACATACACATATCGGTAATGGTACCGTGATAACAGAAGTGCATAATCGCAGTAAGAACATTAGTGACTGTAAACATGCTAAGCCTTTAAAACTGCATTAGCAGAGTCCGTTTTTAGTGTTCGGCTAACTCAACATACACATTGAACCTAGTATAGAGTGAGGACACAGTCCGTTGTTAGTGTTTACGCGATCTCACGGATCACGTGATCGGACCGTGAAAGACATAGAGACTAACGAAGATAGAGTGACGCACGCCAGTAACAAGGCAGGGAGACAAAGACGCCGCGGGGCACAACCGAATAGTAAGAATGAGAGACAAACAATAGCGCCCTAACTATATTTGATTCACCAGTTTGAATCATTAGAATAATACTTGTGGATGACACAGGATTCACATTTGTTTTTACAGTCTATGGGCTCGAGTAAACATAAGAACCGCCCAGGTCAGTACATACTTATGTTACGGCTTGAGTACTTGTGAAATACACTATATCGAGCACACATGATTGTGCATGTCACGTACAGGAGTGTCCGCACGGCAAGAGGGATGATGACCAGGGGTATAAGGTGATACATAGTGAGACACTATATGTACTCCGGAAAATACACTGGCATATAAACTGGGGACTAGAAATAATATTGTTGATCTGTTGTTGACTCCTAAGTTAGAATGTATCTTGTACCTACCCATATTTTGACGTATTTTTTCAGATAAAAAGTCCCCTGAGGAAGAGCTGTTAGGTCGAAATGCATCGGGCAGACTAATTGTGAAATGAATTACAAAAAATGATGAAAGTTATGAAGAATTAATAACGACACACGATGGAAAATAAATGAAAATCAGACATGAATAAGATGTGAACACCTTTATTTTGAATTTGAATGAATTTATTCAGCGAGTGCTCATGTGATTGTGAATCTTGGTACTCAAGAAACACACATTCGAATCAGTATCTACACTCCCAATCAGCTCAGTGGGAGATTTACATGGTGCACCAATCACATTGTCGAAAAGAATACAGATTGTTACCAAACTATTGAAAACGAGTGCGGAGCCACTTCCCATTTGGATTTGTAGTTTATGTTCTGAGCGAGTGGTCTCATCGCACCATCAAAATGCAATTTGATGAAATCGCACACACAACTGAACAAAGAGCTGAAACTTTGGCTTTCAATGAAGCTGACATCAATAAAATATATTCATTGATAGAGGAATCTGAGGAAATATGTCCAGGCACTGGATCAAAGAAGGCAAATATTAAGCAATTATTGTACATATCGAAGAAAATTATCAACCAAAAACTGCATGCAAGTACACTTATTAAGTACCACAAAATGCAAAGGATTCCACGTGGATTGAGGATATCGCTGAAATCGACTTTATGTAAGAACAACGCGAGATTCACTGAGAGATGGTTTGCAATATTAAACAAATGTTCATTGGACTTGATATTGCTAATTGTTGAGGAATTAGCGAAAGTAATAGATGATTTAACAAAGAAATAAACCTTTTGAAAGATGACCTAAACAAGATGACCACAAAGGATGAATGGGATCAAATACTGATTGAGACAACCAAAAAAGTAGAGGAATACACGAAAGAAATAAATGACAGGAAACTCAGAAAATTTAAAAGGGACACCACAGACTACAGTTTAGGAGAAGTCTACACATGGGCAGACATTTATGCCAGAAGAAGGCAACAGAAACCAAATTATGACAAATCGTCGGATGAAACGTCTTCTGATGAGTCACAAAAAAGAAGGGTACCATCAGACAACAGCAGATCTAAGTTGACCCCAGGAGGTAAACAGTCAGACACTATAGAAATAGAGACACCATCTGTTTCCGGTTCAGGAAGTGACATGGCTTCAGCAGCATCTTTGTCTTTTTTAGAGAACGGTACCAGACCCCAAACAGAACCCGGAGGGGGAAAAAGACAAACACCAGCAGAAACTGTGGCTCAAAACACGAGGAGTCAGAAACCCTAGTGATCAACTTATCAAAACATAACATGACCATCAATGAAATGAAAACCTTACAAAAAGGATCTTCATATGTACCCACATATCATTCAAACGTACTGGAAACCAAAGTATTCTTATACAAATTTCTGAGGTCACTAAGGTTACGTAATTTTTTCTCAAATGTTATTGAAACTCCCACACCAGCGGAACCAGGAGCAAATGTGTTAATGGGCCTAAGACCAAAATGTAAATTCATCCCACCAGTGAGTCATAAAATATTAGATGCGTTTGAAAAGGTTGTGACCAATGAAATTGAATACATTTTTAAAAAACAAAGACCAAGACAAACTAACTTAACTCAGAAAGACAGACAAACATTACAGAAACTTGTGAACAATCGCCAAATAACAATAAGGCAAGCAGACAAAGGTGTTGCACTAATTATAATGGATACTGAATATTATGAAGAACAAGTGAATATTGACGTACAAGACCAAGAAACTTACATGAGTATGGATTCGGACCCAACAAAAGAATTCACTAGGATTCTAACCAACATCATTGAAAATGCAGTAGACAAAGGCGTGATAGGTCAAAAAGAGAAAGATTATTTGTTGAAATCAAACCCTTCCATACCTTACATTTATATGACACCTAAAATTCATAAACATGCCACAAAACCGCCTTTACGCCCAATTGTTTCAACTGTGGGATCAATACATGAGCCAATAGGGAGCTTCAGTGACAGACATCTACAGAACATAGTTCAAAAATCAACAACATACATAAAAGACACTACCCATTTTTTAAACATTCTCGAGGAACACAAGACCTATTTTACGAAAGACATGATCATGGCAACTGTGGACGTGAAGTCCTTATATACTTCAATTCCGCACAATCTGGGAATGAGTGCTGTTGAAAGCTTTTTGGTGAATGAGGATAAGAGTGATGACCTAAAAGTGTTTTTGATGGAGCTGATCCATTTCACCTTATTCCATAGCTACTTTGTGTGGAAAGAAAAATTCTATGTTCAATCCTCTGGAACGTCGATGGGCAACTGTGCGGCACCCACATATGCCAATACAGGGATGGTGTCCTCTCAATCGCTCAAGGTGTATTCGTGATTGCACACACCTGTGAGAGCAGCGAGCAGCAGTGAGCGGAGGAGCAGAGCAGAGGCGAGGGGCGAGACGCGGTGTTGCCGGAGCTGCCGGGGGTGGGGGTCCGCGAGAATCGGAAAGTCGCGGCCGAGGTGAAGGCACCCGCGGCAGGTAACAGTAAGCGGCAGCAAGTGGCCAGCAAGTGGCCAGCAAACGTGCCGCCCCCCCCCCTGAGCAATCAATTGTGGATATCGGGAGCCAGCAAAGGAGCCGCTGGGGTGTCGCAAGTGAGCGGTGAGAGCTGCGAGAGCTGGGCGGAGCCGCTGCAAGGAGATTGTCGGCTGGTGCAAGCCCCACCGCTCGCATGGCAGCTGTACCCACACCCATATCCTGCACCCTGCACCAAAAATCCCACACCCACACCTGCATTGGCACCCGCACACAAGTGGAGAGCGGAGGACGCGGAGGTCCCAAGGAGTAGAGTAGAGGAGCCAGGAGCCAGGAGCGAGGGGCCAGGATCCCAGACTTCCATCAAAACCTCGAAGACTGAAGTCCGCCCTACCCCCATGGTGTCAGCGGCACTGGAAGCGGCAAGGCTTTCGGAGAGACTTCGGAGAGACTTGGAGAGACAGCAGTTGGGGACAGACAGCCGGATTACAGTGTCAGCAGCAGAAATCATCTGAGCAGCGGCAAAGATGGCAAAAGACGTGAGTAATCTTAGCTGCAGGCAGCAAAGAGACTATAAATAATCTACAAACACACATAGTATTTAAGAAAAGCTCATCATAGAGCAAAACAGGGGGGGTAGGGTAGCTATAGGTGGTGAGAAGACACAGGAAGCCCCCTGCCTTTACCATCCAGGCGTTATACTAGAGTAAGGGAGCAAAAGGGAGGCGCTGTTGAGCTTGTGCCCCGGTAGCATTATAGGTTTGATTTATAACCCCCCCCAAATGAGGAATATCTACTCTAGGCGCTAGGACTCATCGAACCATTAGAAACATTTGAGAAATTAGCAGCACAGAAATTGGCAGACAGGTCAGCCAACCAGAAGGAACCAGATTGACAACACGAACCAGGACTATGCGGTCAGGCAAAATTCGACAAGCACCAATATATAAAAACAAGAAAAGAGGGGTCAAAAAAGAACAAATCAAGGGTCCAAATAAAAAACAAAGGAGTCTTTAAGCACGGAGCAAAAGAACCTGATCCCAATCCCCACGCCAGAACCATTCAAGTTTGGGGAGAGCACTTCAAGGCATAAATTTCAGGTTCTAAAAAAACCCATGGAGGTAATTTATTCGACAACGGAGGAAGAAAAAAGTTTACAAAGCCCAATAAAACCAATACACTTAATTACACCGAACAAAATGGAAGGAAAAACCTAGGCACAATGGGATTCGCTGAAAGAAAAATCACACCACTCACAACGACCACAATTGCAAAATAAAAATAGAAAAGAACAGGAGGGCAACACTGGATCATTGTCACAAGAAAAATTAGCAATTAAGAATTGGTTGTTAAAAACTACAGCACAGATTCATGCACCTATGGGACAACTTATGCCCACACCAGATAAGGTGAATAAAGAAGCAAATGGGAAAAGCCTGTCTTTAATAAACGATCAAAGTCAAATCGGATGTCAAGTGAAATGTCAGGGAAGCATACAAAAGTCAGTCTGGTCAAGATCATTTTCAATTTCTGAGGAAGAGGAGCTCATGAAGGTGCTAGAAATAAACACACAAAATGATGAGGAGAAATTGGGGGTAAATAGAAAATTGGAAAACATATAGACTCTCTGGAAAAAAGGAATGAGGGTGAAAAACGGGAAGTTATTTTAACCCCCATAAAACTTACTCCGAGCCCAACCCGATGGAATGGACACAAAAATGAAAAAAATGGCCACCCTCAAGGAAATTTTAAAAAAACAATCGCCAATCACAATTTCCTCCGCCAGTGGTTTTGATTCTATGACAGGGGCGCCGATGCAACCAAATTCCACACAGTCAGTTCCCTGGAGTGAATCGTTATTAAAAAGTTTACAGCATGCAATCGATGTTTTGAACATTCAATCGAATAAACTAGATGTCCAGGTGGATTTAATGAATTTAATCGCAACACATATAGTGGGAATAAACACCAAACTGGATACAATCTCAGCCCACATTTTAAAAGGAATAAACAATGAAAACGAATCAAATAGAAACTAATTGATCAACACTGCGTATGCGGGAAGATAATAGACAAACTGGCTTCACTACCAGAAATACTGTCAGAAATCCTATGCATTACTCACACAATAAGGTCAACTGGTGGAATCCTCACCCAAGAAAACAAGGGTGAAGTCTCAAAGATTGAAAAGCATAGTAAAACGAGTTCAACCATCGATTTGGAAACTGGTACAAACTTGGCGGAACAAAGTGAATTAAAAGAAAATGGACAAGGCGAAAGAAATACATTCAGGTTAACAGATAAAATAGAAATGCAAACCAAAAGACAGCGGAAACGAGCGCGGAAAGCCAGAAAGAACATTATTAGAACCAAACATGAAAGTCAAACATATGCCATATTTTCTCAAAAGAGGAAAAAAAGTACAATTGACCAGACAGAAGAAATTGAGCAAATAGAAACAAATAACCAAGAGGCACTCACATCAGAACATACGGCATTCACATCAGAACATACGGGACCGCTGAGAAATTTTAGCCACAAAACGACACAGTTAAACGTCAAATGCAAATCAAAATATGAAGACAACGCAGGAATAAAAGAAACAAATAAAATAAAAAGCATATTGGAGGAACCAGTAAACAATCAGAAGGTTTTAGACCACAAGCAGCAAAAATCATCTGATAATGATCAAACACAAAAAATTCATGATGTTTTAAAAACGCCAGATCATGCAAAACCAACTGCAGGTGGAAATGAAGAAATACAACGTAACCTACCTAAAAAAGAAACCAGCTTCAAGACTGAAGCAGAACAACGCATAAATATGAACGCCAATTTAAAAATTAAAGTAGGAAAAAATGGAAGGACATGTAATGCACCGTCAGGAAATACACAAACGGACAAGGGGAGACCCATTAGAGTCTCAGAACATTTGACCCAGAAACATGGCACCATAAGGAAGAGGGGATCTCACCGGGGTCTATCCCATTAGAAGCACCCTTTGTCGAATGCTTAAGACGAAACAACCCTTGGAATAAAATAGAGGAAAATAGTGAACCTAGGCAGAACCAGGAAAATCAAATGACTCCAATAGAGTCGGGTTGTAACTTATTATTCAAACCAGAATATCAGACAAAAGGAAAGATGGACACGCTGAACCGGGGTAACATATTGCGGCTATTTAGAGAGATTCCAGAATTAAGGGAGATAACAACGTATGATCTCAAAGAAGTAGAATTTGTTCAAATGAATAAAGATACAGACTGGGAAATAAGTAGTACAACTTGGGCATCAAAAGAGATAACCAACCTCATCTTCTCAACAAGATCAGTCTTTGCAACATGGGGAATAATATTGGCATACCCAATGCCTACAAAGTACCCATATCCACTGTTGAACAATGTGACATCCAAAGTCCCAAATGTAAAAGGAAAAACATCCTCTTTTTTAATAGGAGCATGAAGCAGGTCAATAAATCGACAAATTAGCAGGGAATCCAGGCTCAACAGTTTAAAAGGACACCTAAACTATCAGTCCGAGGAAGATCAGGATTGGTCTTGGATTCCACACGCACTGAACCCATACCAATCCTGATGGAAAAATTGGGACCAAAAAGAGTAAAGTGAGAAACATCCAGGCACAATTGAAATGTGAAAGAAAAATAAAAATTTGCTCCTGGAATGTCCATGGTTTCAAAGAAATGGAACAAGACCAAGAAACCGTTACCTTTCTGTGTAATTATGATATAATCCTTCTGCAGGAAACATGGAATATCACCCCAAGACATATTGTTGGATTTGAGGAACATCATGAAATGGCGGAAATGATCTCTAAGTACGGTCACCCAAGGGGGGGTTTATCTACATATATAACAAATAAATTCAACTGGAAGACTGAGAAAATGGACGCTGGAGTAAATTGGATACAAGTTATAAAATTAGAAAATAATTGGCCTATAAATGGAGTTGGGTGGAATTTGTTGGTTGTAAACGTATACATACACCCCGAGAAGCATACAAAAGTCAAAAACTTGTCTGAACTAGTCAACATAATAAAAACACTACAAATAACACATCAATATCACGAGATGCTCATCACAGGAGACTTCAATTGCAATTTGAAAAGTATTAAGTGAAAGAAAAGCAATATCAAAATATCATGGAACGATTTAGAAGCACTGGGATTAGTGACACTGAATGGAAACATGAGGGGAAATCAACCGGCAAGTACCACCTTTTTGCGTGGAAATAAATCCTCCACAATAGATTATACATTAATCAGCAAAGAGCTCATAAAGCAAACTGATCAGTTCAGCATTGTATTACCACCGGAGAGCGACCATTTCCCTCAAGAAACCATACTAAATTTAAACATCCATCAAAAAATTACCACAGCATCACTGGTTACAATTCCGGAAGTATTCAACCAAAGGAAACTAAAATGGAAAGGAACCATAATTATTGAGATAATGCGAACAGTGTATGTGTACGTAGAGAATACAGTGTTCCTGGAACCCCATTCACTGGTGAAAGACTGGGAGAATTTACACACATTGGTGCTAGAAAAATTCCCTGCAAAGTCAGTAGAGACCCGTGCACCCGACTCCAACAAAGAGGCATGGTATACCTACAAGCTAAGAGACAAAAAAAGGAATATCGCTAAAGCTTTGAGACAAAAGGCCGCATTAAACAGAATGGGAAAAGAATTTGACAATAGTGAGATACAAAAAATGAGAAAAGAATATAAAGATGAATGCCGAAAAGCAAAAAGGGCACACACAGAAAAACTATGGGAAGACCTGCTATGGACAAGTCAATTACCATATAGCAGTGAATTTTGGGGCATAATCAATAAATTATCAAAAGGAATAGGAGCGCGGCAGAATATAGGAATCAGTGAAACAACATGGCTACAATACATCGATAGCCTGTATAATATTCACATGGACCAATTCCCAAGCAAAGATGCAAGAAATGACACTCTATTGGGAAAAGAATTAGGAAGCGCAGTCACCTTCAACAAAAAAACAAATGAGCGGGAAGAAGAAACAACGAGCTGGGACGTGGAAGACCAATTTCCATTAACAACAGTGAAACAAACACTCTCTTTGAGAAAAAAATTGAAAGCCGGGGGCGCCGCTGGCACAAACGGACTACCAAATGCCCTATTTAAACAACATCCTGAATTCTGGGCAAGTTATCTCACACCACTCTTTAACCAACTGTTTTGGGACAATAAGATGCCACGGTCCTATAGCGGAAATCTTTTTCACCCAATTTACAAAAATGGGTGTAGAATGGAACCAGGGAACTATAGGCTAATAGCCCTTATTGATGTGTAGGCAAAACTTTTTACATCCTGCATATTACGTCACCTACAGGAATGGACAAACATCAATAAAATAATCCCTAGGTTCCAAACCGGCTTCAGGGAAGGCATGGGCTCAATCACAAACCTTTCAGTATTGGCAATGTTAATAGAAACCGCAGAAAAAAAGAGGGTAGGATTACTGGCATGCTACATCGATTTAAAATCAGCTTTTGATAGAGTACCACGAGACCGCCTGTGGAAAAAGTTGGAATCATGGGGACTCCCGCAGAAACTAATAGAAACCAATATAGCCTTATATACGGAAACATGGGCCAAAGTAAAGTTGGGGGATGGGAAAAGAATATCATCACAAATAAAAATAAGAAACGGCCTAAAACAGGGCTGTGTGCTGTCTCCAAGCTTATTTAACCTGTATCTAGCAGATTTAAACACCTACCTGCAACACGTAAATGGTCATACGCCAAAATTGGCAAATGAGCCAAAACAATTTCTGCAATACGCGGACGATATCGTTGTAGTAAGTCAAACTCCGATTGGCCTGCAAAGAGTCATAAATAAATTAATCAATTATTTTGACATATTAGGTCTGGAATAAGCATGGGCGTAAAATCCGTTCCGCTCGCGGATTTTGCGGATTTTCGGTAAATTCGCAATCCGCGAACTCTCGCGAACTTGCCGGAAATTCGTAAAATCCGTGCGAAGCGGATTTTTGCTTGGTCGCACTTGCCAACTAGAATACTATACAATTTCGCGGGAGTAAACACTTGCGAACACGTAGATGCGGCGGGCAGCGACAATCTCGCAATTGCGAGATTGCAAAATTTGCAATTTCGCACAAGAAATTCACCAGCAGGCAGCATAAACCTTGAAAATTATGATTTTTATCAGAATAACTCCTCAGGTTGACATTTGCCTGCACGTTTTCTTTGCAAGGAGTCCATTTTGGTGGGTGGGGGTGGGAGGAAGGAAGTGCCCCACAGTCTCCAACTTCCTGTTCCTGTCCACCAGGCTCCTCCCAGTGCTTTCTTCATGTGCTGGTCACTTTGATTTGGATCTTGACCTGGAAGGATTACTTTTTGTGGATGCTGCTGGATATTTGGATTTTTGCAAAACTGAAAGCACTCAGCAGGTGCAAAAGTTCAATCTTATCATTAGTAACCATTCCCTGTAGTGCTACCTGAGGGCCCCTCCAGAGTTCATTTGCCTACTTGCAACTATTTTATGACCCTGCTCTGACCCTCACAGCAGGCTCAGAGAATAGCTACAAGTATACAACAAAGGTCCTGTTAAAAAAATTACACTGCAACAGAAAGCAATTACAGACAAAACTGAAAGCACTCAGCAGGTGCAAAAGTTCAATCTTATCATTAGTAACCATTCCCTGTAGTGCTTCCTGAGGGGCCCCTTCAGAGTACACAAAGGTCCTGTGAAGAAAAAATTGCATTGCAACAGAAAGCAAATTACAGATAAGGAAGCAGGTGCCAGCCAGACTGGAAGTTTAAATTCAGTGACACATTAATCAACCCCAAATTAATTCATGTCAGTTGAAGCAGGGCAGGTGTGCTTGCTTTTTTTCACCCCATAATCTACAGTGATAAACCAACCAGAGGGTGGCAGTGATGTACCAGAGGGTGGCATGGGTGTACTAGAGGGTGGCAGTGGTGAAACAGAGGGTGCTGTGAACCTGTGATGATGAACCAGATGTAGAAACAACATAGTCGCGGCTGTTGCGAGCCGACAAGTAAGTTCGCAATTGCGAACTGGCACAGAACCCTCGCAAACTGGCAGAAATCCTTGCGAACACAAAAAAAAAAGAAAATCCGCAAATTCGCGAGAGTTCGCGGATTTTGCGGATTGCGAATGCGTAAATACAAGATTATTCAAACGCCGCCATGCATGGACTGTAATTAATTTGTATAAAAGACTAAAACCCCAATTTTATCTAGAAGGTCACTTTCGGTTATCGTTAAAAGCGAAATTCATGGCATACAGATTGGGCGACCACTGCTCAAAAGACCTGATTCCTTCCTGGAAAATCAAACAGCAAGCCAAGACATGCCGCCTATGCGGGTACCACACGGAAAGCTTGCCCCATCTAATGTGCACGTGTGAGGCAGTAAAAGAGGAAAAAATGCTGAAACAAGTTCTAAATAACCTAAAAAATTCGCACCTGCAGACAGGCCGTAACAACTTGGATGGATGCCACTTCGAACATTCTAATATGACATTAGTAGAGACTTTACTCTTAAAAAATGAATAGTCAAAGCTTTTTAAAACTGCGAAATTTTAAGAAAATGTATTTTTAATTTTTTTATCTAGATTGCCATTCTCTTTCTTATTGTGTACACTTTAGGGTTGTGATAAACCAAATAAAGTTAATCTTTCACTTGACTTGATATGCCAATACATTTATGCACAGATTTGAATTGGACCACATATTGAATCAACAAATATGGCAAGAAAATGTAATTCTTTATAAAAGGTATATTGATGACATATTTGTACTATGGAAGGGAACGACAGAAAGTTTAGAGACAGCTTTGCTACAACTCAATAATATCAACAACAGAATCCAATTCACGTTCATCACTAGCAAAGTAAAAATATCATTTCTGGATGTAGAAATATCAAATCAAGATGGGAGAATTGTCACCAGTGTGTTTACTAAAACAACAGATAGGAATAATCTGCTGCATTACTACAGTTTCCACCAACGTCCACTGAAAAGTCATCTTCTGTTTTCACAACTTGTAAGGATAAAAAGAACAGCATCCACCGATGAACTATACATTAAACACAAAAAAGAAACCTTACTCAAATTCAAAAACAGAGGATACCCTCAATCTATTTTGAATGCCACTGAAGAAAGAGCAGACAAATTACAAAGACACCATTTGTTATCTTCCAAACCAAAAGCAGATGAGCAAAGAATGGTATTTGTCTCAAAGTTCTCAACACAAAGTTATGCCATCAAAAGAGCAATAACCAAACATTGGCCATTATTAACACAGGAAGAAGAATTCAAAGGAATATTTTCCACAGTACCCATATTTGCATATGAGAGAACAAAAAATCTTAAGGAACTCATCGAAAAACCTAAACATGCAGATGGTGGCAAATACAAAGGAAGGTTACCTTGCCATAACTGTGGGAACTGTTCGGCTATTATCAAAGGGAATGTCATAAATCACCCTACTAAAGGAACGCCAATCAAACTGAAAGTATCAGGAACGTGTGACAGCAGTAATGTCATATACATGTTGAGATGTCCCTGCGGATTATCATACGTGGGGAAGACACAAAGAAAAATCAAAACGAGAGTAGTGGAACTCAAAAGCAATATAAGGTTAAAAAACTCAAAAATCCACTGTGGCAGTACATTTCAACGAAGCGAAACACAACCCATCACAGCTAAAGTTTTGTATATTGGAAATGGTGACTGTTCAGCCGGGAAGAGACAATAACAGTCAATTACTTAGAAGGGAAACATTTTGGATGAACTATTTGTGTACTTCCAAAAGGGTTAAATGAACGGATGGAATTAAGCTGTTACCTGTGAACAATGTTTGGTGAATATTTGATGAATTGACAAATTTATGAACATCAAATTATATGTTGTAAGAAGTGATGAATATCCATTGGTGATGTGTACAATTATGCTAGATTATTACAACAAAAAACCAGGTTTACGTCCCCTAATGTACACCCATACATACACATATCGGTAATGGTACCGTGATAACAGAAGTGCATAATCGCAGTAAGAAGATTAGTGACTGTATACATGCTAAGCCTTTAAAACTGCATTAGCAGAGTCCGTTTTTAGTGTTCAGCTAACTCAACATACACATTGAACCTGGTATAGAGTGAGGGCACAGTCCGTTGTGAGTGTTTACGCGATCTCACGGATCACGTGATCGGAACGTGAAAGACATAGAGACTAACGAAGATAGAGTGACGCACGCCAGTAACAAGGCAGGGAGACAAAGACGCCGCGATGCACAACCGAACGGTATGAATGAGAGACAAACAATAGCACCCTAACTATATTTGATTCACCAGTTTGAATCATTAGAATAATACTTGTGGATGACACAGGATTCACATTTGTTTTTACAGTCTTTGGGTTTGAGTAAACATAAGAACCGCCCAGGTCAGTACATACTTATGTTACGGCTTGAGTACTTGTGAAATACACTATATCGAGCACACGTGATTATGCATGTCACGTACAGGAGTGTCCACACGGCAAGAGGGATGATGACCAGGGGTATAAGGTGATACATAGTGAGACACTGTATGTACTCCGGAAAATACACTGGCATATAAACTGGGGACTAGAAATAATATTGTTGATCTGTTGTTGACTCCTAAGTTAGAATGTATCTTGTACCTACCCATATTTTGACGTATTTTTTCAGATAAAAAGTCCCCTGAGGAAGAGCTGAAAATAAATGAAAATCAGACATGAATAAGATGTAAACACCTTTATTTTTAATTTGAATGAATGTATTCAGCGAGTGCTCATGTGATTGGGAATCTTGGGACTCAAGAAACACACATTCGAATCAGTAGCCAGAAGAAAACACCGACTGTAGCGAAAATCAGTGCAGATTGAACCTTTTTAATCTCCCGACGAGATGCATTCTTTATTGACAAGGTGGTTGACACCATGGTGTAGAAAGCTGGAGACAGTTAAGCATTTCCGAGTACACCGCCTTGCTCACTTTGCCACTGGATTCAAGCAAGCCGGGCTGAAGACGGCTGTAATGCCAGCAACCGGTCCTCGGAAGCTTGTTTCCGGTCCAGGGAAGGCATGGCTTGGCAGTTCGGGCTGGACTGTTCCCATGAGGCACAGGGTCAGACTGATTTGCATATGGCCATGTCTGAACTGGGGTGGCAGAGTGGGCTAAAGAACGGTGATGGATTAAACGCAGATCTTTTGACTGGGGGAGAGAGATTTGTTCAGATGGTCCGTCCATCACCACCCCCTTTTGTACCGCTTTGGCCGCCATAAGTGTGGCAGGGTATGCTCAGACGTTAGTCCCTTGCTCACTATGCCACTGGATTCAAGCAAGCCGGGCTGAAGACGGCTTTAATGCCAGAAACCGGTCCTCGGAAGCTCGTTTCCGGTACAGGGAAGGCATGGCTTGGCAGTTCGGGATTGACTGTTCCCATGAGGCACAGGGTCAGACTGATTTGCATATGGCCATGTCTGAACTGGGGTGGCAGAGTGGGCTAAAGAACGGTGATGGATTAAACCCTGATCTTTTGACTGGGTGTGAGTGTTTGATTGGTTCAGATGCTCCGTCCATCACCACCCCCTTTTGTACCGCTTTGGCCGCCATAAGTGTGGCAGGGTATGCTCAGACGTGAGTCCCTTGCTCACTTTGCCACTGGATTCAAGCAAGCCGGGCTGAAGACGGCTGTAATGCTAGAAACCGGTCCTCGGAAGCTTGTTTCCGGTCCAGGGAAGGCATGGCTTGGCAGTTCGGGCTGGACTGTTCCCATGAGGCACAGGGTCAGACTGATTTGCATATGGCCATGTCTGAACTGGGGTGGCAGAGTGGGCTAAAGAACGGTGATGGATTAAACCCAGATCTTTTGACTGGGTGTGAGTGTTTGATTGGTTCAGATGCTCCGTCCATCACCACCCCCTTTTGTACCGCTTTGACCGCCATAAGTGTGGCAGGGTATGCTCAGACGTGAGTCCCTTGCTCACTTTGCCACTGGATTCAAGCAAGCCGGGCTGAAGACGGCTGTAATGCCAGCAACCGGTCCTCGGAAGCTTGTTTCCGGTCCAGGGAAGGCATGGCTTGGCAGTTCGGGCTGGACTGTTCCCATGAGGCACAGGGTCAGACTGATTTGCATATGGCCATGTCTGAACTGGGGTGGCAGAGTGGGCTAAAGAACGGTGATGGATTAAACGCAGATCTTTTGACTGGGGGAGAGAGATTGGTTCAGATGCTCCGTCCATCACCACCCCCTTTTGTACCGCTTTGGCCGCCATATGTGTGGCAGGGTGTGCTCAGACGTGAGTCCCTTGCTCACTATGCCACTGGATTCAAGCAAGCCGGGCTCAAGACTGCTGTAATGCCAGAAACTGGTCCTCGGAAGCTCGTTTCCGGTCCAGGGAAGGCATGGCTTGGCAGTTCGGGATTGACTGTTCCCATGAGGCACAGGGTCAGACTGATTTGCATATGGCCATGTCTGAACTGGGGTGGCAGAGTGGGCTAAAGAACGGTGATGGATTAAACCCAGATCTTTTGACTGGGTGTGAGTGTTTGATTGGTTCAGATGCTCCGTCCATCACCAGGCCCTTTTGTACCGCTTTGGCCGCCATAAGTGTGGCAGGGTATGTTCAGACGTGAGTCCAATGCTCACTTTGCCACTGGATTCAAGCAAGCCGGGCTGAAGACGGCTGTAATGCCAGAAACCGGTCCTCGGAAGCTCTTTTCCGGTCCAGGGAAGGCATGGCTTGGCAGTTCGGGCTGGACTGTTCCCATGAGGCACAGGGTCAGACTGATTTGCACATGGCCATGTCTGAACTGGGGTGGCAGAGTGGGCTAAAGAACGGCGATGGATTAAACCCAGATCTTTTGACTGGGTGTGAGTGTTTGATTGGTTCAGATGCTCCGTCCATCACCACCCCCTTTTGTACCGCTTTTTCCGCCATAAGTGTAGCAGGGTATGCTCAGACGTGAGTCCCTTGCTCACTTTGCCACTGGATTGAAGCAAGCCGGGCTGAAGACGGCTGTAATGCCAGAAACCGGTCCTCGGAAGCTTGTTTCCGTTCCAGGAAAGGCATGGCTTGGCAGTTCGGGCTGGACTGTTCCCATGAGGCACAGGGTCAGACTGGTTTACATATGGCCATGTCTGAACTGGGGTGGCAGAGTGGGCTAAAGAACGGTGATGGATTAAACCCAGATCTTTTGACTGGGTGTGAGTGTTTGATTGGTTCAGATGCTCCGTCCATCACCACCCCCTTTTGTACCGCTTTGGCCGCCATAAGTGTGGCAGGGTATGTTCAGACGTGAGTCCCTTGCTCACTTTGCCACTGGATTCAAGCAAGCCGGCTGAAGACGGCTGTAATGCCGGAAACCGGTTCTCGGAAGCTTGTTTCCGGTCGAGGGAAGGCATGGCTTGACAGTTCGGGCTGGACTGTTCCCATGAGGCACAGGGTCAGACTGATTTGCATATGGCCATGTCTGAACTGGGGTGGCAGAGTGGGCTAAAGAACGGTGATGGATTAAACCCAGATCTTTTGACTGGGTGTGAGTGTTTGATTGGTTCAGATGCTCCGTCCATCACCACCCCCTTTTGTACCGCTTTGGCGCCATAAGTGTGGCAGGGTATGCTCAGACATGAGTCCCTTGCTCACTTTGCCACTGGATTCAAGCAAGCCGGGCTGAAGATGGCTGTAATGCCAGAAACCCGTCCTCAGAAGCTTGTTTCCGGTCCAGGGAAGGCATGGCTTGGCAGTTCGGGCTGGACTGTTCCCATGAGGCACAGGGTCAGACTGATTTTCATATGGCCATGTCTGAACTGGGGTGGCAGAGTGGGCTAAAGAACGTTGATGGATTAAACCCAGATCTTTTGACTGGGTGTGAGTGTTTGATTGGTTCAGATGCTCCGTCCATCACCACCCCCTTTTGTACCAAACTCGAAATGGCGGCATGCACCAGTGACGCCATGCCGGATGGCTCCGGGCGCGCTCTTGCACCAAAACGTCTGTAGGCAGTAAAGCAGCAAGTTACGAAGAAAATGTCCTAGAGGGCTCGCAGGCTGATGCATGTGAAGAGGTGAGAGACGCGCGCCCAGTCTGAAATTTTAAATGGTTGCAAAGCGGTTTTCTTTTAAACTGTAATATAGGCCAAACCACTTACTTCTGATAGCAAGGCCACTCTTACAGCCAAAATCTTTATGTATGGTCACAGTGGAGAGAATACACGTTGGCCCCAATTCACTGCACAATACTCGTACACCATAATAAAAACAGGGGCGCTTTTGTAAATGTGCAGGTGGAATCAAAAAAAGTGTCACTGACAATGATTGGTAGCTCTCATGAAGTTCGGGGGCTCTTCCTGCTCTAAGAGCACCTTCTTGAACACAGACACACAAAGTGCTCGTGAGGAAAAGCACAGCAGGGTGAACAGGCCAGCCGCGACTGTTGAAGCTTGTGATTGGGAGATCTGTTAATACAGTCACCAGTAGTACACAGGCAGGGAGACAGATAACAAAAGGGCCAGCACATCAGTTCACATGGTCAATGAACCCTTGGCGCTTTATATGCTGGTTGAGAGCCCAAACAAAATAGGTAACACAGGATAGTAAGCAAGACTTTTTGCATCTCTAGGAATGATTATGGTGTTGACAGTAGAGTTTTACAGGTGAGCACAGAGGAACAACAGACTCACCAGTGATGAGATGGCAAACGCCCAGGTTGCAGGCTGTCCAGATGGCATGGGCCACTGGTGGGGCTGACCAGAGCATTTCCTTTCCCTTCCCTTTTGTAGTTTAAATCCATATGTTCTAGTCTCTTTACTAATTCCAGTAGTTCTTTAAACACAAGTTCCAAATTGTTTTTTTAGCTTTGAAAGTCCAATGTCCATTTAAGTAGCACGCAGGTGCTTTAAATCATCGCCAGTGTTGCAAATAAAAGATCTTCTGTAGCCAGGTGGTATATAAGTATATTGTAGATTTATTGATAAGATGACAGCTACAGATAAGTTACTGGACGATGTAAAGTCCAGGTGCTGCCTCACCAGGAGCAGCCTCTCTCCTGCTCAGCCTGCACACACTAACTGACATTCCCAACCTCACCAGGCACCCATGCATTCCATGGCATCATCAATAATCCAACATTCCAGACATCTGCAAGCACATCAACACTCATTCTGGCTGATCAATAAGGAAGAGATACATAGACAAGGGGAAAGGCAACGGTAGATCATAACAGCCTCCTTTTGGGACAATATTGGATAATCCTGTCTGATACAATAGGAATCCATGGGGCATATTATCAAGGACGGGTGATACATTATCGCCGCTTTTATCGGCAGGAAACTGCCGATAAAGCGGCGATAATGGGCTTGATAATACGCTCTATGAATTCCTATCGAAGCCCATGTTAGATGTCTTCACATCTAACATGCCCCCATGTTACTATTGATTTACCTTTGATCATCTTTGGCTTGAAGGATGATGTCTGACTTTACAATTGGCGACAAAGGTGGGATTTATTGCAAAAACACAGGAGCAAGGTAGGACACTGCCTACACAGGGGACTCTGCTATGAACACTAGGAAACCACTGAACCCACTTTTTATTCACAAATTTTCATTTTTATTTACTCTTGTGAATACCTACTTCAACTGATTTTTTGAATTTCAACTTCTATCTACAATTTGAACTTAATTGAAATTCAATTCATGTGAGTACTCTTTTATTGTACTATTTTAATAGACATTGACTATTAATTTTAAAATCTGAGAAACTACAATCAAATTGGAGTGAAAAATTCCTTCATATTGGATTTTTTTTAAAAACCCTTTGAGCCTTTCACTACTTCTAAATTGCCTTCGCTCCACTTTATATCTGTCTTCTCTTATATTCACATATAGCGATGCAGAGAATTCGATTTGTGGTTTGCGATCGTTTATCTCCGGGCAATCTTTAGTGATTACATGCTCAATCTCAACACTCCTATGTTTCTCAAGAAAAGAAAGAGTACTTTGTTTTTATCTATTTGAGACTTATGTGCTTTTAAAAAAAAAAAAAAGAAGAAGAAAAGTTTTCGAGCAAACTAGACTTTCTTGCCTGCTCGCGCTACCTGTCACTGCATCCTTTGAATTTCCTCTCGCGTCAAGCTGCATTCACGGAGCCCATTCTTCTCCGTTCTACTTGCCTGCTTGTAACGTGTGACGCTTCTTCTCCCTCAAAACGGAACTTCGTCATCACGTCTACGCAACGGCCATCTTGGATAAGTGTAACTTTGCGTTTCACTTCAGTGATACGCACACTATTGCCGATTTCGGAAATAATACTTGACATTTATCACCGATTTTGGTAAGCATTCCATTTCAACGATACGCACGTTTTATTGGATTATTTAATACTTAGTGACGATTTCCTTCAGTGATACGCACACTTTAATAACTTCATTTTTAATAACCATTCTTGCGTATCTTTTCAGTGATACGCACACTTTTACATCATTTCTTCATCTGTGATTTCTACATTCAACGTTTTTTAGCTTATACAGTAAGTGCTAACGCTAATTTTCGTTTTTCTTCCATAATGGCCACACAAAATGTTACTATTCAGTTTCCTGATGCTTTTTGGCCTTCTGGTTTAGAACCTTCTATGAAATGGTTACAGTGGAAAGCTTATTTTTTAAATTTCATTGATACCATTGATGAAGAAAATAAGATGAAACCAGAAAGAAAGAAAAAACTGTTTCTACATTCGATAGGAGCTTGTGGTTTAAAAGTTTATAATGATATGGTTAAAACTCCTGGTAGTGGAGATTCTAATGTCTTTATTGATATTCTAAAAGATTTTGATAACCACTTTTCTCCCAAGGTATGTATTGGCATCACGAGATATACGTTTTTCCATAGAAAACAACTACCTGGAGAGACTATCGACGTTTATGTAGCTGAATTAAAAAAGATTGCCGAGGATTGTAAATTTGACCATCTTCAAGAACAATTGATCAGAGACCAAGTAGTCATGCATGCTAGTGATTCGGCTATCCAAGATAAACTATGGATTAATGGCGATGCTGATTTAAAAGATATTCTTTCAATAGTTAGAAAAGCTAAACTTTCAGGTCGCAGTGCTAAAGCCATTAAAAAGGAGAGTAAAGAAGTTTTAGCACAAGTTGTATCTAAAGTCCAAGAAAAGCACAAACAAAAGTTTAAACCACAGTATAAGAGTAAGCCGAATTTTGTTAAAAAAGATTCAATTTTAAAATGCTTCAGATGTGGTAGTGAATCTCACTTAGCTAACAACAAATTGTGCCCTGCGATTAAAGAGAAATGTTTAAATTGCGGTCTTATAGGACATTTAACCAAAGTTTGCACTAGGAAGAAGAATAAGAAAGTTAAAATTTTTGTGATTCCAGCTCTAGTGAAGATGAATTTATTGTTAAAAAATCTTACATTGTTCTATTGAGGAAAATGAAACTCTTCAGGAAGAGAAACAATTTTTATTCAATATTTCTGATCCTACTAGCAAATGTTTGATTAAGAAACCTATTTGTAACATGTCTTTTGGTGGAATATCTATTGATATATATGCAGATTCTGGTTCTCCATATACCATCATCAACAAAGAGGTGTGGAAATCTAATTTTTCAAAATTTTTAGGGAATACCCTTTATTCTCCTGATATTTCCCCTGTAAGTTATCTTGGTGGGAAAATTGATTTAATTGGTTTCAGACTTTTAAATTTCAGATTTAAAGGAAGAGAATGCTTAGGTAAATTGTATGTCGCTAAAAAAGGACCTTCTGTTCTTGGATGGAAAGACCAAGCTCATCTCGACATCATCTTAAATCCTAATAGCCCTGATCCTGTTATGGTAATTGAAGATGGTAGTGGTATAGGGAACTCTATGCTTTCCAAATTTAGCAAAGTGTTTAGTGGACAAATTGGTAATTTCAAGGGTTTTGCTCATCGTATTGTGTTAAAGGAAAATTCAAATCCTAGGGTTCATAAGGTTAGAAACATTCCCATTATTCTACGCAAAGAGGTAGAAAATGAATTAGATAAACTTGTTAAACAAGACATAATTGAACCCATTGAATCTTCCGAATGGATTTCACCAGTAGTTGTGGCAAAACGTGCTAATGGTAAAATTCGTTTATGCATTGATCTTCGCCACCTAAATGAGAATATTGTTATTGATAAGATTCCTTTACCGAAAATTACTGAAATGCTGTCCTTAGTTAAAGATGCCAAATGTTTTTCTACAATTGATTTGTCATCAGCTTATCATCAGATTTCTTTAGAAGATGAGAGCAAACACCTGACTGCATTTATTACACCTATAGGGTGTTTTCAATTTAAAAGAATGCCTTTTGGGTTGGCATCTGCTGCCGCCATTTTTCAGCGAATCATGCATCAACTTTTTGGTAAACATCCGAAGATCAGATTTTTTCAGGATGACATCCTCATTTTTGGTAAAAATCAAGAAGAGCATGATTCTGTTTTAAATGAGGTACTGACCATTTTAGAGGAAAAGGGGTTGACTGTGGAACATTCCAAGTGTAAGTTTGCAGTCAAATCAGTTACTTACCTAGGACATGTTTTATGTGCAGGTGGTGTTGCTACTAAACCTAAGTTAGTTGAGGCTATCAAAAATGCTCCTCCTCCATCTAACAAAAATGAAGTAAGATCTTTCCTTGGTATGGTGGAATGTTATTCTAAATTCATCCAGGGTTTCTCAAGTAAGGTGTTTAATATCAGACAACTTCTTAAATCTAATGTTAGACTTTTTTTTGGTCTGAGGAGTGTGAAAATGAATTTAACTCTATTAAGGAAGCCATTATCACTGCTCCTGTATTATCCCCTTTTGACATGGACAGGAAATCTATTATTACAGTTGATGCCAGTAACAAAGGTTTAGGCGGTGTTTTGTCTCAACTTGATGAGGAAGGTAAAGAATGCGTTATCGCATATGCTTCTAGGGCTCTTACTCCCCCAGAATGTAAGTTTTCTGTTATAGAGAAAGAAACTTTGGCTGTAGTTTGGGTTTTGCAACATTTTAGAAGTTTTGTGTGGGGTAAGGAGTGTACTGTCAGGTCAGACCATAAACCTTTGGTTAAACTTCTAACTGCGGAAGGATTGTTTAAGGCATCTGCTAGGATTGCGAGAATTTCCATGCGTTTACAGGAATATATTTACAAGATTGAATATGTTCCGGGTAAGAACAACGTTTTGGCTGATTTTTTATCCCGGATGCCCTCTGAATTGCAGGATTGTGAAAGTTATGAATGGGATTCTTTACAAGTAGTTTTAGTTCACGACGATAATCAATTTTGTATTGAAAAAGGGAAATGGATTGATGAATATCGTAAAGAAGAGATTTTGATTTTACTTATTTCATTTATTCAAGATGGTTGGCCAGATAAATCTAAACTCAGTCAGGATGTTAAACTTTTCTGGGAAATCAAAAGTGAACTATCTGTAGTGAATGACACTATTTTCAGAGGTGATAAAGCAATTCCTCCTTCTTCTTTGAGAGCGTCCATTTTAGAATTGTGCCACGATAAACATTGTGGTATAGTTAAAACTAAACAGAATGTTAAAAAATGGTATTGGTGGCCTGGCATGGATATTAATGCTGAGAGAGTAGTTAGGGATTGTGTCATTTGTGCTAACTCAGACAAGGCTCTTGTAACACTAAGACCTGTTATGTGCGAACCGATTATTCCCGATGGACCTTGGCACACTGTTGCTATTGATATCATGGGTCCTATTGGTCAAAACCCAAAGTATATTATATCAGTTATTGATGTTTTCTCTAGAATGCCATGCATTACTATTGTTGACAAGGAAGACTCAGCTGCGGTTTTGCAATTTTTAGATCGTATTTTTATGGAGGAGGGTCTTCCTGTTCAGGTTATCAGTGATAACGGAGTGCAATTCGTTTCCAAATTAGCGAAATCCTATTTTGAAAGGGTTGGTGTTAAACATAGGACTACTTCCTTGTATCACCCTAGTGGTAATGGCATGTGTGAAAGGTTTAATAAAGTCCTTAAGAGTGCAATTAAAATTTCTGGGATCAATGGAGGTAACTGGGAACTTCAGGTGTTCAAAGCAGTTTGGACTTATAGAACTAATGTTCATGAGGCACTGAAGATGTCTCCTTTTGATATTATGAGAGGACGTACAGCCAGAACCAAGTGTAATCCTGATTGGTTGCATAAGAGTGTATGTCATGAATCATGATATTAGTATGGATTCAGTCAGGAATAGTGTCCTTGAGAAACATCTACAGTACAAACGTACTTTTGATAATAAGTTTAGTGGAGGTTCTACTGATGTCAAAGTTGGAATGTGGGTTAAAGTAAAAAAACCTTGGAAGGTTCGTAAGGGAGAGTCTCAATTCTTTCAACCACTTAAGATCAAGAAGGTATTACGTAACGCAGTTCTTTTAAGTGATGGGAAGGTTTGGAACATTAGAAGAATTGCCATTTATAGGGGAAAGAATGATTTTACTGTTCCTTCTGGGAAGAAGGATTTAAGCGATTTGGATGATTTTTTGGAGGAAGGACAAGGTGATAAGATTTCCTTTTCTTATCCTTCTGATTTGTCTGAAGTTTCTCCTGGAAATTCTTCTGATATTATTCCTGAAGTCTCTTCTGGAAATCCTTCTGATGTTTCTCCTGAATTATCAGATAATGTTTCCCCTGATAATATGACTGAGACTGTGATCGTTAACAACTCAAACAATTCTGTTCTTGAATCTGTAACCCCAGATTTGTGTCCTGTATCCAAGAAACGTGTTGTTTCTAAACCTAAATGGTTAGATGATTTTGTTTTTTTTTATTTTCATATATGTAACTTTTCTGTTTTTCTAAGTTTTCTAAAAGAGAAAGATGTGTTGTGTTCATATTATGTTTTAATATGCTTTAGAATTGTTTTCCTTCAAGCTTCTGTATCTCAGCTATGTCTTAACATTCTAAGTGGTTGGCTTGAGGACAGTTGCTGTGGAAGAAGACCTGTGTAGGCAGTGTTATACCTTGCTCCTGTGTTTTTGCAATAAATCCTATTTTACTTCAACTACCAGTTTCCTGACTTTACAGACTGGCAGTCCTCTGTCTTGGCGATTTCCAAGTTAGATTTATTGAGATCTGGCAGCAAAAAGAAGAGAACATTCTGAAACATATTGAAATCAGGATGGGACCCAGAGTTGATTGTATAGGGGGTTTCCCCCTTATTTTTTCTTTTTTTTGGTCCTATGATTATGCTGCCTCAGTACTCTATGGGCCATGTCGGACACTTTCAGTCTAGGGCTGGAAGTTTTAAGACGAAGGACATCTAGCTCCTGGAGCTTGTTAACAGAGTTATCTCAGTTGGTGTCTTCATTAGCACACAAGCAAGTCCAAGTACCGGTAGGCGGGTCTTTCCAACTCCAGACGCTTACACCTCTCGGCTCACTGAGTGTGGGTACAGACTACTTAAGTGTGTATTTGAAGTGAGATTGGTAGAGAATGAGGAAAAAAAAATAATAATAAAAGATTCACTAAAATTAACCTTAAGGTCCAGTCCTGTCATGAACTCAGTGAATGCATTCAAACATTTTTGTAGGCTATTGGCTGTTAAGGTCATCAGGACTGTATCATCTGCATAGAACAATAAATGTACCTGTTTGCCTCCTATTCTTGGGAAATAGAAGTGTTGTTGCAGTAAAAAATGTTCTAAGCCATCAGTATATAATAAAAATAAGAAGGGAGCCAATATACAGCCCTGGCGCACTCCCTCGGTTGAGGCTATTGCGTTAGTCTTTTCTCCCCCTGGCCCATAACGGACAGCTATAGTAGTAGATGCATGTAATCTGCGCAACAGGGTAACAAGCGGTTCCTCAAATCCCATAGTGTCATAAGTGACCACAGCTTTCCCCGACAAACCGTGTCTAAGGCACTGGACAAGTCCATGAAGGTCAGATGTATTGAAACACCCCCGAACCTTCATGTACTTGTCCAGAATCATAGACAAGTTGAGACACTACCCAGTTGTTCCCCTTCCCTTCCTGAAGCCAAATGGCGTGCTCACTATAAGGCCAGAAGTATTGGCCCATGACTCCAGGCGTGCAAGAATTGCCCTCCCAACAACTTACTTGAAGCATTGATTAGAGAAATCGGTTTGTAGCATGTAGGGTCATTTCTATTTCCCTTTTTAAAAGTGGGCGCCACCACTGCTCTTTTCCATGATGATGGATTATGGCCCAAAATTGCTGCTCTAAAAACCTTAAGTAACAGTGGGGCCCATATTTCTGGGTTGTTTTTAAATTAATCTAGGGGCACACCGTCTGGCCCTGGAGCTTTTAGGGGAATACCCTTTCTCAGGGCCTCCTCCACTTTGCTTAAAGAAATTGATGCACTAAGCTGTTGTGCAGTTTATATGTTGATACTTATTTCATCCTCGCACTCACTTGGTGAAATTTATTTAGAAGTTTTCTATAGCGGTAACAAGACCCGAAGGTAGCAGAGCGCTTTACAGTAACAGGTGTGACAGGGTGAACAACAAGACATGTAACAAGTAGAGGCAGTCCAATATTGGGGGAGGGAAAGTGCGTAACAGTGGGACTTTTGGTATAAGGATACATAGCAACACATAGTTCAGTGGGAGATCCTGGTTATCTGGGACCTAGGGAGCGGATGAGGAACAAGGATTTGAGTTGGTTCTTGAATTCCGCATAGGACGGTAGAGTTCTGATATGTGGAGGGATAGAGTTCCATATTTTGGGGGCATTTCCAGTGAAGGAGCAGTCCGCAGTTTTCTTCTTTCTGGTTTTTGGAAGGATGAGCAGCAGGGAGTTGGAGCTTCTCAAATATCTGCTTTGGCCTGCTTTTTTGAGCTTGGTTGCCAGGTACTCCGGTTTACCGGTGTGGAGGGCTTTGTGGGTTAGGCAGGCCGTTCTGAAGGAGCTACGCATTTCCACCGGAAGCCATTCAAGTTCTTTGAGTGCTGGGGAGATGTGGTCGAATTTTTTGCATCCTGTGATCATTCTTGCTGCCGCATGTAGTGTTGTTTTTAGTGGCGCCAAGTGTGATTTGGGGATACCTGTAAGGATTGAATTCCCATAGTCCAGTCTAGATAGGACTAGAGATTGTGTAGCTAGTTTAAGATCCTTGTTGGGAATGAAAGGTTTGATTTTGTTCAGCAGTCTGAGGTTGAAGAAGGCACTTTTTGCCGAGTTCTTGATGTGGTTTGTCAAGGTGAGTTTGGGGTCTAGGGTGAAACCCAGAGATTTGACGGAGTCCGTTGGCGTGAGAGAACCTTTAAGAGCATCGATCGACTTCAGCCACTCCGTGACTTGAGGGTTGTCTTCTTTGTTTGATATGAGAAGGGTTTCGGTCTTGTCGGGATTGAGTTTCAGGTGGTTTTTTGTCAGCCAATCTTGAACATCTTTTAAGACAGCATTTAGTCTATGGATGTCGTTGGGTGAAGAGGTTTCCAGGTAGATCTGCGTGTCATCCGCGTAGAGGTGGAAGAGGATGTTGGCATTCCTGAGTAGTTTGGCGAGCGGTTCCATATAGATGTTGAAGAGCTGAGGAGAAAGTACTGATCCTTGGGGGACACCCTTGTTGACTTGCTGTGTTTCGGAGGTGAAGTTCTTCAGTTTTATTATTTGCGAGCGGTTGTGGAGAAAGGAAGAAAACCAGTCAAGAACTACCTCGCCGAGGCCGGCTCTTACTTGCAGAGTTTTGATGAGGAGCTTATGGTCTACCGTGTCGAATTCTCTATGATGCTCTATGGGTTAAATATATTGGAGAAGTGGGTCTCCCAAGCCATCCCATTATATAAGTACCCATGCTCCATTTTTCATTAGTAAAAAGGGGGCAATTTAGCACCTCCTAAAAGCTCCTAGAATCCTTCAGGGCACTTGCTCTTTCAAGATCATCCCATGCTTGCCTTCTCAATTTATCCTTTATCTGCTCAATTACCTTTTATAGGTATGCCTGGCTACTTTTATCATGTCCCTATCTCGGGGGACACTACATAATGCCTTTTTCAATTTTTTTTGCACCGCAGAACACATTAATCTTTTACTCTTGAGCAGGTTACTTCTACACTCTACAAATTTGTAAATATTACTTATTAGGTCCTATACCATAGACTTACCAATCCTTGTCACATGTACCTAGGGACCTAAAGGATCAAGGGATGTTAGAATAATAGGTGTAATAATAATAATTTCATTTATTCTTTACTTTCAAATAACCACAGACTCGGGAAAAGTTTAACCTTTTATCTATGTAAGTTCTTAAATGTTACAGTCCATACATTATTGACTAAGATTCTTTCAATTATGAGAATGATAATGAGAACAATAATATGCAAAGCAGATATTGAACTTAATTTTGGCATTTAAACGGAGGGAGGGGAGAGAAAAGGAAGACGTACAGTGACAATAGCCACATTTAATATTTACCTAGAATGGAGTGAAGACTAACCCTGGCCACGGGCTAAGATAAAGGACAGAAATCCCGGAAATGCAGGTGCCAGCAAGGATAGAACAGGTGCAGACCAGAATCAGGACAGGTACGAACTAAATTGGATCAGGACAGGACCACCTCAGGCTAGCACCGGCACCCGCAGCTAAAGGGTAAACGCCTGCGTTGGACCCTCTCTCAGCTAACAGTTGAACCCTGATTGAATCAGCAAAATCTTCAAACAAAGTGCTTCACCAGCACCCCAACTCCCGAACGCCGATTGGGTTATCGAATCTTCTGACAGAGTGCTCCACCAGCACCTCTGCTCTCGATCACCTATTGAGTGCGTTGGGTCAGTGACAGGTCAGCTATTTGGACAAGTCGGACAAATTAACTAGCTAAGCCTACTCTAGTTATTCTATTTTCCTGGGCAGTGTACCACCCCCCAATGTTGCAAATGTAAGGATCCACAATTTTGTTTGGACAAAAGACGAGGAGAGGTCATCACACCATACCAGAATGAAACTTTTCTCTTGAATATTGAAATTATCGTTCCCGCCCATCAATTTATTTTCCCATCCACGTTTATTCCACCCAACAATGAATGTTCCATTAACAAATACAATGTTAACAATATTGGCTTCCTCTCCATAGGGTCAAGAAGGAAGTTTCCCAGGCGCATCTCAGTCAAGACTGTCCTTGGCATTCATTCAATGCCATGACTTGAGTGTTTCTGGATTCTGGTGCGCATGTGCGGGGTAGGTTTCAAAATGCAGTTACAGATACATCTCAGGCCCAAACGCCGAGCTAGTAGCAAAGTAGAAGAGAAACAGTTTTAGAACAAAGTATAAATAAATGTTCTGTATACCACTCATCTCTACTCTATTTCCAATATTTTATTTTAACTATCGCGTTAATGGTTTAGGCAAACAAAAAGCTTAGCAAAGACAGCATGCTGTAACACAAAGCAGCCATCTTAGTTCTAGTGCGCAGAAGCAAAGATTCCCTCCATGCAAAGTAGTATGTCATGTCACGTGAGTATGACAGACGCATGTGCAGTAGGATATCCCGCATAGCAGCAGCCATTTTAATGCAAGCAGATTATGGTTAGTAAAAGCACATAGACAAGCTTCCCCTAGATGCTAATAACGTTGTGTGGTGCAATTATTAGTACACAAAACATGTTTATTATTACATTAATAGTTCTTTCGAGAGGGCTGAGTCCGAGCAAGTCGCTCTACGTACAAAACCTTGCTCGATCAGTCGCAATCTAGGTAGTCGATAAAAAAAAACATAATGGTAATATGAAGATCCTTAACTCATTTATAGGTTGGTCAGCCTTTCTATATTGATTTTACTAGGCCTGGTGGCCTGAAGGTCAATACAATGCAATTCCCCACCAGTAACTTATTGATTGGACCTACCCACCTAACCCTGCGTGCCATCTTAGGCTCAGAGAATAGTAGATTATTATTTATACCTGTCTTTGCATTTACACAATGCAAAGATGTATTCCTCAGAGATGGCCAGTGTTCCCTGTCACCAGGCAACAATGGGGGAACATTAGCTAAAACGACAATATAGGGTGTTGTTTCTGGAGGCAGATGTAAGTTCAAATTAGTGCCACTGATTGGTGAATGACCTAATTGATGATCTAAGGGAAGGGGTGTGGCGCCGCGGCTAGGGCGACTGACTCCGGAATCTGGGGATCACGGTTCTGATCCCCGGCATCGGCGGCAGATTAGCCCAGCACCATGTGACTCTGGGCAATAGTTTGCTTAATCTTCCCGACGGCCCCCAGTGCCTAGAGACCCTTACGGGTGATTGTGCGCTTTACAAATGTGGATTAATATTATTATTATTATTATCTACAGGGGTAAGTGAGCTTTGGGGCCTTCCATCAACATTGTTACATGCCTTATTCACTTGGTCAGTGTACGGGGGATTCACAAACTGACAATCACTTCGGGAGAATCCTTCTGTCTGAAATGAAGACACAGTGACTTGTGGGCAATTACTTTCCGGTCTCTCTTGGTGAGACCCTTCTTGTGTCATAGTTCTCCGAGAAGGTTCCGGGTTGTAAACACCCCCTCTATTGGCTCCACCCATGGTCATATTTAGTCTAGGTCTGTGCTCTGTAGGAAATGTGGGAACGCTAGGTGATTGTTTTTCTAAACATGATAAACTGCTCTCAATATCTGTTAATTTTTTAAGGATGGGATTTAAGTACGCTGTAATTACTGTTTCCAATTTATCCCCCAAACCCTCCTCCAAGTTGTGAATTAAAGTCAGCTCTGGAACGACCTCAACTGGAGCAATGCCTTGATTGGCTTCAGGTGTAGGTTCCCAGTACACTTGGTTGCTCCTACCACCTAGTAGTTTAGATGTGAGGTGGCTTTGTTTGTATGACTTAGTTACTATCTGCCCTTTTTTTATCTTTGGCGGGGGTGCAGAGCTACTTCCACCTTTTGTGTTATATGTCTGGGCCCTCGTAACGACATTTGACATAACTGAAGTAACTTGGAAGTCAGTTATCTCCTAAACATTAGCAAGTTCAGGGCTTTGGGAGTATGACCTGCTAGTTCGTGGTGCTCCGTCATCCGGATTCGTTTGTGAGCTTAAAGTGCTGAGGGTATGATGACTATTTAGCACTTGAGGATCCAGGGAAAATCTGTGCTCCATTCATTCAATTTCGTGCATGAGAGCAGAATCAGCACTTGATAAGAAGGTATCTAGTGTACCTAATACCCCATGACCAGCCTTAGGTTTTGTCATGTTTGATTAAAGTCCTACCTTACAACACAATATAGTAGCAGTCAAATAAATATTATCAGGTAAAACCTTCAGGGTTCAGGGCTGGGCACCTAACAATCACATTCACACAGTAAGACAGTAAGAAAGTATAGCCCAACCCGGCCTCTTTCTGCCCATGACGTAAATCAGACCCAATACCTTTACAAGCACAGTTCAAATCAAGCTCAGCAAATGTCCTTTGGCCGCAACCAAACCTGTCCTGTGAATGTTAGTAGCATATCATGGCCCAGCCTCCTCCAGCCTCTGACGGGCTTAGACGGGCCCGGGTGCTGCAGGAGTGCCTGGAGTGCTTTAAGGGAGCAGGGAGGTTGACATCACCTCCCGTGCCGAGAGCTCACCGGGGCCTGCTGGGGGAACGATTCCCACCCCAGCTGTGTTGCTGGCTCACCAGGGCTGCTGGCTGCGGCTCTTGCGTGGCCCCCCCTGGGTCAGAAAGAAGGCAAATGTTGGTAGGGCTCACGAGCCTGAGTAAAGCGATTTATTATCTTTTTAAAGGTTGTCAGGATGACTTGGCTAGGCAGAACAGAAGAAATGGCCAAAGAAATGGTTCCCTTGGGTTTACATAGGACCAGACACCGTCTTCTTCATCTCTTCCATCAGAGAGGGGTGGTTGGTGGGGGGGGGCAGTCCTTGTGGTGATTTAGTCCTTTCTCATCGTCTTGGGTTTGGCAGGTGAAAACTCAATGGGAGGTCAGCCGGTTAACCATAAAAAAATAGAGAAATATACCCCGTAAGAAATGGATTTGTGTTCCACAGTAATATGTTTAGGGAATAGGGAGTGAAGGGAGATGCCACCCAATACCGCCACCAGTGTGCCTTTAGTGCCAAAACGCAGTGTTAAGTAGTGACAAATCAATGCATACGGTGGAGAGCACAGCGCACACAAAAAAAAACCACAATGTTAGCGGGCTAGGAACTCAACTCCCTCCACCCGTCCACTCAATTGCGGGCCTCCCCACAGAATTTACCTCTAAGAAAATGCCCAAAAAGGTAAATTGGACAGTGAGCCGTCAAAAAGCTTTTGACACCTTGAAAGAAGCAATGTATTCAGTACCCATTCTAAAAGCTCCAGATTACTCGAAGCAGTTCATAGTGCAGACAGATGCCTCTGAGCATGGGTTAGGAGTGGTCCTATCCCAGACCAATGATGGTGGTCATGACTAACTAGTTCCTTGTATTTGCAGGAGGCATCTCTCTAGAAAGCAGAGCTGGAGTGCAATATACAGGGAAGCCTTTGCTGTGGTTTGGTCCCAGAAGAAGCTGAGACCATAACTGTTTAGCTCTCACTTCCTTGTCAAAACTGACCACAGACTTCTCAGATGGTGCATGCAGATGAACAGAAAAAAACATAAATTGTTAAGGTGGTCCATATCCCTCCAGGGAATGGACTTTACAGTTGAACACAGACCTGGGACTGCCCATGCCAATGCAGATGGCCTTTCCAAGTTCTTCAACTTAGAAGAAAAAGACTCTCTAGGGAAAGGTTAGTCTCATCCTCTTTTATTTGCGGGAAGTTGTGTAGCAAAGCCTCTTTTTACATAATTAGCTCCCATTTTTTGCCTGATGCCTAATGTGATTTCGAACTGAAAGTGCACTGTGTCCCTGCTAACCAGGTTGCCTGTTCCAGCTCTCTTCCCCAAAACACTGTACCCTGATTGGCACAACTTCAGCTACCCCTGTAAGTCCCTAGGAAATTTTACCAGTGGTACCTAGGTCATGGGTACTGCAGAGTGTCCTCTGGGGCTGAAGCACTGGCTGTTCCACCCCGGAGCCCACTCATCAAGGCTATGCACTCTGCCAGTGCAGGCTGCATGTCATGTCACAGTGAAATTCAGAGCAGACATGGCACACAGCCCTGTGCGATGTGCCAACCAATCACTGCATAAAATATAGATAAGTAACCCCTAATGCAGGCCTTTAGCCCTAAGGCAAGGTGCACTGTATCCTTTCTGTGAGCATATCAACATGAGCAGGTATGCACCTATAATGTTCAGTCCATTCTGTGATGTTGTGAGTGGACAGGGAAACAATAAAGAGTACAAGGGCTGGATACTTGTCCACATGAGTTTCTTAGCTTCACTGATTTCTAAGATGCTTGGTACCAAACAGCTTGTTTTAATAAATCTTCACTGATGCCAGTGTTGGATTTAGTAATAAACGCACACAGGAGACCCTTTTAGAGGGCCCCCTGAAACCTAACCAAACACTTGTGAGGTATCTGGCCAGTTTGCACCCGCCTGCCAATAACAGACATGTTTCTGAGCCAGTGCTCTCAGAGGACAGAAACAATACCTGCTCTGGGCAGGGTTATCTCACACCTCCTCCAAGACAGGATGGCTTCAAAGGCAAGGCCTCCTTTGGAATCCAATCCAGGAACCCTCAGATAGTGGGAAGGCCAGCTGCACTTTTGGCGGGAGGAAAGGAGTAGAAAATTAGTTAGATTTGGAGGAGGGTCCCCACTTAGCCTACACCAGCACTAGGGTGGGGCAGGTGAGTGAACCCCTCTCTTAGAATTCCACCATCTTGGGATGGTGGAGAAACAACCTATCAGGGCTAGGACAATCCCCCTCCCCCCTGGAAGTGATCACTAGAGGGTTTAATAATAATGATAATAGTAAAATTTCGAAAGCGCTTGGTTACGCCATCTCGGCCTGTCCCCGCGCTAGGTGAGAGGAGGAAGACAGGGGCGCCAGCAAAGCTGACGATCGTTATACCACGAACAGGTGGGGTTTTAGCAGCTTTCTGAACTTAGTTTCCGAACATTCTAGCCTCACTGACAGAATAGCAACAACAGAGATATCGACCTACAAAATATCATGACAAAATAACCATTGTCAAAAACATCGAAGGCATATCTTCATAATGGTAAGTACAACATTATCATTGTTAACAATATAGTTCTTAAAAATCTTATTTTTTAAATGTGTAAAATAAAGTAAAAAATACATATAATGAAAGAAATAGCTAGACTTATTAGAAAATGTTTAAAAGTATAAGTAACACATCTAAAGTAAAAATAAATTAAACATACATATATACAAAATATAATATATACAATTAGTTAATGAAATTAATACATCATTATTTTAATACACCCTTCCCACATGGTCTGTTGTGTGCAATCTACAGAGCTGAGATAGCTCTTTGATTGATAGTGTAGCAGACAACCCATATGTCTCACTCTGTACATTCAGTGATGTGTCCTTGTCAAATTGTACAAAGGGACAACAGCACTCTGAATTAATACAAAAATACTCAATGACCTAATGTGAGTTAATCAGGGTATGGGGATGTCGAGATTTTCGCCTCCTGACTGTGAGACACTGCAACGTACAATCAAAAAAAAGGATCTTACACCGTGTAAGATGAATCTCGAATCCTCCTGGCATGATACACCCGCGTTCTTGACTCGTCAGAGTGCACGTTTTTCTGACTTTGCGACACTCCCCCTGATGAAGAGCATCGCTCGAAATGCATAGGGGATGCATTTATAAATGACGTGTACAGACATTTCGTCTTTGAAACCGCAGCAATGCAGTGATTTGTTTTGAATTTATTCAGCAGTTAATTTCACTTTTTGAAGACTGGTTCAAAATAAACCATCTACTATTGGAAAACATTTGAGATTAATTTTTGATTTCACATTACCAAGCGCGCTCTTGGGCGCTGGGAGGATTCGAGATTCATCTTACACTGTGTAAGATCCTTTTTTCCTTGTCAAATTGGGCAGGTACTGTGCAGGCCAAGGGGGGCTCACACTGAGGTTCAACGAGGGGCATTAGGACTGTCACATGCAATATGAAAGGGCAATCAGTGCCTACACATGCGAGTCAGTACACATGATGATGAAAATGGAAGGGCGTTGGTTCAAAAGAATAACAATCTGCTGTGTCAGAGGTGAATTTCCACCAAGAGTGTCACCCTGTGGCATTTTATTCTTTTATTCTTGTACATGATGCACTTCTAGTTGGGGAATGAAGTCCCCTTGGATGCTGAGGATCGTTGGGATCAAGAACCCCTCCTCCTACTGCCACTAAGTGTCACACAGCTGGATTCCTGAAAGCTCATCGGAGCCCCTGCCCCCTTTATTCAGCCACTGTACAGGCCCAAGTAGCCATCCACACACTCATAAAGCCACTCACAGACCCACTCACATGCCGTCACAGCTACTCACACACCCACTTACAGACTCATAGAGACACTCTCAAACCCACTCACCCCTACACATCTACTCACACACCCACTCAGACACCAACATAACCACTCACACACCCAGTCACAGAGCTATACAGACAATTCGACACCAGCTCATCAACCTATACAGCACCTCACACACCCACTCTGAACTGTTAGAGGTTACAGTTAGGAAATAAAATTAAAACATCTATGAAAGTCACCAAAAAACAAAGGTTGCAGGGAAGGTATAGTTAGGAAAAGAGAATTAAAAAACCTTAAAGATCCACTGAAAAAACAAAGGTTGCAGGGACGTTATAGTTAGGCTCAGCTCTCACTCATACAAAACCATTGAAATTCTGCATTTCTAGTTACCTGAGCTAACTATAACCCACCCCGACAGAGGAATTACCACTGCTTACTTCCAACATTTTGGGACTAGTCCAGAGGAAGGTAAAGAATTGCACATTTTATTTAGAAGATGATTGGGAACATTGATCGCAAATTGCAAAATACTCGGCAGGCAGTGGTCAACGAGAGTGGCAGATTTAGATTGTAAAATCACCTGTTGTGATTCTTCTAAAGAGATCTGATTGACACTAAGAAGAGAACACGCCACTTGACCCCAAATCAGGAAGTGGATCAGGACCAATTTGAAAAAATGACTGTTGAATTTGGTCTACCTTCTCTTCAAAAAAAGGTGAACAAGTTGTTGCACAGCTCTTTTGATGGCAAAATCCTAGTGATGCAGGCGTTACGATGAAAACAATGCTTTGACAACTTTAAAAGTTTCCTGTGTAGCGTTGCCTTTAATTACTTGCTGCAATACTACAGTGAATACATGCATTTAAGAAATGCTGATTTTTTCAAATTAATGTTTCTGCAATGTTCTTTTTTTTGTGGCTCTGATATGTCTTATGTTTTCCAATTTAGCTTCCACCATAACACTTGCAAAGGAAGATATTTGTATTTGGAAACAAATGCTTTTTTATTATATCAAAAGATGATAAACATACCAAACACACTACAAGGTTTTAGGTCAAAGGCAAGTTGATGCTACTGTACACCATCTTTAATTTGAGATGATGTTACCGGGGAACGTCATTTACGACGCAACTTTTAGCACGCAGTGCTATTACAATGCGGTCTTTAAATCGCATTCTATTACAACACATGACTCTGGGGGGCGCTCAAGGATCGGGAATACTTTTAATTTACTATCCAACACCTTCCCTAGTGTCAACGGGGACTGGTGTTGGAATAGTAAATTAAAATATTCACTATCCAACACCCTTTTCTGTTATGCGTTGTAAAAGAATGCGTTATAAAAACCACGTTGTTACAGCATGCGTGCTAAAAGCATGCGTTGTAACAACATACATCCGATGTTACCTCAACCGTTTGAATTTGCTGACTGATAGGAGCTGAATTAATCTGATTATGATAAAAATGCCATACAATGCAATAAACATGCCTGTTTAAAAATCATGTTTTACATTCTATAACTGAAATTAAAGGAAACACAGGTCAGGGTAATTAATACCAGACGTTTAACTCTATGATGCTTTAACACCATTGAGAAAGCTTGATTCTTCTCCATAGTAAGCATTTTCTCCAGAACTTGGAGGATTTTTAGTTACCTGATCTCTAAATTAGACAGTAAATGATACACTGCATTTATTTACCAGTGCATTACTCCAGCATGTCCCCCAGAATTAAACTGGTAAAGTATGATGACGTATCCTAGAAATGTTTTAGACGATACTCTAGAAGAACATTCTAGTAGTACTGAGATCGGACGAATTTCACCTTAACTTTAGAAAACTCTAAACAGGTGCTTTCCTGACAATCCAGGGGTTCTTACTTGTTTGAATATGTACTGATAAGCAAATCACATGTGCATTTTCTGACATGATTTATGTTTCTTATGGGCATCATTTTTAAAGTGGGGAAATACCTTTCCCTGGCTGCTAATAAATTGTGACTATGTCTCGTCTGATTCCCACTATAGGCATGGCCGTACTACCCTTCACATGAGTAAAGTGCACTGTGTGGGCCTCATTCATGAGAGGGTTGCGCCACATTTGCACCACACAACGTGGTACATCTGTGACGCAAACCACTGAGTCAGATTCTTTAAGGCACACAAAGCCACTTTGTGTGGCTCTGAGTGGCTTCAAAAATCTGGAGTAACGCAACGAAACACAAAACACTGTGTTGCGTCACTCTGCCCTGCGTAGGCATTCCATGAGCGTTGCGTGAGTGATCCTACGCCACTTCCATGGATTTTAATGCATACCCAGATTTTAAAAAAACTTGTAAACCTGGGGATGCACCTTAAATATACACCTTCCCAGGGGAAGTGTAATGAGGGGCAATATCTCTAATTCTCCTCATATTTTCCTCTTTCTATGTGTACTGCATCCTGCAGCACGCATAGAAGAAGAAATCCGCCTCCCAGGATTGTTTTTCTGCAAGAAGGTGCCCCTTCCTGAACAAAATCATTCCTGATTGCAACACAGGCACCCTTACACCTTGGTGCAAGGGTGCCTGCATTGGCGACGGGCTTCCAAAAGGACGCCAGTGCAAGGGAAAGAATAGGAATGCACTGTAGTGACATAAATAGGGCGTATTCCTGCCCTTTCCCCGTCACTTAGTCAGGCAGCAAGGTGATTTCCTGCGCTGCACACTCTCTGACTTTCGCATACATGAGACCCTGTATCTTTAGTGGTTTTGTACCTGCCAAACATCTCTGAGCACCCACATATGCACATGATTGACGGTGATTACTTACTTTGACAGGCATCCACATCATAGCAAGTCCATAATTTGGACCAATGAGCAGATTTATTACCACCTAAAATGGCCCCACATTGGTCTCATTTTATATGTACGTAAATCCATCTATAGATGTAAATTTGCATTTTGTCATAAGAAACATTAGGTTTCGCTCACAAATAAATATATAATTAATAAGTGAAAAGGTAGGTAATGGACACAAAATTAAATGCAAAAAATGAAACACAGTAAATTGAATTCCCCTTATCTCACAGCTCTGAATGCCACTAAAACTTCACTGCATAGACATTTGTGGCAGTAACACAAGCCAGTAAGTTATCCGGATATGAGACAAGGTTCAAGAAAGTTGGAGGCTGTGATCTGAAACATAGTGGGTGGAGCTGGAGTAACCTGGTAGTAAATGGCAAGCAATAAGACAACATCAAATGAAAAGTGAATGAAATAGGCAAAACCAACGTAAAAAAAGAAAGATCATTGATTCATGATGTTTTAGGGATCCTATTCTATAATCAGAAAGATATAATTAAATTAAAACTCAATTACTATACACAGTGAGAGTGATGATGTGCTTAGTCCTTTATGCTTACATCCAAATCTGATAGCTCCGAATCGGGGACTTTGTGTTTTCATTCACATTGTTGGAAGGTGTGTTATAGGGAGTGGTAGTTAGGCCCCTAACACCAGCAACAGGGCCACGAACATGATACTGGGTCCTAAATAGGATGTCTATAAATTAGTACCTTGCTCAAACCTTGGTAGCTGACATTGAGCAATAAGGCTTAACGTAGGAGACAGGCATAAATAAGACACAATACACAATATAACTCCCACACCAATTCATACAATTAGTAAACATTGCTGTCTTTAAAATGACACAAACCCATTAAAATCCAATGTAGGGAACCCAAGATATTCATTTTTAAAGAATAAACACTTTCTACTGCTTAGAAACAAATAGCGCTACTTCTGGCCATCTGGTCATGCTTGACTGGGACAAAGTCAATGTTTGGGACCGACTGCGATGTAGCCCTGCTCAACTACCCTACACGGTAGGCCTCAATCAAAATGTTACCATTGGATTTAGAAATGTTTCTGGTGCTTTTTCTGGCTAGAACCCTTGCTGCTCTCCACTAGTCCAGATTTGCTAAGAGTTTGCCAGTCTGACATTCAGGGAACTCCCGGTCAAACTCTGGAAGTTGGACCCGGAGCTCTTCAGCAGATGAACCTGGAATCTAGGCCACGTGTCGGTTGAAGGTGGCCAGATTGGCTCTTGCGGTCGGGTCAGTCACCTCCTGGAGCTTTTGCCAAAAACTTTCCCAAACTTTCCCAATCTTCTGGAGGTCCTTCCAGAAGATCTCCCGGTGGGGTCCAAGTGTCTAAAACACAAATCCAAGGGTCTGAAATATCTTATATAGCCCTTGGCAGGCCTGGATTTCACTTCCCACAATACATTTGGTAAACCCCTGAAACCTTCATTGAACACACTACAGGAAGGGGACTCTGGCTGGAGAAGGGTTAGTTAAGCTCTGTTAACCTGCAGCTGCAGCGAGTCCACTCCTTACTTCTTCTTGAAGCAAGGCAAAGTCCTCAGAGCTGTAGTACCAAATAGTGCAGCAGGTGCAGTCTTCAACAGGCAGGCCCTTGAGTGCAAATTCGGATTCCAGCAGTACAATCCTGCTTCTTCTTGCAGTTTCAGGCAGCAGAACTTAGAGGCTCTGCACCTCTCACATATTTATCCAGTGTTCTCTGGTCACAAGCAGAGGAACACCCCTGTCCAATGAGGTTCAGGGCAACACCCCAAAGCATGACAACTTCCTCTAAAGTGTGGCATAGCCTTGCCCCAGAAAGCACTATTCTCTCAAAATGAATCATGACTGAAATTTCAGCAGAGCAGCAACAGCTAACTAAACCAAACTCAGAGTATGGGTTATCCATAAACTCCCCCCACTCAGAGCTCTAAATTCCTTCCTTAAGCCTCCCATCTGGCAGAGGGAAGGGAGTGGCCCTGGCTGACAGACTTTATTGACCTGTTCTTTCTTTGAAGCTGATGCTTTATGGCCCAGCCCCCTGCTCTAGCATTCTTGTGCCTCACAGAGCTCTCTCCATCAGGTAGCCTCTGCCCAACCAAGCCACTTATCACACAATCAAAGCAGCCTAGCCAATACCCTCAGGGACCCCCAACCCCTGCAACACCTAGTGGAGACCCTGGGGGTACCCACAATGTACAAATAAGGTAAATTATCACTTTTAAAGTGCCTATATCACCAAAGTGGAGTTTGCTGTGACTTGTATTTTTAGATGCAGTGCTGCAACCCAGGGCTGCTTTAAAAATGACTTTAAGATCTCAGCAGTGCAAACATGCAATTGCAACAAATGCTGATGGCCTCTAAACTGCCATGCCCTATTATATACTAGGGACTTCTAAGTAGTTTTAATCCCCTGACCCTATTATCTACAAGGGTCTTATAGGGTAGGCCATGACAATTATAAGTGTACCTCAATGTAAGGGTTTGTGTTTAACATAGCACTGGCCCTGGGCCTAACTAGCAGAGCCCAGGACACAGTCAGAGTCAGCTACCACCAATTCCATTCCGCACCAAAAAAAATGAGATTGAACAGGCCAAAATGGGTGACTTTCTAGCATACATATTCAACAGAACCAAAAAGTGGATACTCAGCTTTGTCTGGAAAACCTATACAACACAGATATGCCTGTTGTACCTGTTGTACATATCAGTAACAAAAAGTGGGTGGTCTGCACACCGATATTCAAAGTTTTATCATCGTTTTTTCCACCTTTTCCTTTTTTGCGTGCAGCCTAGGTAGTGCTTGCCCTGACGCACTCATTTAAATACATCATTGTGGGGAGCATAAACATTATGCTCCACTCCCAGACGCACAGCATAACCGGATATTTTATCCACTGATTTTTTACTCCTTCCTATTTATCAACTTTTAGTCCATATTTTTACACAATATTCGTCCTTCTTCATAATTTCCACATCATATCACATTTGCCTCTTTGGAAGCTTCACATATTTTCACGTGTCCATCCAGACGTTCGTCAAAAAATACGCTCCAAGTGCAACCAAGAGTTCCGAGCAGCATGATTTTTATTAAAAGCCCAATGCATTTCGGGCTGCATCACCAGCCCTTCGTCAGGGGTCGCTACAAAATAACCAATAGAAGAGAAGAAGAGAACCTATCAGTCATGGGTATTACATCAGATCAATATGTGATATGATGTGGAAATTATGAAGAAGGACGAATATTGTGTAAAAATATGGACTAAAAGTTGATAAATAGGAAGGAGTAAAAAATCAGTGGATAAAATATCCGGTTATGCTGTGCGTCTGGGAGTGGAGCATAATGTTTATGCTCCCCACAATGATGTGTTGTACATATCAGGCACAAAAAAGGAAAGTTGCAGAGCAATTTTTGCATTGTACTTCAACAAGCTTTTCCCTTTAGAGGTCAAGAAAAGCTCAAACCCACCTCAATGGAAATGGTCTCTGTGCAAGAAGTTACAAAACGCCCACGTAATGAATACTAATAAGACATTAATTAAACTGAGACTGCTTTTGACAAGGCCCAATTGCGGGGAGGGAGGCGTACGTGGGACATTATTGGCTTTAGCAGGCCTAATCACCGCATGCCTTGAGACAAAAAAAGGTTGTGAAGTATTTGTGCATGCCATTGCGAATGGCAAGGGGTGGGGGAAGACCCTCGCCTGCCCTTTGAGATATGTGCATAGGTGTTGTAATAGAAATTACGAATTGTAACACACTTTTTTATATTGTTAATTGTGGCTTTGCATTCACAAAGAGAATACAACATCTTTTGTGTGCTAGGCTCCAGAAACATACAGAAACATGCAGACTAATAAGTGATATTTGTATTGAAACAAAAATGCTGGGATTGTGATAAGAAGCGTACTTTATTGATTCCACAGACAAACATTTAGGAGCAGGTTAATACATGTAATGCGTTATACATTATACACCCGGCATGGTCTATGGTTATAGCAAAATAAATGAGGTGTGTAACTTCGATTCGTATTTATGCAAATGAGATAAAAATACAGCTGTATCCCAGGCACACGCACAGATGTTCCCTGTACCTGAACATAATGAACACCGTCTGCCTAGGAATTGAAGAAGCAGATTTACATCCTCTAATTGTGTGCGGGTATTTTAACAGATTGGAAAGGGGTTTTCAGCAGAATACAGTTCGTTCAGCGAAAATGTGCAAATTGTCGATCTGGTCTATTTATTTCACAGTGGTAGGATTTTTGGAGCTGTAGTGCGAGACTGAAATACAGATTTGCATGCATCGACTGAGTGCATATTGTGCATTATTAAAAATTTTACAGAGAGGCCAATACCTTTTTCAGTCGAACCTTCGATTGAATTGCTAACAAAATGTAATTCTTTTTTTACTTTTTCCTAAAACTACTACATCAATTCAATATTTTTTCAAAAACATCATAAAAACATTAAATGCATTAGCAAAGGTCCTTGCATAATATAATAATATTAAACTGATGTTCAGTATATCTCAAGAAAAAATGGAAGGAGTTTGAGAAAAGCAAAGCTCAATGAACCGTGCATCGAAGGAGGCAGGGGGCAGGGGCATGCACACACACTATAGAAGGAAGGGGATAGGGTTGCAAGCTACCCAGGGAGGGCTGTCAGCAGGCGTACTGGCAGCTCAACAGACTGCAGAGGGCAGAAGGGAGGGGGCAGGTGCATGAATATGGACACGGGAGGCCAGGGGCTAGAAGCAGCAAGCTGAAAAAGCAGGGAAGTCAGCAGCAAGGGCAGAAGCAGTACCAGGGACCTTGGAGGGCAAGATGGAGCAGTAGGGGAATGCTCACAGAAAGCCTGGGCAGAAGGGCAGAAGCAGAAAGATGAACAGAAGGAAAGATAGCAGCTGAAGTGGGAGCTCAATGGACCACGGAGGTCATGATGAGGGATGGGAAGGAGGGCGATACCAAAGGGGATGATGGAGGGGGCATTTGAGCAAATCAAACACTCACCCCCAGTCAACTGATCTGGGTTTAATCCATCATCATTCTTTAGCTCACTCCACAACCCCAGTTCAGACATGGCCATGTGCAAATCAGTCTGACCCTGTGTCTCAGGGGAACAGTCCAGCCCGATCTCCCAAGCCATGTCTTCCCTGGACCGGAAACAAGGATCCTGAGACCGGTTTCTGGGAGGAGAGGCAGTACCTTCCTAAGGGAACGGAGAATGGCAAAGCAAGAAGCAGTAGTCTTTTGAATGTGCGTCTCCATACTAAGTTTCTGATTCAGCATAACCCCAAGGTTGGGAATTGTAGCTACTGGACGAACTGTGGTCCCAGATTCAGGGGGCCAGAAGTTATCTGGGAAAGGCCGAGGAATCTTGGTACCAGTGCTAAAAAGTACCTCCGTTTTCCCTGCGTTAAACTGGAGGGAGTTGTCCTTTAGCCAGCGAGAGGTGTCACGCAAACAGTTGTGAAAAATCTCAACTGAGGTGGAGTCTTCTCCCTCCAGGGAGAGGATCAACTGCGTGTCGTCGGCGTAATTGACAATTTTAATATTATAGCTTTTAATTAGCGTGATCAACGGTCTTAGGTACAAATTAAAAAGAATAGGACTAATTGCAGAGCCCTGGGGGACCCCATGCGAGACTAAAGTAAATGCCGACTGAAAAGGGGGAATAGACACCGCCTGCTGCCTATCCTGCAGAAATGAATGGAACCACTGTACTGCCGAACCTCTTATTCCCGCCTCAAACAACCGCTTCAACAAAATGTCGTGGTTCACCGTGTCGAAGGCGGCAGACATAGCAAGCAGAATCAGAAATGCTGCCTGCCTTCTGTCTGCACGTCTCTGAAGCTCGTCCATAGCGGTGAGTCTCGGTTCCATGGGTGGGCCGGAAACCAAATTGGTCAACGTCCAGAAGTTGATGATGTTCCAGATGGTTGGAGAGGATGTTACTAACCCAGCTTTTGACAATTTTGGCTGGGAAGGGCAGCAGAGAGATAGGACGGTAGTTCTTGGAGCAGTTTGGGTCAAGAGAGGGCTTTTTTAGCAGAGGGGATACTAATGCCCGCTTCCACTGAACAGGAACAGTTCCAGTTGCAAGTGATTGGTTGCAGATTAGGTGAAGGGAAGGGAGAAGTTCCAACTCAAATTCCTTCCATATTTTATGAGGAACAGGGTGTAAGGGAGACCCAGAGGAGATCTTTCTGGCTAGTTTACAGAAGGCCTCATACGTGAGAGATGGGAACTCAAGAAGAAGATCATTTGAGGCCAAGGATGGCACTCCTGGCTGGTTCGCTGAGGGTCTCGGTTGGAGATCGGGGGGAGGGGAAGAATCAGGTGAGACTTCTAAGTCTTTGATGATAAGTTCAATTTTTTCTTTGAAAAAGACAGCAAGATTCTCACAAAGCTCTTGGGACGGAACAATGGTGTTTTTGGCACATTCCGGGTTGGTGACACTATTCAATATATTAAAGATGTTTCTAGAGCTGTTGGGGGAGTTGCAGATCATAGAGGAATAATACTCGGCTTTAGATTTTTTAATCAAGTTCTTATATTCCCGAACTTTATTTTTCCAAAGTTCCTTAGCAGTTTCAATATAGTTTTGTCTCCACATTCTCTCTGCATGTTTACAGCTCTGCTTCAGATCTTTTAAGCTATCATTGAACCAAGGCGGGGAATTGGTGCCCTTACAGCTACGAGTTTTTAGAAGGGCATGAACGTCAAGGATAGAAGTAATCCTTGAGCAGAGAGAGGAGTAATTATCCTCTACCTCTTTATCCTCGTCAAAGCATTGATCTAATTGAAACACTTCCCCTGACGAATGCAGATGAGTAAGAACTTTCCAATCTCTGCACTTAATTTTGTTGATCAGCCCAGGAGCTTTGGAATGGTCACCTTTTAGGCCTATAAAGAACTTAATGAGTGAATGATCTGTCCAATCCATGGGTAGAGTTTCTCCCATTGCTACCAACTGGGGCCCTGTGAACAATAGGTCTAGAAGGTGTCCGCCCCTGTGGGTTGCTCCGGTAACCAACTGGAAAAGTCCAAGACCTTCGCACAAGTGAAGTAGGTTGCGGAGACCAGAATCAAGTACGCCGTTCTGCCAAATAATAAAATCACCCTGTTCGAGGCCACGCCCACCAGCCTACTTAACCGGAGCTGACTACGAGCTCGGCCCTTGATCTAGACACTCCCGAGGCTTCCCTGGGAGCACAGCCCAAAACCTAAAAATCAATCTTTTTTAAAAATTGTGGTAACTTGCTTGTTTTTAATTTCGTCCACTCCTACCTTGTCTCTGGGGCTTTTGCTCGTTTCCCTGACCCCCGCGCAGCCGAGGTGGACGCTGCTGCGGGACAGGCTCTCCCCACTTGCCGCCATCAGCGAGCCTCCCCTCAGGCCACGCCCACCTGTTCGAGGCCACGCTCACCAGCCTACTTAACCGGAGCTGACTACGAGCTCGGTCCTTGATCTAGACACTCCCGAGGCTTCCCTGGGAGCACAGCCCAAAACCTAAAAATCGATCTTTTTTAAAAATTGTGGTAACTTGCTTGTTTTTAATTTTGTCCACTCCTACCTTGTCTCTGGGGCTTTTGCTCGTTTCCCTGACCCCCGCGCAGCCGAGGTGGACGCTGCTGCGGGACAGGCTCTCCCCACTTGCCGCCATCAGCGAGCCTCCCCCCAGGCCACGCCCACCTGTACGAGGCCACGCCCTGAACATCGCTACAAATCATGTGCTTTCCCCGTACGGGCAGCGGACGGGCGCAGCAGGCGCGCCGTTTGCGCGCCAAAGGCGCGCCTAAGGCAAGCCCGTCTGCGCCCGTCCGCGACGGGCCGGGATGAGGGGCCATAGACCCTGCCCATTCCCTGGTATACTCTTCAACCCAACTCTCTGCACATCCGGCCTCTTTTCCCCCTTCCCCTTCTTTGCTGCAACGTCTTGACTCTTTGGGTATTCTTGCCCCCACCCTCATTGTTCACTCCCTCTCACCCACAGATTCATCTCTCCCCCTTCTGATCCTCCGTCCGCCACTCGTTTTTCACCTGCCCCCCTTGCAGCTGCTGCTTGCCTGCTCAATACTCGTTCGGCAGTCAAGCATCAGATGGAACTCTTCAACCTTTTGAACACAGACTCTCCAGACTATTTATTTCCTACCGAAACCTGGTTTTCCACTGATTCTCTTCCGGATCTCCTGGCCATTCTTCCTGATACCTATTATGCTCTCCGAGCGGATCGCCTGGTAGGAAAGGCTGGCGGTGGGGTGGCGATGATTATTCGTTCCACCTTGAAATTTCAACTCCTCGCCCACCCCCCATACCTAACGTGGACTACCTGGTGGCTCGATCTCTTAATCTTTCCGACCCCCTTCACTGTTGTTCTTATGTTCCGTCCCCCTCAATCCATGCCTCTATTTGTAGCTGCTTTACAGGATTTCTTGGCCACACTGGCGGTCAACAACTCCTCGGTTATCCTGCTTGGTGATTTTAACTACTGGCCAGATGACCCAAGGGAAGATCTTCCTTCCAAAGACTTTACTGCCACCCTTCAGTGCCTGAACTTCTCGCCTCACATTTTGGCCCCCACCCATGTCAAGGGTCACATCCTGGACCAAATCTGGTCATTGCGCCGTGATGTTTCACCCCCTTCTATCCTTCCTTGCATTTGGTCTGATCATTCCATTATTTCATTTTCCATTTTTTCGGCCTCGATCGACAAACTGTCTTTACCCAAAAACATACTAGCTCGCAGTTGGAACCAAACGGACCTTGACTCTCTCTCGCTCTCCCTGGCCTCTTCAGCGCCTGATTTTACTGACCTCTCTTTAGATTTGCAGACAGAAGCCATTAGCACTTGGCTTTCTTTCTCCTGCGACCAGGTCGCCCCGCTTAAGAAGGTCAAATCCGTCCGCCCCTATGACGCACATAAATGGTTCACCAGGGAGCTCAAAGACTTCAAACTCGATCTCAGGCGATCGGAACGCCATTGGAGACGAAACTATTGTCCCACTCTCCATGCTAAATACAGGCTTCTCCGCAACGACTATAAAAAAGCGATCCTGGTGGCCAAAACTAAATACTTCACCGAGAGAGTTGCCCTCACTGCTAATAAACCCCGAGAAATTTTCTCCCTGGTCCATCACCTTGCTACTTCTGACCGCACTAGTACCAGTCCTGCTCCATCTCAGATCCTCTGTTCCTCACTCAATGATTATTTTATCGATAAGATCGCCAACATAAAGGCCAACATTCCTATGGTGCATCAATCTGATGCCCCTTGCCCCCTCCCTCTGCCCTCCTCCTCTCTGGATCACTTTCCTCCCATTTCCATGGACTGCTTCCTTAATCTACTTTCAAAAGTTAAGTCCGGCTCTCCGGCGGACGGCGCTCCGGCACGGATCCTCAAAACTCTCTTCACCAGCTGTCCTGCCCCCCCTCTTGCCCTTCTCAACGCTTCCCTGGCCCTGGGCTCTGTTCCTTCCTCTTTCAAAACCGCTATAGTTTTTCCTATTCTTAAAAAACCTGGTCTACACCCCTCTCTCCTCTCTAATTTCAGGCCTATCTCTCTTCTTCCCTACCTGGGTAAGATCCTTGAAAGCTATGTTACATCTTGTCTGTCCACTTATGTCGAGGAGAACCACCTCTTGGCCTCCCATCAGGCGGGTTTTCGCCCAGGACACTCCACGGAGACAGTGGTCATCGCGGTCCTGGACGAACTCAAGGGGAAAGCTGACATCAATCTTCCCCAAGCCCTGGTCCTCCTCGATTTGTCTGCTTCGTTTGACACGGTTGATCATTCCATCCTTCTCGACCGTGTCAGCACAGCGGGCGTTCGGGGCGCAGCCTTTTCTTGGATTGCGTCCTTTCTCCAAGATAGGTCCCAAGCGGTTCACCTCTCAGGCTTTTCCGCTCCCCCTCGTTTGGTTACCTGTGGGGTCCCCCAAGGCTCCTCCCTCTCCCCCCTTCTTTTCAATCTTTATATCTACCCCCTTATCATTTCTCTTCGCGAGCTGGGGGTCTCTGTGTATAACTACGCGGATGACCTCCAGCTCGTCTTTGATCTTTCCTCCCCCTCGGACTCTCTCCCTAAGCTCTGCTCTACTTTAGTCTTTATTTCTGAATGGATGAGCATCAACCATTTGAAGCTCAATCCGGACAAGACGGAGCTTGTCCTCACGGGTGGCCCTTTAAATCCTTGGTCCACGGTTCACTGGCCCCCTTCCTTTGGTTCCCCCCCCTCTCCGGTTTCCTCTGTTCGGACCCTGGGCATCAAGGTCAGTCATGACCTGTCCATGCACGCCCAAGTTAGTTCCGTTGTATCTTCTTGTTTTTTGTCCCTTCGCCTCATTCGGAAGATTTCCCGCTATTTCTCTGCGGACGCCCTCAAATCCATAGTCATGGCTCTCATCACCTCCCGCCTTGACTATGGGAATGGCCTGTACGTGGGCATACCCGCTTATGAAACCAGACGTCTTCAGGCCATCCAAAATCAGGCGGCCCGCCTCATTCTTCGCCTTCCCAAATCTTCCCACATTACCCCCGCTCTTATGTCCCTTCATTGGCTCCCTGTGCACTTTAGATCTTTTTTTAAATTGGCCTGTCTGGCTTTTCGGGCACACACCCACTCAGCTCCCCTCTTTATCAGTTCTATGATCACTCCTTACGTCCCTAGCCGCACTCTCCATTCTTCTTTTCTCTCCCTTTTGCACGTCCCCCGCTTCCGCAAATCCAGAACGGGGGGCACCCGTTTTTCGGTTCTGGCCCCCCGGTTCTGGAACAGTCTTCCTCTCTTCATTCGTTCCATTCCCATTTACACCCATTTCTGTAAAGCCCTGAAAACATTCCTGTTTTCCCAGGCATTCCCTTGCTAGCTCCCTCGGATCCCCCCGTTGAGTCAGGTCTAGTCCCCAGCGCCAGGAAGCCGCTTGGCCGCAGTGCGCTTTATTAAGTTTCTTTTTCATTTCATTTCATTTCATTTCACCCAGAATAAACAGTTTGTGATGCGAGAGTGCAATATTGGTTAAGGTGGCCAAAAGCGCTTGTTGAGGCTGAAGGCTGAACGCTCCCGGTGGACGGTAGCAGACTATCCCGGTAACAATGTTCCCGGCGTGAGTCTGAATCGATAGTCCTAAGAGTTCCGTACCTTCGGTCGGATCTAGAGCAAGAGTCTTAATATTGCAGGATGCAGTAAATATCGCACCAACCCCCCCTCCCCAACCATTAACCCTAGGGGTATGTAGGAATTTCAACCCAGGAGGACAAGTAAAACCCGGATCCACCAGGCAGTCAGGACGAGTCCATGTTTCCGTCATAAAAAGGACGTCTAGTTCGTCAGTTTCGATAAGTAATTGGATCTCGATGCTGTGTTTGGGCAGAGACCTTACATTCAAAAGCCCACATTTTAACAGATAGTTGCCCAGAAAATCTGATCGCGGAAAAGCCGCGTGTAGCAATGTAAAGGTTCCTTTATCAGCATATAACTTACCCAGACGAGACGAATGGATCCCTCGACCCGTCACAGTCTGGCTTCCGAGCCAACCACAGCACCGAGACCGCCCTCATCGCTGCCACCGATGACATCCGAGCCCTGATGGACAACGGAGAAACAGCGGCCCTCATCCTCCTAGACCTCTCCGCCGCATTCGACACTGTCTGCCACCGCACCCTAGTACAACGCCTCAGCAACGTCGGAATTCAAGAGAAGGCACTGGAATGGATCGTCTCCTTCCTCGACGGAAGAACACAGAGAGTCCGTCTACCACCGTACAAGTCAGAGGCCACCGAAGTCATCTGCGGCGTCCCTCAAGAATCCTCGCTGAGCCCCACCCTCTTCAACGTCTACATGAGCCCCCTCGCGCCCATCGCACGCCAACACAACCTGAACATCATCTCCTACGCCGATGACACCCAGCTGATCCTCTCACTGACCAACGACCCCACCGCTTCCAAAGCCAACCTTCACGAAGGGATGAAAGCCGTAGCCGAATGGATGACGACCAGCCGCTTGAAACTCAACTCAGACAAGACGGAAGTCCTCATCCTGGGCTCCTCGCCCTCCGCCTGGGACGACTCCTGGTGGCCCCCCGCCCTGGGCTCCGCACCCACACCGACAGACCACGCACGCAACCTGGGCTTCATCCTGGACTCCTCCCTCTCCATGACCAGACAAGTCAACGCCGTCTCCTCGTCATGCTTCAACATCCTGCGCATGCTACGAAAGATCTTCAGGTGGATCCCCACCGAGACCAGGAAGACGGTCACCCAGGCCCTCGTCACCAGCCGACTGGACTACGGCAACGCCCTCTACGCCGGAACCACCGCCAAGCTCCAGAAGAGACTCCAGCGGATCCAGAACGCCTCAGCCAGACTCATCCCCGACATCCCCCGACGCAGCCACATCTCCGGACATCTGAGAGACCTGCACTGGCTCCCCGTCAACAAGAGAATCACCTTCCGTCTCCTCACCCACGCACACAAAGCCCTACACGACCAAGGCCCGAGCTACCTCATCAACCGCATCAACTTCTACGCTCCCAAACGCCACCTCCGATCAGCCAGTCACGCCCTCGCCGCCGTCCCCCGCATCCGAAGATCGACAACAGCAGGAAGGTCCTTCTCCCACCTGGCCGCCAAGACCTGGAACTCCCTCCCTCCCGACCTGCGCCTGACCCAAGACCACCTTTCCTTCAGGAAGAAGCTCAAGACCTGGCTTTTCGAGCAGTAGCAGCACCCCCCCCCCCCCCCAAGCGCCTTGAGACCCTCCGGGTAAGTAGTGCGCTATATAAATGTCCAAGATAGAAGATAAGATAGATAGACCCAGTTGTAAGAGAGATACAGAAACAAGCAATAGAGGTGCAGAAAGAGGGAACAGGCAATCAGAATGAGGCAAGAGAGGTGCAGAAAGAGGGAAGAGGGATCAGAACGAGGGAAGAGGGGTACACAAATAGGCAATAGAAGTGCAGAAAGAAGCAATAGAGGTGCAGAAAGAGGGAAGAGGGGTAAATACATAGGCAAGAGAAGTATAGAAAGAGTTAACACAGGTGCATAAAGAGGGAAGAAGGGTGCAGAAAGAGGCAAGAGAAGTGCAGAAAGAAGCAACTGAGGTGCAGAAAGAGGCAAGGAAACTGCAAAATGAGGCAATACAGGTACAGAAACAGGCAGAAGAACTGCATAAAGAGACAAGGGAGGTACATAAAGAAGCAACAGAGGTACTGAAAGAGGGTAGAGGCAATCAGAAAGAGGCAAGAAAGGTACAGAAAGAGGGAAGAGGGGTCCAGAATGAGGCAAGAGAAGTGCAGAAAAAAGCAACGAATGTGCAGAAAGAGGCAAGAGAACTGCAGAAAGAGGCAAGAGAAGTGCAGAAAGAGGCAGGACAGGTTCAGCGAGAAGCAAGAGAAGTGAAGAAAGAGGCAATAGAAGTACAAAACGAAACAACATAGGTACAGAAAAAGGCAAGAGAACCATAGAACGAGGCAAGAAAACTGCAGAAAGAGTCAGGAAAGGTGCAGAAGAGGGGTGCAGAAAGAGGCAAGAGGGTTGCAGAAGGAAGCAACAGAGGTGCAGAGAGAAACAAGTTAAGTGCAGAGTATAACAACAGAGTTGCAGAAGGAAACAAGAGAGGTGCAGGAAAAGCAAGAGAGGAGCAGAAAGAAGCAAGAGGGGTGCAGAAGAAGCAAATATGGGGCAGAAAGAGGCACAGGGTGCAGAAAGAAGCAAGAGATGTGTTAAAAGAGGCAAGAGAACTGCAGACAGAAGCAAGAGAGGTGCAGAAACAGGCAAGAGAGGTAAAGAAAGGGAGATCAGAGATGCACAAAGAGGCAAGAGGGGAGCAGAAAGAGGGAAGAAAGTACAGAAATAGGCAAGAAGGGTGCAGAAAGAGTCAAGAGTAGTACAGAGAGAAGTAATAAAGGTGCAGAAAGAGGCAGGAGAACATCAGAATGAGGCAATAGAAGCACAGAAAGAGGCAAGAAAGTTACAGAAAAAGGAAGAGGGTGCAGAAAGAGGCAAGAAAAGTACAGAAAGAAGCAACAGAGGTGCAGAAAGAGGCAAGAGAACTACGAAAAGAGGCAAGAGAGGTACAGACACAGGCAAGATAACTGTAGAAAGAAGCAAGATATGTGCAGAAACAGGCAAGTATGGTGCAGAAAGAGGAAGGAGGGATACAGAAAGAGGCAAGAGGCATTCAGAAAGATGGAAGAGAAGTGCTGAAAAAAGCAATAGTGGTTCAGGAAGAGGTAAGAGAACTGAGAATAAGGCAATACAGGTGCATAAACAGGCAAGAGACGTGCAGAAAGAGGGAACAGGTGTGCAGAAAGAGGCAAGTGAGGTGCAAAAAGAGGGAAAGGGGTGCAGAATGAGGGAAGAGAGGTGCAGAATGAGGCAATAGGAGTGTAGAAAGAAGCAATGGTGGTGCAAAAATAGGGAAGATAGGTATAGAAAGAGGCAAGAGAAATACAGAAAGAAGTAACAGAGGTGCAGAAAGAGGCACAAGAACTGCAGAATGAGGAAAGAGAGGTGCAGAAAGAGACAACCCAGGAGCAGAAATAGGGAACAGGGGTGCAGAAAAAAGCAAGAGAAGTGCAGAAAGAAGCAACAGAGATGCAAAGAGAGGCAGAATAACTGCAGAAAGAGGCAAGAGAGGTGCAGAAAAGGCAGGACAGGTGCAGAAAGAGGAGAAGAGACATGTGGATAGAGGCAAGAGGGGTGCAGAATGAAACAAGAGAGGTGCTGAAAGAAGCAAGAGAAGTGCATACAGAAATAATAAAATGCAGAAAGAGGGAAGAGGAGTGCAGAAAGTGGCATTAAAAGTACAGACAGAAAGAAGCAGGAGGTGTGCAGAAAGAGGCAAGAGTACTGCAGAAAGAGGCAAGAGAGGTACAAAAAGAGGCAGGACATGTGCAGAAAGAGGAAGGAGGGGTGCAGAGAGAGGCAAGAAGGCTTCAGAAAGATGTAAGACTGGGGCAGAGAGAAGCAAGAAAAGTGCAAGACTGGGGCAGAGAGAAGCAAGAAAAGTGCAGAGGGAACCAAGAGAGGTGCAAAAAGAGGCAAGAGGGGTGAGGAAAGAGTCAAGAGAAGTAAAGAAAGAGGTAATAGTGGTACAGAAAGAGGCAAGAGAACTGCAGAATGAGGCAAGAGAGCTACAGTAAGAGGCAGGAAAGGTATAGCAAGAGGGAAGAGGGATACAGAAAGAGGCAAGAGGGGTACAGAGAGAGGCAAGAGAGGTATAAAAATAAGCAAGAGAGGTGCTGAACGAAGCAAGAGAGGTACAGAATGAAGCAAGAGATGTGCAGAAAGAAGCAAGAGAGGCACAGAAAGAAGCAAAAGGGGTGCCATAAGAACTAACAGAGGTTCTGAAAGTAGCAAGAGGGGTGCAGGAAGAGGCAAGAGAAGTGCAGAAAGAAGCAACAGAGGTACATAAAGAGGCAGAGAACTGCAGAAAGAAGCAAGCGAGGTGCAGAAACAGCCACAAGAGGCGCGGAAAGAGGGAAGAGGGGTGCAGAAAAAGGCAAGAGGGGTTCCGAAGGAGGCAAGAGAAGTGCAGAAAAAAGCAATAGAGGTACAGAAAGAGAAAAGCCAACTGCAGAATGAGGCAAGATGGAGTTCTGGACTTTTCGGTTCTGTCCAGAGGTGTCAGGGATAACACCCGAAGACCCCGGAGTTCTACCTGTCTCGGTGCACAAACAAACAGAAACACGGGCTTCTCGATGGTGGCGTCAAAGACCAAAGGTTTATTACTGCAGGGACACAGAAGTCACAGAAACTACACATGGGCAGTATCTAGGAGCCTGTTCAATTTGTACAAAGAGGGTTGTTCCTTATATACTAAATATTCTGCTCGGGGCAAATTCTTTACATGTTACCACAGTTCTAAACATTCGTGTCTTAAACAATAAATATTTGGCGTTGCACAGGAATCGTCAACAGTATCTGATGTCAAAACATTACGAATGAGGGGTTCCCACTATTCCATCATAATCCCATGTCAATTTCTCATTCAAGACCCGGACCGCCTCATCGTAAATTTCGTTACCTCCCCCTAATAAAAGGCCCAGAAGGAAAGGAGCAGAGCCAGGTGTAGAAGATAGAAAGACAGGATAAGAGATGTTTGTGGGTCGTAAATGGGCACGGTTACCAGCTTCCGCCGCCTAATCATGATCAGGCCAACGAACACAAGAACCAGTATAGCAGGACTGGCCTCAGGCTGGGGAGGCAGTTCTTGCCGAGTCATGCTGCCACAGCGTTGCTGGCCTAAGGTGCACGTGTCCCTCGCAAGGTGAATCGCCGGGTAAAGCCTACGTGTCCTTAGATGAAAAAGAGGTCATTGCGTGTCCATTGACTATGTGAGGGCAAGGAATACAAAATGGCTTCCGTGTTCTAAGATGGATGCCATGGGTAGAACAGAAATGTGTTTGTAACTGGAGTGCTCTTGCTCGTAGCCTAGCGAAAACACCAGGATATACTAAGTGGATCATTTGCGGTTCACTGACACCAAAATTATGTATTTACGACAATGTTACAAACACGAGTAAAATCGTCACGGAACCTCAAAGACAGGTGCAGAAAGAGGCAAGACAGGTGCAGAAAAATGGAAGAGGGGTGCAGAAAGAGACAAGAGAACTGCAGACAGACACAACAGAGATGTAGAAAGATGCAAGAGAGGTAGAGAAAGAACCAAAAGAGGAGCATAAAGAGGCAAGATAACTGCAGAAAGAGGCAAGAGAGGTGCAGAAAGAGGCAAGAGAACTACAGAAAGAGGGAAGGGAGGTAAAGAAAGAGGCAGGACAGGTACAGAAAGAATCAACAGAGGTGCAGAAAGATGCAAGATAACTGCAGAAAGAGGCAAGTGAGATGTAGAAAGAGGCAGGGCAGGTGCAAAATGAATAAAGGGGTGCAGAAAGAGTCAATAGGGGTGCAGTAAGAAGCAAGAGAGGTGCAGAAAGAAGTGGCAAGAGTAGTACAGAAAAAGGAAAGAGAAATACAGAATGAAGCAATAGAGGTGCAGAAAGAGGCAAAAGAGAACTGCAGAATCAGGCAAGAGAGGTGCAGAAAGAGGCAAAAGAGAACTGCAGAATCAGGCAAGAGAGGTGCAGAAAGAGGTAAGACAGGTGCAGAAAGAAGCAAGAGATGTGTTAAAAGAGGCAAGAGAACTGCAGACAGAAGCAAGAGAGGTGCAGAAACAGGCAAGAGAGGTAAAGAAAGGGAGATCAGAGATGCACAAAGAGGCAAGAGGGGAGCAGAAAGAGGGAAGAAAGTACAGAAATAGGCAAGAAGGGTGCAGAAAGAGTCAAGAGTAGTACAGAGAGAAGTAATAAAGGTGCAGAAAGAGGCAGGAGAACATCAGAATGAGGCAATAGAAGCACAGAAAGAGGCAAGAAAGTTACAGAAAAAGGAAGAGGGTGCAGAAAGAGGCAAGAAAAGTACAGAAAGAAGCAACAGAGGTGCAGAAAGAGGCAAGAGAACTACGAAAAGAGGCAAGAGAGGTACAGACACAGGCAAGATAACTGTAGAAAGAAGCAAGATATGTGCAGAAACAGGCAAGTATGGTGCAGAAAGAGGAAGGAGGGATACAGAAAGAGGCAAGAGGCATTCAGAAAGATGGAAGAGAAGTGCTGAAAAAAGCAATAGTGGTTCAGGAAGAGGTAAGAGAACTGAGAATAAGGCAATACAGGTGCATAAACAGGCAAGAGACGTGCAGAAAGAGGGAACAGGTGTGCAGAAAGAGGCAAGTGAGGTGCAAAAAGAGGGAAAGGGGTGCAGAATGAGGGAAGAGAGGTGCAGAATGAGGCAATAGGAGTGTAGAAAGAAGCAATGGTGGTGCAAAAATAGGGAAGATAGGTATAGAAAGAGGCAAGAGAAATACAGAAAGAAGTAACAGAGGTGCAGAAAGAGGCACAAGAACTGCAGAATGAGGAAAGAGAGGTGCAGAAAGAGACAACCCAGGAGCAGAAATAGGGAACAGGGGTGCAGAAAAAAGCAAGAGAAGTGCAGAAAGAAGCAACAGAGATGCAAAGAGAGGCAGAATAACTGCAGAAAGAGGCAAGAGAGGTGCAGAAAAGGCAGGACAGGTGCAGAAAGAGGAGAAGAGACATGTGGATAGAGGCAAGAGGGGTGCAGAATGAAACAAGAGAGGTGCTGAAAGAAGCAAGAGAAGTGCATACAGAAATAATAAAATGCAGAAAGAGGGAAGAGGAGTGCAGAAAGTGGCATTAAAAGTACAGACAGAAAGAAGCAGGAGGTGTGCAGAAAGAGGCAAGAGTACTGCAGAAAGAGGCAAGAGAGGTACAAAAAGAGGCAGGACATGTGCAGAAAGAGGAAGGAGGGGTGCAGAGAGAGGCAAGAAGGCTTCAGAAAGATGTAAGACTGGGGCAGAGAGAAGCAAGAAAAGTGCAAGACTGGGGCAGAGAGAAGCAAGAAAAGTGCAGAGGGAACCAAGAGAGGTGCAAAAAGAGGCAAGAGGGGTGAGGAAAGAGTCAAGAGAAGTAAAGAAAGAGGTAATAGTGGTACAGAAAGAGGCAAGAGAACTGCAGAATGAGGCAAGAGAGCTACAGTAAGAGGCAGGAAAGGTATAGCAAGAGGGAAGAGGGATACAGAAAGAGGCAAGAGGGGTACAGAGAGAGGCAAGAGAGGTATAAAAATAAGCAAGAGAGGTGCTGAACGAAGCAAGAGAGGTACAGAATGAAGCAAGAGATGTGCAGAAAGAAGCAAGAGAGGCACAGAAAGAAGCAAAAGGGGTGCCATAAGAACTAACAGAGGTTCTGAAAGTAGCAAGAGGGGTGCAGGAAGAGGCAAGAGAAGTGCAGAAAGAAGCAACAGAGGTACATAAAGAGGCAGAGAACTGCAGAAAGAAGCAAGCGAGGTGCAGAAACAGCCACAAGAGGCGCGGAAAGAGGGAAGAGGGGTGCAGAAAAAGGCAAGAGGGGTTCCGAAGGAGGCAAGAGAAGTGCAGAAAAAAGCAATAGAGGTACAGAAAGAGAAAAGCCAACTGCAGAATGAGGCAAGATGGAGTTCTGGACTTTTCGGTTCTGTCCAGAGGTGTCAGGGATAACACCCGAAGACCCCGGAGTTCTACCTGTCTCGGTGCACAAACAAACAGAAACACGGGCTTCTCGATGGTGGCGTCAAAGACCAAAGGTTTATTACTGCAGGGACACAGAAGTCACAGAAACTACACATGGGCAGTATCTAGGAGCCTGTTCAATTTGTACAAAGAGGGTTGTTCCTTATATACTAAATATTCTGCTCGGGGCAAATTCTTTACATGTTACCACAGTTCTAAACATTCGTGTCTTAAACAATAAATATTTGGCGTTGCACAGGAATCGTCAACAGTATCTGATGTCAAAACATTACGAATGAGGGGTTCCCACTATTCCATCATAATCCCATGTCAATTTCTCATTCAAGACCCGGACCGCCTCATCGTAAATTTCGTTACCTCCCCCTAATAAAAGGCCCAGAAGGAAAGGAGCAGAGCCAGGTGTAGAAGATAGAAAGACAGGATAAGAGATGTTTGTGGGTCGTAAATGGGCACGGTTACCAGCTTCCGCCGCCTAATCATGATCAGGCCAACGAACACAAGAACCAGTATAGCAGGACTGGCCTCAGGCTGGGGAGGCAGTTCTTGCCGAGTCATGCTGCCACAGCGTTGCTGGCCTAAGGTGCACGTGTCCCTCGCAAGGTGAATCGCCGGGTAAAGCCTACGTGTCCTTAGATGAAAAAGAGGTCATTGCGTGTCCATTGACTATGTGAGGGCAAGGAATACAAAATGGCTTCCGTGTTCTAAGATGGATGCCATGGGTAGAACAGAAATGTGTTTGTAACTGGAGTGCTCTTGCTCGTAGCCTAGCGAAAACACCAGGATATACTAAGTGGATCATTTGCGGTTCACTGATACCAAAATTATGTATTTACGACAATGTTACAAACACGAGTAAAATCGTCACGGAACCTCAGACCCTCCTTTTGCCCTTACATAGGCAATTACTCAGTCTATGTCAGAGTCAGAGTCTACTTCTATGCTCATTAGGTCAGTGACATGTTGTTGCACCATCATCTTGTCTCGTACCTTTTCTCCAAATGCAGGTGGTTTTCTGAAACAGGTTGCAGCACAGAGACTACACAAAGCGGGACCACATTGGATAATAAGGCAGCACGAGAACAGAAATACTAGGATGGCACCAATGACCATCAGAACCTTCCATCCCCACGCTGATACCAGAGTCCAAAACCACTCCATGAAGGACCAGTTTCCCTTATCTACGTGTATAGAGTCGGAAATCTTGTGTAGCTTAGAGATCGCTTCATAGACTGTTGGAGCATTATTTGGAATAAAGACACAGCAGCTCGATTGGATCATTCTGCATACCCCACCTCGATCTGCAAGTATTACGTCTAGAACCATTCGGTTCTGCAACGTCATGAGACGATCCGCCTGAAGCTCAGCTGTTAAGTTACTAAGGGCACCAGCCGTTTCTGTGATAGTAGATTCAACTACCCGTGTTAGTTGACATAGATTTCTACTATTGGCCATAGGCCCCCAAAACGGAAGGAAACCTTTGAAGAAGTCTCCAGCTTCCTGACCAGCGGTATCTTCCTTGCTGAAGACACCTCTTGCTACTCTGGTCTTGTGATAATCTGAAGAAGCAGTGTATGTCGGAGGTAACAATCGAGCAATATAACATGAACCTGAAAAGTCAGCAGGCAGCCATGTATATGCTCTGTCCTGACAGATGAAGTAGGTACCCCTAGCAGTCAGGAAGGCAGGGGAGGAGTTAGACGGAAATACGTAAGTCTCAACGCACTCACTCCTCCCTAGCTGAGCTCTCAGATTTCTCCCATTTCCTTGTAAACAGACCTGACCTCGGTGAGGCACGACCCAAACTGAGTGGAGCTTTTACGCTTGCTTTCTCCCAAACTAAGGCGATACTCTGTAGAGTTCCAACTCAAATACACCCGTAATTCATCTCTAGGGTAAGATGGAGTATTATTGACGTCTTTAATCATGTCAATAATTCCCTGGACTAAAGCTTTGTTGGCTGAGTTGTATTTAGTGGACCGTGGTGGACGCGGAGGATAGGTCTCAAGGGCATTTGAAAAAATGGTCTGAAAGGCCTGAAATGATCCATTGTAGCTAAAAGGCAAGACTAGATAGGGAATGCCTTTATCCATAGTGTGAGGTATCAAGCCACACACCCAGCAGTCTGTAGTATTAACTACCAGTTGGTGTTGATGCAAGAGCTGTACAAATGTATTGTTAATAAATTCTGAGCGTCGAGCTTGTTCGTGTTCAGGAAATGAGTGAAAAGAATGCATAGAAGAAACCGTAGAAGTAGTAGGATCAAGGGGAGGTACTGTAGTTACCGGCATGAAAATCAAATGCACACCAAAGATGATTCCACCCACCAACGTTATCAAAACGATTAAAAACGTAACTGCACATTGCATTAGAAAGCATTTGCTGTGAAGTATTCGGTACAGTCTATTTCTGCGAACATAAATTACATTCTTTATTTGCAGCTCAGGAAGCTCCATCTTCTACGACCGTTCGCGACCACTGATGATGTGTACGTAGATGAAAATGCCTCTATCAGCCCTGGGAGTTCCCAGAACTAACAGAAAGATCGACCTTGTGTCTGACCCCCGCAGATTCAACTAGGCACACAGCCACGACCCTACGGCTACCCAGACGGCAAGGCAATTTTAAAACAAAAAGAAACAATACAAAGTATTAGCAAACTTCCTGGCTGGAGGCAATGTATAGAAAATTCAAATCTGAAAATAGGCAGTTTCCTGCTTTATTTGTCCATATTGCGAGGTCGCAAGTTGTATCTCAGTTTTGCAGGAGCTGTCTGATCTGGAAACAGTGTATTTTCAGCCGACGTTGTAATGTTTACATTTGCAAATGGCAAATGTTCAGGGTTCAAAAGAGCAGTTTCAGGAGGAGAGTCAGAATTTGGTGAATCCGTGATCAGTTCTGCATCGCTGAAAGGTATGAACCTGGGGACTTGTTCCGTTTCAGAGGCACCGATTCCTTTCTTTACCCAGTTGTCGTAAGGAAGTGGCAGAGGCACACGTTTGACATGTGTCGTATGGATCCAGTTCTTCCTTCCGGCCACACGAATAGCAGTTCTCGTTGCTAGTAAGACTTGAAAAGGGCCAATGAATCTGGGCTGAAGATTTTTCGTTCTTGCAAAATTTCTAATGACCACCTGGTCACCCGGTTTCAGCTGATGGCCTGGACTCTCCGGTGGCTTTGGCAATGCATCGAAAACCTGTTGGTGAATAAGACTCAATTTAGCAGTCAAGTCGAAAAGGTAATCAATTAACATTGGGTATTCCAGCTGCTTGAATTCTTTTGGTCTAGGTACCCCCCAAACATTTGCAGGACGACCAAAAACTATTTCATATGGACTAAGCCCTACTCTAGAATGTACAGTTGCTCTTGTTGATAGCAAAGCCAAAGGCAATGCGTCTGGCCAGGACAAACCCGTGGACGCTTGTATCTTAGCAAGTTTCAGTTTAAGGGTGCCATTGTAACCCTCGACTAAACCCGCGGACTGGGGATGATTCGCACTATGAAACTTCTGTCTAATCCCTAGGCCGGCACACACACTCTGCATAGCTTTCCCTACGAACTCACTTCCGTTATCTGACCATACAATCCGTGGCATTCCGTATCTGGGGAAGTATTCTTTAAGAAGAATTTTGGCAGTGGATAAGGCAGTATTGTCCTTTAGCGGGTATGCTTCGATCCATCTGGAGAAAGCACAAACTACCACTAGGACGTATTTCAGATTATTACAACGATCCATGTGAATGAAGTCTAGCTGGATCACTTCAAAGGGGCAGGAGGGAGGAGCGAAATGACCTGCAGGTGTGGGGATTCCCTTGCCAGGATTATGCATCAAGCATACCATACAATTCCTCACCACTCTCTGTGCGCACTTACTAATCCCATCATTCTTCCAAACTGGAGCCAACATCTTACAAATCCCTTTAGAACTGATGTGCGCTGCTCCATGTGCCATCGTCACTACTGCAAGCACATACACATCAGGCAACATCCAACGCTGTTGTTCCGACAAGTCAATCCAACACCCACTCGAGTCCAATTTACCCGTGCTCTCTTTCCATGCAAGCTTTTCCTCCTCAGTCGCCTCTTTCTGAATTTCTTTCACGCTTTCCACTGTGTCTTCACACATTCCAGACTCAGAAATCCATCTTGCAGACGTTGCAACATACATTCTACTCATCATATTTCTAGCTGTCTGTTTTGCAGTCTCATCGGCAAAAGCATTCCCACGACCAACATCATCCGTGATTGCTTTATGAGCACTGCATTTCACAATCGCAACTTCAGTCGGCAAGGTTAGAGATTCCAACAAGTCATTAACTAGCTGGCCATGTTGAATCTTAGTCCCATGGGACGTAATGAAACCTCTCTCTTTCCACAAACGGCCAAAACTATGGGCCACGCCGAACGCGTACTGACTATCTGTGAACACATTCACTCTCTTTCCCTTAGCTAAAACGCACGCTCTTGTTAGCGCGATCAATTCTGCAGCCTGGGCAGAATTCTGACTCACTCTTGCAGTCTCCACAATCGTACTCAAAGTCGTTACTGCATAAGCAGCAGTCACATCACCATTCTCTAATTTGAAGCAAGACCCATCAACATACAACGTTCCATCTGGATCTGATAACGGAGTGTCTTTTAGATCAATTCGTCCTTTTGTTTCTTCCTCAGTTTTGAAACGACAGTCGTGTGGTTCGGAATCACTCGACTCTTGGCTAGTCGGCAACAATGTTGCTGGATTCAATACATTGCATCTTTTGATCTGAATATGACTAGCTAACAGTGTCAGTTCATAACCTGATAATCTAGCACTGGTAAGGTGCTGCGTCTTGGTTCGGTTCATGAGTGTATCTACAGCATGAGGAACCATAACTACTAGCATGTTGTTCATTACTAAACCAGCAGCTTGTCGAATGGAGGCTGCAGCTGCGGCTGTAGCTCTCAAGCAACTAGGCAACGCTCTAGCTACTGGATCTAATGTTGATGAAAAATACGCACAAGGGCGTTGTTTATCACCAAATTTCTGTGTCAACACACTCAACGCGCAACCTTCTCTCTCATGGACATAGAGCGTGAATGGCTTACTGTAGTCGGGTGTACCCAATACAGGAGCTGAACACAGTGCATTTCGTAACTCAGAAAAACTCTGCTGACATTCAGCAGACCAAGGTACCGGACTCGGAACACCTTTCCCAGTCAAGGCTACCAATGGTTTTGCCAAAAGAGAAAAATTTGGGATCCATTGCCTACAATATGAGGTAATACCTAAAAAGGCACGTACTTCTCTCTGCGTGCTAGGAACATTCATCTGTGTAATTGCCTTTATTCTCTCTGGGGTCAACTTCCTTCCCTCCTTTGACAAGAGATGACCTAGGTAGGTCACTTCTTGGCAGCAGTATTGCATTTTTGAAGGTGACACCTTGTGATTCAAATTTGACAAATGATGCAATAAAGAAATCGTAGCTGTTTTGCAAGTTTCCTTGTCATCAGCAGCCACTAGAAGATCATCAACATATTGTATTAAAGCAGAACCAGGAGGAAGTACGAAGGAATCTAACTGGCTTTTTAATGCTTGACTGTAAATGGATGGGCTTTCACAATAGCCTTGTGGAGCGCGTTTAAACCTGAAGCTTCGTCCTCCTAGAGAGAAACCGAAGATATCTCTGCTTTCTTCGCCTATCGGAATGCTGAAAAAGGCATTTTTCAAGTCGACAACCGAAAACCATGCTGCTGTAGCAGTAATCAACGTTAACAATGCAGTAATGTCTGGAACCACAGGAAACTGTGGAATCACAATTTTATTAACCTCTCTAAGATCAATTACAAACCTATATACTGGAGGTTTTGTTGGATCAGTTCGTTTCAAAATAGGCAGTACAGGACTATTACAGACATTACCTCTAGTTTCTTCTATAACGTCTTTCTCAATCAGATCATGCACTATCAGTAGGAGCGCACGCTCACCTTCACTAGAGATTCTGTATTGTGGAATTCGTGGAAGTTTGACATTTGCTTTCAAAGTTACTATATAGGGTGGAATTTCCAATAGACCTACATCATTAGGACCAGTCGCCCAAAGAGTGTCAGGGAGTGAACGCAGCTCTGGTGGGAGCGCATCCATCGACAAGTACATCGGAGAGATTATTCTTTTACCCAACGTAAGCTGTACTCCTGCTGGAGAACAGTACAATGTCGCATATAGGCGTTTTAACAAGTCTAAACCAAGCAGATTTTCGTTACAACCTGTCGTCAAAATCAGGGGTGCTTTCAATTGACAGGGTCCAACAGAAATAGACAAAGGACCAGAAACAGGGTTATGAACAGGGGCGCCCGAAAAACCTACTGAAACGTTTGTTGAGCCAGACAAAGGTGCGCCAGGGAGTTTCGCATGTATGATAGAACTTTTTGCTGCACCAGTATCCAACAGAAACGGTTCGACTATACCTGATGTTGCTACTGCGACATAAGGCCCACTCTGATCTACTGGAACTGATACTACTCCCTCTCTTTGTCCATGGCTGTCCTAGTACTCACTTTGCTGAACTTCCTCACTAGCTTCATAATAGTCTTCAACATGATACTGTGGAGACCTATTCTGTTGGGCAGATTGTCCATTTCGCTGGTCGAAATAATTAGAAGGGCGATCACTCGTCTGCGGAGGCATAGCACCTCTTCCTCGACCTCTAGAATTTTGCATAGAACTACCACGACCTCTCTGAGCAGCCGCAGTATTATTTTGCGTTCGAACTGGACACTCATTTTTGTAATGACCTTCCATTTTGCAATAAGCACATTGATTCCATTGGTATTGTGGCCTTTGAAAATTATAATCCGTTCTTTGATATGACCCTTGCTGCATGTTAGTCTGATTCGTGCGAGGCGGATAAGCTTGCTGTAAAAGTACTTTAGTTTTTAAATCTTTCGTCTTTTTATCTGATTTTTCCTTCTCTTCTTTATCCCTATTTTCATAGTACTGGGCAGTCGCAAGTATTTGCGCAGTCGTAGAGACAGCCCACGCACTTTCAGAATTCTTTAATTTACCACTAAGTTCTGGCAACAGATTGTGCACAAATTTATCAACAAATAATCTCTGGCCTCCTTCTGTGCTCATATCCTGACCACTATGATCCACGAAAGTCTCCTCGAATCTTGTGAAAAAGTCGGAGACGCTTTCGTCTTTCTTTTGTTTGCACGCGGACAATTTGTCCCAGTTAACGCGCAATGCTGGCATCAAGGTTTTCATTAAATCGATTATTCTACCAGGCAAATTAGCAATTAGGGGTTCTGGTTTGGAACCACCTATTTGTTGACCATCCGCTGCAATTATAGCTGCCCAGTCACCACCTAGGGCAACTGGATGATTCTCTTTACGAATTTTAGCCCAAATTGGTTGCGGTACTACATTACCAAATAGCAGATCTATGTCAGCAAGATTCAATACACAAGCGTCAACTGTTTGAGCCAACTCTTTGTAGTACCCTGCAGGATTTTTACGCGGATCTGGCAAGGCCTGTTTCACTGCTAATACTTCAGCTCGCTTCCATGGAATATGTATCCATACTCTCTGGAATTGGGCCGGAGCGGCTGCAATACCAAGGTTTGCATTAGCTTGCACAGCTTCACGCCAAATTGGTGGAACCTCTCTCATTGGGTATTGACGATTTTGTTTCGTACTACGTTTCTCTAACTCTCTCGGTGAACGAAGGGATGGGTCATTCCTATAACTTAGAACCAGTTCCATCGCTTCTTTTATATTTTGACCAACTATCATACCTGCAGCAAACTCTTTCTGAACATTAATTAATTCTCCTAGATTTGATTCAGGGTCATCCTCTTCCAATTCCTCACGTAGAAGGAAACACATTTCATCGAACACATATCGTTGTGTCGGTTCATTCCATTGCATAAATGTATCTAATACATCTTGTACATTATATCTTCCAACTTTTGAAACCCATCTAAGAGCAGTGGAATCTAATATTCCTCTTTCTTCAGTACTGGGAAGCTGGCTACGCCTCTGCACAGAGTCAGAGGTAGGAGTCTTAATCAGAGTTTTATAGAAGGGAGATAGAATATTAGAGACAGAATCAGTGATTCTCCGACGAACAGAAAGTGGAGTCATAATATTAGCAGAGGCAGTAAATAGAGTAGCAGTTGGAACAGATAGATTAGGAACAGTAGGAGTAGCAGGCAAAATAGCTTGTGAACTAGCAGGTGTGAGCGACACAGGCATAGGTAAAGAAGCCGGCAACCCTGGAAGAGGGGTTGTCGAAGGAACATTAATATTGACCACAGGAGGTACAGGAACTTGATTCAGGGGAGCCGGAACAGGGACACCAGGTTGTCCAGCAACCGGTAATTGAACATTCGGTATAGGTGGAGCCGTAGCACCCTGTGCATACGGTGGGGGTGATCGTAACAAGTAAGACAACAGGGGATCCTTTTCAGGGTCCTCTACTATCTTAGCCGTACTCGATGGCAAAGCAGGATAGCACTTGTCTATCGCTAAATTACGCTCTCTATTGGCCACCTCCATCGCTTTTTCAGACTCGTTGAGTTGCAGCTGCTTAGCAGACTGTTCTAAAGTCAACTCTTGCTCTTTCTGTTCTTTCTTCAACTTTTTAATTTCTCTCTGTTTAGATTCTTTTCGCCAATAACGGAAAGAATCAAACATTGCCGGCCGGGCTTTCTTCTTAAACAACCTTCTTTCTAGATTATCGAGAACTTCAGGTTCAAAACTACCATGTAGTGGCCAACTAAGGACACCATCTTTCTCTGTATAGTGGATCCATACCTCGTTATAAGAGATAGGGCCCACACCAAATTTGCAATATAGATCATAAAGAGGAGTTCCAATCGGAGGAACCAAACACGAGTCCTCTAACTGGGAATCACTGTTGCAACTAAAACAAGACAACATACAATTTTTCCGACTTACCATTTTATAATCCGGAACACAGAACAGACAAAATACAAACAAAAGGGTGCGCACTTAAACCAAGAACTTAGGCCTACCAGAACTGATAAATGTATCGATACCTGAACTGAACCGAATGATTATCGTAACCAGAATAACCAGTGATAATCTCACAGAACTGAACTGAACTGAGAACTAAAAGGATTATCCAAACAGGAGCAACCCTCACAAAATACTTAACTGAGGTACTGAAGACGTCACCAAGGAGAAACCCGTCACGTCTCGCCGTACTAAGGACTGCACCTCGGGTCCAAGACAGGGCGACGGTCAAGGCAACGGACCACTGCAGCCGTCTGAACGGGAACCCTCGTGGAAGAGAACGTCGGGCCACTTTTGCGATATGCCGGGATCGATGAAGTGGGGCGCCTCCCTCTGAAATCTTCACACGAAGCTCCTCGAACTCTTCAGGCTTTTGGACCGGTACCGAATGACGTCGCCCCACGTTGGGCGCCAATTGGAGTTCTGGACTTTTCGGTTCTGTCCAGAGGTGTCAGGGATAACACCCGAAGACCCCGGAGTTCTACCTGTCTCGGTGCACAAACAAACAGAAACACGGGCTTCTCGATGGTGGCGTCAAAGACCAAAGGTTTATTACTGCAGGGACACAGAAGTCACAGAAACTACACATGGGCAGTATCTAGGAGCCTGTTCAATTTGTACAAAGAGGGTTGTTCCTTATATACTAAATATTCTGCTCGGGGCAAATTCTTTACATGTTACCACAGTTCTAAACATTCGTGTCTTAAACAATAAATATTTGGCGTTGCACAGGAATCGTCAACAGTATCTGATGTCAAAACATTACGAATGAGGGGTTCCCACTATTCCATCATAATCCCATGTCAATTTCTCATTCAAGACCCGGACCGCCTCATCGTAAATTTCGTTACCTCCCCCTAATAAAAGGCCCAGAAGGAAAGGAGCAGAGCCAGGTGTAGAAGATAGAAAGACAGGATAAGAGATGTTTGTGGGTCGTAAATGGGCACGGTTACCAGCTTCGGCCGCCTAATCATGATCAGGCCAACGAACACAAGAACCAGTATAGCAGGACTGGCCTCAGGCTGGGGAGGCAGTTCTTGCCGAGTCATGCTGCCACAGCGTTGCTGGCCTAAGGTGCACGTGTCCCTCGCAAGGTGAATCGCCGGGTAAAGCCTACGTGTCCTTAGATGAAAAAGAGGTCATTGCGTGTCCATTGACTATGTGAGGGCAAGGAATACAAAATGGCTTCCGTGTTCTAAGATGGATGCCATGGGTAGAACAGAAATGTGTTTGTAACTGGAGTGCTCTTGCTCGTAGCCTAGCGAAAACACCAGGATATACTAAGTGGATCATTTGCGGTTCACTGACACCAAAATTATGTATTTACGACAATGTTACAAACACGAGTAAAATCGTCACGGAACCTCAAAGACAGGTGCAGAAAGAGGCAAGACAGGTGCAGAAAAATGGAAGAGGGGTGCAGAAAGAGACAAGAGAACTGCAGACAGACACAACAGAGATGTAGAAAGATGCAAGAGAGGTAGAGAAAGAACCAAAAGAGGAGCATAAAGAGGCAAGATAACTGCAGAAAGAGGCAAGAGAGGTGCAGAAAGAGGCAAGAGAACTACAGAAAGAGGGAAGGGAGGTAAAGAAAGAGGCAGGACAGGTACAGAAAGAATCAACAGAGGTGCAGAAAGATGCAAGATAACTGCAGAAAGAGGCAAGTGAGATGTAGAAAGAGGCAGGGCAGGTGCAAAATGAATAAAGGGGTGCAGAAAGAGTCAATAGGGGTGCAGTAAGAAGCAAGAGAGGTGCAGAAAGAAGTGGCAAGAGTAGTACAGAAAAAGGAAAGAGAAATACAGAATGAAGCAATAGAGGTGCAGAAAGAGGCAAAAGAGAACTGCAGAATCAGGCAAGAGAGGTGCAGAAAGAGGCAAAAGAGAACTGCAGAATCAGGCAAGAGAGGTGCAGAAAGAGGTAAGACAGGTGCAGACAGAGGCAAGAGGGCTGCAGAAAGAGGCAAGAGTAGTGCAGAAAGAAGCAACAATGGTGTTGAAAGAGGCAAGAGAACTTTGGAACGAGGCAAGAGAGGTGCAGAAAGAGGCAAGAGGGTTGCAGAAAGAGGCACGTGGGGTGCAGAAAGAAGCAACAAAGGTGCAGATAGAGGCAAGAAAACTTCATAAAGAGGCAAGAGATGTGTAGAAAGAGGTAAAAGAGGTTCAGAAAAATGGAAGATGGGTGCAGAAAGAGAAGTGCAGAAAGAAGCAACAGAGGTACAGAAAGAGGAACCATGGGTGCAGGAAGAGGGAAGAGGGGTGCAGAAAGATCTAAGAAGCAACAGAGGTACAGAACGAGGGACGATGGGTGCAGGAAAAGGGAAGAGGGGTGCAGAAAGATCCAACAGAGGCACAGAAACCAGAAAGAAAAGTGCATATAAAAGCTACAAAAGTGCACAAAGATGCAAAAGAAGTGCAGAAAGATGCAAGAGAGTTGCAGAAAGAAACAAGAGAGGTGGAGAAAAAAGTAAGAGACATTCAGAAAGAAGCAAGAGAGGTGTAGAAAGAGGCAAGAGGGGTGCAGAAAGAAATAAGAGAGGTGCAGAAAGAAGCAAAGGAAATACAGAAAAGGCAAGAGAGGTGCAAAAAGAGGAAAGTGAGTTGCAGAAAGAGGCAAGGGAAATGCAGAAAGAAGCAACAGATATACAGAAAGAGGCAAGCGAGGTGTAGAAGAAAGAAGCAAGAGAGATGCAGAAAGAAGCAAGAGAGATGCAGAAAGAAGGGAGGTTCAGAAAGCAGAAGAGATGTACAGAAAAATTCAAGAGAAGTGCAGAAAGAGGAAGAAAGGTGCAGAAATATGCAAGAGAAATGCAGAAAAAGGTAATAGAGGCACAGAAAGAAGCAAGAATGATTTGTGCACTATTAGTACCAATTTAACAACCACATTTAGCAATAAGTAACAGGTGAAAATTGCTGCAGCCGAACGGCCATATAATTGCAGTGGCCCTGGTCATACCTCTGAATATGTCCAGAAGTGCTCTTCAGTGGTTCCTTCATTGTTTGCGTCTCATTGAGTTTATATTTCAGCATCTATGGAAACGTGGAAGATTAAACCTGAGCTAACCACTCCACAAGACAGACTACCATACCACATAATTACTCTACATAACACAAAATCCCACTATACATATTTCCTGTACTCTAAATACCACATTCTTTCTATCCACATAATTTCACTGCACAACATACCACATAATTCCACTACACAGAGTGTGCATCCACTCCACTCCCAAAAACATTAGTGAAAAACTTTTACATTTAGAATGGCAATAGCTCTAACTCTTGCAAATGCAAGACCCATTGCATTGCAAATGCTTCTTTAACTAGTAGCCACATTTGCAGAGTGGTGGAGAAAGGGGGCTGAGCATCCGACCAGCACTCAGGAATTCCTCTGCGTAGGACTTACAGGAGGAACCAGGAGGGCTTATTGGCCCCCAAAGTCCCTCTGGAGTAAAGTGGACTTCATCCCCCAACAAGTATTGTGCCAGGAGGCACGTTTGCAGAGTGATGGTCAAAGGGTGGCTTGGCCTCCGAAGACCTATTAGCAATCTTACTGTGTGGGAGTTACTGGAGGTAACAGATGGGTAGTTGGCTCTCAAGGAAAACCTTGGGGGCCAGCTAACCCTCCTATTACCTCCAGTAAGTCTCACACAGCAGGATTGCTAAGTTCTGATAGCAGGTCCAACCCTTTTGCCCACCACCCTGCAAACACGCTTCCTGGTGCGCTCTTGGTCAGGGAATGAATTCCCCTTTGCTGCTGGCAGTCCTTAGGGGCCAAATAGCCTTCCTGGTATCTCCAGTAAGCCGCACACCGTAAGATTGCTGAGAGGTGGTTTCAGTCCACACTCCTTTCTCCACCACTCTGCAAACGCACCTTCTGGTGTGCTCTGGGTTGGGGGATGAAGTCCCCTTACCTCTTGAGGGTCCCTGTGGGACAACTAGGCCTCCTTTTACCTCCAGTAAGCCCAACACAGCTGGATTGCTGAGAGGTAGTCAGAGGCCACGCCACCTTTTTACACCACTCTGCAAACGCTGCTCCAGGCACACTGCTGCTTGGGGGATGAAGTCCACTTTAGTCCTGAGGTCAACAGGACACAAGGGGGCCTCATTGCCCCACCACCAGTGCACCAAGAGGCACGTTTGCAGAGTGGTATAAAAGGGGGCATGACCTCCTACCACCTCTCAGCAATCCAGCTGTGTAGGGCTTACTGGAGGTACTTGGTGGGCTGTTTGGCTCCTAATGACCCTCAGTAGTAACAGGGACTTCACTCCCCAACCAAGATCATGCCAGGAATTGTGTTTGCAGTGTAGTGGTGAAAGGGGGCAGAGCTTCTGGCAAGTCACCGGTTTTTATATTTTTCTTTAATTTAGGAAATGGGGTTGTGTAGCCCCCTTCCCCTAGTGCTTTTGGGCCCTGGGGACCCCATCCCTTGGGGCCTGACCCATTTAAAAAATATTTTTAAATTCGAATGGGAGAGGTGATGCATGGTCCCCCTTCCCGAGGCTGGTATATGCCCCAGGGACCTCATCCCCTGGGGCTGGGACTTTCTATGATTTTTTTTTAGATTTATTTTAAGGGAGGGTGACCAGGTGGCCAGCCCTCCTGGGCCATTTTCAGCCCTGGGTACCTCATCCCCTGGGCCATAGCCTCTGTCTTGGGGACCGGAAGGGGAGCCCCAATTCCCCGTGGTCTCTGCTGGCTCCCCGCCTCCTGCAGGAGCCAGCATTGCTTTTGGGCACAGGGAGCTGCTGACATGCAGCTCCCTTTGCCCAAAAGCAATTCTGCTTCGCTTTATGGAAGCAAGATTATTTTTATACTCTCGCTTCCACAAAGTGAAGCAGTGTTTGCTATGGCATGGTGGGAGCAGAGCTCCCTCTCTGCCATATCAAATTGCAATGTCCTGGGGGTGGGCAACCCGGGACTTTGTTGGAGACAGCCCTCGGGGGTGGCAGTCCCCAGGGCCATGCAGGGCTCCTGGAGGGAGTAGCTCCGGGTGGCAGTGTGGCCACCTGTACCTCATTATTTAAGCCCTGGGGAGGTAGTAGTTCCCGGGGCTGCGTGGGGGGCAGGAGCCCCCATGCCTTTTTTTTTTAAAGCCCAGTGGAAGTGGCAGTCCCCAGGGCAGCCTGAGGGCCTAATAATTAAGAAAATGCCCCTGGAAGGTGGCGGTTCCCGGGGAAGTATATTACAGCATTCCCCTGGGGACCTGGCCCACCCGGTGGATTAAAGAAAACTAAGCACATCAGCCTAAGTTTTGTGTTTTTTTAAAAACATTTCAGCTGGATTGATGGACTCTATGCGATTCCAGACGAAAATGTTTAAAAAAATGCTTTTTTGGGCTGTCAGGGTCCCTATGGGACCCCTTGAGTAGGCCAAGCGGGTCAGGGTGTTTCTAACCTGCCCCCTTTTCTTTTTATAACCTTTTTTCTTGTAACTCGGTTCAAACGAGTCACAAGATGGCTGCCAACATTTCCTGGTTTGAAGTTTTGGCAGCCAATCAGAGGCACTTCGAGATCGGGAGGGTTTGCGAATCCCTGAAACTTTCGACACAGGAGCTGAAGTGAGTGGGCCACTAGGTTTGAAAATTTTGCGAAGATTGGGCAAATGGGGCCAAAAATATTGGCAAATCAAAACACGCTTTTCCTATGAAAACTAGGTTCTAACCATAACTAACCATATATTACCTATTGGCAATCGCCAGTAGATAGTTAGGACCTACTTTCCATAGGAAAAGTGTATTTTGATTTGCCAATATCTTTGGCATTGTTTGAAAAATCTTTGTGAAATTTTCAAAACAAATGGAGAGGTCAGGTCAGCTGCTGTGTTGAAATTTCGGGGTGAGTCGTCAAGCAGGGGCTAAGAGAAAGTGGGGGTCCCAAAATTCTGCTGAACGGAATTACACATTTGTCAAAACAATAGCTCTTGGTTCAGAAATCACTCTTTTTATTAAATGGTGTATATGCATTCAGTTCCTGAGAAATGTGAAAATGTCTAAGATATACAACAGGGGACGCGGAGGATACGCGAACCCTCCTGATCTAGTGCCTTCAATCTGATTTGGTGCCAACACTTCAAACCAGGAAGTGAACAAAAAATTTTTAACTTGAAAAAACAAGAAAAGTGGTTATGATAGAAACACCCTCAACCCCTAGGCTTACTCAGGGGGTCCCACTGGGTCCTCCAGTGCCCAAAAAGGCATTTTTTAAAAATGAATTCTGTAGGATTTGCGGTTCATCTGCAAATCCGGCCGAGAATTATATAAAAAAAAAGAGCAGGCTCCCTTGCTTCTCCTTTAAGCCCCCGGGTGGGCTAGGTCCCGGGGCGATAGAAAAATGCGCTGCGGCAGTCCTTCCAGGCCTCTGCAGCCCCAGGGACTGCCACCTCCCTGTGTCTTATATATTCAATGTGGGGGAACATGAGACCCCCTGTAGGCCCGGGTACCGCCTCCTCCACGGGGCTATGGATGAGAACTGAGGGGGACCACAGGCCCCCTGTAGCTCCTGGACAGGCATCTCCCCAAGGCTTTGAGGAATATAATGCGTGAGGGCTCCTATTCTCCAACGCAGCCCTGGGGACCGCCACCTCCCTGGGACTACGTACATTATAATGCATGGGGGGCTTCTGCCCCCATTCAGCCCCAGGAACCGCCACCTCCACGGGGACCACTACGCCCTGGGGACTGCCACCTCCCTGGGGCTACTTAACAAATGGGAGCGGGCAGAAATGGCCCTGGGGACCGCCACTCCCGATGGTCAGCTCCAGCAATGTCATGGGGTGCCCATCAACAGGACATTGCAGTTTGCTACGGGATGGCTGGAGCACTGTTCCCGCTATAAGATAGCAAACAGTGTGCTCATTTTGAACAAGCGAGAGCACTTTGTTCTCGCTTGTTCAAAGTGAGCACACTTTGTTTTTTACACCAAGGGAGCTGCATGCCAGCAGTTCCCTGGGGGTAAAAAACCATGCCGGGTCCCATAGGCGGCAGGAGGCGGGAGCCGACTGGGACCGCGGGAACCTTCAGGCTTCACCCAACATCCTCAACCGGCTGGTCTTGGCCCAGGGATGAAGTCCCCAGGCCGAAAACGGTACCCTCTCTTTATTATTTTTTTAAATGGCCAGGCCCTGGGGCATGTGATCCCCGGGGTAAAACGTGCCTGTGGAAGGGGGCCGCACAGAGTGCAACAAAATGATGGATTTACCCCAGATCTGTGACTAGAGTTGAATATTTGATTTGTTCAGCATTCTGTCCATCATCTGTTCTTTTTGTATTTGTTGCCTTAAGTGGAAAGGGTTTGCCCAGACATGGGTCCTGTACTCACTACACCACCAGATTCAATCTTACCTTGCTGATGAGGGGTGATACCCTGAAACCGGTCACCGGATGCTTGTTTCTGGGCTAGGTTGGACCTTGTCTGGCAGTTTTGGTTGGAGGAGTAATACCCCGAAACCGTTCCCAGCATGCTCTTTCTCTTGTCCAAGGAGGACATGACCTGGCATTTCGGGCTGGACTGTTCCCATGGGGAGCCGGGTCAAGATGGATTTGGATATGGCTGGGTTGAAACAGGAATGTCATGGTGTGTAAAGAAATGATAGATTTAACCCAGATCTGTGACAGTGGGTGAATGTTTGATTTGTTCAGCATTCCGTCCATCATATGTTCTTTTTGTACTGCTCATAGAACAAGCATAAATGACTGTAGAAACAAAGCCTAGAATCAAAACACGATGTAGCAAAAGCAAATTTTTGGTTATGTGCTTTGTTTATACAGCCGTACGTTTACACACTTGGTCGGAATGGTCAGATCATTGAATACAGATAGAGGTGTGTTTTGAGCAGAACAGAAAGAAAGAGATAAAACAGCTCACCACAAATAGGAATGAATTCAAAAGACAGGAATTTATTTTCCATATGATACCAGCATAAAATGCGATTGTAATTCAAAGCATTAGTGGATCACTTAACATTTCTTAATGGTAGTGCTTGTGGGTGCAGGAGAAGGGAGATTCAGGGTTGTGATAGTGAGTTGACAGGTGAGGGACAAGGTAAAGGTGTTTGAGACATAAAGAACAATACACAGTATTTACAAATAGACCTTTCCAGCCTATACAAGGTCAAATTAGTTCCTTTATGTACATTGCTCATAGGGGTATTTTAAATCAATACATTTGGTTATATGAGCATGATGTGAGTCATTAGAGAGATGGTCTATGTTTCGACCCCTGCGGAGAGGAGGGTGAGTGGTTGCCTCACAACGGGGTCTTCATCAGGACAGAGGAGCACTTGTGTGCAAGGATAGACAATTATTGTTCAATCCAGGAAGGGGTTGGCTCCAGACTTAAGAATTTCAAAAGGCAAAGGGGAAGGGCTCTCCCGATGCTGGCAGTAGTTAATCCAAATGAGAGTCTGCTTAACACGGCTCGGTAGCTCGATGAATGACTATACAGCCGTTGTAGCTTGTACAAGACAGCCCTTCTCGTTCATGAAAGCTTAGATAGGGGGACTGTGTAAGTGCTGAAAAATAAATTATGGGAGATGTAGCTGTCATTACAATGGCAGGGTACGGAGTGGTGGGGCAGGTGGTAGAGAGGTAGTCAAAAAGTACACAATATTCTGTAACTATTTTGTTGGCCTTTCAATCTACGGTGTATATATATATATATATATATATATATATATATATATAAAGTATGATGCAAACACCTTAAATGAAAAAAATGAGTGCAATTAAAACTAATCTGTGGAAATTTATGATTTTGGTAGGAGAGCTGAGTTAGTCAATGCCATTGCTTCAGTCTATGATTATAACTACCAGATTACTGAGATGCATCGTGGTTGGTGCACTGTAGAAAAGTGATGTACATACATAATGCTCAGAGGACCCTTCCTGTGACAGAAGCACTGTAAATATGCAAGTCCTTAGTTTAAAAATGTATTACACCCAGTATAACAGTCTACACAATGTTACAAATTGAAAAGGATACACACAGTATAACGTAATCTGCTGCAAAAAGTGAAAAAGACTGAAAAAAGCATATTCTAGTAATCTTTTGAAAGGTGGGTTTTGTTTTCTATTTTGTATTCCCCCATCCTAACTGATGGCCCTTGGGCACAATCCAAACTGTAAAATTTGACCACGAGAAAATGTTTGTGAGTACCCATGGTCTAAGCTAAGCTTGACTGCTTTGTGCCAAGCTATATGAAGGTTGACCACAGGTTAATTTGGGGTTTGATTGCGTTTCAATTCGACAAGAATTCTGGTTGCACCTTCAGTAGGGTTTTAGGTCCCTCAACCAGTACCTACAAATGGCCACATACCAATGGGACAATGGAAGAAAAGTGAAGTGATGAGGTGGGTGTCCAACAGATGCCCACATCTGTACACTCTACCCATCTCTTAGATGCCCATACAGGGTTACAGTACATGATCAGACCACACTGATGGAGGCAAGTCTCTTTGAAGCAGCAGGGGTGTCTAACACATTCTCAGCTCTGTGCACCACACCATTTACACAGATACCACTGAGGGCTCAGTGATGAAAGCTCACCAATGGAAGCAAGGGTGAAGTGATGTGGTATGGTGTCCAACACAGGCCCAGGTCTGCTCAGGGTGAGACTCACTCAAATGCATTCTCTGAACTAAAATCAAGGATAGGAACATACCTTTGGCAGTGTACAGTGACACAGTGAAGTAAACAACACAGGTCCAAATTTGCTCCCATTGACACTCACTCACATGCCCACTGGGAAGTAATACATTCCAGGATGAACCCATGCAAACAGAAGCAAAGAAAGAGTGGCAAAGTAGCATATCCAACACAGGTCTAGGTTTACAGACATTCCCACTCACTCAGAAGCCCACTCAGGTCTTTACTCAGTCATATGAGCACTCCACTGGAGGCAAAGGTGCAGCGATGCAATGTATTGTCCAATAAAGGGACAGCTATCTGCACACTGCTCCAATGTCCAGTCAAGGCGTCTCTCATCAGAGAGTGTAACACTTCCATGGAAGGCAGATGAAGTGGTACAGTGGTGTAGTCAACACAGATCTACATTTGTGCACACTGTAATACATTCACTTGCCTCTGAAGAGCAATGTCCAACAAATATCCAAGTCTGAGTACATTATTCATCATTCAAAAGCCCCCTCACAGTTTGTCAGAACCCCTTTAAGATGACCACAGGGCAATTAGAGGCTACTGGGCCGAACCGTGGCCCATTCCCCCATTGTGCATGACCAAAGGACCCGCGCAGTGTGGGGTTGGCTGCATTTACAAGGGCTGACTAGACTGGCCTTGTTGTTAAACACCCAAAGCTTGTGGTTGGCTGCATGTAGGGAGTTGGCCACAGCATCCAACCCCCACAACGAAGTGTGAATGGCCAGGGGTTGGATTTATGTATCGTAATTAAATATTACTTTACATTAAAAAACACTTGAAATTCACTGAAAAAAACAAAGGTCAAAGTAATGTTATAGTTATGTGTAATAAAAAAGATTTGTTCTTACTTAAAAATATTTCTCTGAAAAAAACGAATGTTAAAGTAACGTTATAGTTAGGTCAATTTGTCAGTGACAACATTAAAGTTTGGAAAAAAACAAAACACAGAAATTCACCAGTTATCTTTAGCAGAGCTAACTATAACTTGCACCCCTGCCATGCACTGCTTATAACCTCGCAATGGCATCACACATGACATGTTCTATGACATCATTTATGACATCATTGATGACATCATATGACATCATTGAGAACATCACTGATGACATCATCCAATCTTCTTTTGTGCACACTACACTTTAAATGGGTGTATCATTAGAGCTATGAAAGTGAATAACAGCTCAAAATAATATGAAGTGTTTTGACTGCTATCATACAAATAACTCTCACAGTAAAAGCAAGCTTGTGTCATTTGCAGCATTGACCCTATACCATAGGGTATATGGTACTGTGCCCTTGAGACCCTACGGGTGAGTAGTGCGCTCTATAAATGACCTGATTGATTGATTGACTGTAGTTCATATTGACAATGAATGAAGCACAGATAAAAGGGTTAGCTATCCTGCACAAGGTGTTCAGTCTGTATGCAATTGTTTAGGGAAAACAAAGTTCCTGCAGACACTCAAGCCCTGTTTCATATTTCAAGCCCTACTATGGACACTCTTTCCCTGTATCAAACCCCTGACAGTCACTTAACCTAAATTGAGAAATGAAGTCAAAATGAATCGAAAGGTGGGTACTGTTAATAGCGTTTACTCTATGGAGAAAGTTTACTCTATACCACACTGTTTGCATACAGTGAAACTCTAATAAGAAATACACCACATAGTATTAAAAAGTATTTACTAGTGTACACTGTATGCAAAACCTGCCCAAAGAGTGAGTATTCACTTGAAATAAACAGTCTGAAGGTGCTAAAGATCACACTATCCTCAGCCCTCATACTGTGGTAACAACTTTACAGATAGTCCATCTTCTGAAGCAAAACGAGCACATATACATGGGTTAGTACCAGGCATGGGCGCAATTATAATTTCTCTTGAGGAATTGACAGAATTTGGGTTACTCCACTTTACACTTGTAATAGGGCACTCCTGCTGAATTCCGGCAATTTTTCAGCCGTTCACTCCTTGCAGGAACAACGTGAAGCTCCACATTTGTGTTTGCAAGAATGAGCAAGATTTGCCGATCCCTACAGTGATTTTCAGTCACCACAGACCTTTCTGGTGCCATTTTATATTGCCAGTGGAAACGATTGGTCACAATCAGAAAGGGCTGCCGTTCTGGTAGATTTGAAGTAACTCGAGTAAATTCTCTACTCGAGCGGCAGCACAATCATCACAAATGGCTGTATGCTCTAGCCTATTACATGATGCCGATTACTCTGATTTTCAGCTCTGATCGCACAACTGCAGCTAATGTGCAGCGATAGCAGCAGTAGCCACATATTTTCCAACCATTGGTGGTATTCCTTGAAATCTTGTGGAGATTTTCAGTAACTCCACAGAATTCCACCCCCCCCAGTTAGTACTTGGTGCACCCAGTCTCATATGGTAAGTAGAAATTGTCATGCTGAGACGATTTTGCCTAATAGCTCAAGGCTGTTTACAATACTTGGGGCCTGATTTATATTTTGGCACACGGGTTACTCTGTCACAACAGTGGGAGATATCCTGTCCTCCAAAATATAAAGCCCATAGGATATTATGAGATTTATTTTTTGGCGGGCAGGATATCTGTTATCGTTCTGATGGAGTAACCTGTCCGCTGAAATCTAAATCAGGTCCTTAGTTTCTAGCATGTAGAATCTATGCCTTGCAAGAGTCTTTTTCTGTAGTACACAAAAAACATGTGCAGAACCTAATGAACACAAGTAAACTGTCCTCTGCACATAGAGTTACTCGTAAATATGAAGATTTATAACATGTTCAATAATTTTACACTCCTATTGTGCATTAGGAGCAAATGTGTCTTGGTAGCACTTGCACTGATTAGCTGCACCCAGGCTATACATAATTAGGTAGAAAAGTAATATGGCAGTTACCAGCCGTTAAGTAAACCGTAAAAACAAATGAACACACTCATTTGATGGAGTCATCATGGATGTCATCAGTGACATCATAAATGATGTAATTTGAGATATCATCAGCAATTTCCTCAATGATGTCATAGAACATGTCATATAGATTTATTGAGTCTAGTCATTAACGTGTCTGGCCATAAGTAAAATTCAAGAAACTGAGGTAAACTGAATATTGAAACCTTTAATAAGCTCCTATTTAACCTGTTTACCACGGCTGAAAATCTGCCACGGTGCAGCGGCTTTGAAGAGTGGACGGGGCGCGTCAGCCAACGGACGTGCACAGCACTACGGAGGTAGTGATCGCGCCGGCCGTTGGCCGAAAGAAGCAGAGAACGGGTTAAGAGTGCCACCATCTCCTGCCCAATTTCTATAACTGACATGGATGACATACACAATTGGATACTTAACTCATTGATGTTTGTTTTCCGAGAATTTAAAAGCGTAGAAAAGTAAATGTAAAGCGTCAGAGAGAAGCTGGAGAAAGAATTATGCTCCAGATACAAAATTAGCCTTTAAGAATTCAAAAAGAGACTACCACTCACTTTGTAAACCAGCGCGTGCGGAGCATGTGACCTTTACTATTTACTGGGGATGCTCAGACGTGAGTCCCAGGCTCTCCACACCACTGGAGTCAAGCTATCCAGGCTGATGAAGGCTGATAGCCAGAAACCGGTCCTTGGAAGCTTGATTCCGGTCTGGGAAAGACATGGCTTGGTAGTTCGGACTGGACTGTTCCCATGAGGCACAGGGTCAGAACTGATTTGCATATAGCCAGTGTCCAACCCAGGGTGGTGTGGAGTGCAAAAAAAACGATGGATTTAGGCCCAGATCCTTGTACTGGGGTGACTGTATGACATTGTTCTACATTCTGTCCATCAACTGTGTTTTTTGCAATTTCACCCCGAGTGGGCTGGGGATGCTCAGACGTGAGTCCCAGGCTCTCCACACCACTGGAGTCAAGCTATCCAGGCTGATGAAGGCTGATAGCCAGAAACCGGTCCTTGGATGCTTGATTCCGGTCTGGGAAAGACATGGTTTGGTAGTTCGGACTGGACTGTTCCCATGAGGCACAGGGTTAGAACTGATTTGCATATAGCCAGTGTCCAACCCAGGGTGGTGTGGAGTGCAAAGAAACGATGGATTTAGGCCCAGATCCTTGTACTGGGGTGAATGTATGACATTGTTCTACATTCTGTCCATCCACTGTGTTTTTTGCAATTTCACCCCGAGTGGGCTGGGGATGCTCAGACGTGAGTCCCAGGCTCTCCACACCACTGGAGTCAAGCTATCCAGGCTGATGAAGGCTGATAGCCAGAAACCGGTCCTTGGATGCTTGATTCCGGTCTGGGAAAGACATGGCTTGGTAGTTCGGACTGGACTGTTCCCAAGAGGCACAGGGTCAGAACTGATTTGCATATAGCCAGTGTCCAACCCAGGGTGGTGTGGAGTGCAAAAAAACTATGGATTTAGGCCCAGATCCTTGTACTGGGGTGAATGTATGACATTGTTCTACATTCTGTCCATCAACTGTGTTTTTTGCATTTTCACCCCGAGTGGGCTGGGGATGCTCAGACGTGAGTCCCAGGCTCTCCACACCACTGGAGTCAAGCTATCCAGGCTGATGAAGGCTGATAGCCAAAAACCGGTCCTTGGATGCTTGATTCCGGTCTGGGAAAGACATGGCTTGGTAGTTCGGACTGGACTGTTCCCATGAGGCACAGGGTCAGAACTGATTTGCATATAGCCAGTGTCCAACCCAGGGTGGTGTGGAGTGCAAAAAAACGATGGATTTAGGCCCAGATCCTTGTACTGGGGTGAATGTATGACATTGTTCTACATTCTGTCCATCAACTGTGTGTTTTGTGCTTTACTATTTCTAAGGCACAGAACAACGCCAAGGCATTGTTCAAGCTTGTTAAAGAACTATCGGGCATGGCTTGCCTACCCAAATCCCCGGATCTAACTGAAATACAATGTGATAATCTCGCTAGATTCTTTCTCAATAAAGTCTATAGTATATATTATATTCCACACTTAATGAATCCCAAACAGCAAATGGACAACATCAAAAGAATTTCAATCAGTCAATTAAAAAAGTTTGGAACCACAGGTCAGAATGTTCTTGACACCCATTAGCAATTAAGAAACTTGGGTGCCCTTAGATATTAATTCCTTTAGACGAATTCTAGACAGTCTTAGATCCGGTTCTCCTAGGGACCCAGTTCTCATTACTGTGCTACAGAAATTCCAAGAGTAATCTCTGCTGCTAATCATGGAGTTGCATAATGCCTCCTTAATGGAAGCAAAGGTACCACCTGCTGGAATGCGTGCAATAGTTCTCCCACTTTTAAAAATGCTATCGCTGACCCCACACAACTGTCTAACTTCCAGCCCATTTCTTTGCTTCTGGCCTTTTTCAAAATTTTGGAAAAACATGTCAACATCCAACTGACATCATTTGTTGAATCCAAACATTTTTTGCATAGCTCACATTCTGGCTTCAGACCAGGTTTTTCAACGGAGACTACTCTGCTTGGAGTCACAGAAATGTTACATAACTGTGTTGATTCGGCCACAGGGCGCGTTTACACAGTGGTGAAGGGAGGGGGCGGGGCCTGAGGTAACGTGTGCACATGCGCCTTGTGGCATGTTTTAAGTTGGGGAAATAATTTCCCTTCAATTCCGAGGGCCCCTGGCGGCCAACTAGCCCACCAGGTGCTCCCAGTAAACGCCACTGCACTGTGTTGCAGAGAGGAGATCCAGGACGTGCCCCTTTTTACACCTCTTTGCAACAGTGCTTAATAGAGGCACCTAGTGGGCTAGTTTGACACTAGGGACCCTCAGGAATCAAGGGAACTTAATCTCCCAACTTAAAACATCACAGGGCATGTTTACACAGTTGGGAAGGGAGGGAACGGGGCCTGATGTGACATGTGCAAACACGCCCTGTGACGGTTTTAAGTTGGAGCAATAATTCCCCTTCAATCCTGAGGGCCCCGGGGGGCCAACTAGTCCACCAGGTGCTTCCAGTAAGAACCACTACACTGCATTGCAGAGAGGTGGTCCAGGCCGTGCCCATTTTTACACCTCTCTGCAACTCAGCTCTGTGGCGCTAACTGGAGATACCTGGTGGGCTAGTTGTACCCAAGGGACACTCAGGATTCAAGGGAACTCTATCCACCAAATTAAAACGGCCACAGGGCGTGTTTGCACATGTCAACTCAGTCCCCCCTCCCTTCAACAGTGTGCAAACGCGCCCTGTGCCACGTTTTAAGAGGTAGTTTTAATTCCCCTGCTCAATTATGTACTAGGGTCTTACGGAGGAGGCCATGGTAATCACAGGGGTACCCAACGCATAGTGTTCCCTAGTGTATGTAGGTGTTTGACCTGTATTCTAAGTGTCTTTTAGCATAGCACTGGCTCTAGGACTGGTTAGTCAAAGTCAGTTACCCACGGTACCCATCTGAAAAAGTTGAGGGTATAGGATGATTTTGCAACAAGGCCTCTTTCTGCTCCTGTGTTTTCTTTCTGCATGTCTTCCTTCTTCCTGCACTATTCTTCGTCTTTGAGGACTTATGTTGCTTCTTTCTGCATTTCTTTTTCTTCTTTCTGTGTGCTTTTTTCTTCTATCTTCACATGTCCTACCTCTGTAGGTTTAGTTAGAAACTAGCATTTAAAACACCTTAGAAATTAACTGAAAAAAACATAGGTTTCTGGCCCGTTATAGTTACAAATTAGCATTTAAAAAACCATGGAAATTCATTTAAGAAACCATAGGTTTCAGGCACGTTATAGTTAAGAATTAGCATTTAAAAAACCTTAGAAATTCACTGAAGAAACCATAGGTTTCAGGGGCGTTATAGTTAGTTGGACATTTCACTCGTACAAAACCATTGAAATTCCAACATTATAGTTAGTTCAGCTAACTATAACTCGCGATCCCGCAATGCACTGCTGATGACGTCACATATTACATCACTCATGACATGGTCAGTGACATCACTGATGACATCTCAAATTCAAGTTCAAGTGGGTGAACAATTGCCATGATTCAAAGCATGCTAACAAAGCATTTCTTCAGAGGCACGGAGTCCATTACCAGCGTGTAGCATCAGCACACGCTGATATATATATATATATATATATATATATATATATATTACCTACTGGCGGTCGCCAGTAGGTATATATAGTTAGGATTTTTTCTCTATGGGTTTTTTGAAAATTCTATGTCTAATAACTTTGGCGTTTGTGGACGGAATTGGCTGAAATTTTCAGGAAAATGGCACATTTTGTTTCTGAGCAGCCCCTGAAAATTGGGGGGGGGTCGTCCAGGGGGGGTCGAGAAAAAAGGGGGGTCCCAAAACGTGTTTTTACATTGAGTTTTCCATAGGGCGGTTGGCCTCACTTTTAGCCCGAACGGCTGAATGGATTTGCACGAAACTTGGCAAAATTGTAGGGACTGGTAGCCCGATGTGCCTTTTGTAGGTCTCAATATATGTGCTACAGTGGATTTTGAGAAATTAACGTTCAAAAAAAGATATATATCTAGAGCCGCGCCTGGAGCGCTCCTCGGTACGCGTACCGGGGAGCGCTCCAGGCGCGCAACGCGACTTGCGCACGGCAAGCTGATTGGTTCTCGGGTGTCTGTAAACATTCGAAACAGTCCGCAGCGGCCGCCATCTTGTGTCTCGGTAGGATTGAGACACAAGAGGTGGCAAAAATCAAAGGGGGAAATGAGCAAGAGGGGGCAGGGTACACACCCCCTGACCCCCTAGGTTTCATGTGGGGGCCATAAAAGGCTCCCGCGGGTGAAAAAATAAATTAAAAAAAAACGATTTTCGCGGGGGTGAGCGCCCGGTACGCGCACCGGGGAGCGTACGGGGGAGCGTACCATGGAGATTAAAAATGACAGACTTTTAAAAAAATAAAGCTTCTTTTTAAAAATTGGAGGTAGTTCTGAAAAGAACTTTTTTTTTGATTTTGTTGTTTTATATATTTTTTTTTGTTTTTGTTGTTTTATATTTTTTTAGACTTTTTAAAAACAATTTTATATTTTTTTTGGATTTTTTTCAAGGGAAAAACAAAAACAAGGATTCCAAAACTGCTCAACAGGAGCAAAAAAATTTGAACATTTAGGGACTGGAAGAGCAGCGGTGTTGCTGTTTCTTTAGGGCAATCAGTTCAACACTCTGCTCCCCATAGCAGAGCAGTTCGTCACACTCTGTGCACGAAAATTTGATGCCCGCAAACACCGGCTGAATGTTAGGGACCATTCTTCCACGGGGTGGTCCCGAAGGTGTTGCTCCACCAGTGGAGGTGCTGCCGCCATCTGTGGGTGCATTCCGTGCCAGCTCTCTGACACTCTCCCTGGCAAAGTTGTTAGGGTGTCTTCTTTTCACATGCCGGATCAAATTAGCATTGCCAAAACTATATTTTTTCAGAGGATTGCCTCTGGATAAACTACTCCCACATATTTTGCATGTTACTTTGGGAGCGTTGACTTTTTTCTGTCCTTCTGGGATTTCGTAAAATTTCCAGATGAAATGGGTTTTTTTCTTTTGCTGAGGAGGGTCCTCATCTAAAAATCCCTCTGAATCACTGCTGGATGACTCTCTTGCAGCCATTGCTGGAGATCAGAAAAGTAGGAGATAGAGTAGACACAACAGCTCTTGCTCTCTCCAAGTACAAAGCAATAGTGAGAGAAATGGGTGGGTTTCACACAATTTGGAAAAAAAAAAGTTCTGAACCAATGAAAAGTGTTATTTTAAAGTCACATGGTTTGACGCGCTTACGCTACGCGCCCCGGGGCGCGTCCCGGGCGTGTATCGTAAGCGCATCGGGGCGCTTACGTTGCGCGATCGTATGCGCTTCGGGTGCGCTTACGCGGTGCGTCATAAGACGCATCTCGCGGCTACGCGATACGTGTCTTATGATGCAAGGCGTGGCGGCTACGCGATACGTCACAATGTTGTTTTCGTTCTCGGCAATAGCGCTTCCGGGACGCGCATTAGTACGCGCCCTGGGGCGCGCCGCAAGATTGCGCTTACCCGTGCGTTCACCTGTCCGCGCCCCGGGAGCGCACTAAAAATAATATTAAAAAAAAATAAAAAAATTATAAAATATAAAATTAGATTTAAAATGTATTATTTTTATAAAGATTTGCTATTAAAAAACCTATGAAATTCACTGAAAAAACCATAGGTTATAGACCATATATAGTTAGGAATTAGCATTTACAAAACCTTGAAAATTCACTGAAAAAACCATAGGTTATAGACCATATATAGTTAGGAATTAGCATTTAAAAAACCTTATTTTACTCACACAAAACCATTGAAATTCCATATATAGTTAGTTGTACTAACTATATATCGCGCACCCGCAATCCACTGCTGATGATGTCACATATTACATCATTCATGACATGGTCAGTGACATCACTGATGACATCACTGATGACATCTCAAATGACATCACTGATGACATCACTGATGACTACATACAGTGACTGTATAATTCTGTAAAGTTAAAATATGTCTTACATATTGAAGAATGAGTGGATGTATAAGTGTCTTGATGAAGGATTTAGTAGGGGCATGGCTGACTGTATGAGTGACTGATTAAATGTGTCTCACTGAGTGCATGGGTTAGTGACTAAACTGTCTTAATTTGTGCATCATTATGTCTGTTGTTCTGTAAACTGCTGCATATGTTGATCATTAGCTATATGATTAACTGTATGGGTTATTGATTGGTTGCCCAAGCATTTGTATGGGAGACTGAGTGTGTGTCTGGGTGGCTGGGAGGTGTATGACTCTCTGCATAGATGTGTGAGCAGTTGATTGACTAGATGTATGGGTTCAAAAGTGCATGTGTATGGGCGGTTGACTGTGTGCATGAGTGTATTGGTGAGTGAATGGATATCTCAGTGCTACATGTCAAAGTAAGTACATATGTAAAACACAGTACATGTGAGAGTTGACATATATAAATAACTGTGCATAAGAGCCAGTGAATGTGTGAGTGGCTGTATGGATCATTGTGAACTTGTATCCAGGATTGTATAAGTGAGTAAATATGTTTTAGTATATGTTTGAATAAGTAAGGTGTGTATAACTGTATAGTTGAGGAAATGGAGGTGTGATTGATTCTTTGCATGACTGACTAAGTGTCTGAGTAACTCCATGGATGAGTGACAGTCTATGAGTGTCTGTTTACACTGAGTGTATCTAAGGTTATATTAGAGTCTGAAGAGGTTCATCGTATTATCACATGAATGATGTCATCAGTGATGTGATCAGTAATGTCAAATGAGATGTCATCAGTGATGTCATTTGAGATGTCATCAGTGATGTCATTTGAGATGTCATCAGTGATGTCATCAGTGATGTCACTGACCATGTCATGAATGATGTAATATGTGACATGATCAACAGTGGATTGCGGGTGCGCGATATATAGTTAGTGCAACTAACTATATATGGAATTTCAATGGTTTTGTGTGAGTAAAATAAGGTTTTTTAAATGCTAATTCCTAACTATATATGGTCTATAACCTATGGTTTTTTCAGTGAATTTTCAAGGTTTTGTAAATGCTAATTCCTAACTATATATGGTCTATAACCTATGGTTTTTTCAGTGAATTTCAATGGTTTTTTAATAGCAAATATCATAAGCTGTCGAATGTCAAGTACGTGGTAAGTGAAAACATTTTCGTGTTTATGCACACTGATCTGCTTTGAATGGTGCCCCCCCCCTCATTTCTATTAGGAGTACTCTCTCTTTGCAGATAGTGAAAGGTAGTTAACGCAGGCCTTTGCCCCCGTTGTAATCCGTCGTGCCTGCTTCTCTCTCCATTTGATTGATTGTTATCCAAGTATTTACTGTTTTAGAATTAGTTCTCTTTGGTTCATTCTCTATTTACAAACAAACACAGAGTCGCAATACTCTGTTTAGTCTTTGCAGATAACGAAAAATTGTGTAAAAAAAAAGAAAAGGAATCGAGCAAAATCAGTAGGCCACTAATGGGATCTCTTTTTGACCTCGCTAAAATAGAAACATTAGGAACAACCCCTCATGACAAATACAAAACTAGTGAGATGAACTGAACTCCACACAATGATGGCTGCAAAACAGCTCGGCTCCGCCACCCACCCCGCCCAAAATAACGATAAAGAGCGGCTGCCATGATTGGTTACGGAATGGCCACGACGGAGCTACGAAATGGTGCTGCTCTCATGCTAACCCCAGCTTCAGTCTGAAACATCCAGAAACACTGTAGACTACCAATTCGATCAGTTCCGGTAGCGCCCCAATGTAACCCGGTAGAGAAGAACTAGCCCTCCCCTCTTTGACTGATGGTTCTTGTTGCCTGTCCCTTCTGTTGTCATTTAACAGAACTATTTAGCCTGCTGAAAGGGGTTGTGTTCCGACCGCTGGTTGGTGGAGACATTTTGACTATATTCTGGACCTGCGTTGTCGCGTAATGCGTCATATGACGCGCCGCGTTAGCGCATCCGGAAGTCATCCGGGGCGCGCAGCGCGTAACGTAAGCATAACAAGTCATGTGACTTGTTAATAAAACTTTTCATTGGTTCATTTTACTTTTCTTATTGTAATGATGAAAGGCTTGGTCATATGACCTAAAAATTACGCTTTTCATTACTTCCGAACATTATTTTTTCTTAAATATATGTTATAATGTTCCAGGCTAATGTACTTTCCCGGAAATTTTACAACTGTCCTGCAAGTAAAATATATTCTTTTTTCGAGAAAAAGAGCGTTTCTTCGTCCCATGACGGAGCCGTTGAGCAAAAGAGGGTCGACCTGCTGTCTTAGTCGCCGATACGCCTGAATATGAGATTCTTATCGATCACTTTATGTTGCAGGAATAGAAAACACAACAGCCCTTGACCATTTATCTTTACTGCGTTCCTTCGTATTATACCTTTTACCCTTCATGTAATTGGTCTGCTTTATTTCACTTGCCTTTTAATGATTCTAAAACAGTCACTATTATTAAAAACTTTACCAATGTATATACTACTACCATGTTTTCTTTTAAAAACCTTTATTGTGAAAATTTCATTATACAAATACGAGCCTATAACCACGTGGGCCTGCCACGGAGCAAACTGTAATCGTATATGATGAATAGACATTTACACTGTAGAGGAACGTAACGGGCGGGCCATTAGGTTGCAAGAACTAAGGTGTCTAACAGTTACGGAATCGGTGGACGTACATTTTATAATTAAAATACGACAGGGCCAGTTACAATAAAATTATCTAGATATACATTTGCGGGCAAGTACCATGGGTGACGTTAATTCGAACTTTCAACAGTACAGTAATCAATAACACATCAGAACTTAATATCAATAGGGATGTCGAAATATTCAATCAATTCTCGTCCCCGCCCGCCATGTGCTTCAAAACTGCATACGTATCTCGTGATTTCAAGGTTCTGCAACCAGTACACAACAAGGAGTTACGAGTCCCATTTATTCCGGCGCCATTTTGGGCGAGGACGGGCAGGTCCAGGATATAGTCAAAATGTCTCTACCAACCATCGACTATGATCATGTTCATATGCTGTATTTATTAGAGTAACACTCATCTGTCCACATGAAATTAATTTGCCACAATCTAAACATGTCATTTTAATCTTTCCAAAGTTCTTCTAAATATTTGGGACCGTTTCCCTTGCCTCTGAAGCTCTCAGTGCCACTTCTTTGATGAATGTACTAGCAGGTCAGGGGTTCTCCTCCAAATCTCTCTTTTATGCAGCACTATAATTAATTGGTGCCACCTCTCCATATAACGATGCATGGTATAGTTACCACAACTATATTTTTTTTCGGTTCCTCTGGAGAGTTCATCGTGGCAGATGAAGCGTGTAACGTACCGGGCATTTACCTTTTTTTGCATGTACAGGAAAGGAAAAAAAAATCGAGCGTCCGAGTTCTAAGGTGTCCCAGGGCCATTTTAGTGGACCAGGCCCAAATCCAAAGAACAGGCCGCCATTTTGAGAGTCCTCTTGCAGCCGCCTGTCGCTGTAGCATCAAGAGCAGCCGAAACTCAGCTGAATGGCAACTGAAACGGTAAAGGGGCGCCCCACTACAGCAGACGAGCCTCCACCTAGGAAGGCCCATTCACGCCGGCTCCCCCCCCTTCGGGCACCCCACGCCGTTATTCGGAGCAGTATTGTAGGATGGCCACACCAGTGCGGCAACTTGCTAGACATCACCTCGGTGGTAACCGAATCTCAACGCCTTGTGGTGTCTTCTATTCAGAAAACATTGTTATGCTGCCTTCGACCTATTCGCCGCAAGTGCGCACACAACTCAACTGCATAGCTTGCTAGACACCACCTCGGTGCCATCCGGATCTTGGAATGTCAGCGCCTTTTGGTGTCTTCTCTTCAGAAAATATTGTTGCGCTGCCTTTGGCCCCATTCGCACATCAGTCCGCTACTGACGCCATCTCACAGGCTAATGGGGCGCCCCACGCCGACTTTCAGCATTGTAGAATGACCACACCAGTACAGCAACTTGCTAGACATCACCTCGGTGCCATCCGGATCTCGACGCCCCACTGCAGATGAAGTGCCTCTCAACTATGAAACCACCACGGTGACATCCGGATCTTGGCGCGTTGTGCTGCCTTCGGCCTATTCGCACATCGGTCCGCTACTGACGCCATCTCACAGGCTAATAGGGCGACCCACGCCGAGTTTCAGCATTGTAGGATGACCACACCAGTACAGCAACTTGCTAGACATCACCTCGGTGCCATCCGAATCTTGGCATCTCAACGCCTAGTGGTATCTTCCATACAAAAAATATTGTTACGCTGCCTTTGGCCCCATTCGCACATCAGTCCGCAACTAAGACATCACCTCGGTGCCATCCGGAACTTGGCATCTCAGCGCCTTGTGGTGTCAGTCAGAAAATATTGTTGCGCTGCCTTTGGCCCCATTCGCACATCAGTCCGCTACTGACACCATCTCACAGGCCAACAGGGCGCCCCACGCCGACTTTTACCATTGTACGATGGCCACACCAGTGCCACAACTTGCTAGACACCACCTCGGTGCCATCCGGATCTTGGCATCTCAGCGCCTTGTGGTGTCTTCAAATCAGAAAATATTGTTGCGCTGCCTTTGGCCCCATTCGCACATCGGTCCGCTACTGACGCCATCTCACAGGCCAACGGGGCTCCCCACGCCGACTTTCAACATTGTAGGATGTCCACAGAAGTGCGACAACTTACTAGACACCACCTCGGTGCCATCCGGATCTTGGCGCGTTGTGCTGCCTTCGGCCTATTTGCACATCGGTCCCCTACTGACGCAAACTCACAGGCCAACGGGGCGCCCCACGCCGACTTTCAGCATTGTAGGATGGCCACACCAGTACACCTTACTAGACACCACCTCGGTGCCATCCGGATCTTGAAGCGTAGTGAAGCTGCAGCAGCTGCAAATAAGCTTCAGACAGTGTTACAACCGCTGCTCAGAACTCTTAACTATGACACCACCTCGGTGCCATCCGGATCTTGGCATCTCAGCGCCTTGTGGTGTCAGTCAGAAACTATTGTTGCGCTGCCTTTGGCCCCATTCGCACATCGGTCCGCTACTGACGCAAACTCACAGGCCAACGGGGCGCCCCACGCCGACTTTCAGCATTGTAGGATGGCCACACCAGTGCTTCAACTTGCTACACACCACCTCGGTGCCATCCGGATCTTGGCATCTCAGCGCCTAGTGGTGTCTTCTATTCCGAAAATATTGTTGCACTGCCTTCGGCCCCATTCACACATCGGTCCGCTACTGACGCCATCTCACAGGCCAACGGGGCGCCACACGCCGACTTTCAGCATTGTAGGATGGCCACACCAGTGCGGCAACTTACTAGACACCACCTCGGTGCCATCCGGATCTTGGCGCGTTGTGCTGCCTTCGGCCTATTCGCACATCGGTCCGCTACTGACGCAAACTCACAGGCCAACGGGGCGCCCCACGCCGACTTTCAGCATTGTTGGATGGCCACACCAGTGCGGCAACTTACTAGACACCACCTCGCTGCCATCCGGATCTTGGCGCGTTGTGCTGCCTTCGGCCTATTCGCACATCGGTCCGCTACTGACGCGAACTCACAGGCCATCGGGGCGCCCCACGCCGACTTTCAGCATTGTAGGATGGCCACACCAGTGCTGCAACTTGCTGGACACCACCTCGGTGCCATCCGGATCTTGGCGCGTTGTATTGCCTTCGGCCTATTCGCACATCGGTCCGCTACTGACGCCGCCTCACGTGCCAACGTATTTTCTCCGCATTTTATAGCCTATGCCGCATAACAGGTCATGTGACTTGTTTATAAAACTTTTCATTGGTTCATTTTACTTTTGGTTTCCTAATGATGGAAGGCTTGATCATATGACCTAAAAACAACACTTTTCATTGGATGAAAACTTTTTTTTTTTCCCAAACGATGAAAGCCCCACCTTGTTTCTGGATGTTTCAGACTGAAGCTGGCGTCAGCATGAGAGCACCACCATCTCGTAGCTCCGTCGTGGTCATTCCGCGAGCAATCATGGCAGCCGCTCCCCACCAGAAGCCTGCAGGAGTCGGGGCCCCCAAAACTTTTGATGAATTCTCAAGGCGGAGGGGACGCTTTCGAGAATGGGGTCCAAGACCTAGCAGACAAGCGTCCGATTTCCAAGGTGTCCCAGGGCCATTTCAGTGGACTAGGCCCAAAAAGGAAAGAGCCTGCCGCCATTTTGAGAGTCCTGTGACAGCCGCCTATCGCTGCACCGCAAGAGTGGGCGCAACTCAGCTGAATTGCGGCTTTTGACACAGTGGACCAAAAACGGACGGAATGGCAACTGAAACGGTAAAGGGGCGCCCCACTACAACAGATGACACTCCCCCCGGATAGGCCCGTTCACGCCGCCTCCCCCGGGGCGCCCCACGCCGTTATTCGGAGCAGCATTGTAGGATACCAAAACCAGTGCGGCAACTTACTGGACATCACCTTGGTACCATCGTTCTGCTGCCTTGGAACTATTCGCACAACAGTTTGCTACTGATGACCTACCCCCCGCGACGCCCCACGCCGTTATTTGCTGGGTGGCAACTTACTAGACATCACTTTCGTGTCATCTAGATTTCGGCGCGTTCTGCTGCCTTGGAACTATTCGCACAACAGTTTGCTACTGATGACCCACCCCCCGCGACGCCCCACGCCGGAAATCTGGACGTTGTGCTGCGTTGGGACTATTCGCACAGCCGACCGCTACTTCGTTGTTTTTCCCTAAAAATGTTTATATGTTATTACTATTTTTGTTTTCTTGTATATATTTATAAATTATTAAAGTTTTATAATCTTACTACTTTGTCGGAGTGCTATATATTTTTAATGTGACACATAATTGTAAAAACTTTGATGTACAAAGAGTCATCCCTAGAATCTTCCGCTTCACGCTCGGTCCCCTCCCCAATCACAATACAGGATGGTTTTCAGATAATAGGAACGCATCTGCTGTGACGGATCTCATCGAGTGTGGGCCTTGATCTACTATAACTCCTTTGAAGAGGGGTGATTCTTTACAGCTGTGGCCATAAACTACATCTGCAGGGCTAGCTGATACCCTAGGACCAGCCTGGACAATCGGACACAGAGGAAAAGGAGTGTCAGAGGGTGCGGTAGTGAATAGGACGAAAGGGAGGTGTCGGGCGGGCACAGGGTGTGATTCTCAGGGAAGAGCAGCGCAGATGGGGGGAGGTTTATTACCCATGCATAAGACAGAGAGCGGGGGTGACCACTGCCTGGGTGAGATGCTTGCGAGGGTGGGGAGCCATGCTAAGGATCGACAGCGTGCACAGAGTGGGTCTGGTCAAGGCATCTAAAATGGCTGCCGTGCACGACAAAAGTGTGGCATTTGAAAAAAGACAAGATGGCGCAGTCAATGTTTTTCAACACTTCCTGATTTCCTTCGAATCGAACGTTAACAGACGTTGGGGCATATTACCAAAGTTAAGCGATATTTATCCCTAACGATGCATTGCAAAGATTTTTTTACCGTCAGAAATTATCGCAGATAAACCTTGCTATTATCAAGGTTTATCGCAAATACGATAAAAAACGACCGCAATGCATTAATATCGCTGAAAACTCAGCGATATTCATGCATTACCGAGCTAATGCTCTTAGCCATGTTATCCACCTCCCATTGGATAACATGGCTAAGAACTGCTCAGGGCAGCTGTTACTTTTTGGAGATATTCGCGCTTATCTCGAATATTTCCAAAAGTTGATAATAGGAGATAGCGATGTTAGCGACTGTTTCCAGTCGCTAACATCTTGGCATGCCCACTTTGCATGTCATTAGTGATAAATATCACTCACATGCAAAGTGGGGCCCAAGATGGTCGCTATCTCCTACTAGCCGTCGCTAACTGGTGTTAGCAACAGCTAGGTAATACAGATATAATTTTATCTCCGCGAAGCGGAGCGCTGTTACAGATATACATCTTGTTTTTGAACGTTAATTTCTCAAAATGCACTGAAGCACATATATTGAGACCTAGCAAAGGCACATCGGGCTACCAGTCCCTAATATTTTACCAAGTTTCGTGCAAATCCATTCAGCCGTTCGATTATTATTATTATTATTTTTTTTTGCCCCGCGGGGCCCTTTTAAAACCTCCACATCAAACCTAGGGGGTCAGCGAGGATCTACTATGCCCCCTTATGGTCATTTGCCCCTTCGCTTTGGCCTCCTCTTGTCTCTCGATCCTACCGAGAGACAAGATGGCGGCCGCTACGGACTGTTTGGAATGTTTACAGACACCGGAGAGCCAATCAGCTTCGCTTCGCAAAGCTCCGTAACGCGAAAAGTACGCGAAGCGGTGCGCTGTTACAGATATATATCTTTTTTTGAACGTTAATTTCTCAAAATCCACTGAAGCACACATATTGAGACCTAGCAAAGGCACATCGGGCTACCAGTCCCTACAATTTTGCCAAGTTTCGTGCAAATCCATTCAGCCGTTCAATTATTATTATTATTATTTTTTTGTTTGCCCCGCGGGGCCCTTTTAAAACCTCCACATCAAACCTAGGGGGTCAGCGAGGATCTACTATTCCCCCTTATGGTCATTTGCCCCTTCGCTTTGGCCTCCTCTTGTCTCTCGATCCTACCGAGAGACAAGATGGCGGCCGCTACGGACTGTTTGGAATGTTGACAGACGCCGGAGAACCAATCAGCTTCGCTTCACAAAGATCCGTTGCGCGAAAAGTACGCGTCCTGGAGCGCTGCCCGGTCCGCTGTTACAGATATATATCTTTTTTTAAACGTTGATTTCTCAAAATCCACTGTAGCACATATATTGAGACCTACAAAAGGCACATCGGGCTACCAGTCCCTACAATTTTGCCAAGTTTCGTGCAAATCCATTCAGCCGTTCGGGCTAAAAGTGAGGCCAACCGCCCTATGGAAAACTCAATGTTAAAAACACGTTTTGGGACCTCCCTTTTTTCTCAGCCCCCCCTTGACGAACCCCCCCAAATTTTCAAGGGCTGCTCAGAAACAAAATGTGCCATTTTCCTGAAAATTTCAGCCAATTCCGTCCACAAACGCCAAAGTTATTAGACATAGAATTTTCAAAAATCCCATAGAGAAAAAATCCTAACTATATATACCTACTGGCGACCGCCAGTAGGTAATATATATATATATATATATATATATATATATATATATATATATATATATATATATTTCCACAAGTCTCGAAGCCCAGCTTGGCATCCGCTTCCGCTGATCGACGAGAATTCGAAAAAAGCCACAAACTCGGTGATTCTCGTTCCAGTGAGTTTATTGTGCATTCAAACGCCCACCAGTCGCCATGACGCGTTTCGCCTCAGCCGAGGCTTGATCACATGTCATGTCAAGAAGGAGGAAGTGACATATATAGTGTGATAATCACATGGGCAGTACTTCCACTTTTAAAATTTAAAGGGATATACACCAATTCACAATTAATGGAGAAAACAAAATTTAGAGCATAGTGCTCTACATCATTTGTTGGTTCAAGAATGCATTATCAAAACAAAAACGGCATTTCATCACATATGTCCATTTTGCTGATCGCTTTCCATAGATATTGTTCAGGGTAAGAAGGCATGCATATATATAAAAGGGAAATAACCCAATAAGAATATTCAATACAAAAAACAAAGAAAAGAAAATTCTATTTCTTTAAAAATATGTATAGATCCATATCCTAATTTCATATATTTACACCCTATTTACAAGTATTACATTGACTCTAGTTTGCCACAAAAGACAGACTGAATCTAGCCCTTTGTTAACCTTTGTGTGGGTATAAATACCCTTGGCATGTTCAGGTCATTAAGTATAAAATTGCAACCTTCAATTCATATGTTTTAATATCTAACCCTTTTACGTTATAATCTGATTAATTGTCAGAACAATATCACAATTGGACCAGAACCAAACCTCAATTCTCCATTACATCACCTAAAATTCATGTTCATACCCATTTTCTACTATGTGCTTCCTCGGGGGTCATTCAATTTTTGATAAAGTGACAGTGCATTAAAATTGTATCTATTATTCAAATAGGAATACAAATATTCAGAGGCTGCCTTATATACATATTTACATATAATTTCATTTAGCTCAAACGACAGCCGGTGTCCTGCAAGAAAATTCTTAAAAGGAACCATAGATCATCCAAGACATGTGTAAAGGTCCTCACTATGGTTCAATCCCCCAGGCTGTTTACTATTTAGTTCGAGGATGTAGCGTGTTTCTAAGAGACGAAGTTTCCCATCTCTATCACCTCCCCTCTTTAATGGTAATACAGTATCAACCAAATAGTACTTTAAAAGATCTGCATTGCTTTGATGGTGTTTCTCAAAGTGTCTGGCCACGGGGTATGCCTGATCTTTCCCAATGATCGCTCGTAGATGTTGGAGGATGCGCTTGTGGGCCGGGAGACGAGTACTCCCCACATACTGTAGGCCACAAGGACACACTAATACGTAAACAACATATTCGGTCTTGCACCCCAACTTCTGTCTAATGGCAACAGGAGTGTCATGAAAAGGACTGATAAAATGGGTCTTATTTATGCCATGTTTGCATGCCTTGCAGCTCTGGCATTTCTTAAATCCAGTGATACGTTCCCACCATTTTTTGGGAACGTCCATGGTACTACTGACAATGGCATTGCCTAATGATGGAGATTTCCTAAAGGTGATATCAGGTTTGTTCTTAACCAGATCTCCTATTATGGGATCACCCCGAACCAAATTCCAATTCCGTGAAAAGATCTTACGTATTTCACTGTGTTGTTGACTATACGTAACAATGGCTCGACACTGTACTCTCTCCTTAACTATAGGCTGACTCTCAGCTAGGTCACTGTTATCCACTGGATAAATTCCTAGTAGTTGCTCTCGGGTAGATTTGTTAGTTTTAGTTATAGCAACTTCCACCAGCTTTTTACTGTACCCCCTCTCCAAAAAGCGTGATCTACACTGCTCCTGGGCTAATCTGCATTCAGACTCAGTACTGCAGATACGTTTAATGCGCAGCATCTCCCCATAAGGGATGCTGCATATTAAATGTTGGGGATGGCTGCTTGAAGCATGTAACAATGTGTTACCGGCAGTAATTTTTCTATGCAGTCTCGTCTCCAATTTATTGTTCAGTCTATCAATGTAGACTTCTACATCCAGAAACTGCACTGAAATATCACTAATTGACGATGTAAATTGTAAATTCACATCATTAGTATTGAGTTTAGCAACAAATTCAACAGCACTATCCATTGAACCACTCCAGACAAAAAACAAATCATCTATATATCTGAGGTATAGTTGAATATTTTGTTCAACGATAGTCCTGTGCTGTCCCATGAGGGTCTGCTCCTCCCACAGCCCCATGTGAAGACACGCAAAGCTGGGGGAAAAGCAAGACCCCATGGCAACCCCCCTAAGCTGTTGATAGGCTTGGCCACCAAAGGAGAAGAAATTTTGCTGCAAACAAATTTGTAACATCCCCATGAGCATTCTGTTGTGTTCAATGTCATGCATAGGGCGTTTATCAAGAAAAAATTGAACTGCCTTCATGCCATCCATATGTCTTATAGAGGTATAGAGAGAACATATGTCCAGTGTCATCAATATATAATTTTCTTTCCACTCCAGTTTAGACAATTTGCACAAAAAGTCAGTAGTATCTCTTATGTAAGAGCTCAGTCCCTTCACCCACTCCTGTAAAAAATAGTCAATATACCTTGAGAGGTTTTCTGTTGCGCTTCCAATCGCCGATATTATCGGCCTACCTGGTGGGACCCGAGGATCCTTGTGGACCTTCGGCAGAAGGTAAAACGTGGGTATCACAGGAAATTCCTTTTTTAGAAATTTGAGTTCGTCTAATGTGATCAACCCACTACTCCGCCAGCCAATAAGTTTGCCATTGAGTTCGTTCCAGGCTGCTCTAATCACGGTGATGTTGGTTTTGCGGTAACAGGATGTATCACTCAGTTGTTTATCTGCTTCTGTTAGATATAGCTCACGCCCCCAGAGGACGATATTACCACCCTTGTCCGCTTGTTTTACCACCAACCCTTCGTTGGTTCTCAATTTTTTGATTAGTGAGTTGTAGCACTGGTTCTGTCTTGCAATGGCTTGGCTTTTCTTATTTGTACTGATGTACAGTTTTTTTAGGTCCTCCACTATTAGTTCCTGGTAGATGTCCAGATTGTCATGGACAGAGATTGGATTAAAAGTTGATTTGGGCTTGAAAGACGTTCTTGCTACTTCACGCCCAGAATTCAGATTAGGCGTGAGAGAGGGTATTTCAAGTAATGATTCATTTTGCTCGTTTTGTCATTCCCAAATGTCTTCAAAGGAAGGAGCATCTCCTGCTGATAGAGGCATAGGATTGGTATTAGATTCCAAAGAGGTCAATTTCTTGGCTTTGCTTGGTCTAAGCCGATGAAACTTAGTCAACTTCAATTTCCTTATGAATCTGTAGGTGTCCATGCGAGTTCCTGCATAGTCAAACGCTCGTGGTGGACAAAAGGACAAACCCAGACTCAAAATCTTAGTTTCCTTGGGGGTTAGGACGATATCAGTCAGATTAATTATTGAAGGGGACCCGACTGGTTGCCCCGTTTCTTGTTCGCCCATTTCCTTTGATTCTGTTTCCTGTTTGCACCCCCACCTCTTTTTGTGGCTTCGTCTCCGCTCTGCCCGCTTGCGGTTCGCCCTTGTCCTACCTGAGTGAATTTCACTCTCGGGCGCAAAGTCTCTCTTCTTGCCTCGCATAGGCGCTGAACCTCCTGTGCAGGCGTTAGTGCGGTAAACCCCAACGGGGTATTTTGTTGACCCCCATCAGAGTCATTTCCCTCAGTAGAGCTCAAACTGATGGAAGAATTAGTGCTGACATTGCTGTTCAATACATTCCCAGCACCCCCCGCTACTGAGTGACTTCCCTTATTCTCAAATTTACGGGCAAAAGTAAAGATATGGCCATTTAGGTAATCCAATCGGTCTCTTTCAAACTTGAACGCTTTGCGTTTTTTTATTGTTTCTTCCTCTTTAGCAAGTCGAGAGTCCATTTCTTCTCTCATTTTTTTCATTACCGCATCACTTTCTCCTAGTGCGGCTAATTCCGCCTCTACAAGTTCAACCTCTTTTTGTATCTTCGCTCGGTCGCTTTCCGCAAATTCAACAAGAATCACCATTAATTTCGCCGAGCAATCTAAATTAGTCACCGCCCATTTTTCAAGCATTAGTGGGTCGGGATTATCATAGCTCGGTGCAAGTGTAATCCTTAAGCCACGCGGTACGCGGCCAACCTCCAGATACATTGACAACGATTTATTCTCCCACCATTTAGACATTTCTTTTTTCATAAGTTTTTCCAACTTGCGAAATAAGTCCCGTACATTGGGTGTAGTGGAGCTTGCAGTATCACTCGGCAATGTCGGAGCAGCTGCCCCCCCAGCCGGGGGGACAAAGACAGATAAGGCAGCCTGCTCCCTGCTTCTTAACACGGTGGCAGACATGGTAAAATACGGCGTGATTATATTTCTGAAAAACGAGACGAACTCCGCCACAAGAGAACTCTCTCGCAAGGCAACAAAGTTCGTACACACTCCTCACTGCGCGTTTCTCAAGCAGATAGACCCCCGGCCCGAATGCCGAAATACCTCCGTTTTTCTTTGATATCCCAGCTCCTCCAGCCAGGGTCCACGTGTGCTTGTCTCGCAGGGGCTTCTCGCGGCTTCCTCCACTCCGGAGTCAAAAATCCGGCTCCTACACAGGAACCTCTGCTTCCTGCCGCTTCTCGCCACAAATCGAGGAGGGGCTTTTTCCGTACCCTAGAAGCCTCCGGGTACCAATATTTCCACAAGTCTCGAAGCCCAGCTTGGCATCCGCTTCCGCTGATCGACGAGAATTCGAAAAAAGCCACAAACTCGGTGATTCTCGTTCCAGTGAGTTTATTGTGCATTCAAACGCCCACCAGTCGCCATGACGCGTTTCGCCTCAGCCGAGGCTTGATCACATGTCATGTCAAGAAGGAGGAAGTGACATATATAGTGTGATAATCACATGGGCAGTACTTCCACTTTTAAAATTTAAAGGGATATACACCAATTCACAATTAATGGAGAAAACAAAAGTTTGCAATTACAACAAATTCAATGTTAGTTTTGGCAGACGTCCCGGCTTATATATATATATATATATATACATATATATATATATATATATATGTATATTCACTGAAAAAACTATAGGTTATAGACCATATATAGTTAGGAATTAGCATTTACAAAACCTTGAAAATTCACTGAAAAAACCATAGGTTATACACCATATATAGTTAGGAATTAGCATTTAAAAAACCTTATTTTACTCACACAAAACCATTGAAATTCCATATATAGTTAGTTGCACTAACTATATATCGCGCACCCGCAATCCACTGCTGATCATGTCACATATTACATCATTCATGACATGGTCAGTGACATCACTGATGACATCACTGATGACATCTCAAATGACATCACTGATGACATCTCAAATCATCTCAAATTACCATTGTACGATGGCCACACCAGTGGCACAACTTCCTAGACATCACCTCGGTGCCATCCGAATCTTGGCATCTCAACGCCTAGTGGTATCTTCCATACAGAAAATCTTGTTACGCTACCTTTGGCCCCATTCGCACATCGGTCCGCAACTTAGACATCACCTCGGTGCCATCCGGATCTTGGCATCTCAGCGCCTTGTGGTGTATTCTCTTCAGAAAATATTGTTGAGCTGCCTTTGGCCCCATTCGCACATCCGTCCGCAACTTACACATCACCTCGGTGCCATCCGGATCTTGGCATCTCAGCGCCTTGTGGTGTCTTCTACTCCGAAAATATAGTAGAAAATATTGTTGCGCTGCCTTTGGCCCCATTCACACATCAGTCCGCTACTGACACCATCTCACAGGCCAACAGGGCGCCCCACGCCGACTTTTACCATTGTACGATGGCCACACCAGTGCCACAACTTGCTAGACACCACCTCGGTGCCATCCGGATCTTGGCATCTCAGCGCCTTGTGGTGTCTTCAAATCAGAAAATATTGTTGCGCTGCCTTTGGCCCCATTCGCACATCGGTCCGCTACTGACGCCATCTCACAGGCCAACGGGGCGCCCCACGCCGACTTTCAACATTGTAGGATGGCCACAGAAGTGCGACAACTTACTAGACACCACCTCGGTGCCATCCGGATCTTGGCGCGTTGTGCTGCCTTCGACCTATTCGCACATCGGTCCGCTACTGACGCAAACTCACAGGCCAACGGGGCGCCCCACGCCGACTTTCAGCATTGTAGGATGGCCACACCAGTGCGGCAACTTACTAGACACCACCTCGGTGCCATCCGGATCTTGGCGCGTTGTGCTGCCTTCGGCCTATTCGCACATCGGTCCGCTACTGACGCAAACTCACAGGCCAACGGGGCGCCCCACGCCGACTTTCAGCATTGTTGGATGGCCACACCAGTGCGACAACTTACTAGACACCACCTCGGTGCCATCCGGATCTTGGCGCGTTGTGCTGCCTTCGGCCTATTCGCACATCGGTCCGCTACTGACGCAAACTCACAGGCCAACGGGGCGCCCCACGCCGACTTTCAGCATTGTAGGATGGCCACACCAGTGCTGCAACTTGCTGGACACCACCTCGGTGCCATCCAGATCTTGGCGCGTTGTGTTGCCTTCGGCCTATTCGCACATCGGTCCGCTACTGACGCCGCCTCACGTGCCAACGTATTTTCTCCTAATTTTACACCCTATGCCGCATAACAGGTCATGTGACTTGTTTATAAAACTTTTCATTGGTTCATTTTACTTTTGGTTTCCTAATGATGGAAGGCTTGATCATGTGACCTAAAAACAACACTTTTCATAGGATGAAAACTTTTTTTTTTCCCCAAACGATGAAAGCCCCACCTTGTTTCTGGATGTTTCAGACTGAAGCTGGCGTCAGCATGAAAGCACCACCATCTCGTAGCTCAGTCGTGGTCATTCCGCGAGCAATCATGGCAGCCGCTCCCCACCAGAAGCCTGCAGGAGTCGGAGCCCCCAAAACTTTTGATGAATTCTCAAGGCGGAGGGGACGCTTTCGAGAATGAGGTCCAAGACCTAGCAGACAAGCGTCCGATTTCCAAGGTGTCCCAGGGCCATTTCAGTGGACCAGGCCCAAAAAGGAAACAGCCTGCCGCCATTTTGAGAGTCCTGTGACAGCCGCCTATCGCTGCACCGCAAGAGTGGGCGCAACTCAGCTGAATTGCGGCTTTTGACACAGTGGACCAAAAACGGACGGAATGGCAACTGAAACGGTAAAGGGGCGCCCCACTACAACAGATGACACTCCACCTGGAGAGGCCCGTTCACGCCGCCTCCCCCGGGGCGCTCCACGCCGTTATTCGGAGCAGCATTGTAGGATACCAAAACCAGTGCGGCAACTTACTGGACATCACCTTGGTGCCATCGTTCTGCTGCCTTGGAACTATTCGCGCAACAGTTTGCTACTGATGACCCACCCCCCGCGACGCCCCATGCCGTTATTTGCTGGGTGGCAACTTACTAGACATCACTTTCGTGTCATCTAGATTTCAACGCGTTCTGCTGCCTTGGAACTATTCGCACAACAGTTTGCTACTGATGACCCACCCCCCGCGACGCCCCACGCCGGAAATCTGGACGTTGTGCTGCGTTGGGACTATTCGCACAGCCGACCGCTACTTCGTTGTTTTTCCCTAAAAATGTTTATATGTTATTACTATTTTTGTTTTCTTGTATATATTTATAAATTATTAAAGTTTTATAATCTTACTACTTTGTCGGAGTGCTATATATTTTTAATGTGACACATAATTGTAAAAACTTTGATGTACAAACAGTCATCCCTGGAATCTTCCGCTTCAGGCTCGGTCCCCTCCCCAATCACAATACAGGATGGTTTTCAGATAATAGCAACGCTTCTGCTGTGACGAATCTCATCGAGTGTGGGCCTTGATCTACTATAACTCCTTTGAAGAGGGGTGATTCTTTACAGCTGTGGCCATAAACTACATCTGCAGGGCTAGCTGATACCCTAGGACCAGCCTGGACAATCGGACACAGAGGAAAAGGAGTGTCAGAGGGTGCGGTAGTGAATAGGGCGAAAGGGAGGTGTCGGGCGGGCACAGGGTGTGATTCTCAGGGAACAGCAGCGCAGATGGGGGAGGTTTATTACCCATGCATAAGACAGAGAGCGGGGGTGACCACTGCCTGGGGGAGATGTTTGCGAGGGTGGGGAGCCATGCTAAGGATCGACAGCGTGCACAGAGTGGGTCTGGTCAAGGCATCTAAAATGGCTGCCGTGCACGACAAAAGCGTGGCATTTGAAAAAAGACAAGATGGCGCAGACAATGTTTTTCAACACTTCCTGATTTCCTTCGAATCGAACGTTAACAGACGTTGGGGCATATTACCAAAGTTAAGCGATATTTATCCCTAACGATGCTTAGCAACGATTTTTTTACCGTCAGAAATTATCGCAGATAAACCTTGCTAATATCAAGGTTTATCGGAAATACGATAAAAAACGACCGCAATGCATTAATATCGCTGAAAACTCAGCGATATTCATGCATTACCGAGCTAATGCTCTTAGCCATGTTATCCACCTCCCATTGGATAACATGGCTAAGAACTGCTCAGGGCAGGTGGTAGCTTTTAGAGATATTCGCCCTTATCTCGAATATTTCCAAAAGTTGATAATAGGAGATAGCGATGTTAGAGACTGTTTCCAGTCGCTAACATCTTGGCATGCCCACTTTGCATGTCATTAGTGATAAATATCACTCACATGCAAAGTGGGGCCCAAGATGGTCGCTATCTTCTACTAGCCGTCGCTAACTGGTGTTAGCAACAGCTAGGTAATACACATATAATTTTATCTCCGCGAAGCGGAGCGCTGTTACAGATATATATCTTGTTTCTGAACGTTAATTTCTCAAAATGCACTGAAGCACATATATTGAGACCTAGCAAAGGCACATCGGGCTACCAGTCCCTACAATTTTGCCAAGTTTCGTGCAAATCCATTCAGCTGTTCGATCCTACCGAGAGACAAGATGGCGGCCGCTACGGACTGTTTGGAATGTTTACAGACACCGGAGAGCCAATCAGCTTCGCTTCGCAAAGCTCCGTAACGCGAAAAGTACGCGAAGCGGTGCGCTGTTACAGATATATACCTTTTTTTGAACGTTAATTTCTCAAAATCCACTGGAGCACATATATTGAGATCTAGCAAAGGCACATCGGGCTACCAGTCCCTACAATTTTGCCAAGTTTCGTGCAAATCCATTCAGCTGTTCGATTATTATTATTTTTATTTTTTTTTGCCCCGCGGGGCCCTTTTAAAACCTCCACATCAAACCTAGGGGGTGAGCGACAATGTACTATGCCCCCTTATGGTCATTTGCCCCTTCGCTTCGGCCTCCTCTTGTCTCTCGATCCTACCGAGAGACAAGATGGCGGCCGCTACGGACTGTTTGGAATGTTGACAGACGCCGGAGAACCAATCAGCTTCGCTTCACAAAGCTCCGTTGCGCGAAAAGTCCGCGAACCAGAGCGCTGCCCGGTCCGCTGTTACAGATATATATCTTTTTTTAAACGTTAATTTCTCAAAATCCACTGGAGCACATATATTGAGACCTACAAAAGGCACATCGGGCTACCAGTCCCTACAATTTTGCCAAGTTTCGTGCAAATCCATTCAGCCGTTCGGGCTAAAAGTGAGGCCAACCGCCCTATGGAAAACTCAATGTTAAAAACACGTTTTGGGACCCCCCTTTTTTCTCGGCCCCCACTGGACGAACCCCCCCCAAATTTTTAAGGGCTGCTCAGAAACAAAATGTGCCATTTTCCTGAAAATTTCAGCCAATTCCGTCCACAAACGCCAAAGTTATTAGACATAGAATTTTCAAAAAACCCATAGAGAAAAAATCCTAACTATATATACCTACTGGCGACCGCCAGTAGGTAATATATATATATTATATATATATATATATATATATATATATATATATTCACTGAAAAAACCATAGGTTATAGACCATATATAGTTAGGAATTAGCATTTACAAAACCTTGAAAATTCACTGAAAAAACCATAGGTTATAGACCATATATAGTTAGGAATTAGCATTTACAAAACCTTGAAAATTCACTGAAAAAACCATAGGTTAGAGACCATATATAGTTAGCTGGACATTTTATTGACATAAAACCAATGAAATTCCATATATAGTTAGTTGCACTAACTATATATCGCGCACCCGCAATCCACTGCTGATGATGTCACATATTACATCATTCATGACATGGTCAGTGACATCACTGATGACATCACTGATGACATCTCAAATGACATCACTGATGACATCACTGATGACATCTCAAATGACATCACTGATGACTACATCCAGTGACTGTATAAGTCTGTAAAGTTAAAATATGTCTTACATATTGAAGAATTAGTGGATGTATAAGTGTCTGGACGAAGGATTTAGTAGGTGCATGACTGAATGTATGAGTGAGTGATTAAATGTGTCTCACTGAGTGCATGGGTTAGTGACTAAACTGTCTTAATTTGTGCATCATTATGTCTGTTGTTCTGTAAACTGCTGCATGTGTTGATCAGTAGCTATATGAGTAACTATATGGGTTATTGATTGATTGCCCAAGTATTTGTATGGGAGACTGAGTGTGTGTGTGGGTAGCTGGGAGGTGTGTGACTCTGTGCAGATCAATCTGTACTTGTATCAATGATTGTATAAGAAACTAAGTATGTGTTAGTACATGTTTGAAAATGTAAGGTGCTCTATGTTTAACTGTATAGACAAGAAAATGGAAGTCTCATTGATTCTTTACAGGACTGACTAGGTGTGTAAGTAACTCCATGGATGAGTGGCAGACTGTGAGTGTCTGTATAGGTGTATGAGTGCATATGATAGTGTTGTAAAGATGAGTGATTGTATGTATGAATGATTGTATGGGTGAATGAGTGAAGGTGTGTGTAGACGTAGCAATCAGTGAGTGCGTATGTAGTAACTAGTATTGGTGTGTCAATGGTTTCAAAAATTATACTCTTTTTAACACTGGGTGAAACAGAGGTTATATTAAAATGTGAGGAGATGCATTGTATTGTCACATGAATGATATCATCAGTGATGTGGTCATTGATGTCAAATGAGATGTCATCAGTGATGTCATCAGTGATGTCATTTGAGATGTCATCAGTGATGTCATCAGTGATGTCACTGACCATGTCATGAATGATGTAATATGTGACATCATCAGCAGTGGATTGCGGGTGCGCGATATATAGTTAGTGCAACTAACTATATATGGAATTTCATTGGTTTTATGTCAATAAAATGTCCAGCTAACTATATATGGTCTCTAACCTATGGTTTTTTCAGTGAATTTTCAAGGTTTTGTAAATGCTAATTCCTAACTATATATGGTCTATAACCTATGGTTTTTTCAGTGAATTTTCAAGGTTTTGTAAATGCTAATTCCTAACTATATATGGTCTATAACCTATGTTTTTTTCAGTGAATTTCAATGGTTTTTTAATAGCAAATATCATAAGCTGTCGTAGGTCAAGTACGTGGTAAGTAAAAACATTTTCGTGTTTATGCACACTGATCTGCTTTGAATGCTGCCCCCCACCCCTCATTTCTATTAGGAGTACTCTCTCTTTGCAGATAGTGAAGGGTAGTTAACGCAGCCCTTTGCCCCCTTTGTAATCCGTCGTGCCTGCTTCTCTCTCCATTTGATTGATTGTTCTCTTTGGTTCATTCTCTATTTACAAACAAGCACAGAGTCGCAATACTCTGTTTAGTCTTTGCAGATAGCGAAAAAACGTGTAAAAAAACAAAAGGAATCGAGCAAAATCAGTAGGCCACTAATGGGATCTCTTTTTGACCTCGCTAAAATAGAAACATTAGGAACAACCTGTTGAAAATAGCAATGCGTATGTACATAAGCGGCGTTCATTTGTGTTCACAGTACCCCTTGTTGATTGTTTGAATCGAGCATTGAATTGTTCGAAGTTGGTTCTCTTAAGGATCTTCTCTGCCTGCAAACGAGGAAGAATAGGAATATTCTCTCTCCCTTTGCAGATAGTGAAGGGTAGGTAACGCAAGCCTTTAACACGTCGTACCTATTTCATTCCTCATTGATTGATTGATTGTCCGAACATTGACTGTTTGGGAATTAGTTCTTTTTGGAGGTATTCCCTGTTTGCAAATAAACGTAGGAAAATCTTTGCAAGTAGTGAAAGGGTACGTAATGCGGACCTTTCTCCCCCGTTGTAATCTGTCATGCCTATCTACTCCCCACTGATTGATGCACCTGTTTCACCCGGACCATTTACTAGACATACGTCATCTGGCCCGACCAGAGAGCACCCCTAGTGAAAAGGACATATGCAATAATAACGAAGTGATCACTGTATCCTGTTAACAGAAACTTTAGCATGAAACAACCTGGAAAGAAAAGAATAGGAAAACGAAAATCAGTAGGCCACTGATGAACATGAACTTTTATTAAACAACGAACAAAGAAACGATAACATAACGTAATGATAAAACCTGTTAATGTCCTAGAAACAAGAAAACGTTAAAATATGCCATTGGTGAGAGACCAGAAAAACAGTAAGAGAAACCAAATCACCCCTCGCTGTCCCACCGCCTGCCACGCCAAAAAAATCGATAGACTAGGGAAAATGCAAGTCAGTAGAACATCCGCCCCCACTCTGGAAACTTCCAAGGTGGAGCAGGGTTCCAGCTACGCCCAGCCGGGAGCAGCCCATATAAGGCAGGTCCTGCTGCCACGCCTCGGCCAGGAGATCCTAACGTAGGGTGTAGCCGGAGGAGAGGCCGAGACCAGCAGGACCCGGCCAGGGGATTGCCTTTACAACGCTGAACAGTTGCAGGGGGGGGGAATGTCTCCTCGACCCTCCCCTCTCTCTCCCAGTCCGGCCGCGGTGGCCCTTGAGAGTTGCAGGTAGTCCCGCCACATTCTCTTCCGGTCCGGCCACCAACGGTCGGGGGGCCGAGGCCGACGGGATCCGGCTGCAGCCGATAAACCAAGAAACCCGTTCATGGGGCCAGAGCCAGGGGCGTCCGGCCGACATCTACCGGAAGCCCGGCCCGAAGACGGACGGGACACTTCTTCTTTCTTGTATAATTGCTGCAACAACCCTGGGGGGGGATGTCTTGCACATGCCTCCGACCCCCCCCCCCTCGTCCTCATCGCCTGGTCCGGCCATAACAAATATCAAGCGAGACGCCGTGGGGTGCACTGGGAGGAAGAGACGGTGCGAACAGGCCTCTCCCGCCTCCCCAGTGGAGGCTTCCCAGCTGCACCCTCAGCGCTCCAGGCGCCCGGAAAAGAGTTCTTCCATTGTGGCCATGCTGCAACGTCTCGCCCGGCAGGGTGGAGCCCGTCCGCTCATTTGACCCCGCGATCGCCAGTAGCTACCGAACTCTCAAAATGGCGGTCGACCTGGCAAGAGCGGGCCCAGCATAAAGAAATGGCCCGGTCACTGGTTGACTCCACCACCGTAGTCCTCCACGACCTTGAAGATTCTAGAGGAGCCGCGGGAGTCTCCGACCCCCGATGGGGAATGACTGCCATGATCACCCGTGGAGTGACGAAACTGTATTCGCGGGACGTCGGCGCCAGCCTCACTTTGAATTACTAGAATCCTGCAGACCTCACTTCCGGTAAAAGCACAGTGTGACCCGGTAGGAAAACTTGTTGCACCCCCTCCCCTTTTTGACTGATAGTTCAAACCACCGATCCTTTCCTTTGCCCTTTTAACGGAACTTTGGACTGCCTCCCCCTCTTTTACATTTTCTAGAGAAAACAAAACATTAACCACTACATTAGCATAGCAGTTGACACCAGAACTGTTTTCAAATTGAAAACCAACAACATCTTCAACAGAATCCTTTTTGTTTCTGCTGTGACCCTGCTACAGCACAGGCATTGTCCCCAGCAGTAATTCTGCAATGCCGGTAAGAATAGCTGTGGTGCCTACTGGACTCACTCACCCCCGCGGCGCCCCACGCCGTTATGTGCTGGGCGGCAACTTGCTAGACATCACTTTAGTGCCATCTAGATTTCAGCGCGTTCTGCTGCCTTGGAACTATTCGCACAACAGACCGCTACTGACAAGAATATTTCATTATTGGTGCTGTCAATTTCAATAAATCTATTGGATAATTCAAAAGAAATTGCCACGGTCTCTTCGTTGTTTAAATGTTTTTACTGTTTTTGTTTTGTTGTATATATTTATATGTTATTAAAGTTTTATATTCCTACTACTTTGTTGGAGTGCTATATATTTTTAATGTGAGACATAATTGTAAAAACTTTGATGTACAAAGAGTCATTCCTGGAATCTTCCGCTTCAGGCTCGATCCCCTCCCCAATCACAATACAGGATAGTTTTCAGATAGTAGGAACACGTGTGGTGTGACGGATCTCATCGGGTGTGGGCCTTGATCTACTATAACTCCTTTGAAGAGGGGTGATTCTTTACAGCTGAGGCCATAAACTACATCTGCAGGGCTAGCTGATAGCCTGGACAATCGGACACAGAGGAAGAGGAGTGTCAGAGGGTGCGGTAGTGAATAGGGCGAAAGGGAGGTGTCGGGCGGGCACAGAGTGTGATTCTCAGGGAAGAGCAGCGCAGATGGGGGGAGGTTTATTGCCCATGCATAAGACAGAGAGCGGGGGTGACCAGTGCCTGGGGAAGATGCTTGCGAGGGTGAGGAGCCATGCTACGAATCGACAGCGTGCAGAGAGTGGGTCTGGTCAAGACATCTAAAATGGCTGCCGTGCACGACAAAAGTGTGGCATTTCAAAAAAGGCAAGATGGCGCAGACAATGTTTTTCAACACTTCCTCATTTCCTTCGAATCGAACGTTAACAGACGTTGGGGCATATTACCAAAGTTAAGCGATATTTATCGCTAACGATGCTTACCAACGAATTTTTTACCTCTAAGCATCGTCAGAAATTATCAAAGATAAACCTTGCTATTATCAAGGTTTATCACAAATGCGATAATAAACGGCCGCAATGCATGAATATCGCTAAAAACTCAGCGATATTCATACATTACCGAGCTAATGCTCTTAGCCATGTTATCCACCTCCCATTGGATAACATGGCTAAGAACTGCTCAGGGCAGGTGTTACTTTTTGGAGATATTCGCGCTTAGCGCGAATATCTCCAAAAGTTGGTAATAGGAGATAGATATCTTGCATGTTGTAATGCAAGTTATTGTGGTATATGGAACTCATACCATAATCTCTCAGGAAAGCAGAAACTGATCCTTTTGGGACCGCCTAAAAAGGCCTAGGGGGTGAGGAGTACTCTACTTTGCCCCCTTTTCACGTTCCGAACTATTTTATTTTACTCTCTTCTGTAATTACACAAAATAGCACCGATAAGATGCATCGGAGACACACAGTGAGAGAAAGGAGGCCGGAGATGAAGAAGAGATGTCAAATACACATTGGAGAAAATATAGTGGCAGAAGGGAAGTAAATATGAGTAAACTTACCATGTAACATAAAAATGTTGCACTCTATACTATAAGTCTCATTTTATACTACAATCACTTCGCTACAACCTCATAAATTAAAAATAAAAATGAATAATGTCTCAAACAATTTTTGATTTCTAAATATAAATTTATTCTTCAGAATTTTCTAAATTTGAAAGAACTAGTAACATGTCCTCATCAGCAATGTCCTCATGAAAAGTCTGCAATAATGATTCTTGTAACTCTATCGTCTCCAAACACTCGATAAATTCGCCATCAAGAGATTGATCAAAAAAATCATTCAAGTCATCTCCTCCTTCTGACAATATTTCATTATTGGTGCTGTCAATTTCAATCAATGTAGTGGAATCATTCAAGTCATCTCCTCGTGACAATATTTCATTATTGGTGCTCTCAATTTCAATCAATGTAGTGGAATCATTCAAGTCATCTCCTCCTTGTGACAATATTTCATTATTGGTGCTGTCCATTTCAATCAATCTAATGGAATCATACAAGTTATCTCCTCCTTGTGACAATATTTCATTATTGCTGCTTTCAATTTCAATCAACGTAGTGGAATCATTCAAGTCATCTCCTTGTGACAATATTTCATTCTTGGTGCTGTCCATTTCAATCAATCTAATGGAATCATACAAGTCATGTCCTCCTTGTGACAATGTTTCATTATTGGTGCTCTCAATTTCAATCAATGTAGTGGACAATTCAAAAGAAATTGCCACGGTCTCTTCATTGTGAGCCATTTTATTTTGAAATTGCTTGCTGTAAATTGCAGAAAAAAATAATCACTTTCATTTATCGTTTTTAGTAATACATAATATAAAACTAACTTTATCAAGTATTTAGTATAACAGAAGGACTGCAAATAAATAACAGAAAACATTTTTCAAATTATCTTCAAGTGTACAACATAGTTCCCCTTACAAATTAACAACTCACCTTTTCAAAAGTAGGAAAAGTGTTAGTACTGTGTAAATCAAACACCAGAAATTCACCACCAAAAATTCCTCACAAATGTACCTCAGACAGTAGTATCACAAAATGGCTGTGGTTTCCTCTCATTTGACATATATACATAACCAATTAACTTTCATCACACACAAATACAAAACCAAAGTAACATTTTAATTGGTTCTAAATTTCAACACTTTCAAATGTGTTTTCCCCATGCAATTTTCCATAGGACATTTACATACGTCTACAGCCTGAATGGCTGAACGGAATTACACCAAACTTGGCAAAATGGTACATCAAACCTAAGAGGTCAGGAAGGATCTACTATGCCCCCTTATGGTCATTTCCCCCTTCGCTTTGGCCTCCTCTTGTCTCTCAATCCTACCGAGAGACAAGATGGCGGCCGCTACGGACTGTTTGGAATGTTGACAGACGCCGGAGAACCAATCAGCTTCGCAAAGCTCCGTAACGCGAAAAGTACGCGAAGCGGAGCGCTGTTACAGATATATATCTTTTTTTGAACGTTAATTTCTCAAAATCCACTGGAGCACATATATTGAGACCTAGCAAAGGCACATCGGGCTACCAGTCCCTAATATTTTACCAAGTTTCGTGCAAATCCATTCAGCCGTTCGATTATTATTATTATTTTTTTTTTTTGCCCCGCGGGGCCCTTTTAAAACCTCCACATCAAACCTAGGGGGTCAGCGAGGATCTACTATTCCCCCTTATGGTCATTTGCCCCTTCGCTTTCGCCTCCTCTTGTCTCTCGATCCTACCGAGAGACAAGATGGCGGCCGCTACGGACTATTTGGAATGTTGACAGACGCCGGAGAACCAATCAGCTTCGCTTCACAAAGCTCCGTTGCGCGAAAAGTCCGCGTCCTGGGCCGCTGCCCAGTCCGCTGTTACAGATATATATCTTTTTTTAAACGTTAATTTCTCAAAATCCACTGCAGCACATATATTGAGACCTACAAAAGGCACATCGGGCTACCAGTCCCTACAATTTTGCCAAGTTTCGTGCAAATCCATTCAGCCGTTCGGGCTAAAAGTGAGGCCAACCGCCCTATGGAAATTAACATGGGAAAAACGCGTTTTGGGACCCCCCTTTTTTCTCGGCCCCCCCTTGACGAACCCCCCCAAAATTTTCAGGGGCTGCTCAGAAACAAAATGTGCCATTTTCCTGAAAATTTCAGCCAATTCCGTCCACAAACGCCAAAGTTATTAGACATAGAATTTTCAAAAAACCCATAGAGAAAAAATCCTAACTATATATACCTACTGGCGACCGCCAGTAGGTAATATATATATATATATATATTCACAGAAAAAACCATAGGTTATAGACCATATATAGTTAGGAATTAGCATTTACAAAACCTTGAAAATTCACTGAAAAAACCATAGGTTATAGACCATATATAGTTAGGAATTAGCATTTAGAAAACCTTATTTTACTCACACAAAACCATTGAAATTCCATATATAGTTAGTTGCACTAACTATATATCGCGCACCCGCAATCCACTGCTGATGATGTCACATATTACATCATTCATGACATGGTCAGTGACATCACTGATGACATCACTGATGACATCTCAAATGACATCACTGATGACATCACTGATGACATCTCAAATGACATCACTGATGACATCATCTAGTGTCTGTGTGTTTTTGTAAAGTTTAAATACGTTTTACATATTGAAGAATGACTGGATGTATGGAAGACTGAGTGTGTGTGTGGCTGGCTGGGAGGTGTGTGACTCTGTGCATATCAATGTGTACTTGTATCAGTGATTGTATAAGAGAGTAAGTATGTGTTAGTATATGTGTGAAAAGTATGGTGTTCTGTGTTTAACTATAGATGAGGAAATCGAAGTGTGATTGATTCTTCACAGGACTGACTAGGTGTATGAGTGCATATGATAGTGTTCTAATAATAAGTGACTGTATGTATGAGTAATTGTATGGGTGAATGAGTGAATGTGTGTGTAGACGTACGAATCAGTGAGTGTGTATGTAGTAACTGGTATTGGTGTGTCATGATGTCATCAGTGATGTCATTTGAGATGTCATCAGTGATGTCATTTCAGATGTCATTAGTGATGTCATCAGTGATGTCACTGAAGTATGGTGTTCTGTGTTTAACTGTATAGATGAAGAAATGGAAGTGTGATTGATTCTTTACAGGACTGGCTTGGTGTGTGAGTAACTCCATGGATGAGTGGCAGTGTGTGACTGTCTGCATAGGTGTATGAGTGCATATGATAGTGTTGTAATAATAAGTGACTGTATGTATGAGTGATTGTATGGGTGAATGAGTGAATGTGTGTGTAGACGTAGGAATCAGTGAGTGCTTATGTAGTAACTGGTATTGGTGTGTCATGATGTCATCAGTGATGTCATTTGAGATGTCATCAGTGATGTCATCAGTGATGTCATTTGAGATGTCATCAGTGATGTCATCAGTGATGTCACTGACCATGTCATGAATGATGTAATATGTGACATCATCAGCAGTGGATTGCGGGTGCGCGATATATAGTTAGTGCAACTAACTATATATGGAATTTCAATGGTTTTGTGTGAGTAAAATAAGGTTTTCTAAATGCTAATTCCTAACTATATATGGTCTATAACCTATGGTTTTTTCAGTGAATTTTCAAGGTTTTGTAAATGCTAATTCCTAACTATATATGGTCTATAACCTATGGTTTTTTCTGTGAATTTCATTGGTTTTTTAACAGCTAATATCTGTAGCTGTAAAATGTATTCTTCTTTAAATCCAAAAATATATTTTATATGTTTATGAATAATTTTTTTTTTTAATATTTTTTTTTCTTTGTTCCCGCTTCGCGAATCGGGAAGCTTCCCGTTAGCTGACCTTGATGCCGCGAAATAGACCGCGAGCCGGTAAACGTTTCTTTACCGCAAGTGCCGCGTTAGAAAACAACATCGTGACGCCTCCCGTCCGCATGACGTTTCACGTTGTCGCGTGATACGTCATATGACGTACAACGTTAGCGAACTGGTACGCGAAGCGAGTCGCAAAGCGCAGGTTTCTGGAAGCAAACCGGGAGGCCCTGCAAAGCGCTTAACGTAAACACAGCAAGTCATGTGACTTGGTAATAACACTTTTCATTGGTTCATTTCACTTTTGGTTTCCTAATGATGTAAGACTAGGTCATATAATCTAAAATGAACACTTTTGATTGGTTGAGAACTCTTGTTTTTCCCAAATGATGAAAATCCCTCCTTCTTTCCTCACTCTGACTTTCATCATTGTGAGAGAAAGACCCTTTGTGATCACTGAGCAATGGCTTCTTTAGTAGCTTCAGCTGGTGCTTCCCCACCACCTCCACCACATCCAAGGAAGAGTGGACCACCTGCTCAAGTTATAATTCAACAAGGAGAGGAAGAAGAGGAACAGGAGGACGAGCACGAAGAGAGGCAGTTTTTGCCTGAGCAGCCCAGGACGTCTCACCGGAAAGAAAACTTCATTTGGCAATTTTTTTAAATTCCCAAAGGTCAGAAAAAAGTAAATGCAAGATACGTAACTTGCCTTATATGTCAAGATAGACTGTCCAGAGGAACCGAGAAAAAATACAGTTTCGGAAACTACACAATGCATCGCCATATGACTAGGTGGCATCCTAACAACTACAGTGCTGCACAGTTTCGGAACGACCTAGATAATCTCCCTATTATGGCCAGAAGATCTGTTGTACCGGAAGTAACGGGACCAGAGGGCAGGGAGATGGTGCCAAATATACAAATGAGATTTGGTGATGTAAAACACATCTGCGTATTTTGCGATGGATTCATTTCCTACGGAGAAAAAAGCATCACTCTGATCAACAGAGCTATTGACTATCATATGCAAGTTTGTACGAAACGCCCAAAATAATAAATACTTCTTTTTTTTGTTTTGTTGCTCCTGTTGAGCCCTTTACAATGAATCGTTTTCATTGCCCCCTCCAAGAAAAACCCAAAAAAATATAAAACTGTTCAGAAAAATTCAAAAAAAGTAAAAAAATGTTCTGAAAAATAAAAAAAAAAGTTCTTTTCAGAACTACCTCCCCGTTATTAAAAAATTGGTACAATATTTGGAACTGTGCCAACCTCTATTTCTCTTAGTTCGCTTCCCAGTTCGCTCCCCGGTACGCGAACCGGAAGCGAACCAAAAACAGTAAGTATAAGGGAAGGAAACAGACACTTATGTTAAAAGAAAGACAGCTATAGGGGAGTAAACTAGAGATACTATTACCCGTAATCCACTGCTGATGATGTCACATATTACATCATTCATGACATGCTCAGTGACATCATCAGCAGAGGATTGCGGGTTTTTTGGCAACGTGCCTTATCCACGGTTTAATAACGCTGCCTTTTGCTTTATATAAGTTTTCAAATTGTATGAAATATATACCAATAGGTCGTTATGAACCTTTAGGTAGTGCTTTTCTTCATGAGGTCTGGTCGCTTCCATACACATACAGATGTTTCAAAGATGATCAAGAAGTTTATCTGAATGGAGAGGAATGCACTGAGACGCCAGATCATTCACTAATGTGTAGGCACATACAGTTACACGGTTCATGCAACAAACACCGACCAAATATGGCTTGCATGTTGCAAGGCACGCCAGTTCCTGCTATCATCCCCACGTTCAAGTTGTTGGAAAATGGTAGTTATTTGATGCTCAATAATGAAGATTGTTCTGAGTTAATTAAAAGTATTCCTTTTATCGTAACAGTAAGTGAACGGGTTATTTGCTGCAGAAATGTTCTATTTCCTCCCACACATGAACATAGGGAGTTTTCAATCTGGCCACAAATACCAACCTTGGGACAGATTTCAACGGCATGGCAAGAATAAGAGCTCTTTTGTCTCAGAGAGAGGTGGCCTTGAGTTCGGCCCGTGAAACTTTCGTGCTTCACATAGCGAACACCCGTACAGAGGTGCACACACTTTTCAATTCAGATTTGCCTTTCAAATTCAGCAAGATGGTTCCGACTATCTTTAACGCATCCTCCGCAAAGTCCCTGGCGCACTTTTTTAAAGTTGTTACCAGTGGTCTCGTGACTTCATTTGAGAAAATCTTTGGACTCATCCCTGCTTCCTTTCATTCTATTTTCTCCACTCTGGTTCGTGGATTGGCATTTTTACTTGCATTACCAGCGGACGCTCTTGTGCTTTTTTACATTTTTAAATATGGATGTCCCTCCTATGCAACCTCCCACCCTGCAGCTGCTGACACTGTTCCGCAATCGCATGCTAGAATATTATGGCACAATGCCGTTGGCGATATTAAGCACGGCATATGGATTATCTTTTCGATTCTCCTACTTCACCTGTGTCCAGCCTGTATTTCACTGCCTGACCTGTGATTTCGATTGGGCCATTGATTTGTGTCTCAGCGGACCGGTTTCTCCTGACGTCGACTTTAATCAGCTGATGACTCCTATCATTACTCACGAGTTGGTTTGTCCTGGCGAAAGGATTATGGCTGTGGCATTGATGCATGGACTACTTGGTCCCTGGAATTTACTGGCGGCAGCACAGTCTTTCTTGGAACAGAGCTTTCTTGAAAACCCACCGAGCTGTCCTCTGATGGTGATAGAGGATCCGGTGCTGGGAGAGCACGTATGTTCTTTTCCGCTTTTAAATTGGATGGCTGAACTGTTTTCGGATGAAGACGGTGACTTCCTATTGGAGGCTGTTGCAGCTTATTTTGCATACACAGTTATGTCATAGACCTTTTTCATGTTTGATATGCTGAGTACTAGCATTTCATTGACAATTCATTGACTTATTTGTCAAGTTTTTATTATTTACCTTGCCTATTGGCTTAAGACTCGATAAAGTACTTGGCTGTTTTATTTTTCTTTAGCATTAAATTTTCCTAGTTTTTAATGCTTTACCTTGCGGACCGCCCACATATAAACTTGCAATCTGCTCTCATGAGATGGCACTTCTATTATCTTATTCAGTTCGTTTCCGGATCATGGGGAGGTGTCATCTAGGTCCTGGATATCTTTACACCGTGTTAAGTTAGCATGGGCTCATTACCGGTTTAAACGCCATTTTTCCTTTTTTGCAACTTCTGCACACGACACTTAGTTGTTGCTTTAGCTTTCCACCTAGTAGTTCATCGTGGTTTACATGAGAATAATATGTTATTGCTCTACTATCTGCTTTGCTTGTTAAACTATATCTGTACAGCGAGTGCTAAAGTTTCAAGAACAACACGATACAGAATTGTTATGAGGTCTGATCTCCACAACTTCATACTCATAACATAAGTGCAACTTCTGCCAATTCTGGGCATGAGGCGGGTTTTATATTGCTTTGCCGAACACACATACACAACAGTTGATGCGGCTCACATGAAGAGAGAGCTGGTGTATGCTGATGTGATTCCTTCAAATCTAAGACACTAAAGTATGGGCACGCCCTAAACCAACACAAAGAGACCTTCTTAGCAAATAATATAATATGTGTATTAGGGAGGGTGAGATATAAGCAGCCGCGGGCCGTGGAGGGAGTTACGGTGAGGCAGGGAGGCGGGGAGGGGGAGAAGCAGGGTGGAGCCCTCTCTACCTTGCCCCTCCCCCTCCCCGCCTCCCTGCCCCACCGTAACTCCCTCCACGGCCCGCGGCTGCTTATAAGTGTTGCTAACTCTTATTCATTTACAGCATGTTAACATACTATCACCATTCGCTTTTTATGTACTAGTAACTATGCTGGTAATTTTGCTACTGATAATATGTGTACTTGTATTATCTAAGATACTACGCCTGTGAAGACGGCATTAGTAAATAAACATTTCAAATACACATGTGTTCTTCTTAACTCCATGTTCTGGTTTCTAAGAAATATATAACGACCGACTGTTCATGAGTTCCACGTATCCTGAGGTACTATAAGTTCATATTCTGGATTGTCTAAACATTGAGAGTTTGTTATATCCAATGTGACACTGTACCTAGCTTGCTAAATAGTTTTTGATTACTAACGTGAGTTTTGGGACACCCTAATTCGCCGAGGTTCCAATCCTCTGTCCACAGTTCTGTGTGAGAACAGAAACCCTGCGACAGGGGCACCCCCGACCCTTGCTGGAGCTTCATCACACTTGCGATACAACTCCAGCAATGCGCCACCTTTACGGCACAGATACATCACGCATCTGTGCTGTTTTTGCCCCATGATGCGCCGCATTGTAAATGCAGCACACCATAGGTGACGGAACAGCGGCACAGAATGACTAACACATCCCTGGTGATGCGCCAGTCATCATAAATGTATCCCTATGCTTCTTATCTTGTTAGAGATGAACCGCCATATGTATCATCAAAGTTTTTTGCATTTCCTAAATAGCGAACTTTAAGGAATAAATAGCGATTCTTTACCATTCCTAGTTTGCGATGAGCTATTTGCTAATTAGCCGAATGTAGCCCAATGAAGCCCAATGTAGCCCAATGTAGCCCAAAGATGGCCGCCAGACACACAAAAAAACAAATGTAGCCCAAATATCAGCCAGATGTAGCCCAACTATAGCCCAGTGACAGAATGACCAATCAGCTTCGCAAACCTCCGTTACGCGAAGCGGAGCGCTGTTACAGATATATATCTTTTTTTGAACGTTAATTTCTTAAAATCCACTGGAGCACATATATTGAGACCTAGCAAAGGCACATCGGGCTACCAGTCCCTAATATTTTGCCAAGTTTCGTGCAAATCCATTCAGCCGTTCGATTATTATTATTATTATTTTTTTTTGCCCCGCGGGGCCCTTTTAAAACCTCCACATCAAACCTAGGGGGTCAGCGAGGATCTACTATGCCCCCTTATAGTTATTTCCCCCTTTGTTTTGACCTCCTCTTGTCTCTCGATCCTACCGAGAGACAAGATGGCGGCCGCTACGGACTGTTTGGAATGTTGACAGACGCCGGAGAACCAATCAGCTTCGCTTCACAAAGCTCCGTTGCGCGACAAGTACGCGTCCTGGGCCGCTGCCCAGTCCGCTGTTACAGATATATATCTTTTTTTAAACGTTAATTTCTCAAAATCCACTGGAGCACATATATTGAGACCTACAAAAGGCACATCGGGCTACCAGTCCCTACAATTTTGCCAAGTTTCGTGCAAATCCATTCAGCCGTTCGGGCTAAAAGTGAGGCCAACCGCCCTATGGAAATTAACATGGGAAAAACGCGTTTTGGGACCCCTCTTTTTTCTCAGCCCCCCCTTGACGAACCCCCCCAAAATTTTCAGGGGCTGCTCAGAAACAAAATGTGCCATTTTCCTGAAAATTTCAGCCAATTCCGTCCACAAACGCCAAAGTTATTAGACATAGAATTTTCAAAAAACCCATAGAGAAAAAATCCTAACTATATATACCTACTGGCGACCGCCAGTAGGTAATATATATATATATATATTCACTGAAAAAACCATAGGTTATAGACCATATATAGTTAGGAATTAGCATTTACAAAACCTTGAAAATTCACTGAAAAAACCATAGGTTATAGACCATATATAGTTAGGAATTAGCATTTACAAAACCTTATTTTACTCACACAAAACCATTGAAATTCCATATATAGTTAGTTGCACTAACTATATATCGCGCACCCGCAATCCACTGCTGATGATGTCACATTTTACATCATTCATGACATGGTCAGTGACATCACTGATGACATCACTGATGACATCTCAAATGACATCACTGATGACATCACTGATGACATCTCAAATGACATCATCTAGTGTCTGTGTGTTTTTGTAAAGTTTAAATATGTTTTACATATTGAAGAATGAGTGGATGTATGGAAGACTAAGTGTGTGTGTGGCTGGCTGGGAGGTGTGTGACTCTGTGCATATCAATGTGTACTTGTATCAGTGATTGTATAAGAGAGTAAGTATGTGTTAGTATATCTGTGAAAAAGTATGGTGTTCTGTGTTTAACTGTATAGATGAGAAAATCGAAGTGTGATTGATTCTTTACAGGACTGACTAGGTGTATGAGTGCATATGATAGTGTTGTAATAATGAGTGACTGTATGTATGAGTGATTGTATGGGTGAATGAGTGAATGTGTGTGTAGACGTAGGAATCAGTGAGTGCGTATGTAGAAACTGGTATTGGTGTGTCATGATGTCATCAGTGATGTCATTTGAGGTGTCATCAGTGATGTCATCAGTGATGTCACTGAAGTATGGTGTTCTGTGTTTAACTGTATAGATGAGGAAATGGAAGTGTGATTGATTCTTTACAGGACTGACTAGGTGTGTGAGTAACTCCATGGATGAGTGGCAGTGTGTGAGTGTCTGCATAGGTGTATGAGTGCATATGATAGTGTTGTAATAATGAGTGACTGTATGTATGAGTGATTGTATGGGTGAATGAGTGAATGTGTGTGTAGACGTAGGAATCAGTGAGTGCGTATGTAGTAACTGGTATTGGTGTGTCATGATGTCATCAGTGATGTCATTTGAGATGTCATCAGTGATGTCATCAGTGATGTCATTTGAGATGTCATCAGTGATGTCATCAGTGATGTCACTGACCATGTCATGAATGATGTAATATGTGACATCATCAGCAGTGGATTGCGGGTGCGCGATATATAGTTAGTGCAACTAACTATATATGGAATTTCAATGGTTTTGTGTGAGTAAAATAAGGTTTTGTAAATGCTAATTCCTAACTATATATGGTCTATAACCTATGGTTTTTTCAGTGAATTTTCAAGGTTTTGTAAATGCTAATTCCTAACTATATATGGTCTATAACCTATGGTTTTTTCAGTGAATTTCATTGGTTTTTTAACAGCTAATATCTGTAGCTGTAAAATGTATTCTTCTTTAAATCCAAAAATATATTTTATATGTTTATGAATAATTTTTTTTTTAAATATTTTTTTTTCTTTGTTCCCGCTTCGCGAATCGGGAAGCTTCCCGTTAGCTGACCTTGATGCCGCGAAATAGACCGCGAGCCGGTAAACGTTTCTTTACCGCAACTGCCGCGTTAGAAAACAACATCGTGACGCCTCCCGTCCGCATGACGTTTCGCGTTGTCGCGTGATACGTCATATGACGTGCTACGTTAGCGAACTGGTACGCGAAGCGAGTCGCAAAGCGCAGGTTTCTGGAAGCAAACCGGGAGGCCCTGCAAAGCGCTTAACGTAAACACAGCAGGTCATGTGACTTGGTAATAACACTTTTCATTGGTTCATTTCACTTTTGGTTTCCTAATGATGTAAGACTAGGTCATATAATCTAAAATGAACACTTTTCATTGGTTGAGAACTCTTGTTTTTCCCAAATGATGAAAATCCCTCCTTCTTTCCTCACTCCGACTTTCATCATTGTGAGAGAAAGACCCTTTGTGATCACTGAGCAATGGCTTCTTTAGTAGCTTCAGCTGGTGCTTCCCCACCACCTCCACCACATCCAAGGAAGAGTGGACCACCTGCTCAAGTTATAATTCAACAAGAAGAGGAAGAAGAGGAACAGGACGACGAGCACGAAGAGAGGCAGTTTTTGCCTGAGCAGCCCAGGACGTCTCACCGGAAAGAAAACTTCATTTGGCAATTTTTTTAAATTCCCAAAGGTCAGAAAAAAGTAAATGCAAGATACGTAACTTGCCTTATATGTCAAGATAGACTGTCCAGAGGAACCGAGAAAAAATACAGTTTCGGAAACTACACAATGCATCGCCATATGACTAGGTGGCATCCTAACAACTACAGTGCTGCACAGTTTCGGAACGACCTAGATAATCTCCCTATTATGGCCAGAAGATCTGTTGTACCGGAAGTAACGGGACCAGAGGGCAGGGAGATGGTGCCAAATATACAAATGAAATTTGGTGAAGTAAAACACATCTGCGTATTTTGCGATGGATTCATTTGCTACGGAGAAAGAAGCATCACTCTGATCAACAGAGCTATTGACTATCATATGCAAGTTTGTACGAAACGCCCAAAATAATAAATACTTTTTTTTTGTTTTGTTGCTCCTGTTGAGCCCTTTACAATGAATCGTTTTCATTGCCCCCTCCAAGAAAAACCCAAAAAAATATAAAACTGTTCAGAAAAATTCAAAAAAAGTAAAAAAATGTTCCGAAAAATAATAAAAAAAATATAAAACAACAAAAACAATAAAAAAAAAAGTTATTTTCAGAACTACCTCCCCGTTATTAAAAAATTGGTACAGTATTTGGAACTGTGCCAACCTCTATTTCTCTTAGTTCGCTTCCCAGTTCGCTCGCCGGTACGCGAACCGGAAGCGAACCAAAAACAGTAAGTATAAGGGAAGGAAACAGACACTTATGTTAAAAGAAAGACAGCTATAGGGGAGTAAACTAGAGATACTATTACCCGTAATCCACTGCTGATGATGTCACATATTACATCATTCATGACATGCTCAGTGACATCATCAGCAGAGGATTGCGGGTTTTTTGGCAACGTGCCTTATCCACGGTTTAATAACGCTGCCTTTTGCTTTATATAAGTTTTAAAAATTGTATGAAATATATACCAATAGGTCGTTATGAACCTTTAGGTAGTGCTTTTCTTCATGAGGTCTGGTCGCTTCCATACACATACAGATGTTTCAAAGATGATCAAGAAGTTTATCTGAATGGAGAGGAATGCACTGAGACGCCAGATCATTCACTAATGTGTAGGCACATACAGTTACACGGTTCATGCAACAAACACCGACCAAATATGGCTTGCGTGTTGCAAGGCACGCCAGTTCCTGCTATCATCCCCACGTTCAAGTTGTTGGAAAATGGTAGTTATTTGATGCTCAATAATGAAGATTGTTCTGGGTTAATTAAAAGTATTCCTTTTATCGTAACAGTAAGTGAACGGGTTATTTGCTGCAGAAATGTTCTATTTCCTCCCACACATGAACATAGGGAGTTTTCAATCTCGCCACAAATACCAACCTTGGGAGCAGATTTCAACGGCATGGCAAGAATAAGAGCTCTTTTGTCTCAGAGAGAGGTGGCCTTGAGTTCGGCCCGTGAAACTTTCGTGCTTCACATAGCGAACACCCGTACAGAGGTGCAGACCCTTTTCAATTCAGATTTGCCTTTCCATTTCAGCAAGATGGTACGGACTATCTTTAACGCATCCTCCACAAAGGCCCTGGCGCACTTTTTTAAAGTTGTTACCAGTGGTCTCGTGACTTCATTTGAGAAAATCTTTGGAGTCATCCCTGCTTTCTTTCATTCTATTTTTTCCACTCTGCTTCGTGGATTGCCATTTTCACTTGCATTACCAGCGGACGCTCTTGTGCTTTTTTACATTTTTAAATATGGATGTCCCTCCTATGCAACCTCCCGCCCTGCAGCTGCTGACACTGTTCCGCAATCGCATGCTAGAATATTATGGCACAATGCCGTTGGCGATATTAAGCACGGCATATGGATTATCTTTTCGATTCTCCTACTTCACCTGTGTCCAGCCTGTATTTCACTGCCTGACCTGTGATTTCGATTGGGCCATTGATTTGTGTCTCTGCGGACCGGTTTCTCCTGACGTCGACTTTAATCAGCTGATGACTCCTATCATTACTCACGAGTTGGTTTGTCCTGGCGAAAGGATTATGGCTGTGGCATTGATGCATGGACTAATTGGTCCGTGGAATTTACTGGCGGCAACACAGTCTTTCTTGGAACAGAGCTTTCTTGAAAACCCACCGAGCTGTCCTCTGATGGTGATAGAGGATCCGGTGCTGGGAGAGCACGTATGTTCTTTTCCGCTTTTAAATTGGATGGCTGAACTGTTTTCGGATGAAGACGGTGACTTCCTATTGGAGGCTGTTGCAGCTTATTTTGCATACACAGTTATGTCATAGACCTTTTTCATGTTTGATATGCTGAGTACTAGCATTTCATTGACAATTCATTGACTTATTTGTCAAGTTTTTATTATTTACCTTGCCTATTGGCTTAAGACTCGATAAAGTACTTGGCTGTTTTATTTTTCTTTAGCATTAAATTTTCCTAGTTTTTAATGCTTTACCTTGCGGACCGTCCACATATAAACTTGCAATCTGCTCTCATGAGATGGCACTTCTATTATCTTATTCAGTTTGTTTCCGGATCATGGGGAGGTGTCATCTAGGTCCTTACAAATTACCCATTCATTTCCTTCATTTCCATAGGGCGGTTGGACTCACTTTTAGCTCGAACGGCTGAATGGATTTCCACGAAATTTGGCAAAATTGTAGGGACTGGTAGCCCGATGTGCCTTTGCTATGTCTCAAGATATATGCTCCAGTGGTTTTTACGAAAATTAACTTTGAAAAATATATATTGGGCTACATTGGCCTATATATATGTTGGAGCCCAAATGTAGCCCAATGTAGCCCAATGAAGCCCAATGAAGCCCAATGTAGCCCAATGTAGCCCAAAGATGGCCGCCAGAGACGAAAAAAAACAAATGTAGCCCAAATATCAGCCAGATGTAGCCCAACTATAGCCCAGTGACAGAATGACCAATCAGCTTCGCAAACCTCCGTTACGCGAAGCGGAGCGCTGTTACAGATATATATCTTTTTTCGAACGTTAATTTCTCAAAATCCACTGGAGCACATATATTGAGACCTAGCAAAGGCACATCGGGCTACCAGTCCCTAATATTTTACCAAGTTTCATGCAAATCCATTCAGCCGTTCGATTATTATTATTATTTTTTTTTTTTGCCCCGCGGGGCCCTTTTAAAACCTCCACATCAAACCTAGGGGTCAGCGAGGATCTACTATTCCCCCTTATGGTCATTTGCCCCTTCGCTTTCGCCTCCTCTTGTCTCTCGATCCTACCGAGAGACAAGATGGCGGCCGCTACGGACTGTTTGGAATGTTGACAGACGCCGGAGAACCAATCAGCTTCGCTTCACAAAGCTCCGTTGCGCGAAAAGTACGCGTCCTGGAGCGCTGCCCGGTCCGCTGTTACAGATATATATCTTTTTTTAAACGTTAATTTCTCAAAATCCACTGTAGCACATATATTGAGACCTACAAAAGGCACATCGGGCTACCAGTCCCTACAATTTTGCCAAGTTTCATGCAAATCCATTCAGCCGTTCGGGCTAAAAGTGAGGCCAACCGCCCTATGGAAAACTCAATGTTAAAAACACGTTTTGGGACCCCCCTTTTTTCTCGGCCCCCCCTTGACGAACCCCCCCAAAATGTTCAAGGACTGCTCAGAAACAAAATGTGCCATTTTCCTGAAAATTTCAGCCAATTCCGTCCACAAACGCCAAAGTTATTAGACATAGAATTTTCAAAAATCCCATAGAGAAAAAATCCTAACTATATATACCTACTGGCGACCGCCAGTAGGTAATATATATATATATATTACCTACTGGCGGTTGCCAGTAGGTAGTTATAGTTAGGACCTAGTTTCCATAGGAAATTCACAACATTCTATTTGGAATAACTTTGGCGCTGGTGGACGAATCTTTGCAAAATTCTCCCAGAAAATGGCCTGCTCCGCTCCGTCCCTGAAAGTTTGGGGGTGATTCGTCAAGTGGGGGCTGAGAAAAAAAGGGGGGTCTCAAAACGTGTTTTCCCCATGCAATTTTCCATAGGACGTTTAGCATGGGTTACAGCCCGAACGGCTGAACGGAATTAGACCAAATTTGGCAAAAAGTTAGAGTTTGATTCGCAGAATGTGCTGTTTGTTAAATGGTCTAAATCCATTCAGTAGTTCCTGAGAAAATCAAAAGTAAAATCATAGTGATATCTAGAGACGAAGTACTGTACGGGTACATTAAGTGTACCGAAAACCGTACAATTACGAGCACGAGCTGCATGTGGATTATCTGTCAACTGTTTGTCAACACTCCAAACCAGGAAGTGTTGACAGCCATCTTGTGCCTCGGTAGAACCGAGTCACAAGAAAGCAGTGAAAGAATTGTAAAAAACACGCAAAGTGTGCAGGGTAGAAACATCCTGACCCCTAGGCCTGCTCAGGGGGTGGATCGTTAGGCCCCAAAAAATGTTTTTAAAAAAATCACGGGGTATGCGTAATGAGCAAGGAAAATCCACCTACCGCCAAGATTTTTTCCCATCCGCAATCGTCGTCGAATTGCCGAGCGCGAGCGTGGAAAAATCAACCTCCCGGCAAGATTTCTCAAAGCGGGAGATTGGATTTCTCATTGTGAGTGGTCATGTATGCTTGCGACCACTCGCTTTGAGAAACTGTCATTTCGCGTTCAGAAAGCGGAGGCTCGAGTAAAATATCTACCTGAGCGGTAGAAAGGAAACAGTGCCCACTTGCTCTGTGCATGGTGCCGTTTGTGATGATTGCACAGTGCAGAGAAGCACCCAGCGACCGGCGATTAGCTAAGGCACTCCGCCACTTGTAGAGCTCTGCGTAGTGCGGCTGAGTTTTTTTCACACTTCGACCAGGCTTAATAAAATCAAATGGTATACACGCCCCCAACAGTTATCTCAGCATAGCTTTTAAAGCCAAAATAGATCTGTGGGCAAAGATTTTACCTCCACTGTTTAAATATGTGGTGACATCTAAATTGGTTCCAGAATCCTGGCAAAGGAGTATTAAACAGTCTAATTATGAGAGTGGTCCACCGGATAGCCTGGCTAATTAACAGCTAAGAGCCATAACCCATATGGAGGCAAACTATTTTGCACATGTCTGTTTAAGGATCTGGACGAGTGGGCCACAACAACAAATATAACACCAATTTTTCAAACCTTATTCAGAAGAGGTCAGTCAACAATCACCAATTTACTTATTATGGCTGATTTACCCCTCCATCTACAGAATGCTATTGATCATTCATACTTGCAGTATGCGGATGACACCATACTGCTTAGTCACACCAATAGGTTTACAACGATTGATAGATTTGTTTAACAATTATATGTCAGCCAATAGTTTACAAATTAATATATATATATATATATATATATATATATATATATATATACATATATATATATATATATATATATATATATATATATATATAAATATATATATATATATATATATATATATATATATATATATATATAAATATATATATATATATATATATATATATATATATATATATATATATATATATATATATATATATATATATATATATATATATATGAAAGGGTTATTTAAACCTGGTATGAGAGCAGTGATCACCTGTAAGTTAACCCACCAAGTTGGAAACTAATGGGTCAACAACTGAATCTGTAAAATGTTATAAGTACCTGGGAATGACACTTGATGAGTGTCTTTAAACATAATTTTACTAATCTAAAGGCTAAAGCTACAGCACTTTCCTTTGCTTTTAGAACACTGCAAAGATAAGCTTTTATGTCCTAGTCATGAGCACTTAGTTAAAGTATTGAAGGCAAAGTTGATTCCCTCTCTAGCCTATGGGTCAGTAATTTTCTGAGGTAAAGACTCCAAAATCCTTGACAATGTATAAATCGAAGTTTTTAAGTCTAGTTTTAAAATTGCAAAAAACATTGGACATGCTAATATCCGACTGGAGTTTGGTCTGACAAGCCAAACTCAAGTGAGAAAATCAGCATTTTTAAAATGCTTGTATTTATCATTTTTATCTGACCACGGCACTCTTACAAATGTGTGCTGGCAAAAATGGATAAAATATGATTATGCAAGTGTTTGGAGATCTTACCTAACTGAGAGCATACATACTTTTAAGCTCCAGCCTTTTGGTAATTTGAACAGAAATAAAACTGCTTACAAGTATTTATTAAATCCATCAATGAATTTCTTATCCTTACTTTGAGATAAGAAGGCCATTGCAATAAAAAAGAATGCCCGGTCGATCATCACTTTGTTCAATAAAACAGAGCCTCAACTATACGTACTCTCTAACTTATTACCAATCATAATAGATACATTTCTTAGGTTAAGACTTGTCCGATACCCAACAAAGGACAGAACTCTAATATGTATACAAAATTGGTCAACGTATAGCTGTAGATTATGTAGTTTCACCAATGAAACAATATTACATATTGTATGTATTTGCCTCCGACTACAACAGGAGTGGCAAGTCTTGCTGAAATCTGTCTTCAATGAACACGGGGTTAGAACATGTCATCAAGCTTTTATACTATGCTTCTCTGGGAAATCAATCCACCTAACATGCCAATTTGTTAAGTTTATTCTTATAGCTGATAAAGTGATAAATATGGACCAAAAAGTTCCCATAGAATGATATGGTAAGTAGCAATGATTTGTATGCATGTTTATTGATTGACAGTGCTAAAAACCAAGTTGGAATGCAGCTCTGAAATGTAAGTACAGTGACATTTTATCAAGCTGAGCTCAAAATAACCACTAAACTGATGATGAATGCAGTAATGACTTGTATGCACGGAAACACTTTATTGAACTATCACCTGCCCATTGACTAACAGTGTAAACTATTTTGCCATTTGACTCATGAAATGTGATTTTAACAATATACTACTGTGGCGTGGAACCTTGTTCGGAGTGAGGTCAGCCATGGAACCGTGTGACAGAACTCTAGGGTTTGAAGATACCAAGCGTTGGGACAGTTGAGCAGGACTCGTTGTTGGATGAGTTGTAATGGAATAAACTTTTTGCTCTTACCTTAATTACTGTGTCTACTGTCCTGTTTCTACATCACAATTCTGGCGATGATGGATGGGATGTGGGGTTGAACACCTCAACAAGATGAGTGGTCATAGTGTGATGAAAGGTGCCTGTGTCCGGTTCGGTGGCGGGATCTTTGTGTCACCGGTGGTGTGCTCCTACGTTAATGGAGTCAAGGGATTCATCAAGAGGTTTACTGTGTAGTGCTGTGTCTGCGGGCTCTGACGAGTGTAACCTTTCAGCTTTGGCGAGTTCAAGTGCGTTGTGCTGTGGAGACTGCTTGCGGACCGTTGCCGAGTGTGTATGCCCATCGGTCTCAGGTATGTGTATTCAGTTTACTAGGTGCTCGGAGGAATGTTGTTTTTGCCCTCTAGCATTCATTCCTTCCACAACGCTGTTCAGTGTGTTAGGGAGCGCGGAGGAACATCTATTCGCCCTCCGTTTCAACTTTCCTGTCGGTTCTTAGTGCGCAGGTGCAGAATTGCACGACGAAGGTTGGCCTGTGTTCTTTGGCTACATTGTAATAAGCTGCTGAATTGCGTTTGTGTTTTTGCCTTGAATGTGCTTCAGTGGCATTCATGTTAGAATGTAGCAATCGCAGAGGAACGCCAGTTTGGCCCTCCAGTTTCTGTCTAGGAGTCTTCGTCTTTTTTTCCTATGGGACAAATTCAGCAATTGGACAGTGTTTATTATAAGCATCTGATGTAGTCTTTACTAAAACAAATAATTGTAGGTACTTTCTGTCACAGTGTAAGGGTTCAGTATTTGGACTGGTTTATTTGGTGACTTTTAGTGGCCATCAAAATCATTTCTATATTAGTGTAAGTGTGCAGCCTTTCTCAATTTGAATATTACTTTGTGAGAGTGAGTGTGGTATTAACGGACCTTCTCTGTTCATTATTATGCAAAATGTTACTGCTCCACCTTTCTTTTTAACATCTCCTGGTGAGCCTGTAATTAAGTGGCCCAAATGGAAGAAAGTGTATGTCAATTACGCACGGGTGTGTGGGACAAATCTAAGTGCAGAAAGAAAACATGCCTTGTTGTTAAATTGCTTTGGGGCTGAAGGGCAGAGGTTTTAAAAGATCTCCCTGAATTGCCCTGAACAGAAGCATGTGCTTTGAATGAATTTGAGATTTCCATTGCTAGATTTGATCATCACTATCTTCCAAAAGTTAGTACTATATTGGAAAGATATCATTTTGGTTTACGATCTCAGGGTCAAAAGGAGTCTGTTGAGGAATTTGTCACTAGTTTAAGAAAGCTAGCTTCAAATTGCAAATTTGGGTCTGCAATTGAGTATAGAATAAGAGATCATTTTCTATTACATTGTAACAGTGACAAGATTTGTGAGCAGTTGTGGATAAAGGATGAACCACCTTTAAAAGAAGTTATTATTGTTGTGAATCTTGTTGGACATATATTAAAGTGCATGGGTGAAATCAAAAGTGATAAGAATTCGAAGGTTATGGGAAAAGAGGAGACTACTGATGTGTGTGAAGTAAGTCAGTCAGTCAAAATTCCTTTATTCGATAACTTAATATAAAAAAAGACATGGTACAATCAAAATAACAATTAAATACTCAGTACAGACTTGATTATATATTACCTACTGGCGGTCGCCAGTAGGTATATATAGTTAGGATTTTTTCTCTATGGGATTTTTGAAAATTCTATGTCTAATAACTTTGGCGTTTGTGGACGGAATTGGCTGAAATTTTCAGGAAAATGGCACAATTTGTTTCTGAGCAGCCCTTGAAAATTTGGGGGGGGGTTCGTCAAGGGGGGGCTGAGAAAAAAGGGGGGTCCCAAAACGTGTTTTTAACATTGAGTTTTCCATAGGGCGGTTGGCCTCACTTTTAGCCCGAACGGCTGAATGGATTTGCACGAAACTTGGCAAAATTGTAGGGACTGGTAGCCCGATGTGCCTTTTGTAGGTCTCAATATATGTGCTACAGTGGATTTTGAGAAATTAACGTTTAAAAAAAGATATATATCTGTAACAGCGGACCGGGCAGCGCTCCAGGACGCGTACTTTTCACGCAACGGAGCTTTGTGAAGCGAAGCTGATTGGTTCTCCGGCGTCTGTCAACATTCCAAACAGTCCGTAGCGGCCGCCATCTTGTCTCTCGGTAGGATCGAGAGACAAGAGGAGGCCAAAGCAAAGGGGCAAATGACCATAAGGGGGAATAGTAGATCCTCGCTGACCCCCTACGTTTGATGTGGAGGTTTTAAAAGGGCCCCGCGGGGCAAAAAAAAAAAAAATAATAATAATCGAACGGCTGAATGGATTTGCACGAAACTTGGCAAAATATTAGGGACTGGTAGCCCGATGTGCCTTTGCTAGGTCTCAATATATGTGCTCCAGTGGATTTTGAGAAATTAACGTTCAAAAAAAGATATATATCTGTAACAGCGCTCCGCTTCACGTACTTTTCGCGTTACGGAGCTTTGCGAAGCTGATTGGTTCTCCGGCGTCTGTCAACATTCCAAACAGTCCGTAGCGGCCGCCATCTTGTCTCTCGGTAGGATTGAGAGACAAGAGGAGGCCAAAGCGAAGGGGGAAATGACCATAAGGGGGCATAGTAGATCCTTCCTGACCTCTTAGGTTTGATGTACCATTTTGCCAAGTTTGGTGTAATTCCGTTCAGCCATTCAGGCTGTAGACGTATGTAAATGTCCTATGGAAAATTGCATGGGGAAAACACATTTGAAAGTGTAGAAATTTAGAACCAATTAAAATGTTAGTTTGGTTTTGTATTTGTGTGTGATGAAAGTTAATTGGTTATGTATATATTTCAAATGAGAGGAAACCACAGCCATTTTGTGATACTACTGTCTGAGGTACATTTGTGAGGAATTTTTGGTGGTGAATTTCTGGTGTTTGATTTACACAGTACTAACACTTCTCCTACTTTTAAAAAGGTGAGTTGTTAATTTGTAAGGGGAACTATGTTGTACACTTGAAGATAATTTGAAAAATGTTTTCTGTTATTTATTTGCAGTCCTTCTGTTATACTAAATACTTGATAAAGTTAGTTTTATATTATGTATTACTAAAAACGATAAATGAAAGTGATTATTTTTTTCTGCAATTTACAGCAAGCAATTTCAAAATAAAATGGCTCACAATGAAGAGACCGTGGCAATTTCTTTTGAATTGTCCACTACATTGATTGAAATTGAGAGCACCAATAATGAAATATTGTCACAAGGAGGAGATGACTTGTATGATTCCATTAGATTGATTGAAATGGACAGCACCAATAATAAAATATTGGCACAAGGAGATGACTTGAATGATTCCACTACATTGATTGAAATTGAGAGCACCAATAATGAAATATTGTCACAAGGAGGAGATGACTTGTATGATTCCATTAGATTGATTGAAATGGACAGCACCAATAATGAAATATTGTCACAAGGAGGAGATGACTTGAATGATTCCACTACATTGATTGAAATTGAGAGCACCAATAATGAAATATTGTCACGAGGAGATGACTTGAATGATTCCACTACATTGATTGAAATTGACAGCACCAATAATGAAATATTGTCACAAGGAGGAGATGACTTGAATGATTTTTTTGATCAATCTCTTGATGGCGAATTTATCGAATGTTTGGAGACCATAGAGTTACAAGAATCATCATTGCAGACTTTTCATGAGGACATTGCTGATGAGGACATGTTACTAGTTCTTTCAAATTTAGAAAATTCTGAAGAATAAATTTATATTTAGAAATCAAAAATTGTTTGAGACATTATTCATTTTTATTTTTAATTTATGAGGTTGTAGCGAAGTGATTGTAGTATAAAATGAGACTTATAGTATAGAGTGCAACATTTTTATGTTACATGGTAAGTTTACTCATATTTACTTCCCTTCTGCCACTATATTATCTCCAATGTGTATTTGACATCTCTTCTTCATCTCCGGCCTCCTTTCTCTCACTGTGTCTCCGATGCATCTTATCGCTGCTATTTTGTGTAATTACAGAAGAGAGTAAAATAAAATAGTTCGGAACGTGAAAAGGGGGCAAAGTAGAGTACTCCTCACCCCCTAGGCCTTTTTAGGCGGTCCCAAAAGGATCAGTTTCTGCTTTCCTGAGAGATTATGGTATGAGTTCCATATACCACAATAACTTGCATTACAACATGCAAGATATCTATCTCCTTTTGGAGATATTCGCGCTAAGCGCGAATATCTCCAAAAAGTAACACCTGCCCTGAGCAGTTCTTAGCCATGTTATCCAATGGGAGGTGGATAACATGGCTAAGAGCATTAGCTCGGTAATGCATGAATATCGCTGAGTTTTTAGCGATATTGATGCATTGCGGCCGTTTATTATCGCATTTGCGATAAACCTTGATAATAGCAAGGTTTATCTTCGATAATTTCTGACGATGCTTAGCGGTAAAAAATTCGTTGGTAAGCATCGTTAGCGATAAATATCGCTTAACTTTGGTAATATGCCCCAACGTCTGTTAACGTTCGATTCGAAGGAAATGAGGAAGTGTTGAAAAACATTGTTTGCGCCATCTTGCCTTTTTTGAAATGCCACACTTTTGTGGTGCACGGCAGCCATTTTAGATGTCTTGACCAGACCCACTCCCTGCACGCTGTCGATTCGTAGCATGGCTCCTCACCCTCGCAAGCATCTTCCCCAGGCACTGGTCACCCCCGCTCTCTGTCTTATGCATGGGCAATAAACCTCCCCCATCTGCGCTGCTCTTCCCTGAAAATCACACTCTGTGCCCGCCCGACACCTCCCTTTCGCCCTATTCACTACCGCACCCTCTGACACTCCTCTTCCTCTGTGTCCGATTGTCCAGGCTATCAGCTAGCCCTGCAGATGTAGTTTATGGCCCCAGCTGTAAAGAATCACCCCTCTTCAAAGGAGTTATAGTAGATCAAGGCCCACACCCGATGAGATCCGTCACACCACACGCGTTCCTACTATCTGAAAACCATCCTGTATTGTGATTGGGGAGGGGACCGAGCCTGAAGCGGAAGATTCCAGGAATGACTCTTGGTACATCAAAGTTTTTACAATTATGTGTCACATTAAAAATATGTAGCACTCCAACAAAGTAGTAGGAATATAAAACTTTAATAACATATAAATATATACAACAAAACAAAAACAGTAAAAACATTTAAACAACGAAGAGACCGTGGCAATTTCTTTTGAATTATCCAATAGATTTATTGAAATTGACAGCACCAATAATGAAATATTCTTGTCAGTAGCGGTCTGTTGTGCGAATAGTTACAAGGCAGCAGAACGCGCTGAAATCTAGATGGCACGAAAGTGATGTCTAGTAAGTTGCCGCCCAGCAAATAACGGCGTGGGGCGCCGCGGGGGTGAGTGAGTCCAGTAGGCACCACAGCTATTCTTACCGGCATCGCAGAATTACTGCTGGGGACAATGCCTGTGCTGTAGCAGGGTCACAGCAGAAACAAAAAGGATTTTGTTGAAGATGTTGTTGGTTTTAAATTTGAAAACAGTTCTGGTGTCAACTGCTATGCTAATGTAGTGGTTAATGTTTTGTTTTCTCTAGAAAATGTAAAAGAGGGGGAGGCAGTCCAAAGTTCCGTTAAAAGGGCAAAGGAAAGGATCGGTGGTTTGAACTATCAGTGAAAAAGGGGAGGGGGTGCAACAATTTTTCCTACCGGGTCACACTGTGCTTTCACCGGAACTGAGGTCTGCAGGATTCTAGTAATTCAAAGTGAGGCTGGCGCCAGCATGGGAGCGCCGACGTCCCGCGGATACAGTTTCGTCACTCCACGGGCGATCATGGCAGTCATTCCCCATCGGGGGTCGGAGACTCCCGCGGCTCCTCTAGAATCTTCAAGGTCGTGGAGGACTACGGTGGTGGAGTCAAGCAGTGACCGGGCCATTTCTTTATGCTGGGCCCGCTCTTGCCAGGTCGACCGCCATTTTGAGAGTTCGGTAGCTACTGGCGATCGCGGGGTCAAATGAGCGGACGGGCTCCACCCTGCCGGGCGAGATGTTGCAGCATGGCCACAGTGGAAGAACCCTTTTCCGGGCGCCTGGAGCGCTGAGGGTGCAGCTGGGAAGCCTCCACCTGGGGAGGCGGGAGAGGCCTGTTCGCACCGTCTCTCCCTCCCAGTGCACCCCACGGCGTCTCGCTTGAGATTTGTTATGGCCGGACCAGGCGATGAGGACGAGGGGGGGGGGGGGTCGGAGGCATGTGCAAGAAATCCCCCCCCAGTGTTGTCGCAGCCATTATTCAAGAAAGAAGAAGTGTCCCGTCCGTCTTCGGGCCGGGCTTCCGGTAGATGTCGGCCGGACGCCCCTGGCTCTGGCCCCATGAACGGGTTTCTTGGTTTATCGGCTGCAGCCGGATCCCGTCGTCCTCGGCCCCCCGACCGTTGGTGGCCGGACCGGAAGAGCATGTGGCGGGACTACCTGCAACTCTCAAGGGCCACCGCGGCCGGACTGGGAGAGAGAGGGGAGGGTCGAGGAGACATTCCCCCCCCTGAAACTCTTCAGTGTTGTAAAGGCAATCCCCTGGCCGGGTCCCGCTGGCCTCGGCCTCTCCTCCGGCTACACCCTACGTTAGGATCTCCTGGCCGAGGCGTGGCAGCAGGACCTGCCTTATATGGGCTGCTCCCGGCTGGGCGTAGCCGCAACCCTGCCCCACCTTGGAAGTTTCCAGAGTGGGGGCGGATGTTCTATTGACTTGCATTTTCCCTAGTCTATCGATTTTTTTGGCGTGGCAGGCGGTGGGACAGCGAGGGGTGATTTGGTTTCTCTTACTGTTTTTCTGGTCTCTCACCACTGGCATATTTTAACGTTTTCTTGTTTCTAGGACATTAATAGGTTTTATCATTACGTTATGTTATCGTTTCTTTGTTCGTTGTTTAATAAAAGTTCATGTTCATCAGTGGCCTACTGATTTTCGTTTTCCTATTCCTTTCTTTCCAGGTTGTTTCATGCTAAAGTTTCTGTTAACAGGATACAGTGATCACTTCGTTATTATTGCATATGTCCTTTTCACTAGGGGTGCTCTCTGGTCGGGCCAGATAACGTATCTCTAGTAAATGGTCCGGGTGAAACAGGTGCATCAATCAGTGGGGAGTAGATAGGCATGACAGATTACAACGGGGGAGAAAGGTCCGCATTACGTACCCTTTCACTACTTGCAAAGATTTTCCTACGTTTATTTGCAAACAGGGAATACCTCCAAAAAGAACTAATTCCCAAACAGTCAATGTTCGGACAATCAATCAATCAATGAGGAATGAAATAGGTACGACGTGTTAAAGGCTTGCGTTACCTACCCTTCACTATCTGCAAAGGGAGAGAGAATATTCCTATTCTTCCTCGTTTGCAGGCAGAGAAGATCCTTAAGAGAACCAACTTCGAACAATTCAATGCTCGATTGAAACAATCAACAAGGGGTACTGTGAACACAAATGAACGCCGCTTATGTACATACGCATTGCTATTTTCAACAGGTTGTTCCTAATGTTTCTATTTTAGCGAGGTCAAAAAGAGATCCCATTAGTGGCCTACTGATTTTGTTCGATTCCTTTTGTTTTTTTTACACGATTTTTCGCTATCTGCAAAGACTAAACAGAGTATTGCGACTCTGTGCTTGTTTGTAAATAGAGAATGAACCAAAGAGAACAATCAATCAAATGGAGAGAGAAGCAGGCACGACGGATTACAAAGGGGGCAAAGGGCTGCGTTAACTACCCTTCACTATCTGCAAAGAGAGAGTACTCCTAATAGAAATGAGGGGTGGGGGGCAGCATTCAAAGCAGATCAGTGTGCATAAACACGAAAATGTTTTTACTTACCACGTACTTGACATTCGACAGCTTATGATATTTGCTATTAAAAAACCATTGAAATTCACTGAAAAAACCATAGGTTATAGACCATATATAGTTAGGAATTAGCATTTACAAAACCTTGAAAATTCACTGAAAAAACCATAGGTTATAGACCATATATAGTTAGGAATTAGCATTTACAAAACCTTGAAAATTCACTGCAAAAACCATAGGTTAGAGACCATATATAGTTAGCTGGACATTTTATTGACATAAAACCAATGAAATTCCATATATAGTTAGTTGCACTAACTATATATCGCGCACCCGCAATCCACTGCTGATGATGTCACATATTACATCATTCATGACATGGTCAGTGACATCACTGATGACATCACTGATGACATCTCAAATGACATCACTGATGACATCACTGATGACCTCTCATTTGACATCAATGACCACATCACTGATGATATCATTCATGTGACAATACAATGCATCTCCTCACATTTTAATATAACCTCTGTTTCACCCAGTGTTAAAAAGAGTATAATTTTTGAAACCATTGACACACCAATACTAGTTACTACATACGCACTCACTGATTGCTACGTCTACACACACCTTCACTCATTCACCCATACAATCATTCATACATACAATCACTCATCTTTACAACACTATCATATGCACTCATACACCTATACAGACACTCACAGTCTGCCACTCATCCATGGAGTTACTCACACACCTAGTCAGTCCTGTAAAGAATCAATGAGACTTCCATTTTCTTGTCTATACAGTTAAACATAGAGCACCTTACATTTTGAAACATATACTAACACATACTTACCTTCTTATACAATCATTGATACAAGTACAGATTGATGTGCACAGAGTCACACACCTCCCAGCTAGCCACACACACACTCAGTCTCCCATACAAATACTTGGGCAATCAATCAATAACCCATATAGTTACTCATATAGCTACTGATCAACACATGCAGCAGTTTACAGAACAACAGACATAATGATGCACAAATTAAGACAGTTTAGTCACTAACCCATGCACTCAGTGAGACACATTTAATCACTCACTCATACAGTCAGTCATGCACCTACTAAATCCTTCGTCCAGACACTTACACATCCACTCATTCTTCAATATGTAAGACATATTTAAACTTTATAGAAACAAAAAATCACTGGATGTTGTTATCAGTGATGTCATCAGTGATGTCATTTGAGATGTCATCAGTGATGTCATCAGTGATGTCACTGACCATGTCATGAATGATGTAATATGTGACATCATCAGCAGTGGATTGCGGGTGCGCGATATATAGTTAGTGCAACTAACTATATATGGAATTTCATTGGTTTTATGTCAATAAAATGTCCAGCTAACTATATATGGTCTCTAACCTATGGTTTTTGCAGTGAATTTTCAAGGTTTTGTAAATGCTAATTCCTAACTATATATGGTCTATAACCTATGGTTTTTTCAGTGAATTTTCAAGGTTTTGTAAATGCTAATTCCTAACTATATATGGTCTATAACCTATGGTTTTTTCAGTGAATGTATAAAAAAATACATATTGAACATTTCATTTTATACAATTTGACATAATTTTAACACATACATAAATATAGGTTTAAAACATTTAAAAAGATACTACCATATGATTGTGCTTGACCCTAAAACCAATTTACCAAAAGATAAAATATTCTAATCAGGGACACTTAGGGTAGGTGCTGGAATGTTGGACTTTTTCCTAATGCGAATAGCAACAACCAGGAAGTTTGCGACATGGAACATTATTCGGGGTGATTTTAGTTGCTGTGGGTACACAAGTGCTGGCCTAACTTGTGTAAATCCAGCCTCCCTCAATATTGGGAATAAAAACTTCCTTCTACATTCCTGAAAGTAGTCGCAAAACATAAAAAAGTGTAATGTATCCTGGTTTGAGAAATTATCACATTTACAGGGGTCTTCCTGTTCAGGGGAACACCAAGTTCCAAAGGAGCCCAAAGAGTAGTGTATCAGGTTGAACCAAAATCTGATCAGGAGGTACCGATGGTATGGAATATTCACTGTAATCAGATAGTGTTCAGTGCCTGCACAGCTAATCAGGGCATAGTTGGCTCTTGCCATTGGTTTCACCAGTTCGATCTCCTCTCGCTCTAATGATAACAGGTGCGACATAGCATTTTTTGTCAGTGCGATATCCTTTTTAGTTATGGTTTCAGGTGAGGAGAAAAGGACTGCACGCCCTATTTTTTGAAAGCCAGATTTTATATATGCCAACCATGGGATTTTATTGGCTTTGTCCAACGCCATACAGTTTTTCAATATAGTATGGTTTAGTGAAATTTCCTCATTTAGCCAGATCTTTAACCAATATATCAAAGGTGCAAATTTGATATGGTCCGTAACAAATCCAACTCCCAGTTCAGTATGAGTAGAGAAAGTAGGGGTAGACTGAGGAACAGAAAGAACCCCTCTCAGGAATTTATTCTCTATTAACTGGATTTTACTCTGGGCTGTGTATCCCCAGATTTCACAACTATATGTTGCAACTGTCAAGCATGTGGCTTTATATACCATTAAAATTGCTTCTACAGGTCTAGCCCCCAGCTTTTTAGTAAACCCTGTAAGTCCTGATATGATCCTTGCAAACGCCACACTGTGGCTATTATTTTGTGGGCGCCAAGTTCCCTTTTCATCGAATACAACCCCCAAATAGGGGATAGTGGGTACCGTACAGACCTCTTCCCCACTACAGAAGTAAGTCTTTATTCTGTTGTTCCGCATTGCCCTCCCAGCAATCAGAACCTGGGATTTTTTTGCGTTTATTTTTAAATCCAAGCTCTGCATATAACTTCCAAAAGCATCCAGCAGCTTCTGAAGACCTACTCCGGTACGTGCCAGGAAGACAGCGTCATCCGCGTAGAGGAGATCTGGTATGACCAGTTTCCCTATACGCGGAATGTCTAGGGAAACCTCACCAAGTTGAGAGCCAAGGGCATTTATATATGAGGTAAACAGCAGGGGAGCCAGAATACACCCCTGTCTGACCCCCCTATCTGACCTAAAGTGTCTTGTGCATCGCCCATCACTGATGACTCGAATTTGTGCCGAGAGGTCGGAATGGAGAACTGCTAAATAATGTACCAAGGGTGCATCAATACCTATGTCTAAAAGTATATTCCAGAGCTTTGTCCTATTTACAAGATCGAACGCCGAGGAGAGGTCCATGAACCCCATGTATAGTGACCCCTCCTTAGCCACCGTATACTTGCTAATTAAAAGATGGAGATTTAGGCACTGGTCAATGGTACTCCGTTTTGATCTGAAACCATATTGGGCGTTAGACAGTACCCCTCTCTCTTCCAGCCACTCGGTCAGTCTATGCAGTACCACCCGACCCAATATTTTTATCGAAGAATCGATTAAAGAAATGGGTCTATAGCAGGCAGGGTCCTGCCTAGCACCCTTTTTAACGACAGGAATAATCACTGAAGTGGCCCACGAGGCTGGTAAACTGTCAGGGCCTATAGAGTTAAAAACATGGGTTAAGATTTTTTACCATAAATTCGGAGCAGCTCTAAACAAATCCGCAGGCACCCCGTCTGGCCCAGGAGCCTTGTTTTTAGACATTTCCCCTATAGCCCTTTCAACTTCAGAGACCTCAAAAATTAAAGGAGAGAGGGCACTTTCAGACCACTTATGTGGGGAACATTGGCCATTTCCTGGGAGACTATAGATGTTTTCAAAATGGGCTATCCACGCCGCATCCACAATGTTACAATCCAAGGGGGAATTATCATCATTTGTAAACAGTGGCTGATTTACTGTTGCCCAAAATTTCCCGCTATCTTTCAGTACTTCTATTGAGAGGAGTTTTGACCAGGCTTCCTCCCGCAGTTCCCGTTTTCTTTCTGTTAGTACTTGTTTTTAGGCTGCTCTTCGAGAGGCTATAAGCCCCCTATCCCTAGGGGTAGCCTTTAAGGCTTTCAGGAGGGCAGCGTGAGACTGAGAGCATTTTTTATTAAACCATCTTCTGCCAGTCTGCTGTTTCCGCTTTCCTTTAATTAATAAGCTTTCGTTAACTTGTACACAAATTTTATTAAAAGCACTTATGATGTCAGGGCTCCCGGCATCGACATCTAAGCAAGTATTTATCTCCTGCTCTATTCTAGGAAAAAGCTCTTATAGAAAGGTCTCTGGGACCACTTTTGCCCATTTCAATTTTCTCCCCTGGTCTTTTAAGATGACCTCCCTCACCACCCTTAGAGATGTGGATCTAAAGGATAGGGGATCCCCTGGGATTAATTCAATTATCACGAGATTGTGGTCACTAAAAACAGAAACCTCTGTCAGATATCTAAACACTTGTGGTAACATAAACAATGTTAAAAATACATAACCAATGATTGTACCTTTGTCTTTACCCTTAAATGCTGGGATCCTATTTTCAACCTCCACACAACCTGACTCATATAAGTTCCAATTCGCCAGAAAGAGTTCCAATTCCTCACCCTGTCTTGTGTGTTCAAAGTGAGATAGTGCAGAGAACGGGGGCCCTCGTAATCCTTACTCCCACACAGATTTTCACACGGGTGAATATTTAGGTCTCCCATCAGAAAAATTTCAAAGGAATATGACTTTAAGCTATAATTAAAAAGAAATTGCTCGAGCAGATCTAAGTTATTATCTACTTCCATAGAGTTATAGACGTTAATAAATAATACTTTTTTTGTGTCGGCTACTGATAGTTCTACAACTAAACTGTTAAACCCTCCTACTTCAAGCTGTGTAAGAGAACCCTTTAACTCTAGGGAGAATAAGCTGATCAGACCTCCCTTCGCTCTCCCAGCGGCACTTTGTCTGGCTGGGATAAAAAAGTGACAATACCCGTCCAAGGAAAAACAGTTTTGGGTGTCCCAGGTCTCTTGAAGGGATATTATATCGAATGTTTTTAGATATGCCATCCATATGGCATCTCCCATTTTTGCCCTTATGCCAGCTATATTCCAACTCATCACTCGACAGGGCGATGATGGTGTCCCCTCAGCATGGCCCTGTTCCTGGTGCGTATTTAGTCAGTCGTTTTCATCCATTCCTGAGAGTGGAGAAAAACGGTTCGCCAGTGTACATCCCAGGACATTTAAGTTCTCATTTGCTGTACCCACGTCCCCTGGTGCATTCCCTTCTTCTGACACAGGCTGTAGCTCCCCATACACAAGTGTTTGCAGTACTGATGGTGTAACCTGAGCTGCCACAACTGGGGCTGATACAACCGATGGAGGCCGTACCTTATTCACATGCCCTCCATCTGTCACAATTGGAGGCCGTACGTTATTCCCAGTGCTTCCCTCTCGCACGGGTTGTAAGCCCCTGTGCCCGAGACTTGTCACAACTTGGCGACTGCCATGTGCCCTCACCACTGAAATACCCTATTTAGGGGTGGTGTATAAAAATAACCAAGGGGAAGTGGTCTAATGCCCGGGTATAACAGATTAGAGCCATCCCAAAACAAACATTCCGCCATGTGATGGGCTTTAAAATTTATCACCACACAGTCCCCTCTAAGTGTTTTTCTTTTGGGGCCAACCCATCTTACTCTTCTAACCATGTTTAAACTGGCAGCTATGTCCATATCCCCGCTACAGTAAATTTTACACCACAGTTTGGTTCGCTCCATTAGGTCTGTGGTGCTTTCACACTCATTTTTTTTCAGTGGAGAAACCCCTGTCAACACAGCCACTAGGGGAGCAGCTTGGGGCGGTAAATCTATGTTAAACTTGCACGGCTGCTCATCTGATTCTTTAATGGGATATCTTGTGCCTGCCAGTATGGGGCTACACTGTTTTTCTCGTATACTACCTTCCAAAGGTTGATTTACAATAATTCCCTCAGAGAACAACCCCGTTTTCCCACTATCAACTACGGGATTTTGAGCTTGTTCTTGTTGTTCCCTTGGGGTAACACTTAGCATGGAGTTCACTTTTCTACTTGAAAGTTCACGATATTCTTGAATTGCAGAGTCTAGAGCATTGCATTTCTTTGGGAGACCTGCTACACACGTATTTAAAACATCAACAATATCCTTAGCTATTTTAGTCAGTACTGGTTCTTAGTGCAGGTTAATAAGCCCTTCAGTTTTGTTACTCAATCTAATAACCAGTTCATTCTCCATAGTTTCAGTTAAAATGTCAGTGTGCTTAGTCTTTTTATTACACTTCTTCGGTGGCTTGTCCCCCTTACACGGTTTGGAAGGTGCGATCAAGGTATTATCCTGAGGTAACGAGGGAACCTGTTCGCCTTTTTGTGAATTCTCAATGCCCAACAATACAGTACTTGGGCCCTGATCGGAATCTAGATGTATAAGGGGTTGGGCAGCTACGGACTCTTGCGACGCCCCATCCTGGACATCACCCCCCTCTCCCGTTGCTGACGCAGGTAAGCCAAGTTCTTTTTCGGCATTTGCAATTTCCTTTGAAATCATTCCCACGGCAGAGGTCAGATAAGAAATTATAGTGTCTGCTTTGCGTGGTATCTTCGCTTTGTTACTTTCTTGGCCCCCATTGCATAGATATTTGCGCTTACCCATAGTAGAATCTTAGGGATTGGGCCTGTCCCGCCCCCTGTCGACCACGGACGGCCACAGACGGCCCAACCTTTGCCCGGGCTTAGCCCGGCGCGGTCCCACGCGCTTCCCACGACGTGGAGGGAGCTTCCTCTCTTTAAGCGCCTCCGGGCGCGCAGATTCCGGAAGTATGTGGGCGGTAATGATCCAATGCCGCTCGGCCTGCTGGGTGCTGCAGTTCACCTCCCCGGCGGCCGTGCAGGTGGATGGCAACGGCGGCGGGAGGAACAAACAGCGTTTGGGTCCCAGCAGCGGCGTGTAGAAGGTGAGTCTGTCCGCCTCTCGCCAGCGCACTGGTTTGAAGCGCTATGGTCCCCCGCTCCTCAGTGGGAGCTTCCTCTCTTTAAGCGCCTCCGGGCGCGCAGATTCTGGAAGTATGTGGCCGGTAATGACCCAATGCCGCTCGGTCTGCTGGGAGCTGTAGTTCACCTCCCCTGCGGCCGTGCAGGTGGATGGCAATGGCGGCGGAAGGAACAAACAGCGTTTGGGCCCCAGCAGCGTCGTGTAGAAGGTGAGTCTGTCCGCCTCTCGCCAGCGCCCTGGTTTGAAGCGCTATGGTCCCCCGCTCCTCAGTGGGAGCTCCCTCTCTTTAAGCGCCTCCGGGCGCGCAGATTCCCGGAAGTATGTGGGCGGTAATGACCCAATGCCGCTCGGCCAGCTGGGAGCTGTAGTTCACCTCCCCGGAGGCCGTGCAGGTGGATGGCAACGGCGGCGGGAGGAACAAACAGCGTTTGGGCCCCAGCAACGGCGTGTAGAAGGTGATTCTGTCCGCCTCTCGCCAGCGCCCTGGTTTGAAGCGCTATGGTCCCCCGCTCCTCAGTGGGAGCTTCCTCTCTTTAAGCGCCTCCGGGCGTGCAGATTCCGGAAGTATGTTGGCGGTAATGACCCAATGCCGCTCGGCCTGCTGGGAGCTGTAGTTCACCTCCCCTGCGGCCGTGCAGGTGGATGGCAACGGGGGCGGGAGGAACAAACAGCGTTTGGGCCCCAGCAGCGGCGTGTAGAAGGTGAGTCTGTCCGCCTCTCGCCAGCGCCCTGGTTTGAAGCGCTATGTGTGAAGTCAGAACACAAAAGAATGATATTAGGAAAATAGAAACTGATGTGACAAACCAAAGGAGAAAACAGCTTCTGGGTGTAATGGTACTTGTTTCAGGTGTGGGATTGCAGGTCACATGGCAAATGATAAATCCTGTCCTGCATGGTCTCAAACGGGCAATTTCTGTGGTTTCAAGGGACATTTTAGCAAATGCTGTCTCAACAAGAGAATTTAAAACCAAGATTCATGAAATTTGTCAGGAAGTTTAATTACAGGTGGGAGATGGATTGTTTTCCTCAGAGGTAGTTATTATAAATGGTAAACAAATCTCAATGAAGTTTGACTCATGCTCTTGCATTACCATTGTCAACAATGTAACATTACTAGAATTGGTTGCAGGTAGAAAGGAGTTGTCTCCTATGGACATACAGCCTCGAGGTTATGGCAGTACAAAAATGGAGATGCTTGGGTATTTTGAAGCTGGCATAGGTTTAGGTAGTAAAGTGATGTCAGGAAAGATTTATGTTTCCTCTCAAGGTGATAACCTTTTGGGGTGGGCTTACCTTAGTGAATTAGGAGTAAGTTTACATCCCAACAAAGGTCCGAGGTCCAAATTAATGATGTATGTCTCAACAACGACAAATGTGTGATGGAATTTGGAAGTCTTTTCTAAAATAAAGTGGGGAAGTTAGTAGGGTATAAGCATTACATTGAACTTAGAGCTAACGCTTGTCCAACAGTAGCCACAGTTCATGGAGGTCCTCTTCGCATGTAGGCAGCTGTTGAAGATGAGTTGAGGAGATTGTGTGTTTGTGGAGTGATTGAACCATTGGAGGGGACAGAGTGGTTGGCTCCAAGTGTTGTTGCGTGCAAAGGAATTTGTGACATTCGCATTTGTGTGGATTTGCATGCACTCAACAAAGAGGTAATTGTTGACAAGTATCCACTGCCAAATATAGAGGAAACGGTAACAACTTTTGCTGGGGCACAGATTTTCTCAACTCCAGATTTGGTGTCAGCCTACCACCAGATTGAACTTCTTGAGGATTCACAAGATCCGACTGTGTTTTTACCCCTTCTGGAACTTATCAGTTCAAAAGGATGCCTTTTGGTCTGATTTCTTGTAAATACAAAGAGCTATACTGAAAGAATACTTAAATGGATAGGAAAAGATCAATTAGTCCTCCCACTGAGATTCATTCTCTACGTTACTTAATATGAATGAAGTCACCAATACAAATTGCAGTTCTCAAAAAAGATCTTTTATATATATATATATATATATATATATATATATATATATATATATATATATATATATATCAATGCTCCAAGGTGTCCACCTTTGAGTAGCACGCGAACAGCAGCTTGGTTTATGTATAGGTGAGGACGGGGATCCACTCGTAGACGCCGCTCCGTACGGGATCTGCCCGACGCGTTTCGAAGCTCCATATGCTTCTCTTCAGGGGCTTTAACGGAAGCGGTGTGCGCAACCGCCGACCCACTTCCCCATTTTATATATAACACACCCACCGATGGGAGGCTCAAATGAGACTGTGCATTCTGGGAAGTGTGGTCCGGGAAGCACACAATCAAGTCCTGTATGGACTCCACAATTGGGCCCGTCCTCGATTCCAAGTACGACTGCTGCTTCACTTTCGTGATCCCCAGGGTACCGGGGTGGTGCATACTCTGCGGCTGGACGGCCGCGTATAAATCAATGCTCCAAGGTGTCCACCTTTGAGTAGCACGCGAACAGCAGCTTGGTTTATGTATAGGTGAGGACGGGGATCCATTCGTAGACGCCGCTCCGTACGGGATCTGCCCGACGCGTTTCGAAGCTCCATATGCTTCTCTTCAGGGGCTTTAACGGAAGCGGTGTGCGCAACCGCCGACCGACTTCCCCATTTTATACATAACACACCCACCGATGGGAGGCTCAAATGAGACTGTGCATTCTGGGAAGTGTGGTCCGGGAAGCACACAGTCAAGTCCTGTATGGACTCCACAATTGGGCCCGTCCTCGATTCCAAGTACGACTGCTGCTTCACTTTCGTGACCCCCAGGGTACCGGGGTGGTGCATACTCTGCGGCTGGACGGCCGCGTATAAATCAATGCTCCAAGGTGTCCACCTTTGAGTAGCACGCGAACAGCAGCTTGGTTTATGTATAGGTGAGGACGGGGATCCGTTCGTAGACGCCGCTCCGTACGGGATCTGCCCGACACGTTTCGAAGCTCCATATGCTTCTCTTCAGGGGCTTTAACGGAAGCGGTGTGCGCAACCGTCGACCCACTTCCCCATTTTATATATAACACACCCACCGATGGGAGGCTCAAATGAGACTGTGCATTCTGGGAAGTGTGGTCCGGGAAGCACACAATCAAGTCCTGTATGGACTCCACAATTGGGCCCGTCCTCGATTCCAAGTACGACTGCTGCTTCACTTTCGTGACCCCCAGGGTACCGGGGTGGTGCATACTCTGCGGCTGGACGGCCGTGTATAAATCAATGCTCCAAGGTGTCCACCTTTGAGTAGCACGCGAACAGCAGCTTGGTTTATGTATAGGTGAGGACGGGGATCCATTCGTAGACGCCGCTCCATACGGGATCTGCCCGACGCGTTTCGAAGCTCCATATGCTTCTCTTCAGGGGCTTTAACGGAAGCGGTGTGCGCAACCGCCGACCCACTTCCCCATTTTATATATAACACACCCACCGATGGGAGGCTCAAATGAGACTGTGCATTCTGGGAAGTGTGGTCCGGGAAGCACACAATCAAGTCCTGTATGGACCCCACAATTGGGCCCGTCCTCGATTCCAAGTACGACTGCTGCTTCACTTTCGTGACCCCCAGGGTACCGGGGTGGTGCATACTCTGCGGCTGGACAGCCGCGTATAAATCAATGCTCCAAGGTGTCCACCTTTGAGTGGCACGCGAACAGCAGCTTGGTTTATGTATAGGTGAGGACGGGGATCCATTCATAGACGCCGCTCCGTACGGGATCTGCCCGACGCGTTTCGAAGCTCCATATGCTTCTCTTCAGGGGCTTTAACGGAAGCGGTGTGCGCAACCGCCGACCCACTTCCCCATTTTATATATAACACACCCACCGATGGGAGGCTCAAATGAGACTGTGCATTCTGGGAAGTGTGGTCCGGGAAGCACACAATCAAGTCCTGTATGGACTCCACAATTGGGCCCGTCCTCGATTCCAAGTACGACTGCTGCTTCACTTTCGTGACCCCCAGGGTACCGTGGTGGTGCATACTCTGCGGCTGGACGGCCGCGTATAAATTTCCGAAACGGGTCGGGCCTATTTCAAACACGCAACTGCCCATACCAACTAACGCTTTGAGGAAGGCGCACGCAGGCTCGGGTGCTACCCGCTACTTGGACAACCCCATGGAGCGTAATACATTAGCGGCGGTCCGCCGCTGGGTTGCACCACCCCGAAGAAACGGGGGCCACGAGACTCGCTATCCAAGGAGTCTCGTATGTGGAGCTGCGTGATGGATGAGGACAGGAGTGATGTTTGGGGCTCATGGTAGAGCCTTTGGAACGAGCAGTAATTTGAAAGTGCATCCATCCAGGATATATGGACTACATCTCCCACAAGCACAATGTGTGTTTTCATATAGGGAGATGGTAGACGTCGTGCACTTTACTGCTGGCCCCTGATGAGGAAAATAAATTTCCGAAACGCGGCGGGCCTATTTCAAACACGCAACTGCCCATACCAAGTAACGCTTTGGGGAAGGCGCACGCAGGCTCGGGTGCTACACGCTACTTGGACAACCCCATGGAGCGTAATACATTAGCGGCGGTCCGCCGCTGGGTTGCACCACCCCGAAGAAACGGGGGCCACGAGACTCGCTATCCAAGGAGTCTCGTATGTGGAGCTGCGTGATGGATGAGGACAGGAGTGATGTTTGGGGCTCATGGTAGAGCCTTTGGAACGAGCAGTAATTTGAAAGTGCATCCATCCAGGATATATGGACTACATCTCCCACAAGCACAATGTGTGTTTTCATATAGGGAGATGGTAGACGTCGTGCACTTTACTGCTGGCCCCTGATGAGGAAAATAAATTTCCAAAACGCGTCGGGCCTATTTCAAACACGCAACTGCCCATACCAACTAACGCTTTGGGGAAGGCGCACGCAGGCTCGGGTGCTACCCGCTACTTGGACAACCCCATGGAGCGTAATACATTAGCGGCGGTCCGCCGCTGGGTTGCACCACCCCGAAGAAACGGGGGCCACGAGACTCGCTATCCAAGGAGTCTCGTATGTGGAGCTGCGTGATGGATGAGGACAGGAGTGATGTTTGGGGCTCATGGTAGAGCCTTTGGAACGAGCAGTAATTTGAAAGTGCATCCATCCAGGATATATGGACTACATCTCCCACAAGCACAATGTGTGTTTTCATATAGGGAGATGGTAGACGTCGTGCACTTTACTGCTGGCCCCTGATGAGGAAAATAAATTTCCGAAACGCGTCGGGCCTATTTCAAACACGCAACTGCCCATACCAACTAACGCTTTGGGGAAGGCGCACGCAGGCTCGGGTGCTACCCGCTACTTGGACAACCCCATGGAGCGTAATATATATATATATATATATATATATATATATATATGTATATATATATATGGATATGTTATATTAAAAGTATTTTCTAAATGACAAACATATAATCATACAAATCAATTACACTAAATATATACAAAAATATACAACAACAAAATAATAATTAATGTCTATATACCTCACTATATAATATAGTGGGTAAGTAATAACCTATGCACTTATTTATCCTTTGTTACCCTATTCATTAATACAGATGCTAAGCCTATGTATTGTAAGCATTCTGACTTTTAGAGATCACCCTCAATTTGGTGTGATTTCAGCTGCAGCGGTGTTTCAGAGAGTCATGGGTAGGATTCTGAAGGGGTTATACGGAGTAATATGTTATCAAGATGACATTCTCTTCTTTGGAACATCTGCTAGTGAGCATGATCAAAGGGTGAGGAGAGTATTGAGGAAGTTGGAGGGAGCAGGATTAACTCTCAAAGCAGATAAATGCAAATTTGGTGTGTTGGAGGTCAGTTATCCAGGATACAATATCTCTGAATTTGGAATCAAGCCACACCCGGAACTTGTGGAGACCATCAAATCATTGGAAGCCCCCAAGTCAAGGGAGGAGCTATCTTCTTTTCTTGGCATGGTCAAACAGTACAGCAAGTTCATTAGAGACTTTGCCAGTAAGACATTTTGCATGAGTAAATTTTTTTAAAAAAGTGGAATTCACATGGGATACACAATGTACCTATGAGTTCACAGCTGTGAAACGTGAGCTGAATGATGCCCCTTCTTTGAAAGCATTTGATCCCCTGGGTGGCACTATAAATTCAGATCAAAAATGGAAAGGAACATTTGATAGCCTGCATGTCACGGGCTTTGAGGGATGCAGAATACAATTATGTACATTGAGCTATCAACAGGTTCAGACAGTTTTTGTGGGGAATCAGATTTACTGTTCATACTGATCACACGCCAAAGAAAGGTCTCGACTCAATCTACGCACGTATCAGGATGTGGGTAGTTGGCTTGCAGAAATTCAGTTTTGATGTGCAATATGTTCCAGGATTGAGCAATCACTCTGCTGATTGTTTGTCCAGGTAAGTGAATGCCACTATTTCAAATTTGAGTGAGAGTAATAACATGGATGAGGAAGAGGTAGTGAGTGTGTGTGAAGTTTCTGATGGTACCATTCCTGAAAAAGAGTGGCTTTTAGGAATTGCATATAGAGGAAGAGATGTCTCAAGTTATCCGAGTTGTGTGTTCAGATAAACCAAGCATTTCTGAATTGATATGTCACAAGGTAAAATAGGGGAAAATTCTTGATGAATTGGCTGTTGACAGAGGTTTTTTTTTGAGAGGGATGAAATTAATTCTGCCTATGAATTTGAGACAGAGAGTGTTACAACTTGCTCTTGATGGTTACATGAGCATTGTGAAAACCAAGGGGAGACTTAGGAGAGTTTTGGTTCCCTTCTCTTGATCATGATGTTGAGTGCATGGTAAGGGATTGTATGGAGTGTGTAACTTGTGATAAAGGTCTCAAAACCAAGCAGTTACCCATGGTTTGCCGTGTGCTTCCTAAATTCTCTTGGGAGGAGGATGCAATGGATGCTTTTGGGCCCTATAAAAGTAGAGCGTGCTACATCCTATATTATTGTTTTAATGGACTTGTATTCAAGGTGGGTAGAAGTGTTGTGTGTACAAGACATTTCACCCTCATCTGTGATCAGATTTCTCGAGGGTTTGTTCAAAAGAAAGAGTCTTCCAAGATATTTACTCATAGATAATGAGTAAAATTTTGTTCGCATGAGACTGAATCTTATTTGAAGAAGTGTGGTATTGAACACAAAAAATGGGCTTTGTATCACCCTGAAACCAATCGACGAGGGTCATTAATCTAAGTTGGAAGAATGAGTTGTCTAGTTGGTTGGCTGGCTATGGGTTCTCTCTGCATAGTTCCACCGGTAAATCTCCTTTTGAATTATTCATGGGACAAACTTCTTCAACATTTATATGTCCTGGTTGGATGTTCCGGAACATGGGGTGTGTTTATAACTCACCAGGGGAATGGAGGGAGAAAGCGATAATTGCCCAACAGAAGAGAAAGGAAGATTTTGACTCCAGCAAGGGTGTCTGTAATGTGTTGGTAACATGGTTGATTTTGTAAACGTTAGGGCACTTAAGGGGTGTGCTAATTGGTCAACATTTACAAAGAAGTTGCATGTGATCAAATGTTTCAAAAATGCTCTCAAGACACATGATGGTCATATATGGAATGAGTCCAGAATTGCAGTTCTGAGACATCCACTTCTTTCTTCACCTTCAATGTCATCCAATTCACAGCTGGTTAGTAATGGGTTGGATGGTTCAGGCTTGCAAGCTGCTCATAGCAATGTACCAACAACTCCCAGGAGGAGTGTCAGGGAAATCAGGAAACTGGCATATTTCAAGGATTTTGTAGTGTAATGCTGTAGGTAGAAAATTGTATTTACTGTTTGCTAAAATGTTTTACAGATCAGTTTTTTATGCTTTATTTATTTGCTATATTAGGGGTGTGGGTGTTGGGATCCTGTTTTTGTTTATTTCATTCTTCTTTGTTTAGAATGGGATGGAGAAGTGTGGCGTGGAACCTTGTTCGGGGTGAGGTCAGCCATGTAACCTTGTGACAGAACTCTAGGATTTGAAGATACCGAGTGCTGTTGGGCAGGTCCCTTTGTTGGATGAGGGGATATGGAATAAACCCATCACTTTTACCTTAATTACCATGTCATACTGTCATGTTTCAACATCACAACTACCTCATTGAAATGTAAGCAAGGAGGTATTTTTTGGTTCTAGAGGCACTTTATTGATCTTTAAGTGATTCCTTTTTTCCATGGAAGCACTTTTTGAACCCTGTCATTTGTATTTAACTACAATGTTCATAGTTGTATATGACTTGTGAAATTTGAATTTAACAAATGCTGTTCAGTTTAGAGAAGTAAGCACAGAGGCACTTTATTGATCTGGACTGATACATTTCATTAACTGATGTGGAGAGCCGTAATGATCTGTATGCATGGAAGCATCTTAATGAACATCTATTCGCTCCTAGAATTACAGTGTGTTTGTTCTATCTGATCATGCGATGTAATGTTAAAAAATGGCCCAATACGATATGTAATTAGTAGAACGAAATGCTACTTTAATCATGTGTTTACGTGATATCAATGTTCCAGTACAGCATGTTATCCATGAATCACATAATATTTGCAGTATATTTGTTTCGAATCTGAAGAAAACTTTAACTGGCTCTGCTTTTACATTTCTTTTTCTATCTCATTAATTTATGAACTAATGTGCACAAGGTTGTATATTGTCTTTTGAATGTAATGATTATTATTAATCAGGCAATAAGGCACATTCAATTTTGTCCTATTTTTGAAGAAGTTTTGAATTACACATAACTTCCAGGGTGTTTTGCATAATTCCATTACAGAAAAGTATGTGAATTCCTTCTGGACTTATTTGGAAGGCTATACAGGATGCACTTTGCAAAATGTGTGCAGAGCTAGACTTATCTCCCATACCATGGAGGACCTATCCAATAATTTAAAGAAATCCCTCAATGTTCTTTATTTTAGCATTACTGTGCTCACAAGGGAAATACATGTGGTTGGCAGACTAAACAAAACCTTCACTGCCCTGATAGCGATTAAGCAAAGGAACGTAGTCCACACAATATTTTGTTGGAGAAAGTTTGCTGCAGGTTTATTACATACAAGGAGTAAGCCAACTTGGTGGGTTAACTTACAGGTGATCCAAGGGCAGGCAGAGGTGACTAACCTAAGCTGCCCTGCCCACTCATGAGCCTAACTGCACCATGCGAACACAAGGAGATGATGGACAGAGCGCTGAAACTTTTCAGGCACTCACCCCCTGTAACAGATCTGTGTTGAATCCATCATCGTTCTTTAGCTCACTTTGCCATCCCAGTTCAGACAAAGCTATATGCAAATCTGTCTTGACCCTGTGCCTTATGGGAACAGTCCAGCCATGGCTGCAAGACATGTCTTCCATGGACTGGAAACAAGCATCCTGGAACCGGTTTCTGGCTAACATCTCTCATCAGCAAGGCTAGCTTGAATCCAGTAGCAAAGTGAGCAAGGGACCCACCTCTGGGCATACCTTGCTGACTTAGAGCGAACAAAGCGAACACAAGGAGATGATGGACAGAGCGCTCAAACTTTTCAGGCACTCACCCCCAGTCACAGATCTGGGTTGAATCCATTATTGCTCCGTCCATCAATTTCCTTGTGTTTGCTTTGTGCATCCTAAGTTGGCAGGGTGTGCCCAGACGTGGGTCCCTTGCTCACTTTGCCACTGGTTTCAAGCAAGTCTGGCTGATGAGGGCTGCTAGCCTAAAACCAGTCCAAGCATGCTTGTTTCCGGTCCAGGTAAGTCATGGCTTGCACGGCTCAGCCCCACGGCACCCTTTCTTGATCAAAGCATGTGATATAAACGTGGGCCAATTAGGAACGCAGAGTCCAAGCCTAAAAAGCAGAGTCAAGTTCACATTTCTAAAAAAAAGTTCTTCGCTCTTTGATAGAAAGCAGTAACTAAATAATAAAGTATACGTAGAAAAATCAAAGAATCTTAATCCAACAGCGTGTAAGCACAGAATGTAGCAACAGCCTCCAACAGGAACTCATTGTTTTCATCTGAAAACATTTCAGCCATCCAATTCAATAGTGGGAATGAACATGTTCCTCAACGACCGGAGACTCTATCACCATCGGAGGAAAACTCGGGTCATCTTCAATGTAACTGCATGCCAAGAACTCAAGTGCCGCTGCAAAAACATTCCAACGTCCCATTATTTCATGTGCCGCTGCTAAGGCCATAATCCCGCCGCCAGAACAGAGCATGTCATGAACCAGTAAGGAGCTCATCAGCTGGTCATAATCCGCGTTGGGAGGCACCGTACTGCAGAGACACAAATCCAGGGCCCAGTCGAAATCACAGCTCAGGCAATGGAACACAGGTTGAACGCATGTGAAAAAGAAAAATCAAAACGATAATCCATAAACTGCACTCAATGTAGCCAAAGGCAGCGCTCCGTAATAACTAATAACTAATCATTTGGTTGCGAAGCAGTTACAGCCGGGACATATTATCATCTGCTGCAGGATGTGCATCCATATTTATGTAAACAAATTAATAAAAGCACACCGGCAACTAATGTGAGTACTAAGCGTAATCCAACAAAGATGCTGGAAAAAATCGAATGAAAAACTCCCAAAAAGACACCAAATATACTTTCTACAGAAGTCACAAGACCACTGCTTCTAACTTTAAAAAAGTAAGGTAACCCCGTAGTCAAGGGCACATTAAAGATACTCTAAATTAACTCCCCAATATTCAAGAGCACGTCTGTATTTAATAAATCATGCACTTCTGTGCGGGTGTTTGCTACATGAAGGACAAATGTTTCTGTACCAGATATAAGAGCGACCTCTTTTTGAGACAATAGCGCTCTTATACGACTCATTTGGTTGACTCTGCTTTCAAGGTCGAAATCGACAGCCAGATGGAAACATCCAGCTTCCCATGCAGAGGAATTAACACAACTTTTTTTTAATCAAACCACACACTCAGTTCCGTAATCATGTAAGCTATGCCTGCTAACATTGCTCAACAATCTCCATTATTTCAAAGTAAATAACTCCCGTTTCCAGTAAACTGAACGTTGTTATGATAGCAGGTGTCGGACTACCTTTCAAAACTCAGTCCAAATTAGGCGCATCTTGTCTACAAGAGCCATGCAATTGTATGTGTCTACAAATTAAGGAGTGATCTGGTACTATTGTGCAATTCTCGCCATTCACATAGACTTCTTTTCCCTCCCTCAGGCACCTATATGTAAATGGTAATAACCAAGCTTCATGCAGATAAGCGCTCCCTGTACATCCATATCTGCCTATAGCATAGTATTTCATGCAAACCTCCAACTTAACCAGGTTAAAAAATAACGTTATGATACTGTGGATAAGCCACACACCTGAATTGGATCTCCAATGAGTGACCACTTCTAACCATTCTCATAGCGCGCCCTGTGCTCCGATTTGACAGTGAGAGAGTGATCACACCATAGTTTGTACTGCTAATCATTCTCAGCATACGCTACGAATACCCTTTGACGTTACACGTCGCATCAAAGTTTCTGTGTGACGTCATGTACGGCACCCGTATAAAAAAGATGCAAATGTTTTTAATTGTTTAAAAACATATATTCATGTATTTAATGAACAAACTAACAGAAGACTTAATCTAGGATAATTATGGAATAATTTTTTTTAAGTTTTAAAAATCCTCTATTACTTCTATATTGTATGAGTGCAGCTACATGCCCCTCCGCCTGGTACCCTAGACTCCACCACGCCCAGACCCGGTTCATAAGCACTCGTGATCATCACCACAAAACCATTAGCACGCATATTCGCTTTTCCACACATGCTTTTACAACTAGTATGCATTTACCACACATGATAAATACATAATCTTAATAATGTTTTTTTGTTGACCAACATGTGTTGTAATGCCTGTGCCTTACATCCCTCAAATTAGTTTCTAGGTATACGTGTGACCGAGTCTGATAAGATCAGAGGCCAAGGACAAACACCGTGGTATCTGTGGCACGAAATCTCATCGATCACAGAGAAAATATGTGCAGGGTGAAATGAAAGTAACAGGTATAATAAAAATAACAGAGGAAAACTACTAAAATGGTGGTTGGCGCCTCGGCACTTCATTTCAAATAAATATACATACAATATGTTTATTAATATATTACAAAAGTATAGCACTGGATGACACAAATGACCCAGGAAAAGAAAGCGGCAAATTTAAAACCTAAATTCAGGAGAGGTTTGCTTGGCGAACTTGAAGAAAAAGAAAAAAAGTGCACTTGCAAACAAGGCTGTGCATGCATTTCTCAGAAACTACTGAACGGATTTACACCATTTAACAAAAAGCACAATCTGCGAACAGAACTCTACCTCTCTGCCAAATTTCATGTAATTCCGTTTAGCCGTTCGGGCTGTAGCCCTGGCTAAAGGTCCCTATGGAAAATTGCATGGGGAAAACTCATTTTGGGACTCCCCTTTTTTCTCGGCCCCTACTTGACGAATCACCCCCAAACTCTCAGGGGAGGAGCGAAACCAGGCAGGCCATTTTCTTTGAGAAATTCACGAAGATTCGTCCACCGGCACCAAAGTTATTCCAAATAGAATGTTGTGGATTTCCTATGGAAACTAGGTCCTAACTATAACTACCTACTGGCGACCGCCAGTAGGTAATAAATATATATATATATATATATATATATATATATATATATATATATATATATATATATATATATATATATATATATATATATATATATATATCCAACATCCTCTCCTTCACCAAAGAGAGAAGCAGCACTCTAGCAACTTTAATCCTTTAATCCTTTTATTTCATTGCGGCAATCCTTATATATTTCGGTCACCATTGACCTTCTTCAGAGGCAAGCCGATATGGACATCAATGCAGGACATGAGAAAACAAACAAGTAAGTCAAAACTGTTTATTTTATTCGCCCCCTGGTGGGCATCCAAATAGTTTTGAAAATGCATTCTGGTACTTGTTGCCCTCTTTCCAAATTTAGTTACAAGCCTCCAGTGGCTGATGTCCCAATTTTTAAAAAATTAGTTTCTTGCAAGGTCCGTTGCGTCTAATACCAGCCCACTTTCGGAGCTGGTGAAGAACCACGCCGAAGCCAGTCTTCGGCAGTGCCGTTGCCCTCCGCTTTCCGCGTTCCACCAACAAGGTTCACTTTCGGGCAGGAACCGGCACACTAACTGGCGGTGCAAGCTGATGACTGAACTACGCCGTTTTAAACATCCAACAACCTCTCCTTCACCAAAGAGTGAAGCAGCACTCCAGCAACTTTAATCCTTTAATCCTTTTATTTAATTGCGGCAATCCTTATATATTTCGGTCACCATTGACCTTCTTCAGAGGCAAGCCGATATGGACATCAATGCAGGACATGAGAAAACAAACAAGTGAGTCACAACTGTTTATTTTATTCGCCCCCTGGTGGGCGTCCAAATAGTTTGGAAAATGCATTCTGGTACTTGTTGCCCTCTGTCCAAAATTAGTTACAAGCCTCCAGTGGCTGATGTAAAAATTAGTTTCTTGCAAGGTCCGTTGTGTCTAATACCAGCCCACTTTCGGAGCTGGTGAAGAACCATGCCGAAGCCAGTTTTCGGCAGTGCTGTTGCCTCCGCTTTCCGCGTTCCACCAACAAGGTTCACATATATATATATATATGAATAGCTGTTGTGCCATAAGAGGACCTACCACTCTGCTAATTTGCTATCTGTGTTAGCCTGCTACCTGCTGATTGCTGTGCTGTAGGAGGGACTGCCACTTTGCTATCTTGCTTTGCTGTATTGGCCTACTGCCTCTTGACTGGGAGTGAGAAGGAATTGACCTGCTCTCCACATCCTTGAACCTAAGTTTCACAAAGGGCCTGTTTGGTTGCCTCCTGTTGCTGAAGTCTCAGGGATATCAAAGACTTCACCTTTCATCTTCAATCCAAGACCTGGACTTTACTTGCTGTAAGTCTTGCTCTGCCAAGTGGTGTTGATCTGGGGCCCTTGGAAGTGAGTTTAAAGTCCTTCATCTTACAAGAACCTGTGCAACGACAGTGTTGCACTAATCGGAACCAATGCATTGCCTTCTGCAAGATTGTGATCAACACTTCCCGATCACTGCAAGGTCTTGACCCAGTGCATTGCACTCTACACTGCCACAGTGCCTCTGGAATCACTGCATCCGGAACCAACGCATTGCTACTACAGCTTAGAGAAGATTGCCTACAGCATAGAGAAGATGGCCTCCAGTGTGGAATTAACCCAGAGCATCTCCTTCAGAACCGCCGCACTCCACTTTCAACACTTTGTCCAAGGCCCAACACAACTACCGCATGAAGAAATCCAGCACAACTGCGTGGGGAGCATCAACACATTGCACCTTGCATTTCATTCTGCGACAAGGGATTAAGGTACTTTGCTCAGCAGGCCCTGCATGGGTCCTGTAGCTGGCTTGGGTCCCATTGTGGGTGGCCAGTACTCTTGACTTTTTTCCGGTCCAGCACAAACTTGTTTAGCCCCTTATTCGCTATTTGCTTCTAAGACCTTTTTTGACACTTATCGTTTAAAAATTAATATCTTGACTTCTACTTTGCCACATCAGCACGTGACTCCTGAGGCAGAAGCCGGGAGCCTTTGTTTTAAAATTGTTGTGTCTCGCTGAAATTGTTATTAATTCTGCACATCCCTCATAATCTTGGTCTGCTATTACCTACCTTCTCAGGCGATTAGGCACTGAGCAGGGACACTGGGAACACTCGGTACCGCCGCCCCACCGCCGCCATCTTAGAGGTAGCGGAGCAGGTAGCGTGCTAGTTGTTGGACACAGAGAGGCTTAAAATGGTTCCCTCAGAAAGGACGCGCAGTGGATGCACGCAGCGGGCGCGCCGGCGGCGCACCGAAGGCGCTCCAAAGGGTAGCCCGTCAGCACCTATCCACGCCTGTGCGTCGCCTCTCGCCAAAACCCCTGGGCGGAAGCAGACTGGGCCGCTATGCTACGGCAGGGAGGATCTCCTGGCACGAAACCCAGGGACTAGGGTATGCGGTAAGCCATCGTTCGTCGTGGGAGCCCCAAAGCTGAGGTGTTCAGCGTGTAACTTTAGCATTCCTGCCCCTGGTCTCTCTCGGTTAGTAGTAGACAGGCATCCTCAAGTCCAGCTTAAAATACTTCAACTGAATGTGAGGTCATTGGTTAAATACTATCTGGAAGTCTATGCCCTCGTTTCAGAGGAATGCCCGGACATATTTTTTATATGTGAAACTTGGCTAAGGGATGATACGACCGCAGTACCGAATCTCGCTCTCCCCTCGGGTTATTCTATGTGTATTACAAATAGGGACTCCAGGGGAGGAGGCATCGCGGTAATTCATAAGTCTCATTATTCCTGCTTACTCATTAAGGAATTAACAAAAAGGGAGGTAGAGTAAACGATGTAGGATTCTTACTCCACAATCTAATATGTATAAACAAAAGGAATCCTACCAACGGAGAAGTGTTACCCAAAGGATATGGGAGCACTTAGTGTCTTTTAAAATACCCCTCACACACCAAAAGGCCCCTTGGTGTCATGCTTCATCATCGGGGTCTTCGCACCCCTCTAACGGGATGCGGCGTGCTACGACCTACGACTACGCGGGAGCACTGATAAATGGCTATGTGTGGTGTGTGTGGTGCAAGTGATAAAGCAAAATAATGTGAGTGGTGGTGGGTAGTGACTGGTTTAAAAAGTACCTGGCTCGTAGGTGAAAGAAAAATTTATTCAGGACCTCGGGCTGGCACTATTAAAAGAAGTGAAGTGCGAGGTAACTTCTGTCTTGTTAATGGACAGTACCTCTTGTGTGCGTCGACATGTTTCAGAGCAAACGCTCCTTCTTCAGGACGGGAGCACAACTTCCCCACCTTACTCACGTTTTACTAATTAGTAACTCAAAAATTCAACTTGGTTTAATAACAAAAAGTGAAAATTTAAGTGAAAAAAAGGCTATAATGTGCCTACAGCGGTTTTTGCTCAGGAAACATGTAATTGCATGACCTGAAAAAGAAAAAGAAAAAAGGAAAAATGAAATGGTCTCCCAAATAGTGGGTAGTTCTACAAGTGCAGTCACCTGGAACCAACCATATAGCACAATTTGCCCTGTAAAAGAAAAAGACTTACACAACATACACTACATGGAACACACAAGACTGTTTGTATTATGATATCAGGGAAATGTGGGTCATACTTAGTAGATGTGGTTTTGCTTGCTTTCATGAGCTCTCAGGGGCGTCTGGGGGTAATTGCTAATTTTTGCAATCTGAGTGGAAAGATAAAAAGGAGCAAGTACAAATAAATAAAGGAGTTGGCCAATTCTTACTCACTTGTTCTGGAAGAGAAGTGCAATTGCCCTGCCATATATACTCACAGGACGTAGACGAGTATTCTCCGCCTTCCCCACACGCAGCTCCGCTCGAATGGTGATGCGTGCTTGCTGTGGGCGGTATTTATGCCATGTAGTCCTAATTAAGCTAGCCCTAATTACCACGGGAGCGGATGTGATAAACCGTCCAAATATGGACGTTCCGCTTGCCCAATTACCGGTTTTCTGGTCCCTCGCACCAGGACCAAATCAATTCCTTGTAAGGGGAGGTCCCGTACATAACCGGGCGTTGCCGTTTAGTATCTTGGCTTAGCGCGTGCTCAGTTTAATCTAGCAACAACGCGCAAGGTCGGCAAAAAGACAAAGGTTGGCTGCGCATGGGCGTATGGATGTGGGAAGATCCCCTACACGGCCGGGCGTTGTCGTTAAGTATCTTGGTCACGCGCGTGCGCAGTTTGTTCTAGCAGCACTGCGCAAGCTCGCCAAGGAGACATAGGTCGGCCGCGCATGCGCGGTCGTATGGATGAGACGCCTAGGTCTACTGTTCTCAGAATTGAGTAATCTATGAAAACCATGGCCCCTGATTTTATTTTCGGTCAAATACATGTTTAAATTAACAAAGAGAGTCTTCTAGTTAATTAAAATAAGTTGATATTAAATAGTGAGGGAGTATAATATTTACAGAATTCAGGCCTTTATATTAAGCAAAGAAAGATACCTTCTGAATGTGACTAATAGTTCCCATAGGGCATTGTTGTGGGAGATTGAGGGTTGTGCATCTCCAATGGTAGATGATAATATTACCCCATGTGTATGGGTACCCAGCCATCATTCAGAATAGGACATATTTTAGGACCTTTTCAGTTATTGTGCTGCCTTTAATTGGATAATTGTGACCACGGGACATCATCATTAAGTCCATGAATGTGTGTGCCCAGGCGGAACACCCATCTTTGTTCCTTTTGGAACAAACCGTTTTCAGACGGTAGTGATTCGATGACTGTCCACCTTAGGTCATTGACACAATGCTGTTCTTCCAAGTAATGTGTGGCCATCTTTGTGGTGCTTTTTTTACACCGGACATTACTTTTGTGTTCGCTTAGTCTCGTTTTCACTGCTCTGGTGGTCATCCCCACGTATTCCAACCCGCAAGGACAGGTTATTATGTAGACCACGTTTTTGGTGTTACAGTTAGTGAAACGTCGTTGCTCCCAGGTAGTGCAGTTTCTGAATGTAAGAGTCTTGCTCTTTTGTGTCAAGTGACAACTGCTACAATTGCCACAAGGAAAATGGCCTTGGATCCCGACTGGGTTTGTCCTTGTATCCGTACTCATTTTTGGTCTGGTATGCACCAGGATGTCCTTTAGGTTCCGTCCTCTACGATGTGCGTGCATTGGTTTCTCCAGTTGCAGGGTGCCACAATTCAGAATGGACCAGTGTTTATTTATAATTTTAGACACTTCATTGGACACCGTGCTGTAGGTGGTGACACAAATTGGTCTTTTCTTATCATCACTAGTCTCACATTCTCTTTCTTCTAAGAGAGCTTCCCTATGGTTGTTTCTAGCCCTCTTCATGGCTTTATTGATTGTCTTTTCTGCACAGTTTCAGACCAGTCCATGGTCTTTCTGGACCTAAATGTCTATACAGAGGGTGGTAAATTGAAAAGCACCACACATTTCAAACCTACTGCGAGGAACTGTCTTTTAAGATATGACAGCTTTCATCCTAGACATTTACGAGAAAACTTGCCATATGGCCAATTTCTAAGATTGAGGCGTAACTGCACCGAATTGACTGAGTATAGGTCACAGGCTTGTGACCTCAAGAAAAAACTGCTGCAAAGACAGTATCCAGAAAAGACAATCAATAAAGCCATGAAGAGAGCTAGAAACAACCATAGGGAAGCTCTCTTAGAAGAAAGAGAATGTGAGACTAGTGATGATAAGAAAAGACCAATTTGTGTCACCACCTACAGCACGGTGTCCAATGAAGTGTCTAAAATTATAAATAAACACTGGTCCATTCTGAATTGTGGCACCCTGCAACTGGAGAAACCAATGCACGCACATCGTAGAGGACGGAACCTAAAGGACATCCTGGTGCATACCAGACCAAAAATGAGTACGGATACAAGGACAAACCCAGTCGGGATCCAAGGCCATTTTCCTTGTGGAAATTGTAGCAGTTGTCACTTGACACAAAAGAGCAAGACTCTTACATTCAGAAACGGCACTACCTGGGAGCAACGACGTTTCACTAACTGTAACACCAAAAACGTGGTCTACATAATAACCTGTCCTTGCGGGTTGGAATACGTGGGGATGACCAACAGAGCAGTGAAAACGAGACTAAGCGAACACAAAAGTAATGTCCGGTGTAAAAAAAGCACCACAAAGATGGCCACACATTACTTGGAAGAACAGCATTGTGTCAATGACCTAAGGTGGACAGTCATCGAATCACTACCGTCTGAAAACGGTTTGTTCCAAAAGGAACAAAGATGGGTGTTCCGCCTGGGCACACACATTCATGGACTTAATGATGATGTCCCGTGGTCACAATTATCCAATTAAAGGCAACACAATAACTGAAAAGGTCCTAAAATATGTCCTATTCTGAATGATGGCTGGGTACCCATACACATGGGGTAATATTATCATCTACCATTGGAGATGCACAACCCTCAATCTCCCACAACAATGCCCTATGGGAACTATTTGTCACAATTAGAAGGTATCTTTCTTTGCTTAATATAAAGGCCTGAATTCTGTAAATATTATACTCCCTCACTATTTAATATCAACTTATTTTAATTAACTAGAAGACTCTCTTTGTTAATTTAAACATGTATTTGACCGAAAATAAAATCAGGGGCCATGGTTTTCATAGATTACTCAATTCTGAGAACAGTAGACCTAGGCGTCTCATCCATACGACCGCACATGCGCGGCCGACCTATGTCTCCTTGGCGAGCTTGCGCAGTGCTGCTAGAACAAACTGTGCACGCGCGTGACCAAGATACTTAACGACAACGCCCGGCCGTGTAGGGTATATTCCCACATCCATACGCCCATGCGTGGCCAACCGTTGTCTTTTTGCCGACCTTGCGCGTTGTTGCTAGACTAAACTGAGCACGCGCTAAGCCAAGATACTAAACGGCAACGCCCGGTTATGTACGGGACCTCCCCTTACAAGGAATTGATTTGGTCCTGGTGCGAGGGACCAGAAAACCGGTAATTGGGCAAGCGGAAAGTCCATATTTGGACGGTTTATCACATGCGCTCACGTGGTAATTAGGGCTAGCTTAATTAGGACTACATGGTATAAATACCGCCCACAGCAAGCACGCATCACCATTCGAGCGGAGCTGCGTGTGGGGAAGGCGGAGAATACTCGTCTACGTCCTGTGAGTATATATGGCAGGGCAATTGCACTTCTCTTCCAGAACAAGTGAGTAAGAATTGGCCAACTCCTTTATTTATTTGTACTTGCTCCTTTTTATCTTTCCACTCAGATTGCAAAAATTAGCAATTACCCCCAGACGCCCCTGAGAGCTCATGAAAGCAAGCAAAACCACATCTACTAAGTATGACCCACATTTCCCTGATATCATAATACAAACAGTCTTGTGTGTTCCATGTAGTGTATGTTGTGTAAGTCTTTTTCTTTTACAGGGCAAATTGTGCTATATGGTTGGTTCCAGGTGACTGCACTTGTAGAACTACCCACTATTTGGGAGACCATTTCATTTTTCCTTTTTTCTTTTTCTTTTTCAGGTCATGCAATTGCATGTTTCCTGAGCAAAAACCGCTGTAGGCACATTATAGCCTTTTTTTCACTTAAATATTCACTTTTTGTTATTAAACCAAGTTGAATTTTTGAGTTACTAATTAGTAAAACGTGAGTAAGGTGGGGAAGTTGTGCTCCCGTCCTGAAGAAGGAGCGTTTGCTCCGAAACATGTCGACGCACACAAGAGGTACTGTCCATTAACAAGACAGAAGTTACCTCGCACTTCACTTCTTTTAATAGTGCCAGCCCGAGGTCCTGAATACATTTTTCTTTCACCTAAGAGCCAGGTACTTTTTAAACCAGTCACTACCCACCACCACTCACATTATTTTGCTTTATCACTTGCACCACACACACCACACATAGCCATTTATCAGTGCTCCCGCGTAGTCGTAGGTCGTAGCACGCCGCATCCCGTTAGAGGGGTGCGAAGACCCCGATGATGAAGCATGACACCAAGGGGCCTTTTGGTGTGTGAGGGGTATTTTAAAAGACACTAAGTGCTCCCATATCCTTTGGGTAACACTTCTCCTTTGGTAGGATTCCTTTTGTTTATACATACTCATTAAGGAAGACATTGTGGACTGTGAATGTGCCCGCTTCAGGGTGTCTATAGGTCCGCACCTGACCCTTTCTGGACTTTTGGTCTATCGCCCTCCAGGGCCGGCGTCTAAGTTCATAGATGTTATGTTATGTTATGTTAAATGAGATTTGTTAAGCGCGCTGACACCATGGGTTTCCTGGCGCTGTAGGACAGAGGTGAGGCTGAGGACGGGAGAAGCGGACTTAGCAGGGTGGGGGAAAGAGGAAGGTTTTGAGAAGCTTCCTGAAATGAAGGAGGGAGCTACTGGATTTGAGGGTCAGGGGAAGAGGATTCCAGAATTTGGGGGCCAGGAGGGCGAACCGACGGCCACCAAATGTGTTGGTTTCCAGGTACCAGGGAAATGATTACCTGGATCAGAGCAGCGGGTGGTAGTAAATGCCTGACTTTGCGGATTTTACCGAGCTGGAACGTGCATGAAGAGATCACGGTACCAACTTGAGGTCTGAGGGAGTGTTCGGCATCAATGGTCACACCGAGACTCTTTACTGATTTCGCAGGGATCGGGGGGGGGGCCTAGTTTGTTGGGCCAGAACTGCGAGCCCCAGTGGGAGGAGCTGGATCCAGGGAGAAGGAGCTCAGTTTTTCCAGGGTTTAATTTTAGTTGATTGCAGTTCATCCAGTCCTGGATGTGTATCTTGACGGAATGGAAGTTGTCCAAAGCGTTCGAGGTGTTGAGTGGAAAGATGATCTGCAGATCGTCAGCGTAGTTATACACTGTGATGTCCCAGTTTTGGAGCGAGTGGATCGGGGCCGAAGGTAGAGGTTAAATAGTAGGGGTGACAGGGAGGAGCCCTGAGGGACTCCACAGGTCGTGGGAGTTTTGGGCGCTGTGTAGGGGCCCAAGCGGACGGCTTGTGTTCTGCCGGTCAGAAAGGACTGAGTCCATTTGAGGGCAGGACCCTGGACCCAGCCTGTTCGACACGGTGAAGAAAGATGTTGTGGTCAACCGTGTCGAACGCGGCCGACAGATCCAGGAGCACAAGAGCCTGAGGGATCTCTGTATCAGCGTTCATCCTCAGCGTGTCAAGGACTGCTAGGATGAAGGCCTCGGTGGAGTGGGCTGGCCTAAAGCCGGCCTGGTTAGGCTCCAGGTGGCAGGAGGTGTCGATGAAGTTGGAGAGACACCGGGTGAAGTGGGCCTCCATTAGTTTGGAAAAATATGGCAAGAGCGATATGGGACGGTAGTTGGAGAGTTCCACCGGGTCCGCACCAGGTTTCTTCAGGAGAAGCACTAAGATGGCCTCTTTGAAGGTGCTGGGGACAGTACCCGTGCTGAGGGAACCATTCAGCAGAGGTAAAATGCAGTCGGGAAAATTGAGACAGACGTTCCGTAGGAACGAGGGGGGGGGCAGCAGTCATTTGGAGACCCTGATTTTACCCGGGTCGCAAGTTCAGCTAGTGAGTTGGGGTTGAGGGGAGCGAAGTGGGTGAAGATCGATAAGTTGTTCAGAGGAGTGTCTGCGGGGAGTGTCTGAGGGAGGGAGGGGATGGAGTCCTTGATTTTAATGATTTTCTCAGTAAAAAATGAGATTGAGGGCATCACAGGTCTCTTGGGAGGGTGTCTGACCTGGAAGAGTTCTGTCATCTGAGGTGAGTTCGTTCATGATTTTAAAGCCCTCCTTTGATTTGTTGTCCGCGGACGAGATTCTGTTTGAAAAATGTTCCGATTTGGCTGAGGAAATTGTATTTTTGTATTCTCTGCGAGCTATAATGTATTGCAGTCTGTCTGGTTCGGAGTAATTGCATCTCCATGTCCGTTCCATTTGGCGCACCTTCAGTTTATGTTTCTTAAGGTCGTCAGAGAACCATCGGTGGGAGTTGTGGTGTCTGGTGGGGGAAAATTTGGTGAGGGGGGCAAATTGGTCGCTGGCCGATTTTAGCCAGGTGCCAATGTCGCTTTCCATCACGTCGATATTGGTTAACGGATTGATGGCTGGCCGGGTGTCGGATAAGGTCGCGAGAAAACCTTGGGAGTCGTGCGAGCTCCATTTGCGTGAGAGGCCGACAGCCATCAGAGGGGCAGGAGTCCAGCCAATGACAGTGAGGGTGGTTTCAACTAGGTGGTGGTCTGACCAGATGCAGGGGGAGACAGATGGCTGGGAAAGTGTTAAGTGGTGCTGCGTCTGACGGTGGTGGGAGAAGGTGAGAGGTGGAGGAGTTGTAGTTCTCTGAGGGAATCGGCCGAGTATGAGATGAAATGGCCGGCATGGCTGGCCCCTGGGCGCGGCCTGGCGCGGACGGGCGCAGACGGGCTTGACTTTGGCGCGCCTTTGGTGCACTGGCGGCGCGCCCGCTGCGCTCGTCCGCTGCGCGTCCGGGAAATGCACATTGTTATTGGGGAGAGGGGGCGTGGCCTCACGGCAGTGGGCGTGGCCTGTGGGCTCTGGGGTAATGGCGGCAAAGAAGTTTGTAACCCGCGACAGCGCTTACATCCGCTGCGCGGGGATGCCCAACACGTTTTTAGAAGGGAGAAGTGCTCAGGGAGAAGGAATTAGGCAAGTTAAAACAACAAATTCAAATACAAGTTTTAAAAATAATCGAGCGTTTCTCCCGGCTTCCGCCTCAGGAGATAAGTGTCCTCTGCCTCGCGCTAGTGATCAGCGCGGCTTAAGTAGCTTCGGTGCGAGGGGGGCGTGGCCTCATGGCAGTGGGCGTGGCCTGTGGGCTCTGGGGTAATGGCGGCAAAGAAGTTTGTAACCCGAGACAGCGCTTACATCCGCTGCGCGGGGATGCCCAGCACGTTTTTAGAAGGGAGAAGTGCCCAGGGAGAAGGAATTAGGCACGTAAAACAACAAATTCAAATACAAGTTTTAAAAATAATCGAGCGTTTCTCCCGGCTTCCGCCTCAGGAGATAAGTGTCCTTTCTGGAGATTGTTAGCGCACTTTTTGTAGGTTCGGCTAATTTTACTATCTTGGGAGATCTTAATCTCCACTTTGACCTCATTCATGATAGTGCCATTGGTAGTCTATTAGCTGACCTGGATGCCTTACAGCTGGAGCAATTAGTGTCGGGCCCTACGCATATAGCCTGGCCTCTTCTAGACCCTGTTTTTTCAAACTTACAATCCATGAAGTCTGAAACGCCTAAACCGATGGGATGGACCGATCATTCCTTGATAGAACTGTCGTTATCGGTCACAGTACCTTTTAAGCTAGAAACAGGCAATTCAGTCCTCAGACGTCCATGGCGTAAACTGAGGCTAGAAGATCTCCATGCCTTCCTTATGGCCAACCCCTTCGGATCCCGAGGTGGGCTATAATGCGCTTTCCGCCTGGGGACTAGACACCTTTATTCCTGCAAGATGGAGCAAGGGGCGCACTTCTAACACCAGTTCCTGGTATAATGACTTGTTGAGAACTCTTAGAAAAGCTTGTAAGAAAGCAGAACGTGACTGAAGTAGGGACTATGCATGTGAGAAAAAATTATACTACCTCTCTCAAATTAAGCTCTATCATAGAGCTATCTGCTCTGTCTGCGCGGCCTTTTATGCGAATAAAATAAGGTCAAGCTCTAATCCAGTGAAATGTATTTTTAAAATCTTTAAAGATCTTAGGTTTAAAAAAACGGCTATGTCTAGTATAGTGTCCATGCAGCAATGTGATGAGCTTGCGACATACCTTGTGGAAAAAGTTCAAACAATCTATCAATCCTTTCCACACACCTCTCTTGATTTCATCCCCTTGTCCTCTTACGATGGGACTCGCCCGACCTTATTGGCAACCCCGGACATCTCCGAGGAGGAATTTACCAGACTGAGTAGTAGAATCAAATCAGGCTCGCCCTCTGATCCTCTGAGACCGTCCCAATTTACTGAATCGCTCCCGGTTTTCCGGGAGCCACTCTGTCAAATACTTAACTCATCCTTTGCTACTGCCACTGTTCCGGTTTCATGGAAACAGGTCTGGGTGTCACCTATTATTAAGAAGCCCACACTAGACCCTTCGAAACCTGAGAACTTCAGACCTATATCTCTTCTCCCGTGGGTGGCTAAGATCACAGAAACCCATGTTAATAATGCCTTATCCCAATTTCTGAGCTTCAATAAGATTCTGGATCCATCGCAGAATGGATTTAGACCGGGCCATAGCACGGAAACGCCGTTGTTGGCTACCACTGAACATCTCCGGTCAATCCTTGATGCCGGTCAAAGTGCAGCGCTGTTTTTGTTAGATCTCAGCGCTGCCATTGATACGGTGTCACATGGCATTCTTCTCCATCGATTAGAGGCAGCAGGGGTCACTGGGTCGGCCCTAGAGTCGTTAGGATCCTTCTTGACAGAGAGATCTTTCCGTGTGTCCACCCCCCCGTTCCTCTGTTAGTCCCATGCCATGGGGCAGGGGGTTCCGCAGGGCACAGCACTGAGCCCGTCGCTGTTTAATCTCTATGTCCAGCCTCTAGCTGCTGTCGCTAAACAGTGGGACCTCATTATGGTCTCATATGCTGAGGTGCTGCTGGTTGGAAAAAATGCTGCCCTGTGGAATGAACATTGGTGGCTGTCACTCCTGGGAGTTATGCTTATGCCCATGACTGTGGTAAAGAATCTTGGGGTCTAGATGGACTCTACGCTTAGTTTCCAGACCCACACTAAGAAGGTTGCTGCTACCTGTGCCGGTCTTCGACGAGGCCTTAAACTTCTTTTGAATTTGTTTGACCCATCAGTACGACAGTTAATTGTACAGACAAGACAACTATACTGTCGTGCTTGGATTATGCTAGCTCCCTGCTCTTAGGGGCAAACAAAGCAGAGATACTTCGGCTGCAACGGGTTCAAAATTCTGCAGCTAGAATGCTGGTGGGTCTTCCTCGCTCCTGTCCGGTCGAGGCCACTATTTGAGGGTTACACTGGCTTCCGATAGAGAAGCGGATCCATTTTAAAGCATTATGTCTATCCTTTAAGATCCTAAACAGTGCCAGACCGGCGCTACTTGGAGACCTCTTGATCCTGTATGTCCCCCCTCAGCAGTTGCGCTCGTTGGGGCAACACTTGGTGACTGTCCCTCGGGTCAAACTTTGCCATGCAGGAGGGCTCTCGTTCCGCTACCTGCTCGCCAAGCTATGGAATTTGCTGCCTGTACACATTCGAGGTATGGACGGCCAGCTTGCTTTCAGGAAAGCCATTAAAACTTTCCTCTTCCCCTCAGTGTAGTCCTTGGTTCATGACGTCTGTTACGACCTTCCCTGTTCTGTGTTCTTTTAGATCTCTTGCAGCGCCGGGACGCCCCTTTGCTGGGGCAGCTGTGTGCTTTAGAAATAATTTAACATAACATAACATAACATAACTTATTAGATTTTTTTGTCCTTTTGATCGTTTTATTCGGAATATTAGAATAATACAGTTTTTCTAAACTGGTGTGGAGTCTGTTTGTGGTGTTTTCACATATTGTCCCTTAAGCTAAGCCGGCCTGCTCTGTGCCAAGCTACCAGAGGGTCAGCCAGGTTAATTTTGTTGTGTTTCTAACCTACCAGGACTAGGATTGTGGTTCCTGCTTGGACAGGGTGCATATTCTGCTAACCAGAAACCCACTTTATAACACATAAAAATAGTGAATGTCTGTTCCTCAACATATACCCTACTACAGACAGCTTTTATCTCTATCTAACCCCTGAAACTCACCGAACAGACATTGAGAAATAAAATTAATATCAGTAGGGGACTGCATACTGTAATAATAATAATAAGGAAGTTTATAAAGCACCTGGTTACGCCCACCGGCGTGTCCCCGCGCTGTAGTAAGTGAGAGATTCAGAACCCCATACCCAAACTGAGTGCCAAGGTCTATTAGTGAGGGAACAAATATGTTTTAAGCTCTCTTCTGAACCTCTGCTCAGAAGGTTCTAGCCGAAGCTCAGTAGGGAGTTTGTTCCAATTCCTGGCCGCCAGAAGCCGGAAAGATCTACCACCCATCCGGGCTTTCCTGACTTTAGGAATCAACACCAGGCCAGTTCCGGTAGATCTAAGAGAGCAAACAGGCCTGTAACACGTGATGAGAGTCTGCAAGTGCCTTGGCCCGGAGCCTTGAATGATGCGGTGGCACATACAAAGGGCCTTACACACTATCCGCTTCCTAACAGGAAGCCAATGGAGAGCCTCCAAAGCTTTTTTTGAAGCGGCCCTTCTAGGAAGCCTAAGGATCAGCCGAGCCACCACATTTTGCAGCACCTGGAGCCGACCGAGACTCTTAGCTGTGGTACCTAAATACAGTATGTTGCCATAGTCCAGACGTGAGGTGACAAGTGCATGAACAAGCGTCCTCCTAGCTTCCATAGGAAGAAGGTCCATGGTCTTACGCAGGCCCTTGAGGACGCCGAAGCACGTTCCCACCACACGTCTGATCTGGGGTTCAAATGAAAGGTCCGAGTCTACCCATACCCCCAGGTTCTTAGCCTTGGGGCACGGACTCAGGACTGGGCCTAAGCAGGGAGGCCACCATGCCGATGACCACACAGATGGGCCTCCCCCCACCACGAGCACCTCAGTCTTGCTACCGTTTAACTTCAGGCAGTTGTAGGCCATCCAGGAGGCAAGCTCCTGCATACATGCTCTGAAGTTGGATGCAGCAAGATCCGATGCCCGCGATAGCGAGACAACCAGCTGCATGTCATCGGCATATGACACAATCCGAATTCCGAAGTTCTCCACTATGCCTGCCACTGGGGACATGTACACGTTAAAAAGGGTGGGACTCAGGGCAGAGCCCTGGGGTACACCCTGATCCAGCTTCACAGCTCCAGAATAATGGGCTCCTAATCTGACCTGGAAGCTACGTTCCGTCGGAAAAGATTGTATCCATTTTAGTGCCCCGCCTGAGACGCCGCCCTTATTCAGACATTGCAGCAAGGTCTAGTGTGCTACAGTGTCAAAGGCGGCACTCAGGTCCAGAAGGATAAGGGCCATTGTCTGCCCCTCATCTACACCCTGCCGGATGGCCTCCGTGGCCATAAGTAAGGCTGACTCCGTGGAGTGGAGTGGCCGAAAACCAAACTGCGTAGGATGGAGAAGGTTGGTTTCCTCCACATAGGCCATAAGTTGTGAGTTTACAGCCTTCTCGGCCACTTTTGCTAAATAAGGTAGCAACGAGATAGGGCGGAGGTTGTCCAATTTCTCCATGGTGATATTTGGTTTCTTCTGAAGTGGAAGAACCACGGCCTGCTTCCAAACATCAGGCACCTTGTGCATGCTGAAGGATACATCTAGGATATGCCTGATATAAGGCTCAAGAGAGGTAATGCTCTCCCTGAGCAGTTTTGGAGAGGCCGGATCACTGGGTGAGCCAGACTTTATGGAACTGCAGATCCTGCAGAGCAACTCAGGGGGAGGAGTGGTAAAGCTATCTAGCCTTCGATTTCCCCCACCATCTCCTATCACTTCCACAAACTCTGCGCCCCCCTTCCTGACTCCAGGAAAGGAAGAATATATGTTTTCCACTTTCCTTGCAAAGAACCTCGCGATACAATCGCAGGAATCCTCGGAGTTATCCATAGGAATAGTGGACGATGTCAACGTAGAAATCTCCTTATAGATGTAAAAAAGTTCCTTCGTGGAGTTTTCTGCTGCCCCAATTCTTTCCGTGTAGTAGACGGCTTTGGCCCGTCTAATAAGCCCATGGTAAATTCTCCGTTTATTATGGTACTCCAACTTGGCCTGACTGAGAAAGGCCCTCCTCCACACCCTCTCTAAGCGTTTGCATTCTGTCCAAGCCAGGCGTAGATCATCGTTATACCAGGGAGCCGATTTCCGGGGTCTTCTCACGATTATATTCGAATGCAGAGGAGCTACACTAGCAAGGGCTTCTACTATGCGTCTTTCTAGATTACGACACGCTGTTTCAATGTCGACAACCCCCGGCGGCCCTCCTTTGGTGAGGGCTTCATTGAACTTCATCCGAGAGAAGCCTGCCCATTTGCGGCTAGCGTGATTTAGCATAGGTTGCTCCGGGGGTCTGGGTACTAAAACCTTCGTTAAAAAAGGAACAAAAAAGTGATCAGACCAAGGGATAGGGGTAGGCATACTCACTTCAACTTCCCCCCAGTTGTCAAATACTGGGTCAAGTAGGTGACCATGCTGATGGGTAGGGGCCTTGGAATTCAGGCATAGTTGCAGTGACTGTAATTCCTGGCATAACTCTGCGGCTCCCCTGTCGAGGGGATTCTCCAAATGCATATTGAGGTCCCCCAACAAGAGGAATTTATCCTTCCGTAGGGCAGATTCCATTATACTCTCCAGCAAGCTGGAAACAAAACGTGCATGTGGGCCAAGGGGTCTGTAGACCAAAAGTCCTTTCACAGTAAGGTGCGGGCTAACCCTGATAGTGAATGCGCCTGCCTCACTGTCCGTTATAGTGCTTACTCTATAGAGATAGTTTGCTCTATATTTTCAGTGTGTGCAAACAATGAAACTTTCATGAGAAATAATAAGTATTGAAATGTATCTACTAATTAAGCCACTATTTGCTCAAAATAACCAAGATCTGAAGGTGCTAAACATCATACTACCTGCACCCATGGTGAAACCTTTGCATATAGTCCATCGTCTCAAGCAAAACCAGCACATGTACATAGGTTAGTACCTGATGCCAACAGTCTTCTATGCTATGTAGAAATGGTCATGCTGACAGGATTCTGTCTAATAACTAAAGTCTGCTTACACATGTTAGTGTCTACAATGTAGAATCTTATGCCTGCTGAAAATGTTTTATGGAAAACAAAACAACTTGTGTGGAACATGATGAACACAAGTCAACGGTACACACACAGAGAGCCACCTCTACACAGCTATCTTGCATTAAGAACACATGTCTTTTGTAAACATTCACACTAATTAACTGGACCCAGGCTGTACGCAAGCTGCTGTCCTGTAGGCAGGCTTCTGCTTCCCTGGGGAGATGTGCAAACGGCCCTCAGGAAGTAACACAAAAGGTTTGCCAAGGCAGGAGGTATGACCTCCCCTGTGCAGGAAAGCCAAAAAAGCCCACAATGCAAGCTTTAAAGGGTTACCACCTTTGATGAGAAAATGGTGATCACACAGAGGACGAGCTGCTCTTTTGGTTTTGCAGACAAGCTGACATTTTCAGTAGAGAGGAATAAGCTATTGACAAACCGATTTTTCAAGGGTATAGAATCCTCCTATTGGTTGGGTTAGGGAGACCACATACCAAGAGAAGGGTTCTGCCTCATTGAGAGTGGGCAGAATGTTGCATTCTGGGACAACTAGATGCTTCACTTGACAAGAAGATGTCATCAGGTGGGAGGGGTAGTAGTAGCCAATTCCCCTGTGGGCAACTTCTGTTCTTAAAAGTAGCATCCCTGGCACCCAGACCTGAGATCACATCTGTGCTGGAAAATGGAACAAAGAAGGACTGCCCTGCTGTTCCCTGGATACTGCAAGATGAGGCTTCACTAAAGACTGGATACAGCTGCTGATCTGTGGGATAGCAAAGAGAGGACTGTGCCTGTGGCACCCTGCTCAAGAAAAAGTCATATCTGAGCTCCCACCAGAAGAGGTGAACTCCAAGTGGCACTTCCTATTACAGCACCAGGGCTATAATAGCTGAAGAAACTTGCCTTGAAGAGTTGGTAGCCACAACAGTTGGATCACCAATGACCACGACAGCGCGGCCTGGGTAACTGAATCTTGAGACTCAAAAGTTGCACTCAAGTTTGCTGGGCTCAGAAGAGTTGACAGAGAGTGGTTTGGTCACCCAAGACAGATATTACCAGAGACCAGTAGACTAATGGTATCTGGGTTTTGGCTGTAATTCAATTGGACGTAGAGGGATATCGGCCTCTGTGGCAAAGTTACCCAACTTTGTTCGTTGACTGAGAAGTGGTCCAGGAAGATTCCTTTCAACTGTATCAGCAACCTTAGCATCCTTTAGCATCATCAGCATCCTGTATTCTTTTCATCGGGACCAATCCATCGATGCCTAAGGCAGTACACCCATGGAGTCTGGAACTGGACTGGAGGCTGCTTTGACTGCAAGGTAAGCATCATTCCAAGCCTTATTGGCCCCTATGACTCGCTCACTGCCAGAGTTAGTCACACAAAGGAGATCAGAGTAGCCGAACACAATTTAACAAATGACCGCTAACTGCAGTTGTTGACAAGGATTGTTTTTGACTTGAATGAAAAGCAGTGATTCATTATTTACTTAACATTCATATCTCTGAAATCCTCCAGTGGATTTTGTTCATTTTGGTGTCTAAACATTCATAAAAATAAGAGCTATTTTTATAAATTTGGGTCGGATTTCCTTTGTGTTGTGTTTCTTTCTTATTCAGCTGTTTTGATACTTCTAGGTGTTTTACACTTGTTTCTGTGACAAAGTCTCATTACTCGAAGCTACAGGTCCCCAAGGTTGAGCTAAGGTCTTGCAAACGAACCTGACTGGACCCAAGATGGGTTTGTGAGTTTATCACACAGTAAGGTCACACAACCACACCAAATAATCAACCACTTTCCTCACATGAGTTTTGTCAGAAAATGTGTATTCTGCCAAACTCCAAATATATCAACCTCTAAAAGCTATGGATTTGCATCAACCAAGAAGAGTGTGTGAGCAATTGTAAATAAAAAAGAAACCACAAAGTTACAGATGTTTTGTGCTTTGAGTCACTCTTTATCTTTGTACCCCTTCACATTTGCACCAACACACCTCTGCTTGCAAGAAATTCGGGCCTGATTACAATGGCATTCGAAAGGGCCTCCCCGGACTCGGAGTAGGAAAAGACCAATGCCGTCGCGTCGGAGGAGGTCCTCCTAACCAATATATTACAATGGGGATAAATGGCAGTTTTCTGACCGACATGGTCCTTTCAACTCCGACAGGAAATTACGACCACACCGGTGTCGGAAAGGGCCAATGGATACAGACAGTGGGTGGAAAGGAAGCCGCTCCGACCACTCACCCTATTACGATGTGCCTATCAGGCCATCCGGCCAAGGTGGTTAAACCAGTTCATCAGAGTTGGTCGAAACAGAGGGACAAACGGCACAAACTCAACTCCATGCATCTCTCCAATTCCTGGGATGCCAAGGATCCTGCCTTACAAGTCCTGCCACTGCTCTACCTGCTCCATTTCTATGAAATATGATGCTGTTGCGAACCCCACCCTAGGTAAGTCAAACACCTTTCACTGCATGTGTCTGAACTGGGGTGGCGTGGTGAGCAACATAACGATGGATTAAACCGAGATCTGTGACTGGGGGTGAATGTTTTGCCAATGTGCAACATTCTGTACATCATCTTGTGTGTTTTGCTGTTCGTCCTATGTGGGAAGGGTATGCCCAGACATGGGTCCCGTGCTCACTACGCCACTGGAGTCAAGCTTTCCTGGCTGATGACAGCTGATAGCCAGAAACCGGTCCTAGGATGCTTGATTCCGGTCCAGGAAAGACATGGCTTGGTAGTTCAGGCTGGACTGTTCCCATGAGGCACAGGGTCAAGACTGATTTGCATATGGCCATGTCTGAACTGGGGTGGCGTGGTGAGCAAAATAACAATGAATTAATCCCAGATCTGTGACTGGGGGGTAAATGTTTTGATATTTGATATTTATTTGATATTTATTGTCATTTGTAAAGCGCTGACTTTCGCTCCGGAGGGAGCATCTTGGCGCTGAGCACACAGAAAGTCGTCTATGGGGAGCATGGATCAAATGGCTGCGAGAACTGAAGAGTCGGACTGAGTATAAATCCAAGTTTTCAAGGATTTCCTAAATAGGCTTTCGGAGGGGGCGTGCCTAAGGCTGGGGGGAAGGCGGTTCCATGCCTTGGCCGCCAGAAAAGAAAAGGTCTTTCCACCCTTGGATTTTAATTTTATACGGGGTTCAGAGATGAAGTTGGCGCCCGATGACCTCAAACAGCGAGTTGGATTGTAGCGCTGGAAGCGCTTAATCAGGTAGGATGGACCCAAGCACCTGTTAGCTTTAAATACAGTGACTAAGAGCTTGAAAAGGATTCTCTTGTGGAGGGGCAGCCAGTGGAGGGCGTTGAGGGCTGCAGAGGCCGAGGACCTGCGGGGGAGTTTCAGAACAAGCCTGGCTGCTGCATGTTGGACAGTTTGTAGCTTTTTCAGAGAGGACTTTTTGATACCTGCCAGGAGGCCGTTACAATAATCCAGCCGGGAGAGGATAAGCGCCACCGCGACTGATTTCCTGGCACTGATAGGCAGAAAATTAAAAAATTTCTTTAATTGCCTGATCAGACTGAAACAGCGCCCTGCGGTAATGCGCACATGTTCATCGAAGCTGAGGGAAGCATCAAATTGAACACCCAAGTTGCGTGCTGAGGCTACCGCGCTCGGTGGTGCTTCGGAATTATGAGGCCACCAGTCTTTGGGGGAAAAGAATGTGCCTTTACCGAGGGGAATTATTTCTGTTTTGGCGCTGTTGCATTTTAAATGGTGCAGGTTGAGCCAAGAAAAGACTTCTGACAGACAGTTTTGGAATTTGATGGCAGCATCCGGGAGTCTTTTATCAATAGTGACGACAAGCTGGGTGTCATCAGCGTAGGATGTCACGAGAATCCCATGTGATTCAATCAACGCAAGAAGGGGGGCCATATACACGTTAAAAAAGAGGGGGCTCAGGATGGAACCCTGTGGTACCCCTGAGGTGATGGATCGTTCACCGGAAACAAAGGGGCCTAAGGAGATCGATTGAGAGCGATTGGATAGAAATGATGTAATCCAAGCAAGTGCGGAGCCCGAGACACCGATCTCACGCATCCTATTAATTAGAATAGTGTGTGAGATGGTGTCGAAGGCCGCGGTTAAGTCGAGCAGGATGAGGACGGCCTGCCTGCCCTCATCCTGCAAGAACTTGATGGTGTCAGACAACTCAATCAAAGCGGTCTCTGTGGAGTGGCCGGAACGAAAACCGGATTGCTGCGGGTGTAAGATGCATTGATTTTCCACAAAATTCTTTAATTCCTCGTGGACTAGTTGCTCGGTAATTTTGCCTAGTGCAGGGAGGAGTGAGATTGGGCGCATATTGGACAAATCAGTAGGGGATTTATTTTGCTTTTTCATGAGGGGCTTGACTGTGGCCTTCTTCCACTCAATAGGAACAATACCGGAGTCAAGGGATTCGTTCACAATCGCATTGATTAGAGGGTTGACGGACTCAATGAGGTGGTGCAAGATGACTGGGGGGCAGGAGTCTGTGGGTGCACCTGATTTACAGGCTAGTATGGCTTTGTGCGTTTGCAATAGGGAGACTGCTGTAAATTGGTTTAGTGAGGGAGTAGATGTGTCAGACGCTTGGATTAGGATGGGAGCCGGGGGGAAGTCCTTATGGATATTATTGATTTTCTCCTCAAAGAAATCAGCGATTTGATCACAGAGGGCTTGTGAGGGGGGAATTTCAAGTGCCAGTGCTTTGGGATGAGTGAAAGATTTTACGATATTGAAAATCGTATGTTGTTTCTGTTTTGCTGCATCTATTGCTAGAGTGAAGAATGCCTTTTTTGCTTTTTTTATATCGGAGAGATATAGCTTTCTCTGGAGAGTGTAAGTGGATCTGGACGTTGAGTTGTAGGTTTTCCTCCATTCTCTCTCCAAAAGCCTACACTTGAGGTGGCAGTCAGCGAGGGCCGGAGTATACCAGGGGGCATTGGGTTTCTTTTTTCCTCGGACGGTTTTTTGGCTGACGGATTTTGCATTTACAGAGATTACTCTCTCAATCCACAGGTGGAAGTTTGTGGAATCTAATGAGGCGTCGCCCGTGATGGTAGGGGGGGGTACTGCCGGTTGTGGATTGAGTTTGATGTATTCAGCTACCTTTTTCCAATTAACAGGGAAAGGGGTGTGAGGGAGTTTAATGGGAGGAGGGGGCAAGGTTTTGTTATTAATGGAGAAGGGAATGAGACAGTGATCTGTCCATATTTGTGGTACGGGGGTAGCGGCATCTAAGGAGAACAGATTGGTACAAATGCCGTCCAAGGTGTGCCCGGCACAATGGGTAGGAAGGGAGACTAATTGGGAGAGACCGAAAATCTCCAGTGAGTGGCGGAAATTGAGAGTGTGGGGGTCAGTGTCAGATTCCAGATGAAGATTGAAGTCTCCAAGAAGAGTGAAGGTGGGGTAATGGATAAGAAAAGCTGCCAGAGTTTCATCAAGGGAGGCCAAGAATGTAGTGGCATTTCCGGGGGGGCGATAGACAAGTGCGCCTGAAAAGGCAGAGGAGGAACTAGTGTGGATAACAAATCCCAGGGATTCGCAGTCCTTAAAGGAGGCCAGGTCAAAAGTGTGGCACTTAAGTGCTTTTTTTACAATGATGGCCAATCCGCCTCCCCGACCAATAGGTCTGTCTCGTCTGAGGATGGTGTAATCAGGGGGGAGAGCGGTGGCAAGATCGGGATTTGAAGCATCGTGCAACCAAGATTCAGTGATGAACAAGGCATCCAGATCGGATGCTATGATAAGATCATGGATGTCTTGTCCGTGTCGCGCTAAGGATCTGGCATTGATAAGGCCACCGCTAAAGGAGGCTGTCTTATGCCGAGGACGAGGGACGGGGGGAGGAATAGGACTGGGGGGATTGGAAGATGACCAACCACACTGGCGGCAGGAGTAGGGGCCCCAGAGGTGGTCGGAGAAAGAATGTACATAACAGGAAGGACTAGGAAGGGTGTGGCGCATAGACAGCAACTCGGAAACGTCGTACCTGAGTGCAGGGGAAGTGGAAACAGCGTGTCCTGCGCCTAGCGCGGTCTTAGCGCGGACGGGCGCAGACGGGCTTGGCTTAGGCGCGGCTTCGGCGCACGTCCGGCGCGCCCGCTGCGCCAGCCCGCTGCGCCGTCTGGTTGGCTTACACATTTTATAGGGAGGAAGAAGGGTGGGAAGGACGGCCCGACTTGAGCACTGTCCCCACCTGCCACACTCAAGATGGCGCCCACCGCTGGGCTGAAGCAGAAGAATAAGTAAGTAAAATGTGGTAGGGGTGTCAGAGTGCCTGGTAAAATCAATTCCCCTTTAGCTAAAACCCCCAAAGATAAAATGAGACAATTTTTAAAAATATTGCGAGACCCTACAAACGCGCAGATTTTAAGAACACAGCTCGCCTATTCCGTTTTTACAATTCCTCTGTCGCTCGCAGCCCCAGTTTCCCTCACCAGGGAGAGCGACTGTAGGGCACCGAGCGCTGCAGAGGGCTCTGTTAAGTACACCAGAAGGGCGGGAAGGACGGCCCGACTTGAGCACTGTCCCCACCTGCCACACTCAAGATGGCGCCCACCGCTGGGCTGAAGCAGAAGAATAAGTAAGTAAAATGTGGTAGGGGTGTCAGAGTGCCTGGTAAAATCAATTCCCCTTTAGCTAAAACCCCCAAAGATAAAATGAGACAATTTTTAAAAATATTGCGAGACGCTACAAACGCGCAGATTTTAAGAACACAGCTCGCCTATTCCGTTTTTACAATTCCTCTGTCGCTCGCAGCCCCAGTTTCCCTCACCAGGGAGAGCGACTGTAGGGCACCGAGCGCTGCAGAGGGCTCTGTTAAGTACACCAGAAGGGCGGGAAGGACGGCCCGACTTGAGCACTGTCCCCACCTGCCACACTCAAGATGGCGCCCACCGCTGGGCTGAAGCAGAAGAATAAGTAAGTAAAATGTGGTAGGGGTGTCAGAGTGCCTGGTAAAATCAATTCCCCTTTAGCTAAAACCCCCAAAGATAAAATGAGACAATTTTTAAAAATATTGCGAGACGCTACAAACGCGCAGATTTTAAGAACACAGCTCGCCTATTCCGTTTTTACAATTCCTCTGTCGCTCGCAGCCCCAGTTTCCCTCACCAGGGAGAGCGACTGTAGGGCACCGAGCGCTGCAGAGGGCTCTGTTAAGTACACCAGAAGGGCGGGAAGGACGGCCCGACTTGAGCACTGTCCCCACCTGCCACACTCAAGATGGCGCCCACCGCTGGGCTGAAGCAGAAGAATAAGTAAGTAAAATGTGGTAGGGGTGTCAGAGTGCCTGGTAAAATCAATTCCCCTTTAGCTAAAACCCCCAAAGATAAAATGAGACAATTTTTAAAAATATTGCGAGACGCTACAAACGCGCAGATTTTAAGAACACAGCTCGCCTATTCCGTTTTTACAATTCCTCTGTCGCTCGCAGCCCCAGTTTCCCTCACCAGGGAGAGCGACTGTAGGGCCAATGTGCAACATTCTGTCCATCATCTTGTGCGTTTTGCTGCTCATCCCACGGTCAAGTCCAGGTCCCCCATCTCAAAGCTGGCCCATACCACGCTCTGCATGTGTCACTGCCCCAAAAATGACCCAATCACCGCTATGGGAATACTTATCTGTTAACCCCAGCAAAAACTATTGAGCCTGCTTGGCACAGCTGGAGGCTCACTGCTCTCACAGCTGCTGACATTCAAAGAACTTGTCGGAAACTGCGCTCGTGCCCATTCAGTATATGCATCCATGCACATTAAACATGTCACTACATCTGGATACCAGCAAAATATGATAGACCATTGCCAGGGACCATCCACAGCCCAGGCAGGTAAGAGCAGTGGAGTGGGGGGGCCACGTGGAGGGGATTTTGACAGACCTCAATCAGGGAGCATTCATTATTTATTTAATTTTCCCTAGTCATCGGCCATCAAAATTCCACCCATCCAGCTTCTTTTGGAGCAGGAGGGAGGTATTAAGTGCAATGATGCCCGGAGTAATTACCCATAGATGGTATTATTTCGATCATTACAGTTACCCATCATTGTTCTCTATTAGCAGATTAATTACTCCATGTAGAATCATACATGAGCAATACATGTACGTCCGCAGGGTAAAATTACCCTTTGTCTTCTTCCCTTAAAATGTAGTACTATGAAACATATTGCGAATTATCATACACAGCAGTGCTTTCTGTATTCAGTGTTTCTTCTACTGAGCACACACACTGGATCAAATGATGCTTCCTGTCCATAATTATTGCTCCAATGGTTCTCTCTTAATCTCATTTATGCCGACGGAGTTGCTTTTATCACTGAATTTCAGCCTGGCTGCCTGCTCTCAATGCAGCATGTGTATTACTCTGCTGTCCTGCTGTGATTGTGTGCTGCCCGCACCAGTAGCATGCTGATGCAGGTGAATGCTCTTTTGTGTCAGTAAGTGCATATTCTGCTTTTTTGTGAAAATCTGTTTGTGCTAGTGTGCTTCCGAGTGGTAAATTGTTGAATGTGTTGTTCCTACCATATTCAGTGTTAACGTTTGCCAGCTTTCAAAACAAACTGCTTTAGCCAACAGTTCCCACATTCTTGGCAATAGGGCAGGCTTTGTTGTTAATGTGAACTGCCTGTTAATATTTGTGTTCCCATAAGATAGACTGATACAGGTGACTTACTTGGTTAATTATATGATTTTCTTTTATTGCAACATAGACATAAACAGCACATGGAATTAAAACCATACATTTAACATGTCTCTCTATAGAATATTGTTTAAACATAGCAAATCATCTGGCCAAAACATTGCTTACAAAGTAGAATGTTGTTAAACAGAAATATATACATCGAAGGGGGTTGTCATTCTTCTCGCCTAACTGGACCCAGAGTCCAAACGAATCAAATTTTTAATGATCTCAGGAAAGAGAAAGTTACCTTGGATTGCCAGCCTTTAATGGTGGATTTAAAGTTAGCACTAGAAAATATGTGCTCTCTTTAAAATAAGACCACAGCTTAGTCCATCGTATTAGAAAGAATTATGTTTTCATTGAGAAATAAAAAACAATCATTCATTAGGAACAGGTTATGCAAATGGGGTTTTGGAGCCTAATTTGCCTGTTATGATGGAAATCTCTCTCTCTCCATATATATAAATATATATATACATATATATATATATATATATATATATATATATATATATATATATATATATAAATATATATATATGTATATATATATATATATACATATATATATATATATATATATATATATATGTATATATATATTACCTACTGGCGGTCGCCAGTAGGTATATATAGTTAGGATTTTTTCTCTATGGGATTTTTGAAAATTCTATGTCTAATATCTTTGGCATTTGTGGACGGAATTGGCTGAAATTTTCTGGAAAATGGAACATTTTGTTCCTGAGCAACCCCTGAAAATTTGGGGGGGGTTCGTCGAGGGGGGGCCGAGAAAAAAGGGGGTCCCAAAACGCGTTTTTCCCATGTTAATTTCCATAGGGCGGTTGGCCTCACTTTTAGCCCGAACGGCTGAATGGATTTGCACGAAACTTGGCAAAATTGTAGGGACTGGTAGCCCGATGTGCCTTTGCTAGGTCTTAATATATGTGCTCCAGTGGATTTTGAGAAATTAACGTTCAAAAAAAGATATATATCTGTAACAGCGCTCCAGGCAGCGCTCCGCTTCGCGTACTTTTCGCGTTACGGAGCTTTGCGAAGCGAAGCTGATTGGTTCTCCGGCGTCTGTAAACATTCCAAACAGTCCGTAGCGGCCGCCATCTTGTCTCTCGGTAGGATCAAGAGACAAGAGGAGGCCAAAGCGAAGGGGCAAATGACCATAAGGGGGCATAGTAGATCCTCCCTGACCCCCTAGGTTTGATGTGGAGGTTTTAAAAGGCCCCCGCGGGGCAAAAAAAAAAAAACATCGAACGGCTGAATGGATTTGCATGAAACTTGGCAAAATTGTAGGGACCGGTAGCCCGATGTGCCTTTGCTGGGTCTCAATATATGTGCTGCAGTGGATTTTGAGAAATTAACGTTCAAAAAAAGATATATATCTGTGACAGCGTCCCGGGTAGCGCTCCGTTTCGCGTACTTTTCGCGTTACGGAGCTTTGCGAAGCGAAGCTGATTGGTTCTCCGGCGTCTGTGAACATTCCAAACAGTCCGTAGCGGCCGCCATCTTGTCTCTCGGTAGGATCGAGAGACAAGAGGAGGCCAAAGCGAAGGGGCAAATGACCATAAGGGGGCATAGTAGATCCTCCCTGACCCCCTAGGTTTGATGTGGAGGTTTTAAAAGGGCCCCGCGGGGCAAAAAAAAAAAAAAATCGAACGGCTGAATGGATTTGCATGAAACTTGGCAAAATTGTAGGGACCGGTAGCCCGATGTGCCTTTGCTGGGTCTCAATATATGTGCTGCAGTGGATTTTGAGAAATTAACGTTCAAAAAAAGATATATATCTGTGACAGCGTCCCGGGTAGCGCTCCGTTTTGCGTACTTTTCGCGTTACGGAGCTTTGCGAAGCGAAGCTGATTGGCTCTCCGGTGTCTGTAAACATTCCAAACAGTACGGAGTGGCCGCCATCTTGTCTCTCGGTAGGATCGAGAGACAAGAGGAGGCCAAAGCGAAGGGGCAAATGACCATAAGGGGGCATAGTAGATCCTCCCTGACCCCCTAGGTTTGATGTGGAGGCTTTAAAAGGGCTCCGCGGGGCAAAAAAAACCAAAACCGTTTTTTTTTGGTGGGGTGCGCCCGGTTCGCGTAACGGGAAGCGGACTGGGGAGCGTACTACAAGGAAACAAGAATGATTGACTTTTAACTTATTGTATGTTTCTAGACTTTTTTTTTTTCTTTTTTTTCTGCTGAGTGACGTCTCGGCCTATGTCCACGGGATGCAGTCCCTACCATCTCGGCGTTTAAGCCCAGGGGGACCGGTAGTGTGGGAGAGATAACGTCTGTTAACGTTCGATTAGAAGGAAATCAGGAAGTGTTGATAAACATTGTCTGCGCCATCTTGCCTTTTTTCAAATGTCACACTTTTGTCGTGCACGGCAGCCATTTTAGATGCCTTGACCAGACCCACTCTCTGCACGCTGTCGATCCTTAGCATGGCTCCCCACCCTCGCAAGCATCTCCCCCAGGCACTGGTCACCCCCGCTCTCTGTCTTATGCATGGGGAATAAACCTCCCCCCATCTGCGCTGCTCTTCCCTGAGAATCACACCCTGTGCCCGCCCGACACCTCCCTTTCACCCTATTCACTACCGCACCCTCTGACACTCCTCTTCCTCTGTGTCCGATTGTCCAGGCCGGTCCCAGGCTATCAGGTAGCCCTGCAGATGTAGTTTATGGCCCCAGCTGTAAAGAATCACCCCTCTTCAAAGGAGTTACAGTAGATCAAGGCCCCCACCCGATGCGATCCGTCACACCACACGCGTTCCTACTATCTGAAAACCATCCTGTATTGTGATTGGGGAGGGGACCGAGCCTGAAGCGGAAGATTCCAGGGATGCCTCTTTGTACATCAAAGTTTTTACAATTATGTGTCACATTAAAAATATATAGCACTCCAACAAAGTAGTAGGATTATAAAACTTTAATAACTTATAAATATATACAACGCAACAAAAACAGTAAAAACATTTAAACATTTTTAGGAAAAAAGAAGTAAAAATGGTCAGTAGCTGTGTTTTGTGCGAATAGTTCCAAGGCAGCACAACGTGCTGAGTTCTGGATGGCACCCAGGTGATGTTGCCTGGGTGCCGCACTGGTTTTTGGTATCCTACAATGCTGCTCCGAATAACGGCGTGGGGCGTCCCGGGGGGTGGCTCGTCAGTAGCGGTCTGTTGTGCGAATAGTCCCAAGGCAGCAGAACGCGCTGAGATGTGGATGGCACCCAGGTGATGTCAAGTAAGTTGCCGCACTGGTTTTGGTATCCTACAATGCTGCTCCGAATAACGGCGTGGGGCGCCCCAGGGGGGGTGGGGGGTGAGGCGGCGTGAACGGGCCTCCCCAGGTGGAGGCTCGTCTGCTGTAGTGGGGCGCCCCTTTACCGTTTCAGTTGCCATTCCGCCCGCTTTTGGTACACTGTGCCAAAATCCGCCATTCAGCTGAGTTGCGCCCACTCTTGCGGTGCAGCGATAGGCGGCTGCCACAGGACTCTCAAAATGGCGGCAGGCTCTTTCCTTTTTGGGCACGGCATGGGGTGCCCGGGGGGGGGGGTGAGGCGGCGTGAACGGGCCTCCCCAGGTGGAGGCTCGTCTGCTGTAGTGGGGCGCCCCTTTACCGTTTCAGTTGCCATTCCGCCCACTTTTGGTACACTGTGCCAAAATCCGTCATTCAGCTGAGTTGCGCCCACTCTTGCGGTGCAGCGATAGGCGGCTGCCACAGGACTCTCAAAATGGCGGCAGGCTCTTTCCTTTTTGGGCCTGGTCCACTGAAATGGCCCTGGGACACCTTGGAAATCGGACGCTTGTCTGCTAGGTCTTGGACCCCATTCTCGAAAGCGTCCCCTCAGCCTTGAGGATTCTATAAAAGTCTTGGGGGCCCCCGACTCCTGCAGGCTTCCGGTGGGGAGCGGCTGCCATGATTGCTCGCGGAATGACCACGACGGAGCCACGAGATGGTGGTGCTTTCATGCTGACGCCAGCTTCAGTCTGAAACATCCAGAAACAAGGTGGGGCTTTCATCGTTTGGGAAAAAAAAAAGTTTTCATCCAATGAAAAGTGTTATTTTTAGGTCATATGATCAAGCCTTCCATCATTAGGAAACCAAAAGTAAAATGAACCAATGAAAAGTTTTATAAACAAGTCACATGACCTGTTATGCGGCATAGGGTATAAAAAGCGTAGAAAATCCATTGGCACGTGAGGCGGCGTCAGTAGCGGACCGATGTGCGAATAGGCCGAAGGCAGCACAACGCGCCAAGATCCGGATGGCACCGAGGTGGGGTCCAGCAAGTTGCCGCACTGGTGTGGCCATCCTACAATGCTGTGCCGAAAGTCGGCGTGGGGTGCCCCGTTGGCCTGTGAGGTGGCGTCAGTAGCGGACCGATGTGCAAATAGGCCGAAGGCAGCAGAACGTGCCAAGATCCGGATGGCACCGAGGTGGTGTCCAGCAAGTTGCCGCACTGGTGTGGCCATCCTACAATGCTGCGCCGAAAGTCGGCGTGGGGCGCCCCGTTGGCCTGTGAGGTGGCGTCAGTAGCGGACCGATGTGCGAATAGGGCCAAAGGCAGCGCAACGCGCCAAGATCCGGATGGCACCGAGGTGGGGTCCAGCAAGTTGCCACACTGGTGTGGCCATCCTACAATGCTGCGCCAAAAGTCGGCGTGGGGCGCTCCGTTGGCCTGTGAGTTCGCGTCAGTCAGTGGGGGTTGTTTGAGGATCTGACTGCATTGGAAAGCAATGTGATGCTGTGCGTCGCCCCCAAGATGAAGGTTCCTCGGCTGCAGTGGGGCGCCCCTTGGTGTTTCACTCGCTATGCAGCTGAGTTGCGTGCGCACTTGCGGCCAATAGGCCGAAGGCAGCACAACAATGTTTTCGGAATGGAAGACACCACAAGGCGCTGAGATTCGGTTGGCACCGAGGTGGTGTCTAGCAAGTTGCCGCACTGTTGTGGCCATCCAACAATGCTGCTCCGAATAACGGCGTGGGATGCCCGAAGGGGGGGGGGTAGGCGGCGTGAACGGGCCTCCCCAGGTGGAGGCTCGTCTGCTGTAGTGGGGCGCCCCTTTACCGTTTAAGTTGCCATTCAGCTGAGTTTCGGCCGCTCTTGATGCTACAGCGACAGGCGGCTGCAACAGGACTCTCAAAATGGCGGCCTGTTCTTTGGATTTGGGCCTGGTCCACTAAAATGGCCCTGGGACACCTTAGAACTCGGACGCTCGAATTTTTTTTCCTTTCCTCTACGTGCAAAAAAGGTAAATGCCCGGTACGTTACCTGCCTCATCTGCCACGATGTACTCGCCAGAGGAACCGAAAAAAAATATAGTTATGGTAACTATACCATGCATCGTCATATGGAGAGGTGGCACCGATTAATTATAGTGCTGCACAAAAGAGAGATTTGGAGGAGAACCCCCGACCTGCCAGTACATTCACCAAAGAAGTCGCACTGACAGCATCAGAGGCAAGGGAAACGGTCCCAAATATTTAGAAGAACTTTGGAAATATTAAAATGACATGTTTAGATTGTGGCAAATTAATTTCATGTGGACAGATGAGTGTTACTCTAATAAATACAGCATATGAACATCATCATAGTCGATGGTTGGTGGAGAAATTTTGACTATATCCTGGACCTGCCCGTCCTCGCCCAAAATGGCGTCGGAATAAATGGGACTCGTAACTCCTTGTTGTGTACTGGTTGCAGAACCTTGATATCACGAGATACGTATGCAGTTTTGAAGCACATGGCGGGCGGGGACGAGAATTGATTGAATATTTCGACATTCCTATTGATATTAAGTTCTGATGTGTTATTGATTACTGTACTATTGAAAGTTCGAATTAACGTCACCCATGGTACTTGCCCGCAAATGTATATCTAGATAATTTTATTGTAACTGGCCCTGTCGTATTTTAATTATAAAATGTACGTCCACCGATTCCGCAACTGTTAGACACCTTAGTTCTTGCAACCTAATGGCCCGCCCGTTACGTTCCTCTACAGTGTAAATGTCTACTCATCATATACGATTACAGTTTGCTCCGTGGCCGGCCCACGTGGTTATAGGCCCGTATTTGTATACTGACATTTTCACAATAAAGGTTTTTAAAAGAAAACATGGTAGTAGTATTTACATTGGTAAAGTTTTTAATAATAGTCACTGTTTTAGAATCAGTAAAAGGCAAGTGAAATAAAGCAGTCCAATTACATGAAGGGTAAAAGGTATAATACGCAGTAACGCAGTAAAGATAAATTGTCAAGGGCTGTTGTGTTTTCTACTCCTGCAACATAAAGTGATCGATAAGAATCTGATATTCAGGCGTATCGGCGACTAAGACAGCAGGCCGAGCCTCTTTTGCTCAACGGCTCCATCATGGGACGAAGAAACGCCCTTTTTCTCGAAAAAGGAATATATTTTACTTGCAGGACAGTTGTAAATTTTCCGGGAAAGTACATTAGCCTGGAACATTATAACATATGTTTAAGAAAAAATAATGTTCGAAAGTAATAAAAAGCGTAATTTTTAGGTCATATGACCAAGCCTTTCATCATTAGAATAAGAAAAGTAAAATGAACCAGTGAAAAGTTTTATTAACAAGTCACATGACCTGTTATGCTTACGTTACGCGCTGCGCGCCGCGCCCCGGATCGCTTCCGGGAAGCTGCGCTTCGCGCACCGGAGCACTTCCGGATGCGCTAACGCGGCGCGTCATATGACGCATTACGCGACAACGCAGGTCCAGAATATAGTCAAAATGTCTCCACCAACCAGCGGTTGGAACACAACCCCTTTCAGCAGGCTAAATAGTTCTGTTAAATGACAACAGAAGGGACAGGCAACAAGAACCATCAGTCAAAGAGGGGAGGGCAAGTTCTTCTCTACCGAGTCACGTTGGGGCGCTACCGGAACTGATCGAATTGGTAGTCTACAGTGTTTCTGGATGTTTCAGACTGAAGCTGGCGTCAGCATAAGAGCACCACCATCTCGTAGCTCCGTCGTGGCCATTCCACGAGCAATCATGGCAGCCGCTCCCCACCAGAAGCCTGCGGGAGTCGGGGGCCCCCAAGACTTTTGTAGAATCTTCAAGGCTGAGGGGACGCTTTCGAGAATGGAGCCCAAGCTCTAGCAGACAAGCGTCCGAGTTCCAAGGTGTCGCAGGGCCATTTTAGTGGACCACGCCCAAATCTGAAGAGCCGGCCGCCATTTTGAGAGTCCTGTGGCAGCCGCCTATCGCTGCACCGCAAGAGCGGGAGCAACTCAAGTACATGGTGAGCGAGACGCTGTAGTCGAAAGAGCGGGCGGTAAACAGCTGAATAGCGGAAGAGGCACAGTGTAGCAAAAGCGGGCGGAATGGCAACTGAAACGGTAAAGGGGCGCCCCACTACAGCGTGTCTTTAGGTGAAACGGATTGTGGGACAAGGTCAAGAATGGAAGAGTCACCAAAAGGCAAAAAGTTCCGCTTGACCCCGGGAGCCGGCCACCTATGTCGGGGGCGATCTCAGGCCACACCAGGGCAACACGACTTGGGGAGGGGGCCGGAGCCAAGCGCCCCCTCCGAGTCCGCGCCATCACACCGTCCCTCGGGGGCCTCCGTCAAGCGGTTCAGGGTGGCACCGCATCACATTGTTTTCAAATGCAGTCACGTCCTCAAACAGCCCCCACTTACATTGAGAATAGTGAAGCTGTAGCAAGTGCAAATAGGCTTCAGACAGTGTTACAAGCACTCCTCAAAACTTTGAACTATCAGAGTGCATGAGTTTCATGCTCGATCGATTGAGCTAGCCGGATCGGGCAACAAAAAGTATAAAATAGTTATGTAAATAGTTATTTAATAAAATGTTTTACCCTGTTACTTTGCTGGTGTGTTGTATATATTTGTAATATTTGCATAGAGTTTATCGTTATTTTGGGCGGGGTGGGTGGCGGAGCCGAGCTGTCTTGCAGCCATCATGGTGTGGAGCTCAGTTCATCTCACTAGTTTCGTATTTCTCATGAGGGGTTGCTCCAAATGTTTCTATTTTAGCGAGGTCAAAAAGAGATCCCATTAGTGGCCTACTGATTTCGCTCGATTCCTTTTGTTTTTTTACACGATTGTTCACTATCTGCAAAGACTAAACAGAGTATTGCGACTCTGTGCTTGTTTGTAAATAGAGAATGAACCAAAGAGAACCAATTCTAAAACAGTAAATGCTTGGATAACAATCAATCAAATGGAGAGAGAAGCAGGCACGACGGATTACAACGGGGGCAAAGACCTGCGTTAACTAACCTACACTATCTGCAAAGAGAGAGTACTCCTAATAGAAATGAGGGGGAGGGGGGGCAGCATTCAAAGCAGATCAGTGTGCATAAACACGAAAATGTTTTTACTTACCATGTACTTGACATTGACAGCTTATGATATTTGCTATTAAAAAACCATTGAAATTCACTGAAAAAACCATAGGTTAGAGACCATATATAGTTAGGAATTAGCATTTAAAAAACCTTGAAAATTCACTGAAACAACCATAGGTTATAGACCATATATAGTTAGGAATTAGCATTTAAAAAACCTTATTTTACTCACACAAAACCATTGAAATTCCATATATAGTTAGTTGCACTAACTATATATCGCGCACCCGCAATCCACTGCTGATGATGTCACATATTACATCATTCATGACATGGTCAGTGACATCACTGATGACATCACTGATGACATCTCAAATGACATCACTGATGACATCACTGATGACATCTCATTTGACATCATTCTTGTGCTAATACGATAAACCTCTTCAGACTCTAATATAACCTTAGATACACTCAGTGTATACAGACACTCACACACTGTCACTCATCCATGGAGTTACTCACACACCTAGTCAGTCATGCAAAGAAACAATCTCACCTCCATTCCCTCAACTATACAGATATACACATTACTTATTCAAACATATACTAACACATATTTACTCTCTTATACAATCCCTGATACAAGTTCACAATGATCCATACAGCCACTCACACATTCAGTGGCTCTCATGCACAGTTATTTATATATGCCAACTCTCACATGTACTGTGTTTTACATATGTACTTACTATGACATGTAGCATTGAGATATCCATTCACTCATCAATACACTCATGCACACAGTCAACCGCCCATGTAGCTGTTTCCACATGCACTCTTGAACTCATACACCTAGTGAATTAACTGCTCACACATCTATGCACAGAGTCACACACCTCCCAGCCACCCCCACACAAACTCAATCTCCCATACAAATACTTAGGCAACCAATCAATAACACATATAACCTCTCGTATAGCTAATGATCAACACATGCAGCAGTTTACATCACAACAGACATACTGATGCACATATTCAGACAGTTTAGTCACTAACCCATGCATTTAGTACGACACATTTATTCACTCACTCAGTCAGTCACGCACCTACTAAATCCTTCATCCAGACACTTATACATCCACTCATTCTTCAATAAATCAAACATATTTAAACTTTACAGAAACACACAGTCACTGGATGATGTCATCAGTGATGTCATCAGTGATGTCATTTGAGATGTCATCAGTGATGTCATCAGTGATGTCATTTGAGATGTCATCAGTGATGTCATCAGTGATGTCACTGACCATGTCATGAATGATGTAATATGTGACATCATCAGCAGTGGATTGCGGGTGCGCAATATATAGTTAGTGCAACTAACTATATATGGAATTTCACTGGTTTTGTGTGAGTAAAATAAGGTTTTTTAAATGCTAATTCCTAACTATATATGGTCTATAACCTATGGTTGTTTCAATGAATTTTCAAGGTTTTTTAAATGCTAATTCCTAACTATATATGGTCTATAACCTATGGTTTTTTCAGTGAATATATATATATATATATATATATATATATATATATATATATATATTCACTGAAAAAACCATAGGTTATAGACCATATATAGTTAGGGATTAGCATTTAAAAAACCTTATTTTACTCACACAAAACCATTGAAATTCCATATATAGTTAGTTGCACTAACTATATATCGCGCACCCGCAATCCACTGCTGATGATGTCACATATTACATCATTCATGACATGGTCAGTGACATCACTGATGACATCACTGATGACATCTCAAATGACATCACTGATGACATCATCCAGTGACTGTGTGTTTCTGTAAAGTTAAAATACGTTTTACATATTGAAGAATGAGTAGATGTAGAAGTGTCTGGATGAAGGATTTAGTAGGTGCGTGACTGACTGTATGAGTGAGTGATTAAATGTGTCTCACTGAGTGCATGGGTTTGTGACTGAACTGTCTTAATTTGTGCATCATTATGTTTGTTGTTCTGTAAACTGCTGCATGTGTTGATCAAAATAATTTACAATAAGGGGTGGTGAGGGACAGAGTCTCTGAATTAAGCAGAATACTCTCACCCAGTCCAAAGATCAGGGCTAGATCCAACACCGTTTTTTAGCTCATTGCACCATCCCAGTTTCAGAACCTGGCTGTATGCAAATTAGTCTGTTCCTGTCCCAGTGCATGATGGGAACAGGGCAAACCAAACTACAAAAGCCAATTCTTACACTGGGAAGGAAACAAGCTTCCGGGGACCGGTTTCTGGCATTACAGCCGTCTTCGGCCCGGCTTGCTTGAATCCTGATGGTGCAATGAGCAAGGGACTCATGTCTGAGTATACCCTTCCACGCTTAGGGTGGACAAAATAATTTACAATAAGGGGTGGTGAGGGACAGAGTCTCTGAATTAAGCAGAATACTCTCACCCAGTCCAAAGATCAGGGCTAGATCCAACACCGTTTTTTAGCTCATTGCACCATGAGCTAAAAAACGGTGTTGGATCTAGCCCTGATCTCTTGACTGGGTGAGAGTACTCTGCTTAATTCAGAGACTCTGTCCATCACCACCCCTTGTTGTAAATAATTTTGTCCACCCTAAGCGTGGAAGGGTATACTCAGATGTGAGTCCCTTGCTCATTGCACCATCAGGATTCAAGCAAGCCGGGCCGAAGACGGCTGTAATGCCAGAAACCGGTCCCCGGAAGCTTGTTTCCTTCCCAGTGTAAGAATTGGCTTTTGTAGTCTGGTCTGCCCTGTTCCCATGATGCACTGGGCCAGGGACAGACTAATTTGCATACAGCCAGGTTCTGAAACTGGGATGGTGCAATGAGCTAAAAAACGGTGTTGGATCTAGCCCTGATCTCTTGACTGGGTGAGAGTACTCTGCTTAATTCAGAGACTCTGTCCATCACCACCCCTTGTTGTAAATAATTTTGTCCACCCTAAGCGTGGAAGGGTATACTCAGATGTGAGTCCCTTGCTCATTGCACCATCAGGATTCAAGCAAGCCGGGCCGAAGACGGCTGTAATGCCAGAAACCGGTCCCCGGAAGCTTGTTTCCTTCCCAGTGTAAGAATTGGCTTTTGTAGTCTGGTCTGCCCTGTTCCCATGATGCACTGGGCCAGGGACAGACTAATTTGCATACAGCCAGGTTCTGAAACTGGGATGGTGCAATGAGCTAAAAAACGGTGTTGGATCTAGCCCTGATCTCTTGACTGGGTGAGAGTACTCTGCTTAATTCAGAGACTCTGTCCATCACCACCCCTTGTTGTAAATAATTTTGTCCACCCTAAGCGTGGAAGGGTATACTCAGATGTGAGTCCCTTGCTCATTGCACCATCAGGATTCAAGCAAGCCGGGCCGAAGACGGCTGTAATGCCAGAAACCGGTCCCCGGAAGCTTGTTTCCTTCCCAGTGTAAGAATTGGCTTTTGTAGTCTGGTCTGCCCTGTTCCCATGATGCACTGGGCCAGGGACAGACTAATTTGCATACAGCCAGGTTCTGAAACTGGGATGGTGCAATGAGCTAAAAAACGGTGTTGGATCTAGCCCTGATCTCTTGACTGGGTGAGAGTACTCTGCTTAATTCAGAGACTCTGTCCATCACCACCCCGTGTTGTAAATAATTTTGTCCACCCTAAGCGTGGAAGGGTATACTCAGATGTGAGTCCCTTGCTCATTGCACCATCAGGATTCAAGCAAGCCGGGCCGAAGACGGCTGTAATGCCAGAAACCGGTCCCCGGAAGCTTGTTTCCTTCCCAGTGTAAGAATTGGCTTTTGTAGTCTGGTCTGCCCTGTTCCCATGATGCACTGGGCCAGGGACAGACTAATTTGCATACAGCCAGGTTCTGAAACTGGGATGGTGCAATGAGCTAAAAAACGGTGTTGGATCTAGCCCTGATCTCTTGACTGGGTGAGAGTACTCTGCTTAATTCAGAGACTCTGTCCATCACCACCCCTTGTTGTAAATAATTTTGTCCACCCTAAGCGTGGAAGGGTATACTCAGATGTGAGTCCCTTGCTCATTGCACCATCAGGATTCAAGCAAGCCGGGCCGAAGACGGCTGTAATGCCAGAAACCGGTCCCCGGAAGCTTGTTTCCTTCCCAGTGTAAGAATTGGCTTTTGTAGTCTGGTCTGCCCTGTTCCCATGATGCACTGGGCCAGGGACAGACTAATTTGCATACAGCCAGGTTCTGAAACTGGGATGGTGCAATGAGCTAAAAAACGGTGTTGGATCTAGCCCTGATCTCTTGACTGGGTGAGAGTACTCTGCTTAATTCAGAGACTCTGTCCATCACCACCCCTTGTTGTAAATAATTTTGTCCACCCTAAGCGTGGAAGGGTATACTCAGATGTGAGTCCCTTGCTCATTGCACCATCAGGATTCAAGCAAGCCGGGCCGAAGACGGCTGTAATGCCAGAAACCGTCCCCGGAAGCTTGTTTCCTTCCCAGTGTAAGAATTGGCTTTTGTAGTCTGGTCTGCCCTGTTCCCATGATGCACTGGGCCAGGGACAGTCTAATTTGCATACAGCCAGGTTCTGAAACTGGGATGGTGCAATGAGCTAAAAAACGGTGTTGGATCTAGCCCTGATCTCTTGACTGGGTGAGAGTACTCTGCTTAATTCAGAGACTCTGTCCATCACCACCCCTTGTTGTAAATAATTTTGTCCACCCTAAGCGTGGAAGGGTATACTCAGATGTGAGTCCCTTGCTCATTGCACCATCAGGATTCAAGCAAGCCGGGCCGAAGACGGCTGTAATGCCAGAAACCGGTCCCCGGAAGCTTGTTTCCTTCCCAGTGTAAGAATTGGCTTTTGTAGTCTGGTCTGCCCTGTTCCCATGATGCACTGGGCCAGGGACAGACTAATTTGCATACAGCCAGGTTCTGAACTGGGATGGTGCAATGAGCTAAAAAACGGTGTTGGATCTAGCCCTGATCTCTTGACTGGGTGAGAGTACTCTGCTTAATTCAGAGACTCTGTCCATCACCACCCCTTGTTGTAAATAATTTTGTCCACCCTAAGCGTGGAAGGGTATACTCAGATGTGAGTCCCTTGCTCATTGCACCATCAGGATTCAAGCAAGCCGGGCCGAAGACGGCTGTAATGCCAGAAACCGGTCCCCGGAAGCTTGTTTCCTTCCCAGTGTAAGAATTGGCTTTTGTAGTCTGGTCTGCCCTGTTCCCATGATGCACTGGGCCAGGGACAGACTAATTTGCATACAGCCAGGTTCTGAAACTGGGATGGTGCAATGAGCTAAAAAACGGTGTTGGATCTAGCCCTGATCTCTTGACTGGGTGAGAGTACTCTGCTTAATTCAGAGACTCTGTCCATCACCACCCCTTGTTGTAAATAATTTTGTTCACCCTAAGCGTGGAAGGGTATACTCAGATGTGAGTCCCTTGCTCATTGCACCATCAGGATTCAAGCAAGCCGGGCCGAAGACGGCTGTAATGCCAGAAACTGGTCCCCGGAAGCTTGTTTCCTTCCCAGTGTAAGAATTGACTTTTGTAGTCTGGTCTGCCCTGTTCCCATGATGCACTGGGCCAGGGACAGACTAATTTGCATACAGCCAGGTTCTGAAACTGGGATGGTGCAATGAGCTAAAAAACGGTGTTGGATCTAGCCCTGATCTCTTGACTGGGTGAGAGTACTCTGCTTAATTCAGAGACTCTGTCCATCACCACCCCTTGTTGTAAATAATTTTGTCCACCCTAAGCGTGGAAGGGTATACTCAGATGTGAGTCCCTTGCTCATTGCACCATCAGGATTCAAGCAAGCCGGGCCGAAGACGGCTGTAATGCCAGAAACCGGTCCCCGGAAGCTTGTTTCCTTCCCAGTGTAAGAATTGGCTTTTGTAGTCTGGTCTGCCCTGTTCCCATGATGCACTGGGCCAGGGACAGACTAATTTGCATACAGCCAGGTTCTGAAACTGGGATGGTGCAATGAGCTAAAAAACGGTGTTGGATCTAGCCCTGATCTCTTGACTGGGTGAGAGTACTCTGCTTAATTCAGAGACTCGGTCCATCACCACCCCTTGTTGTAAATAATTTTGTCCACCCTAAGCGTGGAAGGGTATACTCAGATGTGAGTACCTTGCTCATTGCACCATCAGGATTCAAGCAAGCCGGGCCGAAGACGGCTGTAATGCCAGAAACCGGTCCCCGGAAGCTTGTTTCCTTCCCAGTGTAAGAATTGGCTTTTGTAGTCTGGTCTGCCCTGTTCCCATGATGCACTGGGCCAGGGACAGACTAATTTGCATACAGCCAGGTTCTGAAACTGGGATGGTGCAATGAGCTAAAAAACGGTGTTGGATCTAGCCCTGATCTCTTGACTGGGTGAGAGTACTCTGCTTAATTCAGAGACTCTCTCCATCACCACCCCTTGTTGTAAATAATGCATGTGTTGATCAGTAGCTATATGAGTAACTATATGGGTTATTGATTGATTGCCCAAGTATTTGTATGGGAGACTGAGTGTGTGTGTGGCTGGCTGGGAGGTGTGTGACTGTGTGCAGATCAATGTGTACTTGTATCAATGATTGTATAAGAGAGTAAGTATGTGTTAGTATATGTTTCAAAATGTAAGGTGCTCTATGTTTAACTGTATAGATTAGAAAATGGAAGTGTGATTGATTCTTTACAGGACTGACTAGGTGTGTGAGTAACTCCATGGATGAGTGACAGAGTGTGAGAGTCTGTATAGGTGTATGAGTGCATATGATAGTGTTGTAAAGATGAGTGATTGTATGTATGAATGATTGTATGGGTAAATGAGTGAATGTGTGTGTAAACATAGGAATCAGTGAGTGCGTATGTAGTAACTAGTATTGGTGTGTCAATGGTTTCAAAAATTATACTCTGTATTTAACACTGGGTGTAACAGAGGTTATATTAAAGTGTGAGGAGATGCATTGTATTGTCACATGAATGATATCATCAGTGATGTGGTCATTGATGTCAAATGAGATGTCATCAGTGATGTCATCAGTGATGTCATTTGAGATGTCATCAGTGATGTCATTTGAGATGTTATCAGTGATGTCATTTGAGATGTCATCAGTGATGTCATCAGTGATGTCATTTGAGATGTCATCAGTGATGTCATTTGAGATGTCATCAGTGATGTCATCAGTGATGTCACTGACCATGTCATGAATGATGTAATATGTGACATCATCAGCAGTGGATTGCGGGTGCGCGATATATAGTTAGTGCAACTAACTATATATGGAATTTCAATGGTTTTGTGTGAGTAAAATAAGGTTTTTTAAATGCTAATCCCTAACTATATATGGTCTATAACCTATGGTTTTTTCAGTGAATTTTCAAGGTTTTTTAAATGCTAATTCCTAACTATATATGGTCTCTAACCTATGGTTTTTTCAGTGAATTTCAATGGTTTTTTAATAGCAAATATCATAAGCTGTCGAATGTCAAGTACGTGGTAAGTAAAAACATTTTCGTGTTTATGCACACTGATCTGCTTTGAATGCTGCCCCCCCTCCCCCTCATTTCTATTAGGAGTACTCTCTCTTTGCAGATAGTGAAGGGTAGTTAATGCAGGCCTTTGCCCCCGTTGTAATCCGTCGTGCCTGCTTCTCTCTCCATTTGATTGATTGTTATCCAAGCATTTACTGTTTTAGAATTGGTTCTCTTTGGTTCATTCTCTATTTACAAACAAGCACAGAGTCGCAATACTCTGTTTAGTCTTTGCAGATAGTGAAAAATCGTGTAAAAAAACAAAAGGAATCGAGCAAAATCAGTAGGCCACTAATGGGATCTCTTTTTGACCTCGCTAAAATAGAAACATTAGGAACAACCCCTCATGAGAAATACGAAACTAGTGAGATGAAGTGAGCTCCTCACCATGATGGCTGCAAGACAGCTCGGCTCCGCCACCCACCCCGCCCAAAATAACGATAAACTCTATGCAAATATTACAAATATATACAACACACCAGCAAAGTAACAGGGTAAAACATTTTATTAAATAACTATTTACATAACTATTTTATACTTTTTGTTGCCCGATCCGGCTAGCTCAATCGATCGAGCATGAAACTCATGCACTCTGATAGTTCAAAGTTTTGAGGAGTGCTTGTAACACTGTCTGAAGCCTATTTGTACTTGCTACAGCTTCACTATTCTCAATGTAAGTGGGGGCTGTTTGAGGACGTGACTGCATTTGAAAACAATGTGATGCGGTGCCACCCTGAACCGCTTGACGGAGGCCCCCGAGGGACGGTGTCATGGCGCGGACTCGGAGGGGGCGCTTGGCTCCGGCCCCCTCCGCAAGTCGTGTTGCCCTGGTGTGGCCTGAGATCGCCCCCGACATAGGTGGCCGGCTCCCGGGGTCAAGCGGAACTTTTTGCCTTTTGGTGACTCTTCCATTCTTGACCTTGTCCCACAATCCGTTTCACCTAAAGACACGCTGTAGTGGGGCGCCCCTTTACCGTTTCAGTTGCCATTCCGCCCGCTTTTGCTACACTGTGCCTCTTCCGCTATTCAGCTGTTTACCGCCCGCTCTTTCGACTACAGCGTCTCGCTCACCATGTACTTGAGTTGCTCCCGCTCTTGCGGTGCAGCGATAGGTGGCTGCCACAGGACTCTCAAAATGGCGGCCGGCTCTTCAGATTTGGGCGTGGTCCCCTAAAATGGGCCTGCGACACCTTGGAACTCGGACGCTTGTCTGCTAGAGCTTCGGCTCCATTCTCGAAAGCGTCCCCTCAGCCTTGAAGATTCTACAAAAGTCTTGGGGGCCCCCGACTCCCGCAGGCTTCTGGTGGGGAGCGGCTAGCATGATTGCTCGTGGAATGGCCACGACGGAGCTACGAAATGGTGGTGCTCTCATGCTAACGCCAGCTACAGTCTGAAACATCCAGACACACTTTAGACTACCAATTCGATCAGTTCCGGTAGCGCCCCAACGTGACCCGGTAGAGAAGAACTTGCCCTCCCCTCTTTGACTGATGGTTCTTGTTGCCTGTCCCTTCTGTTGTCATTTAACAGAACTATTTAGCCTGCTGAAAGGGGTTGTGTTCCGACCGCTGGTTGGTGGAGACATTTTGACTATATTCTGGACCTGCGTTGTCGTGTAATGCGTCATATGACGCGCCGCGTTAGCGCATCCGGAAGTGCTCCGGTGCGCGAAGCGCAGCTTCCAGGAAGCGAACTCTGGCGCGGCGCGCAGCGCGTAACCTAAGCATAACAGGTCATGTGACTTGTTAATAAAACTTCTCATTGGTTCATTTTACTTTTCTTATTCTAATGATGAAAGGCTTGGTCATATGACCTAAAAATTACGCTTTTTATTACTTTCGAACATTATTTTTTCTTAAACATATGTTATAATGTTCCAGGCTAATGTACTTTCCTGGAAAATTTACAACTGTCCTGCAAGTAAAATATATTCCTTTTTCGAGAAAAAGGACGTTTCTTCGTCCCATGACGGAGCCGTTGAGCAAAAGAGGCTCGGCCTGCTGTCTTAGTCGCCGATACGCCTGAATATCAGATTCTTATCGATCACTTTATGTTGCAGAAGTAGAAACACAACAGCCCTTGACCATTTATCTTTACTGCGTTCCTGCGTATTATACCTTTTACCCTTCATGAAATTGGACTGCTTTATTTCACTTGCCTTTTACTGATTCTAAAACAGTGACTATTATTAAAAACTTTAACAATGTAAATACTACTACCATGTTTTCTTTTAAAAACCTTTATTGTGAAAATGTCAGTATACAAATACGGGCCTATAACCACGTGGGCCGGCCACGGAGCAAACTGTAATCGTATATGATGAGTAGACATTTACACTGTAGAGGAACGTAACGGGCGGGCCATTAGGTTGCAAGAACTAAGGTGTCTAACAGTTGCGGAATCGGTGGACGTACATTTTATAATTAAAATACGACAGAGCCAGTTACAATAAAATTATCTAGATATACATTTGCGGGCAAGTACCATGGGTGACGTTAATTCGAACTTTCAATAGTACAGTAATCAATAACACATCAGAACTTAATATCAATAGGGATGTCGAAATATTCAATCAATTCTCGTCCCCGCCCGCCATGTGCTTCAAAACTGCATACGTATCTCGTGATTTCAAGGTTCAGCAACCAGTACACAACAAGGAGTTACGAGTCCCATTTATTCCGGCGCCATTTTGGGCGAGGACGGGCAGGTCCAGGATATAGTCAAAATGTCTCTACCAACCATCGACTATGATGATGTTCATATGCTGTATTTATTAGAGTAACACTCATCTGTCCACATGAAATTAATTTGCCACAATCTAAACATGTCATTTTAATCTTTCCAAAGTTCTTCTAAATATTTGGGACCGTTTCCCTTGCCTCTGATGCTGTCAGTGCCACTTCTTTGGTGAATGTACTGGCAGGTCGGGGGTTCTCCTCCAAATCTCTCTTTTGTGCAGCACTATAATTAATCGGTGCCACCTCTCCATATGACGATGCATGGTATAGTTACCATAACTATATTTTTTTTCGGTTCCTCTGGAGAGTACATCGTGGCAGATGAGGCAGGTAACGTACTGGGCATTTACCTTTTTTGCATGTAGAGGAAAGGAAAAAAAATTTGAGCGTCCGAGTTCTAAGGTGTCCCAGGGCCATTTTAGTGGACCAGGCCCAAATCCAAAGAACAGGCCGCCATTTTGAGAGTCCTGTTGCAGCCGCCTGTCGCTGTAGCATCAAGAGCGGCCGAAACTCAGCTGAATGGCAACTGAAACGGTAAAGGGGCGCCCCACTACAGCAGACGAGCCTCCACCTGGGAAGGCCCGTTCACGCCGCCTCCCCCCCCCCCCTTCGGGCACCCCACGCCGTTATTCGGAGCAGCATTGTAGGATGGCCACACCAGTGCGGCAACTTGCTAGACACCACCTCGGTGCCAACCGAATCTCAGCGCCTTGTGGTGTCTTCCATTCCGAAAACATTGTTGTGCTGCCTTCGGCCTATTCGCCGCAAGTGCGCACGCAACTCAGCTGCATAGCGAGTGAAACACCAAGGGGCGCCCCACTGCAGCCGAGGAACCTTCATCTTGGGGGCGACGCACAGCATCACATTGCTTTCCAATGCAGTCAGATCCTCAAACAACCCCCACTGACTGACGCGAACTCACAGGCCAACGGAGCGCCCCACGCCGACTTTCGGCGCAGCATTGTAGGATGGCCACAGAAGTGCGACAACTTACTAGACACCACCTCGGTGCCATCCGGATCTTGGCGCGTTGTGCTGCTTTCGGCCTATTCGCACATCGGTCCGCTACTGACGCCATCTCACAGGCCAACGGGGCGCCCCACGCCGACTTTCAGCATTGTAGGATGGCCACACCAGTGCGGCAACTTGCTAGACACCACCTCGGTGCCATCCGGATCTTGGCGCGTTGTGCTGCCTTCGGCCTATTCGCACATCGGTCCGCTACTGACGCGAACTCACAGGCCAACGGGGCGCCCCACGCCGACTTTCAGCATTGTAGGATGGCCACACCAGTAGAGAAACTTGCTAGACACCACCTCGGTGCCATCCGGATCTTGGCGCGTTGTGCTGCCTTCGGCCTATTCGCACATCGGTCCGCTACTGACGCCGCCTCACGTGCCAACGGATTTTCTACGCTTTTTATACCCTATGCCGCATAACAGGTCATGTGACTTGTTTATAAAACTTTTCATTGGTTCATTTTACTTTTGGTTTCCTAATGATGGAAGGCTTGATCATATGACCTAAAAATAACCCAAACGATGAAAGCCCCACCTTGTTTCTGGATGTTTCAGACTGAAGCTGGCGTCAGCATGAGAGCACCACCATCTCGTGGCTCCGTCGTGGTCATTCCGCGAGCAATCATGGCAGCCGCTCCCCACCGGAAGCCTGCAGGAGTCGGGGGCCCCCAAGACTTTTGTAGAATCCTCAAGGCTGAGGGGACGCTTTCGAGAATGGGGTCCAAGACCTAGTAGACAAGCGTCCGAGTTCCAAAGTGTCCCAGGGCCATTTCAGTGGACCAGGCCCAAAAAGGAAAGAGCCTGCCGCCATTTTGAGAGTCCTGTGGCAGCCACCTATCGCTGCACCGCAAGAGTGGGCGCAACTCAGCTGAATGGCGGATTTTGGCACAGTGTACCAAAAGCGGGCGGAATGGCAACTGAAACGGTAAAGGGGCGCCCCACTACAGCAGACGAGCCTCCACCTGGGGAGGCCCGTTCACGCCGCCTCACACCCCGCCCCCACCCGGGGCGCCCCACGCCATTATTCGGAGCAGCATTGTAGGATACCAAAACCAGTGCAGCAACTTACTGGACATCACCTGGGTGCCATCCACATCTCAGCGCGTTCTGCTGCCTTGGGACTATTCGCACAACAGACCGCTACTGACGAGGCCTCCCCCCGCACGCCCCACGGAATGGCAACTGAAACGGTAAAGGGGCGCCCCACTACAGCAGACGAGCCTCCACCTGGGGAGGCCCGTTCACGCCGCCTCACCCCCCCCCCCCCGGGGCGCCCCACACCGTTATTCGGAACAGCATTGTGGGATACCAAAACCAGTGCGGCAACTTACTTGACATCACCTGGGTGCCATCCACATCTCAGCACGTTCTGCTGCCTTGGGACTATTCGCACAACAGACCGCTACTGACGAGCCACCCCCCGGGACGCCCCACGCCGTTATTCGGAGCAGCATTGTAGGATACCCAAAACCAGTGCGGCACCCAGGCAACATCACCTGGGTGCCGTCCAGAACTCAGGACGTTGTGCTGCCTTGGGACTATTCGCACAACCGACCGCTACTGACCATTGTTCCTTCTTTTTTCCTAAAAATGTTTAAATGTTTTTACTGTTTTTGTTGGGTTGTTTATATTTATAAGTTATTAAAGTTTTATAATCCTACTACTTTGTTGGAGTGCTATATATTTTTAATGTGACACATAATTGTAAAAACTTTGATGTACAAAGAGGCATCCCTGGAATCTTCCGCTTCAGGCTCGGTCCCCTCCCCAATCACAATACAGGATGGTTTTCAGATAGTAGGAACGCGTGTGGTGTGACGGATTTCATCGGGTGGGGGCCTTGATCTACTGTAACTCCTTTGAAGAGGGGTGATTCTTTACAGCTGGGGCCATAAAGTACATCTGCAGGGCTACCTGATAGCCTGGGACCGGCCTGGACAATCGGACACAGAGGAAGAGGAGTGTCAGAGGGTGCGGTAGTGAATAGGGCGAAAGGGAGGTGTCGGGCGGGCACAGAGTGTGATTCTCAGGGAAGAGCAGCGCAGATGGGGGGAGGTTTATTGCCCATGCATAAGACAGAGAGCGGGGGTGACCAGTGCCTGGGGGAGATGCTTGCTAAGGATCGACAGCGTGCAGAGAGTGGGTCTGGTCAAGGCATCTAAAATGGCTACCGTGCACGACAAAAGTGTGGCATTTGAAAAAAGGCAAGATGGCGCAGACAATGTTTTTCAACACTTCCTGATTTCCTTCGAATCGAACGTTAACAGACGTTATCTCTCCCACACTACCAGTCCCCCTGGGCTTAAACGCCGAGATGGTAGGAACTGCATCCCGTGGAGATAGGCCGAGACGTCACTCGGCAGAAAAAAAAGTAAAAAAAAGTCTATAAACATACAATAAGTTAAAAGTCAATCATTCTTGTTTCCTTGTAGTACGCTCCCCAGTCCGCTTCCCGTTACGCTAACCAGGTGCACCCCTGGAGCCCTTTTAAAGCCTCCACATTAAACCTATGGGGTCAGGGAGGATCTACTATGACCCCTTATGGTCATTTGCCCCTTCGCTTTGGCCTCCTCTTGTCTCTCGATCCTACCGAGAGACAAGATGGCGGCCGCTCCGTACTGTTTGGAATGTTTACAGACACCGGAGAGCCAATCAGCTTTGCTTCGCAAAGCTCCGTAACGCAAAAAGTACGCGAAACGGAGCGCTACCCGGAACGCTGTCACAGATATATATCTTTTTTTGAACGTTAATTTCTCAAAATCCACTGCAGCACATATATTGAGACCCAGCAAAGGCACATCGGGCTACCGGTCCCTACAATTTTGCCAAGTTTCATGCAAATCCATTCACCCGTTCGATTTTTTTAAAAAATTTTTTTTTTTTGCCCCGCCGGGCCCTTTTAAAACCTCCACATCAAACCTAGGGGGTCAGGGAGGATCTACTATGCCCCCTTATGGTCATTTGCCCCTTCGCTTTGGCCTCCTCTTGTCTCTCGATCCTACCGAGAGACAAGATGGCGGCCGCTACGGACTGTTTGGAATGTTTACAGACGCCGGAGAACCAATCAGCTTCGCTTCGCAAAGCTCCGTAACGCGAAAAGTACGCGAAGCGGAGCGCTGCCCGGAGCGCTGTCACAGATATATATCTTTTTTGAACGTTAATTTCTCAAAATCCACTGGAGCACATATATTGAGACCTAGCAAAGGCACATCGGGCTACCAGTCCCTACAATTTTGCCAAGTTTCGTGCAAATCCATTCAGCCGTTCGAGCTAAAAGTGAGTCCAACCGCCCTATGGAAATTAACATGGGAAAAACATGTTTTGGGACCCCCCTTTTTTCTCGGCCCCCCCCTTGACGAACCCCCCCCAAATTTTCAGGGGCTGCTCAGAAACAAAATGTTCAATTTTCCTGAAAATTTCAGCCAATTCCGTCCACAAACGCCAAAGTTATTAGACATAGAATTTTCAAAAATCCCATAGAGAAAAAATCCTAACTATATATACCTACTGGCGACCGCCAGTAGGTAATATATATATATATATATATATATATATATATATATATATATATATATGTATATATATATATATTCACTGAAAAAACCATAGGTTATAGACCATATATAGTTAGGAATTAGCATTTAAAAAACCTTATTTTACTCACACAAAACCATTGAAATTCCATATATAGTTAGTTGCACTAACTATATATCGCGCACCCGCAATCCACTGCTGATCATGTCACATATTACATCATTCATGACATGGTCAGTGACATCACTGATGACATCACTGATGACATCTCAAATGACATCACTGATGACATCACTGATGACAACATCCAGTGACTGTATTTTTCTGTAAAGTTAAAATATGTCTTGAGTGGATGTATAAGTGTCTGGATGAAGGATTTAGTAGGTGCATGACTGACTGTATGAGTGAGTGATTAAATGTGTCTCACTGAATGCATGGGTTAGTGACTAAACTGTCTTAATTTGTGCATCATTATGTCTGTTGTTCTGTAAACTGCTGCATGTGTTGATCATTAGCTATACGAGAGGCTATATGTGTTATTAATTGGTTGCCCAAGTATTTCTATGGGAGATTGAGTTTGTGTGGGGGTGGCTGGAAGGTGTGTGACTCTATGCATAGATGTGTGAGCAGTTTATTCACTAGGTGTATGAGTTCAAGAGTGCATGTGGAAACAGCTACATGGGCAGTTGACTGTGTGCATGAGTGTATTGATGAGTGAATGGATATCTCAATGCTACATGTCATAGTAAGTACATATGTAAAACACAGTACATGTGAGAGTTGGCATATATAAATAACTGTGCATGAGAGCCACTGAATGAGTGAGTGGTTGTATCGATCATTGTGAACTTGTATCAGGGATTGTATAAGAGAGTAAATATGTGTTAGTATATGTTTCAATAAGTAAGGTGTGTTTAACTGTATAGTTGAAGAAATGGAGGTGAGATTGTTTCTTTGCATGACTGACTGGGTGTGTGAGTAACTCCATGGATGAGTGGCAGTGTGTGAGTGTCTGTATACACTGAGTGTATCTAAGGTTATATTAGAGTCTGAAGAGGTTTATCGTATTAGCACAAGAATGATGTCAAATGAGATGTCATCAGTGATGTCATCAGTGATGTCATTTGAGATGTCATCAGTGATGTCATCAGTGATGTCACTGACCATGTCATGAATGATGTAATATGTGACATGATCAGCAGTGGATTGCGGGTGCGCGATATATAGTTAGTGCAACTAACTATATATGGAATTTCAATGGTTTTGTGTGAGTAAAATAAGGTTTTTTAAATGCTAATTCCTAACTATATATGGTCTATAACCTATGGTTTTTTCAGTGAATTTTCAAGGTTTTGTAAATGCTAATTCCTAACTATATATGGTCTATAACCTATGGTTTTTTCAGTGAATTTTCAAGGTTTTGTAAATGCTAATTCCTAACTATATATGGTCCATAACCTATGGTTTTTTCTGTGAATTTCATTGGTTTTTTAACAGCTAATATCTGTAGCTGTAAAATGTATTCTTCTTTAAATCCAAAAATATATTTTATATGTTTATGAATAATTTTTTTTTTAAATATTTTTTTTTCTTCGTTCCCGCTTCGCAAATCGGGAAGCTTCCCGTTAGCTGACCTTGATGCCGCGAAATAGACCGCGAGCCGGTAAACGTTTCTTTACCGCAAGTGCCGCGTTACAAAACAACATCGTGACGCCTCCCGTCCGCATGACGTTTCACGTTGTCGCGTGATACGTCATATGACGTACTACGTTAGCGAACTGGTACGCGAAGCGAGTCGCAAAGCGCAGGTTTCTGGAAGCAAACCGGGAGGCCCTGCAAAGCGCTTAACGTAAACACAGCAAGTCATGTGACTTGTTAATAACACTTTTCATTGGTTCATTTCACTTTTGGTTTCCTAATGATGTAAGACTAGGTCATATAATCTAAAATGAACACTTTTTATTGGTTGAGAACTCTTGTTTTTCCCAAATGATGAAAATCCCTCCTTCTTTCCTCACTCTGACTTTCATCATTGTGAGAGAAAGACCCTTTGTGATCACTGAGCAATGGCTTCTTTAGTAGCTTCAGCTGGTGCTTCCCCACCACCTCCACCACATCCAAGGAAGAGTGGACCACCTGCTCAAGTTATAATTCAACAAGAAGAAGAAGAAGAGGAACAGGAGGACGAGCACGAAGAGAGGCAGTTTTTGCCTGAGCAGCCCAGGACGTCTCACCGGAAAGAAAACTTCATTTGGCAATTTTTTAAAATTCCCAAAGGTCAGAAAAAAGTAAATGCAAGATACGTAACTTGCCTTATATGTCAAGATAGACTGTCCAGAGGGACCGACAAAAAATACAGTTTCGGAAACTACACAATGCATCGCCATATGACTAGGTGGCATCCTAACAACTACAGTGCTGCACAGTTTCGGAACGACCTAGATAATCTCCCTATTATGGCCAGAAGATCTGTTGTACCGGAAGTAACGGGACCAGAGGGCAGGGAGATGGTGCCAAATATACAAATGAGATTTGGTGATGTAAAACACATCTGCGCATTTTGCGATGGATTCATTTCCTACGGAGAAAAAAGCATCACTCTGATCAACAGAGCTATTGACTATCATATGCAAGTTTGTCCGAAACGCCCAAAATAATAAATACTTCTTTTTTTTGTTTTGTTGCTCCTGTTGAGCCCTTTACAATGAATCGTTTTCATTGCCCCCTCCAAGAAAAACCCCAAAAAATATAAAACTGTTCCGAAAAATTCAAAAACAGTAAAAAAATGTTCATAAAAATAAAAAAAAAAGTTCTTTTCAGAACTACCTCCCCGTTATTAAAAAATTGGTACAATATTTGGAACTGTGCCAACCTCTATTTCTCTTAGTTCGCTTCCCAGTTCGCTCGCCGGTACGCGAACCGGAAGCGAACCAAAAACAGTAAGTATAAGGGAAGGAAACAGACACTTATGTTAAAAGAAAGACAGCTATAAGGGAGTAAACTAGAGATACCATTACCCGTAATCCACTGCTGATGATGTCACATATTACATCATTCATGACATGCTCAGTGACATCATCAGCAGAGGATTGCGGGTTTTTTGGCAACATGCCTTATCCACGGTTTAATAACGCTGCCTTTTGCTTTATATAAGTTTTCAAATTGTATGAAATATATACCAATAGGTCGTTATGAACCTTTAGGTAGTCCTTTTCTTCATGAGGTCTGGTCGCTTCCATACACATACAGATGTTTCAAAGATGATCAAGAAGTTTATCTGAATGGAGAGGAATGCACTGAGACGCCAGATCATTCACTAATGTGTAGGCACATACAGTTACACGGTTCATGCAACAAACACCGACCAAATATGGCTTGCGTGTTGCAAGGCACGCCAGTTCCTGCTATCATCCCCACGTTCAAGTTGTTGGAAAATGGTAGTTATTTGATGCTCAATAATGAAGATTGTTCTGAGTTAATTAAAAGTATTCCTTTTATCGTAACAGTAAGTGAACGGGTTATTTGCTGCAGAAATGTTCTATTTCCTCCCACACATGAACATAGGGAGTTTTCAATCTGGCCACAAATACCAACCTTGGGACACGTTTCAACGGCATGGCAAGAATAAGAGCTCTTTTGTCTCAGAGAGAGGTGGCCTTGAGTTCGGCCCGTGAAACTTTCGTACTTCACATAGCGAACACCCGTACAGAGGTGCACACCCTTTTCAATTAAGATTTGCCTTTCAATTTCAGCAACATGTTTCCGACTATCTTTAACGCATCCTCCACAAAGTCCCTGGCGCACTTTTTTAAAGTTGTTACCAGTGGTCTCGTGACTTCATTTGAGAAAATCTTTGGAGTCATCCCTGCTTCCTTTCATTCTATTTTCTGCACTCTGGTTCGTGGATTGGCATTTTTACTTGCATTACCAGCGGACGCTCTTGTGCTTTTTTACATTTTTAAATATGGATGTCCCTCCTATGCAACCTCCCACCCTGCAGCTGCTGACACTGTTCCGCAATCGCATGCTAGAATATTATGGCACAATGCCGTTGGCGATATTAAGCACGGCATATGGATTATCTTTTCGATTCTCCTACTTCACCTGTGTCCAGCCTGTATTTCACTGCCTGACCTGTGATTTCGATTGGGCCATTGATTTGTGTCTCTGCGGACCGGTTTCTCCTGACGTCGACTTTAATCAGCTGATGACTCCTATCATTACTCACGAGTTGGTTTGTCCTGGCGAAAGGATTATGGCTGTGGCATTGATGCATGGACTACTTGGTCCCTGGAATTTACTGGCGGCAGCACAGTCTTTCTTGGAACAGAGCTTTCTTGAAAACCCACCGAGCTGTCCTCTGATGGTGATAGAGGATCCGGTGCTGGGAGAGCACGTATGTTCTTTTCCGCTTTTAAATTGGATGGCTGAACTGTTTTCGGATGAAGACGGTGACTTCCTATTGGAGGCTGTATCAGCTTATTTTGCATACACAGTTATGTCATAGACCTTTTTCATGTTTGATATGCTGAGTACTAGCATTTCATTGACAATTCATTGACTTATTTGTCAAGTTTTTATTATTTACCTTGCCTATTGGCTTAAGACTCGATAAAGTACTTGGCTGTTTTATTTTTCTTTAGCATTAAATTTTCCTAGTTTTTAATGCTTTACCTTGCGGACCGTCCACATATAAACTTGCAATCTGCTCTCATGAGATGGCACTTCTATTATCTTATTCAGTTCGTTTCCGGATCATGAGGAGGTGTCATCTAGGTCCTGGATATCTTTACACCGTGTTAAGTTAGCATGGGCTCATTACCGGTTTAAACGCCATTTTTCCTTTTTTGCAACTTCTGCACACGACACTTAGTTGTTGCTTTAGCTTTCCACCTAGTAGTTCATCGTGGTTTACATGAGAATAATATGTTATTGGTCTACTATCTGCTTTACTTGTTAAACTATATCTGTACAGCGAGTGCTAAAGTTTCAAGAACAACACGATACAGAATTGTTATGAGGTCTGATCTCCACGACTTCATACTCATAACATAAGTGCAACTTCTGCAATTCTGGGCATGAGGCGGGTTTTATATTGCTTTGCCGAACACACATACACAACAGTTGATGCGGTTCACATGAAGAGAGAGCTGGTGTATGCTGATGTGATTCCTTCAAATCTAAGACACTAAAGTATGGGCACGCCCTAAACCAACACAAAGAGACCTTCTTAGCAAATAATATAATATGTGTATTAGGGAGGGTGAGATATAAGCAGCCGCGGGCCGTGGAGGGAGTTACGATGGGGCAGGGAGGCGGGGAGGGGGAGAAGCAGGGTGGAGCCCTCTCTACCTTGCCCCTCCCCCTCCCCGCCTCCCTGCCCCACCGTAACTCCCTCCACGGCCCGCGGCTGCTTATAAGTGTTGCTAACTCTTATTCATTTACAGCATGTTAACATACTGTCACCATTCGCTTTTTATGTACTAGTAACTATGCTGGTAATTTTGCTACTGATAATATGTGTACTTGTATTCTCCACCCTGCTTCTCCCCCTCCCCGCCTCCCTGCCTCACCGTAACTCCCTCCACGGCCCGCGGCTGCTTATAAGTGTTGCTAACTCTTATTCATTTACAGCATGTTAACATACTATCACCATTCACTTTTTATGTACTAGTAACTATGCTGGTAATTTTGCTACTGATAATATGTGTACTTTTATTATCTAAGGTACTACGCCTGAGAAGACGGCATTAGTAAATAAACATTTCAAATACACATCTGTTCTTCTTAACTCCATGTTCTGGTTTCTAAGAAATCTATAACGACCGACTGTTCATGAGTTCCACGTATCCTGAGGTACTATAAGTTCATATTCTGGATTGTCTAAACATTGAGAGTTTGTTATATCCAATGTGACACTGTACCTAGCTTGCTAAGGAGTTTTTGATTACTAACGTGAGTTTTGGGACACCCTAATTCGCCGAGGTTCCAATCCTCTGTCCACAGTTCTGTGTGAGAACAGAAACCCTGCGACAGGGGCACCCCCGACCCTTGCTGGAGCTTCATCACACTTGCGATACAACTCCAGCAATGCATTCGCCGAGGTTCCAATCCTCTGTCCACAGTTCTGTGTGAGAACAGAAACCCTGCGACAGGGGCACCCCCGACCCTTGCTGGAGCTTCATCACACTTGCGATACAACTCCAGCAATGCGCCACCTTTACGGCACAGATACATCACGCATCTGTGCTGTTTTTGCCCCATGATGCGCCGCATTGTAAATGCAGCACACCATAGGTGACGGAACAGCGGCACAGAATGACTAACACATCCCTGGTGATGCGCCAGTCATCATAAATGTATCCCTATGCTTCTTATCTTGTTAGAGATGAACCGCCATATGTATCATCAAAGTTTTTTGCATTTCCTAAATAGCGAACTTTAAGGAATAAATAGCGATTCTTTACCATTCCTAGTTTGCGATGAGCTATTTGCTAATTAGCCGAATGTAGCCCAATGAAGCCCAATGTAGCCCAATGTAGCCCAAAGATGGCCGCCAGACACACAAAAAAACAAATGTAGCCCAAATATCAGCCAGATGTAGCCCAACTATAGCCCAGTGACAGAATGACCAATCAGCTTCGCAAACCTCCGTTACGCGAAGCGGAGCGCTGTTACAGATATATATCTTTTTTTGAACATTAATTTCTCAAAATCCACTGGAGCACATATATTGAGACCTAGCAAAGGCACATCGGGCTACCAGTCCCTAATATTTTGCCAAGTTTCGTGCAAATCCATTCAGCCGTTCGATTATTATTATTATTTTTTTTTTTTGCCCCGCGGGGCCCTTTTAAAACCTCCACATCAAACCTAGGGGGTCAGTGAGGATATACTATGCCCCCTTATAGTTATTTCCCCCTTTGTTTTGACCTCCTCTTGTCTCTCGATCCTACCAAGAGACAAGATGGCGGCCGCTACGGACTGTTTGGAATGTTGACAGACGCCGGAGAACCAATCAGCTTCGCTTCACAAAGCTCCGTTGCGCGAAAAGTCCGCGAACCAGAGCGCTGCCCGGTCCGCTGTTACAGATATATATCTTTTTTTAAACGTTAATTTCTCAAAATCCACTGGAGCACATATATTGAGACCTACAAAAGGCACATCGGGCTACCAGTCCCTACAATTTTGCCAAGTTTCGTGCAAATCCATTCAGCCGTTCGGGCTAAAAGTGAGGCCAACCGCCCTATGGAAATTAACATGGGAAAAACGCGTTTTGGGACCCCCCTTTTTTCTCGGCCCCCCCTTGACGAACCCCCCCAAAATTTTCAGGGGCTGCTCAGAAACAAAATGTGCCATTTTCCTGAAAATTTCAGCCAATTCCGTCCACAAACGCCAAAGTTATTAGACATAGAATTTTCAAAAAACCCATAGAGAAAAAATCCTAACTATATATACCTACTGGCGACCGCCAGTAGGTAATATAAATATATGTATATATATATATATATATTACTTACTGGCAGTCACATTTTTTGTTTTGCTTATAACTTTGGCATCGTTTGATGAATCTTCATGACATTTTCAAAATTAATTCTTTGTTCAATCAGCTCTTATGTTGGAAGTTTGGGGGTGATTAGTCAAGGGGGGCTGTTAAATTTCATAAAAAACTTTAAACAAGGCTACAGGTCGAGCGGATGGACGGAATTACCCCAAATTTGGCAGGGAGAAGTGTCTAGAAGGCACACTTTTGTTTATTTGGTATAAATTTGTTCAGTAGTTTTGGAGAAATATCTAAATTTACAGATATCAATATTTGGGAATTCTGCCATCCGATTGGCTGAGGCGTTACGAGCACGAGCTTGCTACTTATTGGCTGTGAACGGTGCGGGTGGGTGCAACTAGGAAGTATTGGCCGACATTTTGTGATTCCGTTGAAGCGAGTAAGGGGGAAAAAAAGTAGGAAAGAGGAGGGAGGAGTACTGTGAGCTCTGTAGGGTGGTTAGGGTGAGCTATAGAGGGAGTGTGAAGCGAAGTATTTACCCTTACTGGTGTGAAAGTGGTGTTTTGCCCAGAGTGAGATGGTGGTAAGGTGAGGTGCCGGTTAACTCGGGGATTAAAGCGTGCACCTAAACCGTGAGCTGAGTGCTGTAAACTGATGTGCTGTGGGCGCTGTAGCACACTGGCCAAAGCGAAGATTTTACCCTTACTGGTGTGAAAGTGCTGTTTTGCCTACAGTGAGATGGTGCTGCGGTGAAGTACTGGTAAACTCTGGGATGAAACCGTGCACCTAAACTGTGAGCTGAGTGCTGTAAACTGATATGCTCTGGGCTCTGTAGCATACTGGCTGCTGTAGCATCGCTGTGCAGGCAGTGTTAGAATGCATTTAGACTATAGCGGGAGTGGGAAGCAAACTACTCATTGGCACCACTCTGAAGATTCAGGGATGAAACTGATAGTCTAAGTCGTGAGCTGATTGCTGTAAAGTGATGTGTTGTGGCTGCTGTAGGATACTGGCCACCGTACCATACATGTGTAAGTAGTGTTAGTATGCGTTTATACTATACAGGGAGTAGGAAGCAAACTACTCACCTGTACCAGTCTGAAGACTGAAATGCAGTGTTTTAGATAGCAGGAATAAAGAAATAATTGTGAAGAATATAATGCAGAATATTGCAATGCCACAGAAGACAAATGGCGAAATCAGGTGTGTGTGTAAGAAAGTGGTTGTGTCTAATAGAGCGATGGAGTTTGAAAGTTATATAAAATGTGTCTTTATTTAAGTGCCATAAATGGACCCACTGGTGAAATAGCAAGGCATGCAGCTGAGGCAAACTCTAAGCTGTTATGCTGGATTCAAACGTAAGCTCCTGTATCAGTGAATTCCACATTACATGTTACAGTTCCATGTGACATCAACAATACCTATTAGAGTTCAATGACTCTTAATTCTATATGGAAAATAAAGGTAGGCTATGATTACCACATGTATCCTTTAAGAAATCAAAGAAAAAAAAATTGCAAAGTGTAATCATCACACTTTTTATGGTACCCTGGTACTGCTTTTTTGTAACACAAAATTATCAACAGTAAGACAGCCCGGAATCTGTTGTACAGTAGATTCTATCTGATGTGTGTCAGAATTGGTAATAGTTTAACCGACATTGGATCTTTGAGGAGGCATACAAACATTGCGCTTCAGAGAAGCACATTCGGTACCCTTCTGGTCAAACCATACATTAATGTCTTCAGCTCTTTAAAAAAAAAATTCTTGTGCAGAGAGCTAAGGCATCGAGCAGAGGCAAACTTCAACTGCTACTGCTTATTCAAACCGAAGCTTCTGCATCAGTCAATTCCATATTACATGTTCAGTTTCATGTGACATGAACAATAGCTATTAGACATGAATTACTAAATTGTTTAATGAAAATAAAGGTAGGATACCATTACCACACTGTGCCAATCAGTTCCTAAACAATGATGTGTTTTTTTATCTTGATCGCCAGCTTGTGAGCACAGGCTTAGGAAGAGTAAATTTGTGTGAAAGGGCTTTGTGGATAACAGGCAGGCAGAGAGAGACGTTTGCACAAAGAATAGACATGGTTTCAAAATGGATGTTGGGTTTAGGCTAATTTAGCAAGTAAAAAGCGTATTTGCATAGGCCATACATCACCGATCCCTGATTAGAGTGGAGACATAAGGGGCAATAATGAAAACAGAGTTCAAATGGGTGAGCATACTTATAAGTTATTATAAGAAAATAATTAAATTTAAGTGTTTTTAAAAAATGTAAAGGAAAAAGTAAAAAAAGTTGGAAAAATTAATCCAAGAATAACGTGAATTTCTTATAAGTCTTGGAGATTACAGTCCGGAAGTTCTTCAGCGGCTTGAGATGCGTAATGTTCCAGGAGGTCATTGTTGCCATCGTGTGAGAAAAGCGATCCAATTCATATCCTCGAAGGAAAGTAATGTTCCTTGAATGTTGGCGCGGCAATTTGAATTGGCAGGCAATCTGCGATGTTGTGAAAGGTCGCACGTTGCAGGAGATCTTTCGCGGCTGCGCAGGAATCCCATTCCGCCACCATATCTTTTTGCGTTGCATCCGCCATTTTTCCACTGCCTGAACAATCAAGTTCATGGTTTTCAAGATACTCCATTACCTGCTCGATAGTTTTGCAATAAAAAGATGGTTGTACGCAAATTGCATATGTGTAAATAAATGTCATGTTGTGGCTGGCTCTGATAATAGATAGAGGCAGGCAGCCGAAAAGTTGTTCAATTTTTTTACAGTATTGGTGTAGCTTCGCGTAGAGGCGTATTCTGTCGGACATGGTTGTTAGCACAGGGAGAGCAGCCATTTTTTACAAGCAAAAATAGTAGTAGGATGGCCGCAAAGAGAGCGAGAATTATGGGCACTGTTCCTGTAATTCCATAGATGATCGAATAAATGAAGTCTGGTATTATACCAAAAAACAGTTTGAAAGAGTGTGAGAAGGCCGGAGGAGACCGTGTTAAAAAAGTGTGCCAGACCTTGAGTGTGAGATGTGTTGAAAATTTGGTAACGATTCACTAAGTGTAATGGGAGGTTCGTATTTAAAAGGGTCTGTATTTTACTTGAACTTTGTGTTATCTGCAGTCGATAAATTTATTTTGCAGAAGTGAGGGACACTTCTGTTCTCAACAAAAGTTGTTTCACTTTGGTTAGTTTAACCCCTTCACTGCAGGGGTAATTCCCCCCACGGTGCGGGGGGGGGTCCGCGGCACCGCTGCGCTCGTGACGAACCCAGTTCGTCATGACACACAGTGGAGCTGTGCTCATGACAAGCTTGGCTCATCACAGACCCACCCACTGATTAATTCTCCCACACAGGCAGGGAATTAACCGCGCGTGGGTGGGCCGCGGCCGTTATGACGAGCTCAGCTTGTGATGAGCACAGCTCCACTGTGACTAATATGAGCATGTAAGGGGTTAATTAAATCTGTTTTCAAAGTAGGTTTTGAAGGTCAAGTTGGAGTTTGGGAGTTGTTTTGTGTGTGTGGGAATAGACATTGCCACAGGAAGTTACTCAGTTTGAAACAGTAAGGACAGACGGTATGCCAGCTCATATTCCATAGGAGTGCATGTTATTGAGAAGCAGATAAGTGTTGTTAGAAAGCTGTGTGAATGTTGGGCTGATTGTGGGAGTTGGTGTGGTTTTATGAAAGCACGCAAGATTGAGGGCTGTAAGCTTAGGAGCGTCTTGCAGTTGGACATTCTTGGATAGTAATGAATGAGTGCCATTGTGGTCGCACTTTTTACCAGTGAGAAAAAGTTCTGTATCCTCTTTAAGACAGCAATATGTAAATGGGAGAAACCACTGCTTGTGAACAAACACGCTACCTTATATAATCACATGCAACATGACAAACAACATGTACACCTAGCAGACACAACAACACTATGTATTGTGGGAACCGTAGCTAGCCAGATATTCATACGAAACATGGCATGGCACCTCTGCCACACAATGCAGAATGCGTGGACAGATGGGAGCAAAGTATGTGCAAAGGTGGGAAGTGATTCTCTATTATAAAATCATGCAATGTAATGTGTTGAGGGGATGTGCCGGACAGACTTGAGTATGCTGAGCACAGACATGTACATGTGAACAAACACTTAGGGTCTATTGAGTGAAATAGACAGTGGATGCAACCATGATAGTACAGTCAGTAGGGAAGATTTCAAAAACATAGCTCATATGTTCCCCCCCCAATCTTTAGCGTAGTGGACTGGCTTGGTGTACGCAAGGCTAGCGTAGGGCAATGAATAAAAGGCACGTTTCTCAGGGTGTGGTTCTGTACCGGAATGGCGAACGTGTCTGCCAGGTCTGCGCAGCTTACACCGCCACGAGGCTGACCTCGTGAGCGAAGGTGGCTGCATGAATGATGCTCTCAGCCTGCTGGTACTCGGAAATCGTCATGGCCGCTGCAACGCACATATGTCCCACAGTTCACCTTTCAATACCGCATTATGTGAAAGAGGTCCCACCATGTGCCGGCAGAAGCCTCCTGGGCCGAGGTCTGCGAGGTCGGAAGGTGCCTGAGATCAGTGCTGGCTACCGCGACACAGGCACAGATCGCCCAGCATGAGGCATAGCACCGTGGAGTGCTCTGTATACTACTAACACAGTAGTCCAACAGGTACCAACAGTGGACCAGTGTTTTGATACCATAGTGAATAATGCTAGGACTGTATCTGAGAGTGGAGATGAAGGTACTCCCTTCAACCTACTGCAACCAACTCTAGGTCCCAACAGTCGAACGGTGTCTTAATCCCACAATGGGCGATGTCCGATATTACCTGCTGCTAGCTTTTCACAGAACACCCTCCATTGCGGTGCATCACACTCTGTGCTTCCGTAGTTAACTGCTGCACATGATTATTTGACTTGGCTGATGGCAGTCGCTGGACTACACCGCGGTACAGCAGGTCCGAACAGTGAAACGGGGTCTTGATTCTATGATTGAGGATATCAGAAGTTAAAGTCTGTGATAATTTCTGTGTACCCCCTCTGACCAGTTGCAACCAACTGTAGGTCCCAACAGTGGAACTGTGTCTTGATCCCACAATGGGTGATGTTAGAACTGCATCTGAGAGTGGAGATGAAGGTACTCCCTTTGACCAGGTGCAACCAACTCTAGGTCCCAGCAGTGAAACAGTGTCTTGATCCCACAATGGACGATGTTAGAACTGCATCTGAGAGTGGAGATGAAGGTACTCCCTTTGACCAGGGGCAACCAACTCTAGGTCCCAACAGTGGAACAGTGTCTTGATCCCACAATGGACGATGTCCACTATTACCTGCTGCTTGCTTTTCACAGAACTCCCCTCATTGAGGTGCATCACACTCTGTGCTTCCGTAGTTAACTGATTCACATGATTATTGGACTTGGCTGACGGCAGTCGCTGGACTACATCGCGGTACAGCAGGTCAGAACAGTGAAAGAAGGTCTTAATTCTATGATTGAGGATGTCAGAAGTTAAAGTCTGTGATCCTTTCTGTTTACCCCCTCTGACCAGGTGCAACCAACTGTAGGTCCCATCAATGGAATTGTATCTAGATCCCACAATGGACGACGTAATAACTGCATCTGAGAGTGGAGATGAAGGTACTCCCTTCAGCCAAGTGCAACCTACTCTAGGTCCCAACAGTGGAACAGTGTCTTGATCCCACAATGGAAGATATCCAATATTACTTGTTGCTTGGTTTTCATAGAACTCCCTCCATTGAGGTGCATCAGACTCTGTGCTTGCGTAGCTAACTAATACACATGATCATTGTGCTTGGTTGACACCAGTCGGTGGAGTACACCGCAGTATAGCTGGTCCGAACAGTGAAACAGGGTCTTGATTCTATGATTGAGGATGTTAGAAGTTCAAGTCTGAGATAATTTCTGTGTATCCCCTCCGATCTGGTGCAACCAACTCCATGCTTTCGAATTCAATGGTACGTGGCTGTGAGGCATTAATGAATACTGCCTCTGGCCTACACTGCGGTCAGCAGGGCTCACAATTTAGAGCGAGTGGTGATTGTTTACAGAATCCAGTAGTCAAGTAATTAGAACGTCTATTGAAATATACACAATCTCCTTTTAGTATACTTGCTTGAAGACATTTTTTTAGATGACTTATAGGTTTAATACAATGACCAAAGTTATCTTGCAATTGCAAAGGAACACTTAATAGTCTACTTTGTGGACAACAGAAATCAGAATTCAAATTGTTTTGATTTATTTATTGCAGAGTTTCCTGTAATTTATGTTGTTGTATTTTGTGAAGAGAAAGTGAGAAAAAATATTCATGGATGTCTGTGTGAGTACTGCCTCTAATTTACACTGCATACACACCAGTGTTCACAATTCAGATCGAGTCAGTATTGTAGATGAGGTAGTCCTGTAGGAAAAGACATTGCTGCTGTGCGCTCTGTCTGCACCATGCATACGTATCATTACAGGCTCCGCACATGCTTATTTTTGCTTCATGTATGACAAACTGGGCAGCTCAAGTCAATGCCACATGGCTGTGGGCCCTTGCTGAATGCTCTCTCTGGCCTACACTGCAGACAGCAGTGTTCACATTTGAGATTGAGTCGGTAGCTCAAGTCCACCTTACGTAGCTGTGGGTTCTTGCTGACTGTTCTCTCTGGATGAAGCATTCCTGTAGGAAAAGACATTGCTACAGTGCGCTCTGTCTGCACCATGTATACGTATCATTACAGGGTCCTCACATGCTTTTTTTTGCTTCGCGTATGACAAACTGGGCAGCTCAAGTCAATGCCACGTGGCTGTGGGCCCTTGCTTAACGCTCTCTCTGGCCTACACTGCAGGCAGCAGTGTTCACATTTGAGATTGAGTCAGTATTGTAGATGACACAGTCCTGTAGGAAAAGACAGTGCTGCAGTGCGCTCTGTCTGCACCACTCATACGCATCATGGCTTGGTCCGCACGTGCTTTTTTGTTGCTTCACGTACTGCAAACTGTGGAGCTCAAGTCAATGCCACCAGGCTGTGGGCCTTCGGTGACTGCTCTGTCTGGCTTACACTGCAGACAGCAGTGTTCACAATTCAGATCGAGTTGCTATTGCAGATGATGCCGAGTTGATGGCAACAGATGTTGCTCCTAGTATGGCCCGCCCGCAGCCCGCATCATCGCTGGCTGTGCACATGCTGAATGCTTTTGATGTGGCTATGTGTGTGCACTAGAACTGATGGAGTGTTTATGATATAATCTTTTTGTGTGTTATTTCAGATCTATTGATTGTGTCTCCCCCAAGACTCAGAAGTGAGCCTGAGGTACCGACGGAGAGTGCGGGGCCTCGTAGAACCTGAGCATGGTCCATGTGAGGTGAAGTCCTCTCTCCTGTCAAGACGGAAACAATTATTCGAATTGACATGGAGGTTTTGTGTACTTAGGTTGGTATAGGTTGAATCATTTCCAACCTTTACTATTTAAACTTTTAGTATGTTTTGTGTTTTGATTTAATCACAACTCTTTAAATAACATGTGCAACTACTTATAGAACAGAGGCCCTGATGAAAGCCATGGGACAGGTTGCCCTCTAGGCAGAAACATGTTGGCCCCTCATTAGACAGATATTTGTTGCTGTCTCCTTTGCACTGTTCTGGTTTTTAATTAGGGGATGTTGTTCGGCTAAGGAATACAATTTATGTATGGAGGACACATCATCCTATTTTAATTCACCACTTTTGTCTTTTTTTTGCACTGTAATTTCACCACAACCATCAAAGATCAGCTATTAGACGGCGGCCCGTATTGGTTGGCGGACCAAATCCAAGACCAACAACTAATGGTGTGGCGTCTTTATCCCAATGATCAGGGGATTAGCCAACTCACACCTGGGTGGGCCAGACGATATAACAGATCATCAAGTCTATTTGATTTATTTTATTTATTTAGTGTGTTTTATATAGCGCACGGCTACCCCAACGGGATGTCCCGGCGCTTCTGAGAGTGTAGATGAATCTTACTCCTGAGGGAATCAGCAGAAGAGGAGTGTTTATGGTAACCCTTTACCTGATAGTTTGGATCTGGATTTTGTTAACCACTTTTTGAAATGGTTCTGGTGTCTTTACAGTGTCTGTTGTTTTTTGCCACATGTGGTTGTTCACCCTTATCTGAGAGGCTGTCCCCAGGTGACCTAGGTACCCTTGTGACTGTGTTAGTCCGTTTTGGCAGCCCTGTCAGACTATCTGGCATCTAGACCCCCTGTGTTCTTTTGTGTTGTGCATATAGTGTAGCTGGGGATTTGAACCAGGCATGGGTCTTTAAACTCGGTATCCCTTTGACCCTCCCTCCACTATTGGTTTGTGTCTCAGTATACCACAAGTTGTGGTTCTTTTACAATAGAATTTTTTCTGTATTATTTCATATCTACTGTCCCTACCTTACTGCGGCACAAATTATTGATTATTGTAATATTAAATCTCTGTGTGTGATCCAATCCAATGATTACTATTGTAGTTGATGCTAGCAGCAACCATTCCCTTAGGGCTGCTTTAAACTCACCCGACATGCATCCAGCACAGACTTCACTGGATATGTGACGCTGGTAATAGAAAGGTGTCCAGAGCACGTGCCCATACCCACTTCCACTATCTATCTGTGTCCGTGTGTACATCATTATCTATATATGATACTGTCCCTTGGCTGTATTACTTTACATTGTGCTTTGGACAGAGTATGCAACCATGTTACCTCTGGTAGTGGGGACAACTTTGGTTATGTAACTTTTAGGTGCAAGGCTATCACTGGTGGAAGGCTACTTTACAGACCATGAATATTGATGAAGATGATGGTTGCATGTTGTGTGCAGTGTAATATATCTGTACCTAGCAAAACGTTTAGAAAAAAGCTCTCTAAGCAGAAGAGGTGTGTCTCATCAACTGCAGTACAGAGATTGACTAAAATGGGTGGCGTTTTCCAACTGTTACAATGGGAAATATTATGTACTAATGAAATGCTTTTTTTATGGTCACATGGCAATCGCGTACCTAGCGCACAAGGAGACTGCACCCAACGTGATTTTGAGAAATTATATTCACTATAAGGTAAGTTTATTACATTTAGAAATATATAAATGTTTGAAATATTTTTCATTACCGCTTTCTCTCATATACACTTTAAAGTTATTTAGATATAGTTTTGAGACAAACAAAATGAGGGAATGGCGTGCACGACACTGTACGTCTATGACGTAACACATTGCGTGGCAGCGTACACTCGTCGCATAAGCAACGTGCAGCGGGCGCGACCCCATACATATATGACGTAACGCACGGCTTGGTAGTGCGTACCCGTCGCATACCAAAGTAGCAGCTGGCGTGACCTCATATGTATATGTTGTTATGCGGGACACGGTGCCACAAACCCGTCAGATACAAAATGCGCATCATTTAAATGCAGTGGATAGGATTCACATGCTGATGGAGCTTGGTAGAAACTGTAGTTTTCTAAAAAAAAAAAAATGAATACATGTCTTGTTTGGAAGATATAAAACAGTACATCATTTTTAAAGTTACAAAAAAGGATAATAGAGTTGCAAAATATTAAAAATAATTAGAAAAATATAGGTTTTATAAATATAAATATATAAATATTAAAATATGAAATTAACATTTAAACAACCTTTGAAATTCACTGAAAAAACCATAGGTTATACAGACGTTATAGTTAGGAAATAGCGTTTAAAAAAACCTTAGAAATTCACTGAAAAAACCATAGGTTTCAGGGACGTTATAGTTAGTTGGACAGTTGACTCATGTAAAACCAGAGAAATTTGCCAGTTATAGTTAGTTGAGGTAACTATAACTCGCGCACCAGCAATGCACTGCTGATGACATCTGATATTACATCACTCATGACATGGTCAGTGACATCACTGATGACATCACTGATGACATCATCCATGAGATAATCTACTAGTCACTGGGTTAACAGTAGTGTGGCAAGTAATGGCGCCTCTCAGGTTCACGTAAATCTGAACAACTGAATATTGTTTACGGTGCAACAAGTAAGAGGATAACCCACAACCTCCAAAAACGGACCGTAGTCCTAATACATGAAACAACACGTAAATTATTAACAGTATTACAACTGGGTGTATCATGAATCACACAATCATGCAATATATGATTTCCACGACGTTCTTTTTCTCCTTTTTCAGGTTCATTTATTTTTCAAGTGCCCAGCCAACACGTGTTTCGTCTGGGAATACCCCACGACTTCTTCAGGGCTATCGGACAGAAGACACAAATATCAAGAAACCTCCCTGCCGGTTCTACTTCCGTCCCGGTTGAGATCTCCACTCACATATACTGCCTTAAAACATATGTAGATACTCACACATATACCACTGACACATTCATTCACTCACCAAGACACACATACACTCACTAACTCACCAATACAGTCCTTCCCAGATGCACTTTTAAATCCATAGAAACAGTGAATCACCCACTCAGACATCTATGAACAGACACACCCCCCACATAGACACTCATATACATGAAAAATATTTAAACTTTAAAGAAACACACATTCACTGGATGATGTCATCAGTGATGTCATTTGAGATGTCATCAGTGATGTCACTGACCATGTCATGAGTGATATAATATGTGAAGTCATCAGCAGTGCATTGCTGGTGAGAGAGTTGTAGTTAGCTCAACAAACTATAACTGGCAAATTTCTCTGGTTTTATATGAGTCAAATGTCCAACTAACTATAATGTCCCTGAAACCTATGTTTTTTTAAGTGAATTTCTAAGGTTTTTTAAATGCTAATTCCTAACTATATAACGTCTGTAAATCCCATGTTTTTTTTAGTGAATATATATATATATATATTCACTGAAAAAACCATAGGTTATAGACCATATATAGTTAGGAATTAGCATTTACAAAACCTTATTTTACTCACACAAAACCATTGAAATTCCATATATAGTTAGTTGTACTAACTATATATCGCGCACCCGCAATCCACTGCTGATCATGTCACATATTACATCATTCATGACATGGTCAGTGACATCACTGATGACATCACTGATGACATCTCAAATGACATCACTGATGACATCACTGATGACAACATCCAGTGACTGTATGTTTCTGTAAAGTTAAAATATGTCTTACATATTGAAGAATGAGTGGATTTATAAGTGTCTGGATGAAGGATTTATTAGGTGCATGACTGACTGTATGAGTGACTGATTAAATGTGTCTCACTGAGTGCATGGGTTAGTGACTAAACTGTCTTAATTTGTGCATCATTATGTCTGTTGTTCTGTAAACTGGTGCATGTGTTGATCAATAGCTATATGAGTAACTATATGGGTTATTGATTGGTTGCCTAAGTATTTGTATGGGAGACTGAGTGTGTGTGTGGGTGGCTGGGAGGTGTATAACTCTGTGCATAGATGTGTGAGCAGTTGATTCACTAGATGTATGGGTTCAAAAGTGCATGTGGAAACAGCTGTATGGGCGGTTGACTGTGTGCATAAGTGTATTGGTGAGTGAATGGATATCTAAGTGCTACATGTCAAAGTAAGTACATATGTAAAACACAGTACAAGTGAGAGTTGACATATATAAATAACTGTGCATAAGAGCCAGTGAATGTGTGAGTGGCTGTTTGGATCATTGTGAACTTGTATCAGGGATTGTATAAGAGAGTAAATATGTGTTAGTATATGTTTGAATAAGTAAGGTGTGTATAACTGTATAGTTGAGGAAATGGAGGTGTGATTGACTCTTTGCATGACTGACTAGGTGTGTGAGTAACTCCATGGATGAGTGACAGTCTGTGAGTGTCTGTTTACACTGAGTGTATCTAAGTTTATATTAGAGTCTGAAGAGATTCATCGTATTATCACATGAATAATGTCATCAGTGATGTCATCAGTGATGTCTTTTGAGATGTGATCAGTGATGTCATCAGTGATGTCATCGGTGATGTCATTTGAGATGTCATCAATGATGTCATCAGTGATGTCAATAGTGATATCATCAATGATGTAATTTGAGATGTCATCAGTGATGTCATCAGTGATGTCATTTGAGATGTCATCAGTGATGTCATCAGTGATGTCATTTAAGATGTCATTAGTGATGTCATCAGTGATGTCACTGACCATGTCATGAATGATGTAATATGTGACATGATCAGCAGTGGATTGCGGGTGCGCGATATATAGTTAGTACAACTAACTATATATGGAATTTCAATGGTTTTGTGTGAGTAAAATAAGGTTTTGTAAATGCTAATTCCTAACTATATATGGTCTATAACCTATGGTTTTTTCAGTGAATTTCAATGGTTTTTTAATAGCAAATATCAAAACCTTTAAAATGTATTCTTCTTTAAATCGAAAAATATATTTTACATGTTTTTAATACAATATTTTTTTTTTTATTATTTTTTTTGTTTCGCTCCCGGTCCGCGAACCGGTTAGCTTCCCGTTAGCTTAATTTGGTGCCGCGACCCGGTCCGCGAACCGGTAAACGTTCCGTTTCTGCAACTGCCGCGTTAGAAAACAACATCGTGACGCGTCGCGTCAGCGTGACGTATCGCGTTGTCGCGTGATACGTCATATGACGCGCCGCGTTAGCGTACCCGGAAGCGAACCGGTATGCGAAGCGAGGCGCGAAGCGCAGCTTCCCGGAAGCGATCCGGGACGCGGCGCAAAGCGCGTAATGTAAACACAACAGGTCATGTGACTTGTTAATAACACTTTTCATTGGTTCATTTCACTTTTGGTTTCCTAATGATGTAAGACTAGGTCATGTGACCTAAAAGTAACACTTTTCATTGGTTTAGAAGTATTGTTTTTCCCAAATGATGAAAACCCCTCCTTCTTTCCTCACTCTGACTTTCATCTTTGTTAGAGGAAGATCCTTTGTGATCACTGAGCAATGGCTTCATTAGTAGCTTCAGCTGGTGCACCCCCACCACCTCCACCACCTCCAAGGAAGAGAGGACCACCTGCTGAAGTTATCATTCAGCAAGAGGAGGAAGAAGAGGAAGAAGAGGAACAGCAGGAAGAGAGGCATTTTTTGCCTGAGGAGCCCAGGAGGTCTCATCTGATAGAAAACTTTATTTGGCAATTTTTTAAATATCCTCGGGGCCAAAAAAAAGTCAATGCACGGTACGTAACTTGCCTGATCTGTAAGAAGGTTTTGTCCAGAGGGACAGATAAGAAGTACAGTTACGGGAATTATACTATGCATCGCCATATGGAGAGGTGGCATCCTATCAACTACAGTGCTGCACAGTTACGTGACCAGCAAGATAATCCCCCTTCTATGGCCAGAAGATCAGTTGTACAGGAAGTGACGGGACCAGAGGCGAGGGAGATGGTCCCAAATATACAGATGAGGTTCGGGGAAGTGAAACAAGTGTGCGTGCGTTGTAACCAATTCATTTGCTACAGAGAAAGTAGCATCACTCTGATCAACAGAGCTATCGACAATCATGATTGTCCGAAACGCCCCAGAGAATAAATTCTTTTTTTTTTGTTGCTCCTGTTGAGCCCTTTATAATGAATCGTTTTCGTTCAGAACTACCTCCCCTTTATAAAAAAAATTTCTTTTGGTTCGCTTCCCGGTTCGCTCGCCGGTACGCGAACCGGGAGCGAACCAAAAAAAAAAAAAAAAAAAAAGAAGAGTAAGTATATGGGAAGGAAACAGAGAGTAATGTTAAAAGAAAGACAGCTATAGGGACTAAACCAAAGATACTGTTTAATAGATCTATTTACCGAAGAAAAGATGGAAGAGGGTATAATCGAGAAAAACAAAATAGATAAGGAAGTGAAAGAAAAAAAGGAGAGTAGAGAATGTGACTGAATGATTAAATTAAGATTAAAACATTGGAATAACAGAGAGAAAAAACACAATGCAGAAAAGAAGAAGTAACAGAAAAGGAATGATTGAAACAGCAAAGAAATGTAAATAACATAGGGGCATATTATCAACATAGGCGATACAAGTTTTGCTGCTTTTATTGGCAGAAATCTGACGCTAAAGACGCTTTTGCAGCAGTTTTCTGCCGATAATGACTGCTTTTATCGGCAGAAAACTGCTGCTAAAGCCGCTTTAGCGGAAGAAAACTGCCGCTAAAGCTACTTTTGCGGCGGTTTTCTGCTGATAAAAGCAGCGATAATTTTATTGCCTGTGTTGATAATATGCCCCTTAGTGTGCTTGAACTACAGAGAGAAAGCATAATGAACAAGTAGTGAAAGAGTGATCAGTCAGAGACAGTGAGAGTAATAGAGACGGAGTGAGTGAACAAGAGTGAGGAAGTATGAGAAGAGAGGGACTGAGAAAAATAGTGGAAGGAGTAGAGTAAGTAAGTAATAGAGAAAGGAATGAGGGAAGTAGCAAAGGCAGGAAAGTGAGGGTTAAAGAAATGAAGTAGTGAAACTAATAGAAGTTAAATGTGATAGAAATGTAACGAAAAGAGTACAAAACATTTACCTTATAATTGTCGTTAACTTAGTCACTTGTTATTTTTATACTTTCAATCTGTGAAAGAGAGAACAAACATTTGAAAAATATTAAAACATGTATTTAAAAATTAGAAAAGACAAGGGAAAAGATTGAAGGACAAACAGTTTTTCAACAACTTTGACACTTACAGAAGCCTCTGCTTCTCCATGCCCCTACACAGTCCTAAAAATATACATTTTAAACTAACAGTATCTTGATGCAGATGAAGTGAGGCCTATCTTGCAACATGGTGCATCTTTTGCACTGCTGCTGTCTCACAAAAGTGATGCAACGGCAGCGCAAAAGAGGTGCACAGCCATCATAAAACTGTCCCTAACATTTTAAATGATTGTTTCAGGATGCCAATAAGGTGTGTCCTATCCAGAGGTTTGTTTGAGGTGAGGCCTACTCAGGGTTGCAGATGAAATTTAGGCTTGTTGAAGAGTACAGAGGAGATAATACATGTCCATGCCTACCAATGAAGTGAGTCATGTCCACTTCACTCTTGAACAAAGGCCAGTCCTCCTCTGTTTCCTTGGACAGGCCTAAACTTGATCTGCACAATGTGATGTGTAATGTTAGGAAACACAGGTGATGTAATTGAAAAATGTGGAGTTTCTTTTCCTCATTTCACAATCACATCACCTGTGTTTCCTTTGCTTAGGTATCTCATAGTGCAGATGGAGTCTAGCATATCAAAGAGTACACAGATGTTCAGCAGTGTATACAACAATTTTGACATTTACAGAAGATTCAGCTTCTTATCTTGTTGGAGATGAAGTGAGGCCTGTCTTGCAACATGGTGCATGTTTTGCATCACTGCTGCATCGGTTTCATATAGCACGGGACTTTACAGCATGACACATCTGCCTAGATGCATCAAGTTGTAAATATGTCGCCACATAGCAAATCTTTTGCACCACCGCTGCGTCACAAAAGTGACGCACAGTGACGCAAAAGAGGCATACACCTATCATAAATCTGTCCCTAACATTTTAAATGATTGATTCAGGATGACGATAAGGTGTGGCCTATCCAGAGGTTTGTTTAAGGTGAGGCCTACTCAGGGTTGCAGATGAAATTTACGTTTGTTGAAGAGTACAGAGGAGATAATACATGTGAAGGCCTACCAATGAAGTAAGTCATGTCCACTTCACTCTTGAACAAAGGCCAGACCTCTTCTGTGTCCGTGGACAGGCCTAAACCTCATCTGCACAATGTCATTCGTAAACTTAGGAAACCCAGGTGATGTAATTGAAAAATGTGGAGTTTCTTTTCCTCATTTCACAATCACATCACCTGTGTTTCCTTTGCTTAGGTATCTCATAGTGCAGATGGAGTCTAGCATATCAAATAGTACACAGAAGTTCAGCAGTGTATACAACAATTTTGACATTTACAGAAGATTCAGCTTCTTATCTTGTTGGAGATGAAGTGAGGCCTGTCTTGCAACATGGTGCATCTTTTGCATCACTGCTGCAACGGTTTCATGTGGCACGGGACTTTACAGCATGACACATCTGCCTAGATGCATCAAGTTGTAAATATGTCGCCACATAGCAAATCTTTTGCACCACCGCTGCGTCACAAAAGTGACGCACAGTGACGCAAAAGAGGCACACACCTATCATAAATCTGTCCCTAACATTTTAAATGATTGATTCAGGATGACGATAAGGTGTGGCCTATCCAGAGGTTTGTTTAAGGTGAGGCCTACTCAGGGTTGCAGATGAAATTTACGCTTGTTGAAGAGTACAGAGGAGATAATACATGTGAAGGCCTACCAATGAAGTAAGTCATGTCCACTTCACTCTTGAACAAAGGCCAGACCTCTTGAAGAGTACAGAGGAGATAATACATGTGAAGGCCTACCAATGAAGTAAGTCATGTCCACTTCACTCTTGAACAAAGGCCAGACCTCTTCTGTGTCCGTGGACAGGCCTAAACCTCATCTGCACAATGTCATTCGTAAAGTTAGAAAACACAGGTGATGTAATTGAAAAATGTGGAGTTTCTTTTCCTCATTTCATAATCACATCACCTGTGTTTCCTTTGCTTAGGTATCTCATAGTGCAGATGGAGTCTAGCATATCAAAGAGTACACAGAAGTTCAGCAGTGTATACAACAATTTTGACATTTACAGAAGATTCAGCTTCTTATCTTGTTGGAGATGAAGTGAGGCCTGTCTTGCAACATGGTGCATCTTTTGCATCACTGCTGCATCGGTTTCATGTAGCACGGGACTTTACAGCATGACACATCTGCCTAGATGCATCAAGTTGTAAATATGTCGCCACATAGCAAATCTTTTGCACCGCCGCTGCGTCACAAAAGTGACGCACAGTGACGCAAAAGAGGCATACACCTATCATAAATCTGTCCCTAACATTTTAAATGATTGATTCAGGATGACGATAAGGTGTGGCCTATCCAGAGGTTTGTTTAAGGTGAGGCCTACTCAGGGTTGCAGATGAAATTTACGCTTGTTGAAGAGTACAGAGGAGATAATACATGTGAAGGCCTACCAATGAAGTAAGTCATGTCCACTTCACTCTTGAACAAAGGCCAGACCTCTTCTGTGTCCGTGGACAGGCCTAAACCTCATCTGCACAATGTCATTCGTAAACTTAGGAAACACAGGTGATGTAATTGAAAAATGTGGAGTTTCTTTTCCTCATTTCACAATCACATCACCTGTGTTTCCTTTGCTTAGGTATCTCATAGTGCAGATGGAGTCTAGCATATCAAAGAGTACACAGAAGTTCAGCAGTGAATACAACAATTTTGACATTTACAGAAGATTCAGCTTCTTATCTGGTTGGAGATGAAGTGAGGCCTGTCTTGCAACATGGTGCATCTTTTGCATCACTGCTGCATCGGTTTCATGTGGCACGGGACTTTATAGCATGACACATCTGCCTAGATGCATCAAGTTGTAAATATGTCGCCACATAGCAAATCTTTTGCACCACCGCTGCGTCACAAAAGTGACGCACAGTGACGCAAAAGAGGCACACACCTATCATAAATCTGTCCCTAACATTTTAAATGATTGATTCAGGATGACGATAAGGTGTGGCCTATCCAGAGGTTTGTTTAAGGTGAGGCCTACTCAGGGTTGCAGATGAAATTTACCCTTGTTGAAGAGTACAGAGGAAATAATACATGTGAAGGCCTACCAATGAAGTAAGTCATGTCCACTTCACTCTTGAACAAAGGCCAGACCTCTTCTGTGTCTGTGGACAGGCCTAAACCTCATCTGCACAATGTCATTCGTAAAGTTAGAAAACACAGGTGATGTAATTGAAAAATGTGGAGTTTCTTTTCCTCATTTCATAATCACATCACCTGTGTTTCCTTTGCTTAGGTATCTCATAGTGCAGATGGAGTCTAGCATATCAAAGAGTACACAGAAGTTCAGCAGTGTATACAACAATTTTGACATTTACAGAAGATTCAGCTTCTTATCTTGTTGGAGATGAAGTGAGGCCTGTCTTGCAACATGGTGCATCTTTTGCATCACTGCTGCATCGGTTTCATGTAGCACGGGACTTTACAGCATGACACATCTGCCTAGATGCATCAAGTTGTAAATATGTCGCCACATAGCAAATCTTTTGCACCGCCGCTGCGTCACAAAAGTGACGCACAGTGACGCAAAAGAGGCATACACCTATCATAAATCTGTCCCTAACATTTTAAATGATTGATTCAGGATGACGATAAGGTGTGGCCTATCCAGAGGCTTGTTTAAGGTGAGGCCTACTCAGGGTTGCAGATGAAATTTACGCTTGTTGAAGAGTACAGAGGAGATAATACATGTGAAGGCCTACCAATGAAGTAAGTCATGTCCACTTCACTCTTGAACAAAGGCCAGACCTCTTCTGTGTCCGTGGACAGGCCTAAACCTCATCTGCACAATGTCATTCGTAAACTTAGGAAACACAGGTGATGTAATTGAAAAATGTGGAGTTTCTTTTCCTCATTTCACAATCATATCACCTGTGTTTCCTTTGCTTAGGTATCTCATAGTGCAGATGGAGTCTAGCATATCAAAGAGTACACAGAAGTTCAGCAGTGTATACAACAATTTTGACATTTACAGAAGATTCAGCTTCTTATCTTGTTGGAGATGAAGTGAGGCCTGTCTTGCAACATGGTGCATCTTTTGCATCACTGCTGCATCGGTTTCATGTGGCACGGGACTTTACAGCATGACACATCTGCCTAGATGTATCAAGTTGTAAATATGTCGCCACATAGCAAATCTTTTGCACCACCGCTGCGTCACAAAAGTGACGCACAGTGACGCAAAAGAGGCACACACCTATCATAAATCTGTCATTAACATTTTAAATGATTGATTCAGGATGACGATAAGGTGTGGCCTATCCAGAGGTTTGTTTAAGGTGAGGCCTACTCAGGGTTGCAGATGAAATTTACGCTTGTTGAAGAGTACAGAGGAAATAATACATGTGAAGGCCTACCAATGAAGTAAGTCATGTCCACTTCACTCTTGAACAAAGGCCAGACCTCTTCTGTGTCCGTGGACAGGCCTAAACCTCATCTGCACAATGTCATTCGTAAAGTTAGAAAACACAGGTGATGTAATTGAAAAATGTGGAGTTTCTTTTCCTCATTTCATAATCACATCACCTGTGTTTCCTTTGCTTAGGTATCTCATAGTGCAGATGGAGTCTAGCATATCAAAGAGTACACAGAAGTTCAGCAGTGTATACAACAATTTTGACATTTACAGAAGATTCAGCTTCTTATCTTGTTGGAGATGAAGTGAGGCCTGTCTTGCAACATGGTGCATCTTTTGCATCACTGCTGCATCGGTTTCATGTAGCACGGGACTTTACAGCATGACACATCTGCCTAGATGCATCAAGTTGTAAATATGTCGCCACATAGCAAATCTTTTGCACCGCCGCTGCGTCACAAAAGTGACGCACAGTGACGCAAAAGAGGCATACACCTATCATAAATCTGTCCCTAACATTTTAAATGATTGATTCAGGATGACGATAAGGTGTGGCCTATCCAGAGGCTTGTTTAAGGTGAGGCCTACTCAGGGTTGCAGATGAAATTTACGCTTGTTGAAGAGTACAGAGGAGATAATACATGTGAAGGCCTACCAATGAAGTAAGTCATGTCCACTTCACTCTTGAACAAAGGCCAGACCTCTTCTGTGTCCGTGGACAGGCCTAAACCTCATCTGCACAATGTCATTCGTAAACTTAGGAAACACAGGTGATGTAATTGAAAAATGTGGAGTTTCTTTTCCTCATTTCACAATCATATCACCTGTGTTTCCTTTGCTTAGGTATCTCATAGTGCAGATGGAGTCTAGCATATCAAAGAGTACACAGAAGTTCAGCAGTGTATACAACAATTTTGACATTTACAGAAGATTCAGCTTCTTATCTTGTTGGAGATGAAGTGAGGCCTGTCTTGCAACATGGTGCATCTTTTGCATCACTGCTGCATCGGTTTCATGTGGCACGGGACTTTACAGCATGACACATCTGCCTAGATGTATCAAGTTGTAAATATGTCGCCACATAGCAAATCTTTTGCACCACCGCTGCGTCACAAAAGTGACGCACAGTGACGCAAAAGAGGCACACACCTATCATAAATCTGTCCCTAACATTTTAAATGATTGATTCAGGATGACGATAAGGTGTGGCCTATCCAGAGGTTTGTTTAAGGTGAGGCCTACTCAGGGTTGCAGATGAAATTTACGCTTGTTGAAGAGTACAGAGGAAATAATACATGTGAAGGCCTACCAATGAAGTAAGTCATGTCCACTTCACTCTTGAACAAAGGCCAGACCTCTTCTGTGTCCGTGGACAGGCCTAAACCTCATCTGCACAATGTCATTCGTAAAGTTAGAAAACACAGGTGATGTAATTGAAAAATGTGGAGTTTCTTTTCCTCATTTCATAATCACATCACCTGTGTTTCCTTTGCTTAGGTATCTCATAGTGCAGATGGAGTCTAGCATATCAAAGAGTACACAGAAGTTCAGCAGTGTATACAACAATTTTGACATTTACAGAAGATTCAGCTTCTTATCTTGTTGGAGATGAAGTGAGGCCTGTCTTGCAACATGGTGCATCTTTTGCATCACTGCTGCATCGGTTTCATGTAGCACGGGACTTTACAGCATGACACATCTGCCTAGATGCATCAAGTTGTAAATATGTCGCCACATAGCAAATCTTTTGCACCGCCGCTGCGTCACAAAAGTGACGCACAGTGACGCAAAAGAGGCATACACCTATCATAAATCTGTCCCTAACATTTTAAATGATTGATTCAGGATGACGATAAGGTGTGGCCTATCCAGAGGTTTGTTTAAGGTGAGGCCTACTCAGGGTTGCAGATGAAATTTACGCTTGTTGAAGAGTACAGAGGAGATAATACATGTGAAGGCCTACCAATGAAGTAAGTCATGTCCACTTCACTCTTGAACAAAGGCCAGACCTCTTCTGTGTCCGTGGACAGGCCTAAACCTCATCTGCACAATGTCATTCGTAAACTTAGGAAACACAGGTGATGTAATTGAAAAATGTGGAGTTTCTTTTCCTCATTTCACAATCACATCACCTGTGTTTCCTTTGCTTAGGTATCTCATAGTGCAGATGGAGTCTAGCATATCAAAGAGTACACAGAAGTTCAGCAGTGAATACAACAATTTTGACATTTACAGAAGATTCAGCTTCTTATCTTGTTGGAGATGAAGTGAGGCCTGTCTTGCAACATGGTGCATCTTTTGCATCACTGCTGCATCGGTTTCATGTGGCACGGGACTTTACAGCATGACACATCTGCCTAGATGCATCAAGTTGTAAATATGTCGCCACATAGCAAATCTTTTGCACCACCGCTGCGTCACAAAAGTGACGCACAGTGACGCAAAAGAGGCACACACCTATCATAAATCTGTCCCTAACATTTTAAATGATTGATTCAGGATGACGATAAGGTGTGGCCTATCCAGAGGTTTGTTTAAGGTGAGGCCTACTCAGGGTTGCAGATGAAATTTACGCTTGTTGAAGAGTACAGAGGAAATAATACATGTGAAGGCCTACCAATGAAGTAAGTCATGTCCACTTCACTCTTGAACAAAGGCCAGACCTCTTCTGTGTCCGTGGACAGGCCTAAACCTCATCTGCACAATGTCATTCGTAAAGTTAGAAAACACAGGTGATGTAATTGAAAAATGTGGAGTTTCTTTTCCTCATTTCATAATCACATCACCTGTGTTTCCTTTGCTTAGGTATCTCATAGTGTAGATGGAGTCTAGCATATCAAAGAGTACACAGAAGTTCAGCAGTGTATACAACAATTTTGACATTTACAGAAGATTCAGCTTCTTATCTTGTTGGAGATGAAGTGAGGCCTGTCTTGCAACATGGCGCATCTTTTGCATCACTGCTGCATCGGTTTCATGTAGCACGGGACTTTACAGCATGACACATCTGCCTAGATGCATCAAGTTGTAAATATGTCGCCACATAGCAAATCTTTTGCACCGCCGCTGCGTCACAAAAGTGACGCACAGTGACGCAAAAGAGGCATACACCTATCATAAATCTGTCCCTAACATTTTAAATGATTGATTCAGGATGACGATAAGGTGTGGCCTATCCAGAGGCTTGTTTAAGGTGAGGCCTACTCAGGGTTGCAGATGAAATTTACGCTTGTTGAAGAGTACAGAGGAGATAATACATGTGAAGGCCTACCAATGAAGTAAGTCATGTCCACTTCACTCTTGAACAAAGGCCAGACCTCTTCTGTGTCCGTGGACAGGCCTAAACCTCATCTGCACAATGTCATTCGTAAACTTAGGAAACACAGGTGATGTAATTGAAAAATGTGGAGTTTCTTTTCCTCATTTCACAATCACATCACCTGTGTTTCCTTGCTTAGGTATCTCATAGTGCAGATGGAGTCTAGCATATCAATGAGTACACAGAAGTTCAGCAGTGTATACAACAATTTTGACATTTACAGAAGATTCAGCTTCTTATCTTGTTGGAGATGAAGTGAGGCCTGTCTTGCAACATGGTGCATCTTTTGCATCACTGCTGCATCGGTTTCATGTGGCACGGGACTTTACAGCATGACACATCTGCCTAGATGTATCAAGTTGTAAATATGTCGCCACATAGCAAATCTTTTGCACCACCGCTGCGTCACAAAAGTGACGCACAGTGACGCAAAAGAGGCACACACCTATCATAAATCTGTCCCTAACATTTTAAATGATTGATTCAGGATGACGATAAGGTGTGGCCTATCCAGAGGTTTGTTTAAGGTGAGGCCTACTCAGGGTTGCAGATGAAATTTACGCTTGTTGAAGAGTACAGAGGAAATAATACATGTGAAGGCCTACCAATGAAGTAAGTCATGTCCACTTCACTCTTGAACAAAGGCCAGACCTCTTCTGTGTCCGTGGACAGGCCTAAACCTCATCTGCACAATGTCATTCGTAAAGTTAGAAAACACAGGTGATGTAATTGAAAAATGTGGAGTTTCTTTTCCTCATTTCATAATCACATCACCTGTGTTTCCTTTGCTTAGGTATCTCATAGTGCAGATGGAGTCTAGCATATCAAAGAGTACACAGAAGTTCAGCAGTGTATACAACAATTTTGACATTTACAGAAGATTCAGCTTCTTATCTTGTTGGAGATGAAGTGAGGCCTGTCTTGCAACATGGTGCATCTTTTGCATCACTGCTGCATCGGTTTCATGTAGCACGGGACTTTACAGCATGACACATCTGCCTAGATGCATCAAGTTGTAAATATGTCGCCACATAGCAAATCTTTTGCACCGCCGCTGCGTCACAAAAGTGACGCACAGTGACGCAAAAGAGGCATACACCTATCATAAATCTGTCCCTAACATTTTAAATGATTGATTCAGGATGACGATAAGGTGTGGCCTATCCAGAGGTTTGTTTAAGGTGAGGCCTACTCAGGGTTGCAGATGAAATTTACGCTTGTTGAAGAGTACAGAGGAGATAATACATGTGAAGGCCTACCAATGAAGTAAGTCATGTCCACTTCACTCTTGAACAAAGGCCAGACCTCTTCTGTGTCCGTGGACAGGCCTAAACCTCATCTGCACAATGTCATTCGTAAACTTAGGAAACACAGGTGATGTAATTGAAAAATGTGGAGTTTCTTTTCCTCATTTCACAATCACATCACCTGTGTTTCCTTGCTTAGGTATCTCATAGTGCAGATGGAGTCTAGCATATCAAAGAGTACACAGAAGTTCAGCAGTGTATACAACAATTTTGACATTTACAGAAGATTCAGCTTCTTATCTTGTTGGAGATGAAGTGAAGGCCTGTCTTGCAACATGGTGCATCTTTTGCATCACTGCTGCATCGGTTTCATGTGGCACGGGACTTTACAGCATGACACATCTGCCTAGATGCATCAAGTTGTAAATATGTCGCCACATAGCAAATCTTTTGCACCACCGCTGCGTCACAAAAGTGACGCACAGTGACGCAAAAGAGGCACACACCTACCATAAATCTGGCCCTAACATTTTAAATGATTGATTCAGGATGACGATAAGGTGTGGCCTATCCAGAGGTTTGTTTAAGGTGAAGCCTACTCAGGGTTGCAGATGAAATTTTAGCTTGTTGAAGAGTACAGAGGAAATAATACATGTGAAGGCCTACCAATGAAGTAAGTCATGTCCACTTCACTCTTGAACAAAGGCCAGACCTCTTCTGTGTCCGTGGACAGGCCTAAACCTCATCTGCACAATGTCATTCGTAAACTTAGGAAACACAGGTGATGTAATTGAAAAATGTGGAGTTTCTTTTCCTCATTTCACAATCACATCACCTGTGTTTCCTTTGCTTAGGTATCTCATAGTGCAGATGGAGTCTATCATATCAAAGAGTACACAGAAGTTCAGCAGTGTATACAACAATTTTGACATTTACAGAAGATTCAGCTTCTTATCTTGTTGGAGATGAAGTGAGGCCTGTCTTGCAACATGGTGCATCTTTTGCATCACTGCTGCATCGGTTTCATGTGGCACGGGACTTTACAGCATGACACATCTGCCTAGATGCATCAAGTTGTAAATATGTCGCCACATAGCAAATCTTTTGCACCGCCGCTGCGTCACAAAAGTGACGCACAGTGACGCAAAAGAGGCATACACCTATCATAAATCTGTCCCTAACATTTTAAATGATTGATTCAGGATGACGATAAGGTGTGGCCTATCCAGAGGTTTGTTTAAGGTGAGGCCTACTCAGGGTTGCAGATGAAATTTACGCTTGTTGAAGAGTACAGAGGAAATAATACATGTGAAGGCCTACCAATGAAGTAAGTCATGTCCACTTCACTCTTGAACAAAGGCCAGACCTCTTCTGTGTCCGTGGACAGGCCTAAACCTCATCTGCACAATGTAATTCGTAAACTTAGGAAACACAGGTGATGTAATTGAAAAATGTGGAGTTTCTTTTCCTCATTTCACAATCACATCACCTGTGTTTCCTTTGCTTAGGTATCTCATAGTGCAGCACACATGGGGGTGTATTTACAAGGACCTTCCACCACGGGGAAATGTCTTTAATTAGAATGGGAAAAATAACATCAAAGGGACTCAAATGCCTTTTAAATATACCCCAAGCAACCTATGAAACTCTAGCACTACATATCAAGAAACCTAATTGATTTCAAAAATCGTTTTTAAACACATCATCTAAATCAATTATATACCTACATTCAAGGGGAAATGACTTAAAATGGCCTAAGACACATGAAAGCGTTTTTTTAAGGCCCTTGCACCATTTTTGGGTCGCTTTTAACATGCCTATGTTAGTCAAGGAATTAAAATCTAAATTTGCCAAGCACAGATGGGGGCATATTTACAAGGACCTTGCACCACGGGGAAAGGTCTTAAATTAAAATGGGAAAAATTACATCAAAGGAACTCAAAAGCCTTAAAAATATGCCCCAAGCAACCTATGAAACTCTAGCAGTACATATCAAGAAACCTAATTGATTTCAAAAAACGTTTTTAAACACATCTTGTAAAGCAATTATATTCATACATTCATGGGGAAGTGAGTTAAAATACCCTAAGACACATGAAAGCATTTTTGTAAGACCCTTGCTCCATTTTTGGATCACTTTTAACATAGCTATGTAAGTCAAATAATCAAGATCTAAATTTGCCAAGCACAGATGGGGGCGTATTTACAAGGACCTTGCACCACGGGGAAAGGTCTTAAATTAAAATGGGAAAAATAACATCAGAGAGACTCAAAGGCCTTATAAATCTGCCCCAAGCAACCTATGAAGCTCTAGCAGTACATATCAAGAAACCTAATTGTTTTCAAAAATCGTTTTTAAACACATCATCTAAATCAATTAAATACCTACATTCAAGGGGAAATGACTTAAAATGGCCTAAGACACATGAAAGCGTTTTTTTAAGGCCCTTGCAACATTTTTGGGTCACTTTTAACATGGCTATGTTAGTCAAAGAATTAAAATCTAAATTTGCCAAGCACAGATGGGGGCATATTTACAAGGACCTTCCACCACGGTGAAAGGTCTTAAATTAAAATGGGAAAAATTACATCAAAGGAACTCAAAAGCCTTGAAAATATGCCCCAAGCAACCTATGAAACTCTAGCAGTACATATCAAGAAATCTAATTGATTTCAAAAAACGTTTTTAAACACATCTTGTAAAGCAATTATATTCATACATTCATGGGGAAGTGAGTTAAAATACCCTAAGACACATGAAAGCATTTTTGTAAGACCCTTGCACTTTTTTTGCGTCACTTTTAACATGGCTATGTAACACAAAGAAACAAAATCTATTTGTAAAACACTTGACACAAAGCAACATTTTAAATACACAACTTTCTTCATAATTTTCTCCCTAAACCATACTATTCTCTATCTAAATTAAATGAATCTTTTCTCACCTTAGCAAATACTTTATGAGTTTCAAAACAGTCTCAGAAACACACCAAATTGTCTTTAGCAGAGCAAAAGGTATGCACTCCAGAGTCTGCAGCCATAAAAAGCACAGAAAAGCTGTAATTCATCACACATATCTCTCATGTCACCCAATCAAAACTCTTCCCTCACTTTTTTCAAATCAACACCCTTCCCCCCTCTGCCCTTTCTGCCTTTTTTACATAGCAACCACCTCCTGAAAGACCTCTGATGTTTGCAAGTTCACACAACAATGTTTCAATTGAACTCTGAACTCTCAGTACACCTGCATATCCAGTGCAATCTTTCATAAAATGATTTTTTCTTGACCATTCAAATTACATCTTTCAAAGAACTCATCCATGCTCCCTAACTTTCTGTTTTCAGCAATCAAAATCCACCAATCACTGCTACTGCTTCATTAACACAGAAACTCCACAGTTTTTTTCATTTTAAACTCGTATTTTTTCAACTGCCATTTCATTGCCACACTTCATCTGACTGCAGCAGAACCTCCTCTCACCATGTTTTCTGTCTGGATTGTTGGACATAGTTACATCCACTGGGCTCAAAGGTATGCTGATAACAGAAATTTACCTAACCTCAATTTACAAAATGTGCAAATTAAGTGGATTGGCCACAGAGGATTAAAATGTCACCAATTGATACCATTGGTGAAAACCTTTTTGCATTTGCCAAAACCTGACCTGTTAATTGTGCACTGTGGAGGTAATGACTTGGGCACTTTGACTGGGGTAGGTCTGGAAATGCTTTTAAAGGACACCTTTGAGCAATTGATGGCACTTTTTCCTCAAACTGCCTTGGTATATTCAAATATATGCCAAAGACAGAAATGGAGGTGGTCGAACCAATTTTGTCCACAAATTGAGAAATCGAGGAAGCATGTAAATACGTCTGTTTCAGCTTACATGAGAGACCATGGAATGGGCTCCATGTACAACAATAACTTGCGTTACTACATGCAAGATATCTACAGAGGAGATGGAGTTCACTTCTCAGATGAGGGGAACAGAATTTTCATCCTCAATTTAAGACTGTGCATTGCTACCTACTTGTAGGTACCTACATCAGCCACAGGACCCAAAAGCTCTTTTCAGAGCTACCCTACATCTGATCACTCACAATTATTATTTTACTCTAACTTTTTTCACAAATTTTCAACAAAGTACGCTCCCCGGAGCGCTACCCGGTACGCGCACCGGACGCTAACCGCGCGAAATGTTAAAAAAAATTGTTTTTTTTTCGCACATATTGGCCTCCTCAGCCACCCTCAGAAAACCTAGGGGGTCAAGATACGTCTACCGTGCCCCCTTCTACCCATTCTGAACATTATTTGCCCTCCATCTTGTATCTTAATTCGACCGAAACACAAAATGGTGGACTCCCGTAACGCTGCCGGTTCGCGTACCGGGGCGCTCACCGGGAAGCGCTCCATTAAAAAAGGTGGGAAAGTAATTTACAGAAGAAACCCTGGAGACAATGTCACCAAATATAGATTAGCTCATACTACATACCAATCCCTACCATTTTCACAAATTTGGTTAGAATTCCATTTAGCCATTTAGCCTGTAGACCTCTCTAAATACCCTGAGGTAAATTACTTCACAAAACACATCTGAAGTGTTGGAATTGACAACCAATTAAAATGTTACTTTCATTTTCTACTTTTTTTACCTGACATTTGATTGGTTATGTACCTGAATATATATAAAAAAAGAGAGAGAAACACAGCCATTTTGACTACTACTTCCTGAACTACATTGCAAGATCATTTTCACTCACAACTTAAACTTGTTTTTAAAAGGTAAGATATTATTTTATAAATTTGAAAACATTTTCAGATAGTTATATACTATCCCTCTGTAAGAGTTAGACATTGAGAAAGGCTTGTTTATTATAATTATGGATTGATTTAGGTTTCTGTGGTATAATTATGAATTTACATAGGCTTTTTCACAGGCACTTTTTAATAGTACTACTTCATGCCTCAAAAGTACCTGTCTGAACTTAAACCCAACAGTGCCCTATCTCTACTGATATATTTATTTTTTATTCAAATTTCAGCACAAAAATGCAAGGAGAACAGAAAGTTTCCTTTGAAATTGTCCTAGACATGAACAATGAGGAAATCATTGAACCCATTGACTTGGAATTCATGGATGAATGACGAGACCATGAACTTCTACAATGTGTAGAATCTGTGGATTATTTACTTCATTATGATGACGGTCAAATGTGGGAAGTTATGTTCACTCAACAAGAGGACATATCGGACAGTCAAATGTTAGACGTTCTATTAAATTTTGAAAAAGAATCAGAAAAATAAAATTATATTTAATATTAAAAAATTGTTTGAGTCTTTAATTATTTCTATATGTAATTCATAAACTAGTACCAAATTGATTATAATGTAAACTCAGACTTATAGTATACTGTGCACAATTCCAAAAATACATTTATATTTAATAATCATTAATACTTCTACTTAAATAAAAAAAATAAAAAACAACAACAAAAAGAATCAATAAACATACAATATTTCAAAATATCATAGTCTATCATTCTTTTTTCCTTATAGTACGCTCCCTGGACCGCTTCCCGGTGCACGTACCGGGCGCTCCCCACGCAAAAAAAAACACATTTTTTGAAATTTTTTTTTTGCCCCGCGGGGCCCTTTTAAAGTCTCCACATCAAACCTAGGGGGTCAGGGAGGATCTACTATGCCCCCTTATGGTCATTTCCCCCTTTGTTTTGGCCTCCTCTTGTCTCTCGATCCTACCGAGAGACAAGATGGCGGCCGCTCCGGACTGTTTAGAATGTTGACAGACACCGGAGAGCCAATCAGCTTCGCTTCGCGAAGTTCCGTTACGCGTCAAGTACGCGAACCGGGGCGCTGCCCGGAGCGCGCTTACAGATATATATATTTTTTGAACGTTAATTTCTCAAAATCCACTGAAGCACATATCTTGAGACCTAGCAAAGGCATATCGGGCTAACAGTCCCTACAATTTTGCCAAGTTTCGTGCAAATCCATTCAGCCGTTCGGGCTAAAAGTGAGGCCAACCGCCCTATGGAAATTAACATGGGAAAAACGAGTTTTGGGACCCCCCTTTTTTCTCAGCCCCCCCTTGACGAACCCCCCCCAAATTTTCAGTGGCTGCTCAGAAACAAAATGTTCCATTTTCCTGAAAATTTCAGCCAATTCCGGCCACAAACGCCAAAGTTATTAGACATAGAATTTTCAAAAATCCCATAGAGAAAAAATCCTAACTATATATACCTACTGGTGACCGCCAGTAGGTAGTTATAGTTAGGACCTAGTTTCCATAGGAAATCCTCAACATTCTATTTGGATTAACTTTGGCCCTGGTGGATGAATCTTTGCGAATTTCTCAAAGAAGATGGTTCGGTCCGCTGCGCTCCTTCCCTGAAAGTTTGGGGGCGATTGGTGAAGTGGGGGCTGAGATAAAAGGGGGGTCCCAAAACGTGTTTTCTCCATGTTATTTTCCATAGGACGTTTAGACACTGCTACAGGTCGAACGGCTGAATGGATTTATAAGAAATTTGGCAAAACTGTAGAGTCCGGCTCGCAGATTACGCTTTTTTTGGAATGGTGTAAATCCGTTCAGTAGTTGCTGAGAAAATTAAAGTTAAAGTCAATTATATATCTATACGCGCGCACGAGTGCGCGCACTCAAGCGGCTGCGCGCGAGCGGAATTTTTTTTTTGCTGCGTGACGTCTGTTAACGTTCGATTCGAAGGAAATCAGGAAGTGTTGACCGCCATTTTGTCACTGCGAGTAAATATATTGTTCATTTCAAAGCGTTGGAACATGGAAAGGGGAGAAGGTAGAGATTGTTTTGCTGCGTAGGTTTTCTCAGGGTGTGCAGTAAGGTCCTTAAAGGCGAAAATATATATATATTTTTTTTAAAAAGTTGCGTGGTGCGCGCACTCGGGCGCGCACACCTATTTACAAGAGTGTGAAAATGGAGATAAATCAGAAGTTTGAGTGCTTTGATATAAGGTGGCTCTGAAAAGAGCCCTTGTGTTAATTGATTTTTTTCTGCATTTATAAGTAAGTAGCGATGCAGAGCCGGATGTTGCAGAGGAAGATTCTGTTTCTGCCTTCCTTCTTACTTAGTTATGGTTTTTTCACTCCCACTCCAGGCTTTTAGTCTGTGGATGGAAATCCATGAACCTAGACTCACCTATGAAAATCATACTATTGATGCTTGACTGAGGCCAAGGAGATCAGAGTGCATGTGTGTGTAAGGTGATGTACCTCTGGGGAGATGATGTTACGTTTAAACGTAGCCCCTGAGTGCTTAGTTCGGTTCTGTTCTCTGTCACTGTTGTTGATTTAGAGCCCCAAATACAAAGGCTTGTTGTTGCTTGTGAATCCCCAAGTGTATATTTGTTCATACTGATCCGTAACGCCCCGGCGTATCCATGTCGTAGGCCGCAAGAGTGGGCGAAACTCAGCTGGCCGAGCAAGACTTGGGGAGAGGGCAGGAGCCAAGAGGAAACAAGGAGGGGTTTTCATCATTTGGGACAAAAAGTATTTCTAAACCAATGAAAAGTTTTATTAACAAGTCACATGACCTGTTATGCTTACGTTACGCGCTCCGCGCCGCGCCCCGGATTGCTTCCGGGAAGCTGCGCTTCACGCCTCGCGCACCGGAGCACTTCCGGGTGCGCTAACGCGGCGTGTCATATGACGCATTATGCAACAACGCGATACGTCGTTGGGGCTCCACCGGAACTGATTGAATTGGTAGTCTACAGTGTTTCTGGAAGTTTCAGACTGAAGCTGGCGTCAGCATGAGAGCACCCCGTGGCTACGTCGTGGCCATTCTGCGAGCAATCACGGCAGAAGCTCCCTACCGGAACTCTGCGGGAGCCGGGGGCCCCGGTGACTCTTGTAGAATCTTCAAGGCTGATGGGACGCTTTTGGGAATGGGGCCCATGCCGTAGCAGTCAAGCGTCAGAGTTCCAGGGTTGTCCAGAGCCATCCTTGCAGGCCAGGCCCAAGTCTGTGGAGCCGACCGCCATTTCCTGAGCTCCGTGGCAGCCGCCTGTCGCTGTACCGCAAGAGTGGGTGCAATTCAGCCGGATGGCGGGTGAGACGCTGTAATAGCAAGAGCAGGCGTAATTCAGCTGGCCGAGCGAGGCAATGTGCCGCAGGAGCGGGCGCAACGCATCTTGTCGAGTGAAGCGCTGGGGTGTAGCTGAGAAACCTCCACCTGGGGAGGTGGGGGAGGCTCGTTCGCACCGCCTCTCCCTTCCAGTGCACCCCACGTCGTCTCCTGGCGCAGGTATATGTGATGGTTGGACCAGGGCACCGCAGGAAGTGTCTTCAGGTCAAACGGATTGTGGGACAAGGTCCAGAATGGAAGAGTCACCAAAAGGCTAAAAGTTCCGCCGGACCCCGGGAGCCGGCCGCCTATGTCGAGTGAAGTGCTGGGGTGCAGCTGAGAAACCTCCAGCTGGGGAGGTGGGGGAGGCTCGTTCGCGCCGCCTCTCCCTTCCAGTGCACCCCACACCGTCTCCTGGCGCAGGTATATGTGATGGTTGGACCAGGGCACCGCAGGACGTGTCTTTAGGTCAAACCCTCAACTATGGCACCCAACATCCAGGACTCATGCCATTTGTGGAAGGTAGTGACATCGGAGCAATCTCAGGGACCAAGCATATGCAGAGTCCTTCCTACAGCCTCTGCGTTCCTTCTTACCTAGTTATGGTTTTTTCACTGCCACTCCAGGCTTTTAGTCTGTGGATGGCAAACTATGAACCTACACTCACCTATGAAAATCTTACTATTGATGCTTGACTGAGGACAAGGAGATCAGTGAAGCGCTGGGGTGTAGCTGAGAAACCTCCACCTGGGGAGGTGGGGGAGGCTCGTTCGCGCCGCCTCTCTCTTCCAGTGCACCCCACGCCGTCTCCTGGCGCAGGTATATGTGATGGTTGGACCAGGGCACCGCAGGACGTATCTTTAGGGGTGTAGCTGAGAAACCTCCACCTGGGGAGGTGGGGGAGGCTCGTTTGCGCCGCCTTTCCCTTCCAGTGCACCCCACGCCGTCTCCTGGCGGAGGTATATGTGATGGTTGGACCAGGGACCGCAGGACGTGTCTTTAGGTCAAACCCTCAACTATGGCACCCAACATCCAGGACTTATGCCATTTGTGGAAGGTAGTGACATCGAAGCATCTCAGGGACCAAGCATATCCAGAGTACTCCCTGGGGTATTTGCACAAAGGTCCTCCACCCCTAGGCCGCAGCTATGCTACCTTGACAGGAACAGTGTCATGCATTTGGATCGATGTTGCAGCAGGCTGCCATGTAAATAGTTATTTAATGAAACGTTTTACCCTGTTACTTTGTTGGTGTGTTGTGTATATTTATAATATTTGCATAGGGTTTGTCGTTATTTTGGGCGGAGTGGGCGGCGGAGCAAATTCACTGAAAAAACCATAGGTTATAGACCAATATAGTTAGGAATTAGCATTTACAAAACCTTGAAAATTCACTGAAAAAACCATAGGTTATAGACCATATATAGTTAAATATCTCAAGTCCATCTCTGCACTCGATGGAGATACAGGTCGTCGATCAGAAAATGTGCTGGCCACCTCTAATGGTAATAGCGTGGCCAGGGCTTTTGTCGATGCCTCTGCAAATTGCACAGGGTGCACTTGTTTGACATGCCGCACCATGGTATGTATGGAAAAGGAATATTTTTTTGTTGGATTTCCTCTTGAGAGAAACGAGTCACATATCGTGCAGGTTACTTTTGGTGCATTTACTTTCTTTTGATCTTCAGGATAAGTGAAAAATTGCCAGATGGTAGATTCTTTTTTTCTTCTTAAAGGTAGTCGATCATTTTGTTCAGATTCGGAAGATGAATGAGATACGGTAGCCATTTCACCAAAAGCTTCCGAAAAATGTAGGACGTTGTTCTCTCTTGAGAGTAGAAAAGATAGTGAGAGAAGTGGGTGGAGTGCTGCGTGTAAATTCCAGAATAGAAACTAGTAAGAACCAATTGGAAGTGTTGTTTTCATGTTGCAGCAGGCTGCCATGTAAATAGTTATTTAATAAAACGTTTTACCCTGTTACTTTGCTGGTGTGTTGTATTTATTTATAATATTTGCATAGGGTTTGTCGTTATTTTGGGCGGGGTGGGCGGCGGAGCCGAGCTATCTTGCAGCCATCATGGCGTCGAGCTCGGTTTCTCTCACTAATTTCATATTTCTCATGAGGGGTTGTTCCTAATGTTTCTATTTTAACGAGGTCAAAAAGAGATCCTATCAGTGGCCTACTGATTTTGCTCGATTCCTTTTGTTTTTTCTAACGATTTTTAAGTTAAAGTTTGCTAGCACGATACAGCGGCTAGTCCGCATTTTATATATATGTCTTTTTTATTAGGGGTGTCCTCCGGTGGAGTCGGACGATCTACCTCTAATAAACGGTAAGTGTTCCTCTGAAGGAATGCGTCTTGAAAGTGGCTGACTGTAATGTATGATATTTCACTCAGTGACTTTCAGACCCATGCTGTTTCAAAACTGTGCATGTGCTTGAAGCAGGCGTAGGTATTGACGCAGCATTGTGAATATAGTGCATTGGTGAGCCTTGCTGGAGCTGCATCACAGTTGCGATGCAACTCTAGCAATGTATTACTTTTTCAGCGCAGATGTGTTACGCATGTATGGTGTTTTTGTACCATGGTGCGCCACATTTCAAATGTGGCACACTATGGGTAACGGAGCACTAGCATACTGTGGTGCACATTAACTGGTGCATATCTGGGTATGAAGTAGTTAACATAAATCTGCCCCATAGGTTACAAATCCGCGTTTAGTAGACTGTTTGGCCTTTGTAGTTTTATGTTTTTTCTGTTATTCTATGTAGGTATGTAATATTGCAATATTTTTGTCACGAAAAAGAAGCCATGAGTATTGGGTTTGTGAAAGATTGCAAGATTTTTTAAATTAAAAAGCAACAACCCAGGCATTGTTTAACGTAGTATTGTAAATACTTATCTTTAACAATGATGAGAGAGTAAAAAAAGGTTAACCTGATGTTTTAAAGTTATTCACAGGCTTCTTTAGAGGAAGTATTCTATATGATTGTAGCGTGGGTGTTTCACTTTTTTATAGGTAATAGAATGCATTCTGCAAGCATGTAGTACTCCTCCTGCTACAGCATAAATATTCTTCAGTGCTTATTTTCATTTCGTAAGTGGTATTGAGACCGACACAGAACTTCCTGTGCATCTGAGGACTGCCAAGCCGTTGCAGCAGTGGGAGTGAGGCCTCTTACAGGAGCGTAGCGCAGCTCCTTTTGATGTTCACAATTGCAGATAACAGGGTAGAGATGTCCGTGGAATTTATGAATGGTTAGTCACACTAGAATGTGCGCGGCACCCCAAGCACCTTGTTACGGCACACAGGGGAGCCGCGTTGCACAGTTTGAGAATCAGAGACTTAGGAGATAAACCTTCATAATAGGAAGGCTTCTAAGTGATAAAAATCGCCGGTGCTCGGCGTTAAAAATATCACTGCTATCGGTGGAATTTTCCACGGTGTTAGTGCTTCAACAGAAATGGGAACACATATCTGATAGAAAATCCTGTAACAATCTCAGTATTTCACATTATCGCGTGAAAAGAAAGTCTTTCGAAAGATGTTGAACGTTGTTCTCTTTTGAGAGTAGAAAAGATAGTGAGAGAAGTGGGTGGAGTGCTCCATGTAAATTGCAGAATAGAAACTACTAAGAACCAATTGGAAGTGTTGTTTTCAAGTCACATGACTTCACATGCGCGTCTCAGGAAGTGTACGCGGTGATAGTATCTGGTCACGTACGCCATTTGGAAGTAGCGGTCTAATTCAGCGAAGTTTCAAAACGTGAAAAGGAGTAAATCCAAACACATCCGGATTTAATATATCTTCTGAGCTCGATTCAAGCCTACAATTGTTAAAGTATAAAACCTTTTATATATTTTTTTAAAAATACCAAGGTGTGTACATTCGGTCACGCACGAAAGTTTAAAAAGACATTCGGCTCCATTTAATGAAAATTTTCATAATAATAAAAAAGAAGCCTAGGTTTAGTGTCTTTGACGTAGTATAAGTTCTTTGATGGGTCTATGAAGAAATTTAATGAGTTGCAATTGCAAAGTTTTCACGAAATATATAGGCGGGTGCGCGCACACGGTCGCGCACGAACGAAAGCCAAAAAAGCGGAGATAAACCCCCTTTATAATATGCTCCTGGAGCTCTTTTTGGTAGAATGAGTTAGTTCTGAAAAGAACTTTTTTTTTTTTTTTTTTTAAACAAGTGTTATGTTGTTTTTGATTTTGGACCAGGGCACCGCAGGACGTGTCTTTAGGTCAAACCCTCAAGTATGGCACCGAACATCCAGGACTTATGCCATTTGTGGAAGGCAGTGACATCGAAGAATTTCAGGGACCAAGCATATCCAGAGTCCTCCCCGGGGTATTTGCACAACGGTCCTCCACCCCTAGGCCGCCAGCTATGCTACCTTGACAGGAACAGTGTCATGCAGTTTTTGATTTTTTAAACTTGCAACAACATTTTCATGTGTGACACAGGATCAAAATGAAATGAAGAAATTTATCTTTTCTCGGGGCATTTATGACTCTCAATTTTTAGTTTAGTAAGAATGAGGCTCTGCTCTCCGTACAGAAGAATTTCTCCACACTCGTTGCATTTCATGTGCACCTTTGCAAGATATGGTCTCAAGTCCATCACAGCACTCGATGGAGATACAGGTCGTCCACCAGAAGATGTGCTGGCCACCTCTGATGGTAATAGCGTGGCCAGGGCTCTTGTCGATGCCTGTGCAAATTCCACAGGGTGCACTTGTTTGACATGCCGCACCATGGTATGTATGGAAAAGGAATATTTTTTTCTTGGATTTCCTCTTGAGAGAACCGAATTGCATATCGTGCAGGTAACTTTTGGCGCATTTACTTTCTTTTGTTCTTCAGGATAAGTGAAAAATTGCCAAATAAAAGATTCCTTTTTTCTTTTTAAAGGTAGTCGCTCATTTCCTTCAGATTCGGAAGATGAATGCGGTGCGGCAGCCATTTCAGCAAAGTCTTCCGAAGGGTGTTGAACGTTGTTCTCTTTTGAGAGTAGAAAAGATAGTGAGAGAAGTGGGTGGAGTGCTCCGTGTAAATTGCAGAATAGAAAGTACTAAGAACCAATTGGAAGTGTTGTTTTCAAGTCACATGACTTCACATGCGCGTCTCAGGACGTGTACGCGGTGATAGTATCTGGTCACGTACGCCATTTGGAAGTAGAGGTCTAATTCAGCGAAGTTTCAAAACGTGAAAAGGAGTAAATCCAAACACATCCGGATTTAATATATCTTCTGAGCTCGATTCAAGCATACAATTGTTAAAGTATAAAACCTTTTATATATTTTTTTTAAAATACCAAGGTGTGTACATTTGGTCACGCACGAAAGTTTAAAAAGACATTCGGCTCCATTTAATGAAAATTTTCATAATAATAAAAAAGAAGCCTAGGTTTAGTGTCTTTGACGTAGTATAAGTTCTTTGATGGGTCTATGAAGAAATTTAATAAGTTGCAATTGCAAAGTTTTCACGAAATATATATGCGGGTGCGCGCACACGGTCGCGCACGAACGAAAGCCAAAAAAGCGGAGATAAACCCCCTTTATAATATGCTCCTGGAGCTCTTTTTGGTAGAATGAGTTAGTTCTGAAAAAAACTTTTTTTTTTTTTTTTAAAACAAGTGTTATGTTGTTTTTGATTTTTTAAACTTGCAACAACATTTTCATGTGTGACACAGGATCAAAATGAAATGAAGAAATTTATCTTTTCTTGGGGCATTTATGACTCAATTTTTTGTTTAGTAAGAATGAGGCTCTGCTCTCCGTACAGAAGAATTTCTCCACACTCGTTGCATTTCATGTGCACCTTTGCAAGATATGGTCTCAAGTCCATCACAGCACTCGATGGAGATACAGGTCGTCGATCAGAAGATGTGCTGGCCACCTCTGATGGTAATAGCGTGGCCAGGGCTCTTGTCGATGCCTGTGCGAATTCCACAGGGTGCACTTGTTTGACATGCCGCACCATGGTATGTATGGAAAAGGAATATTTTTTCTTGGATTTCCTCTTGAGAGAACCGAATTGCATATTGTGCAGGTAACTTTTGGCGCATTCACTTTCTTTTGTTCTTCAGGATAAGTGAAAAATTGCCAAATAAAAGATTCCTTTTTTCTTTTTAAAGGTAGTCGCTCATTTCCTTCAGATTCGGAAGATGAATGCGGGGCGGCAGCCATTTCAGCAAAGTCTTCCGAAGGATGTTAAACGTTGTTCTCTTTTGAGAGTACAAAAGATAGTGAGGGAAGTGGGTGGAGTCCTCCGTGTAAATTGCAGAATAGAAACTACTAAGAACCAATTGGAAGTGTTGTTTTCGAGTCACATGACTTCACATGCGCGTCTCGGGACATGTAGGCGGTGACAGTATCTGGTCACGTACGCCATTTGGAAGTAGCGGTCTAATTCAGCGAAGTTTCAAAACGTGAAAAGGAGTAAATCCAAACACATCCGGATTTAATATATCTTCTGAGCTTGATTCAAGCATACAATTGTTAAAGTATAAAACCTTTTATATTTTTTTTAAAAATACCAAGGTGTGTACATTCGGTCACGCACGAAAGTTTAAAAAGACATTCGGCTCCATTTAATATCAATTTTCATAATAATATGCATTACACGCGCAAGTTATAGTGAGTCCAACTAACTATAACGTGGAATTTCATTGGTTTTATATCAGTAAAATTTCCACCTAACTACAACTGGTGTCAAACCTATGTTTTTTTCAGTGAATTTCATAGGTTTTGTAAATGCTACTTCCTAACTATAACGTGTGTAAAACCTATGGTTTTTTCAGTGAATTTCATAGGTTTTGTAAATGCTACTTCCTAACTATAACGTGTGTAAAACCTATGGTTTTTTCAGTGAATATATATATATATGTATATATATATATATATATATATATATATATATATATATATATATATATATATATATATATATATATATATATATATATATATATATATATATATATATACATGTAAAAAATATATATATACATTTATATAAATATATATATATATACATACACTCATATTACCTACTGGCTGTCGCCAGTAGGTAGTTATAGTTAGGACCAAGGTTCAATAAGAAAAACGTTTTTCTTTTGCCAATATCTTTTGCGCCGTTTGACGAATCTTTGCAAAACTTTCAAAACTAATTTTCAAAATGAATGCCCAGCTCTGGTCAGCTTCTGTCTTGAAAGTTTCGAGGTGATTTGTCTAGAGGTGGCCGAGGAAAAAGGGGGGCCTCAAAACATGTTTTCTCCATGTTAATTTCTATAGGAAGCTTTCGAAAAAGCTACAGCCCGAACTGCTGAACGGAAATACACCAAATTTGGCAAAAAGGTAGCTCTTGGTACAGAAAGCATTCTTTTTGTTATATGGTGTAAATCCTTTCAGTAGTTCTGGAAAAATGAATCTTTAAAAAAATATATATATGGTGACCACTGTGGATTCGCAAACCTTCCCGAGCACAAGCTTGATTTTTATTGGCTTCCAACACTTCAAACCAGGAAGTGTTGGTAGCCATCTTGTGACTCGGTAGAACTGAGTCACAAATAAAAAGGCTAAAAATGAAGAAAAGGGAGCAGGGTAGTAACACCCTGACCCCCTAGGTCTGCTCATGGGCTCCCACAGGGACCCGAAGTATGGAGAGATTCCCTTGAGGTGAGTGTAAAACATAAAATTGTTGGATACAGTTTGTACATTCGAACTCCTTTATGGTTTCATCGATCTTATGTTACTATCGAATCTGTGAATCAACCATCGATGCTGGAGTCTTAAATTGTACCAAGGATGGCGTCTTTGGTACAATTCAAGACTCCAGCATGGATGGTTGATTCACAGATTCATAAGATCGTTGAAACCATAAAGGAGTTCGAATGTACAAACTGTATCCAACAATTTTATGTTTTACACTTCTGTCTTGCTTTTCAATTATGCAGGTCATAATTGATTGAGATGTATCCATGTTTTTTTATTAGCTGATTAGATTAGCTAGTTAGAATAATTGGTTTTAATGTTATGTCTTTGCATTTATAATAAATGACTTTTTAACTGCAATATGTTTGTGTTATATATGTAAGAATCATTTTCTCAGAATTGTGCATTGATATAATCCTGCTTGTAACTCACCTCAAGGGAATCTCTCCATACTTCGGGTTAGATAACCCCACTTCCCTTGACTAGATTAAGGGGTACCTCTCTCTTTTCACACTCCCACAGGGACCCCCAGGGCCCAAAAAACATATTTTTTTGTCAGGATTTGCGTACAGTGTGCAAATTCTGCCAAAAAGCAAAAAACAATGAAGTGTGGTGTCTCGTGTTTCGTTTTAATAGGCCCCTGGGTGGGCAAGGTCCCAGAAGCATTATGCCAAATATATGCGGGACATGTGGACCTCCCAGGCACCGGGGACAGCCACCTCCCTGGGGTTTATTTATTAATATAGGAGTGGGGGTCCTGCCTGCCATGCTGGCACGGGACCACCACCTCCCTAGAGCCTAGATCATTGAAGTGCAGGAGTCCATTGCGGACCCCCAGCCCCAGGGACCACCACCTCCCTATTTATAAGCTGGTGAGGGAGCCGCGTGCTCTCCCTCCAGGAGACCTCCTTGGCCCTGGGGAACACGACCTCCCAGAGCCATCTACAGCACTGTCCCGAGGTGCCCACCCTGGGACATTGAAGTTTGCAGTGACACTTCGCTTCATTGAAGCAAGAGCAGGAAACCTGCTCTAGCCTCCATGAAGTGACGCAGAATTGCTTTTGGACAAGGGGAGCTGCATGTCAGCAGCTTCCCTTGTCCAAAAGCTATAGCGGCTCCTGCTAGAGGCGGGCAGCTGGCTGTGACTGCGGGGGCATTAGGGCTCCCCCAGCGGTCTCCAACGTCTGGCAAGGCCCCAGGGGATGGGTTCCTTAGGGCCAGAAGTGGCCCCCTCCTGTAATAAATAAATAAATAAATAAAAGGGTAAGAGGCAAAGCTTTGGGGGATGGGGTCCTCTCTTGCTTCTTTGTGCCCCCTCTTGCCTCTTTCTGCACCCTTCTTCCCTCTTTGTGCAACTTGCCTGCCTCTTTCTGTACCTCTCTTTCCTCTTTCTGCAACCCTCTTGCCTCTTTTTGCACCTCTGTTCCTTCATTCTTTTGTTTCTTTATGCACCTCTCTTGCCTCTTACTGCACCCCTGTTCCCTCTTTCTGCACACTTGTTGCTTCTTTCTGTATTTCTCTTGCTTCTTTTTGCACCTCTATTGCATGTTTCTGCACCCTTGTTGCCCTTTTCTACACTTGTCTTCCCTCTTTGTGCACCGCTCTTGTCTGTTTGTGCACCTCTCTTGTCATTTTCTGCACCTGTCTTGCCTCTTTCTGCACTTCTGTTGCCTCTTTCTGCACTTCTGTTGCTTCTTTCTGTACCTCTCTTGCCTCTTTCTGCACCTGTCTTGCCTCTTTATGTGCCTCTGTGGCTTCTTTCTGCATTTCTCTTGCTTGTTTTTTGCACCTCTCTTGCTTGTTTCTGTACCGCTGTTGCCCCTTTCTCTACTTGTCTTCCCTCTTTGTGTATCTCTCTTGTCTGTTTGTGCACCTCGCTTGCCTCTTTCTGTACCTGCCTTGCCTCTTCCTACACTTCTCTTGCTTTTGTCTTTACTTCTGTTGCTTCTTTCAGCAAATCTCTTTCCGCTTTCTGCACTTCTCTTGCCTGTTTCTGCTCTTCTCTTGCCTCTCTCTGCACTACCCCTTCCTCTGTGTGCACCACTCTTTACTCTTTCTGTACATCTCTTGCCTCTTTGTGCACCCTTGTTCCCACTTTCTGCATCTCTCCTGCCTGTTTCTACACTTTTCTGTTGCTTCTTTCTGTACCTCTCTTACTTCTTTCAGTATCCCTCTTGCCTCTTTATCCAACCTTCTTCCCTCTTTGTGTACCTCTCTTGACTCTTTCTACACCTCTCTAGCCTCTTTCTGCAGTTTTCCTACCTCTTTCTGTACCTCTTTTGCTTCTTTCTGCACTTTTTAGCTTTTTTCTGCACACCTCTTGCCTCTTTATTCACCTCTGTTAGTTCTTTCTGTACTGTTATTGCTTCTTTCTGCACCTCCCCTGCAAAGTACTGCACCCCTCTTGCCTCTTTCTGCACCCCTCTTCTCTCTTTCTGCACCTCTCTTGCCTCTGTCTGCATCCATGTTCCCTCTTTCTGCACCTCTTTTGCCAGTTTCTGCAACTCTCTTGCCTCTTTCTGAAGTTATCTTGCCTCCTTCTTCACCTCAGTTGCTTCTTTCTGTACCCCTTGTCCCTCTTTCTGTACCTCTATTGCCTCTTTCTGAATGTCACTTGCCTCTTTCTGCACCTCTGTTGCTTCTTTCTGTATTTCTCTTACCTCTTTCTGCACCCCTCTTGCTACTTTGAGTACCTTGGTTGCTTATTTCTGTGCTTCTCTTGCTTCTTTTTGCACCTCTCTTGCTTCTTTCTGCACTCCTCTTGCCTCTTTATTCACCCTTCTTCCCTCTTTGTGCATCTCTCTTGCCTCTTTCTGTATCTCCCATGCCTCTTTCTGCAGTTCTCTTGCCTCTTTGTGTATCTTCCTTGTGTGTATGTGCACCTCTCTTGTTCTTTGCTGGACCTGTCTTGCCTTCTTCTGCACTTCTGTTGCCTCTTTCTTCACTTCTGTCACTTCTGTTGCTTTTTTCTGCACCTCTCTTGTCTCTTTCTGTACCTGTCTTGCCTCTTCCTGCACCTCACCCCTGTTGCTTTATTCTGTAACTCTTGCACTTCTTTCTGTGCCTCTTTTGCTTCTTTCTGCACCCCTCTTGCTTTTTCTACACCCTCTTCCTTCTTTCTGTACCCCTGCTCCCTCTTTCTGTACCTCTATTGCTTCTTTCTGTATGTCTCTTAGCTCTTTCTGCACCCCTCTTGCTACTTTGTGTACCGCGGTTGCTTCTTTCTGTGCTTCTCTTGTTTCTTGTTGCACCTCTCTTGCTTCTTTCTGCACTCCTCTTGCCTCTTTCTTCACCCTTCTTCCCTCTTTGTGCATATCTCTTGCCTCTTTCTGTAACTCCCTTGCCTCTTTCTGCAGTTCTCTTGTCTCTTTATGTACCTGTTACTTCTTTCTGCATTTCTCTTGCCTCTTTCTGCATTTCTGTTGCTTCTTTCTGCAATCATTGTGCCTCTTTCTACATTTCTGTTGCTTCTTTCTGCATTTCTCTTACCTCTTTCCTCAACACTTTTTCCTCTTTCCGCACCTCTGTTGCTTCTTTTTAAATTTCTCTTGCTTCTCTCTGCACCTCTCTTACTTGTTTCTGCATCCCTGTTGACCCTTTCTGTACTCGTCTTTCTGTGCATCTCTTGCTTCTTTCTGTACCCCTCTTGCTTTTTTTCTGCATCCCCTTCCCTTTTTCTGTACTACTCCTGCCTCTTTCTGCACCCCTGATGCTTCATTCTGTACTTTTCTTGCTTCTTTCTGCACCCCTCTAGCTTCTTTCTGCACAACTCATCCCTCTTTCCCCATCATTCTTCCCTCTTTGTGTACCTCTCTTGACTCTTTCTACACCTCTCTTGCCTCTTTCTGCGGTTCTCTTACCCCTTTCTGCACTGCTCTTGCTTCTTTCTACACCTCGCTTGCAAATTACTACTCTCTTCTTGCCTCTTTTTGCACCCCTCTTCCCTCTTTCTGCACCGCTCTTGCCTCTGTCTGCATTCCTGTTTCCTCTTTTTGTACCTCTTTTGCCTGTTTCTGCAACTCTCTTGCCTCTTTCTGCAGTTCTCCTGCCTCCTTTGTCACCTCTGTTGCTTCATTCGCCACCTCTCTTGCCTCTTTTTGTACCCCGTTGCTTTATTCTGTACTTCTCCTGCTTCTTTCTGTGCCTCTCTTGCTTCTTTCTGAAACCTTCTTGCTTTTTTTGCACCCCTCTTCCCTCTTTCTGTAACTCTGTTCCATATTTCTCTACCTCTCTTGCCTCTTTCTGCCCCCTTGTTCCCTCTTTCTGTACCTCTGTTGCCTCTTTCTGCACGTCACTTGCCTCTTCTGCACCTCTGTTGCTTCTTTCCGTATTTCTCTTACCTCTTTCTGCACCCCTCTTGCTACTTTGTGTACCTCGGTTGCCTCTTTCTGTGCTTCTCTTGCTTCTTTTCGCACCTCTCTTGTTTCTTTCTGCACTCCACTTCTTTTTGCACCTCTCTTGTTTCTTTCTGCACTCCACATCTTTCTTCATCTTTCTCCCCTCCTTGAGCATCTCTTTTGCATCTTTCTGTACATCCCTTGCCTCTTTCTGCAGTTCTCTTGCCTCTTTCTGTACCTCTGTTACTTCTTTCTGCATTTCTTTTGCTTCTTCCTGCACTTCGCTTGCCTCTTTCTTCAACACCTTTGCCTCTTTCTGCACCTCTGCTGCTTCTTTTTACATTTCTCTTGCTTCTCTGTGCACCTCTCTTGCTTGTTTCTACACCCATGTTGCCCCTTTCTGTATTAGTCTTTCTGTGCCTCTCTTGCTTCTTTCTGCACCCCTCTTCCCTTTTTTCTGTACCTCTCTCGCCTCTTTCTGCCACCCTCTTGCCTCTTTCTGCACCTCTATTCCTTCTTTTTACATTTCTCTTGCTTCTCTCTGTACTTCTCCTGCTTCTTTCTGCACCACTCTTGCTTTTTTCTGCACTTCTCTTGCCTCTTTCTGTACCTCTGATGCTTCTTTCTGTACTTCTCTTACCTCTTTCTGCTTCCCATTTGCTACTTTCTGCACTTCTTTTGTTTCTTTCTGCAGCTCTCTTGCTTCTTTCTACACTCCTCTTGCCTCTTCCGTCACTCTTCTCCCCTCTTTGTGCACGTCTCTTGCCTTTTTCTGTACCTCCCTTGCCTCTTTCTGCAGTTCTCATGCCTCTATCTGCACCTCTGTTACTTCTTTCTGCATTTCTCTTGCCTCATTCTACATTTCTGTTGCTTCTTTCTGCACTCATCGTGCCTCTTTTTACATTTCTGTTGCTTCTCTCTACACCTCTCTTGCTTGTTTCTGCACCCCTGTTGCACCTTTCTTCCCTCTTTCTGCACCTCTCTTGTCTGTTTTTGCACCTCTCTTGTCATTTTCTGTACCTATCTTGCCTCTTTCTGCAATTTTGTAACCTCTTTCTGCACATCTGCTGCTTCTTTCTGTACTTCTCTTAGCTCTTTATGTACTTCTCTTGCATGTTTCTGAACCTCTCTTGTCTCTTTCTGTACCTCTCTTACCATTTCAGCACCTCACTTGCTTCTTTCTGTCACTCTCTTGCCTCTTTCTGCACCCCATTCCCTCTTTCTGCACCTATCCTACCTGTTTATGCACCTCTCTTGCCTCTTCCTGTACTTCTCTTTCCTCTTTCTGCACCTCTGTTGCTTCATTCTGTACTTCCTTTGCTTTTTTTTGTACCTCTTACTTCATTCTGCACCTGTCTTGCCTCTTTATGCACCTTTCTTCCCTCCTTGTGCACCTCTTTTGCCTCTTTGTATACCTGTCTTGCCTCTTTCTGCAGCTCTCTTACCTCTTTCTGCACCTTTTTTGCTTCTTTCTGCACTTCTTTTGCCTCTTTTTGCACCCCTCTTGCCTCTTCCTGCACCTCTGTTTGTTCTTTCTGAACAGTTCTTGTTCTTTCTGCACTCTTCTTCCCTCTTTCTGTACCTCTCTTGCCTCTTTCTGCAACTCTCTTGCCTCTTTCTGCAGTTCTCTTGCCTCCTTTTCACCTCTGTTGCTTCTTTCTGTACCTCTCTCGCATTTTTCGGCATCCCTCTTGCCTCTTTCTGTTCCCCTCTTCCCTCTTTCTGTACCTCTCTTGCCTCTGTCTGCAACTCTCTTGCCTCTGTCTGCAACTCTCTTGCCTTTTTCTGCAGTACTCTTGCCTCCTTCTTCACCTCTGTTGCTTCTTTCTCCACCTCTGTTGCTTCTTTCTGCACTCCTCTTGCTTCTTTCTGTATTATTCGCCCCTTTTTCTGTACCTTTCTTGCCTCTTTCTGCACCTCTCTTGCCTCTTTCTGTACTGCTCTTTCCTCTTTCTGCACCTCTGATGCTACTTTGTGTACCTCGGTTGCTTCCTCCTGTGCTTCTCTTGCTTCTTTTTGCACCTCTCTTGCTTCTTTCTGCACTCCTCTTGCCTCTTTCTTCACCCTTCTTCCCTCTGTGTGCACCTATCTTGCCTATTTCTGCACATCCCTTGCCTCTGTCTGCAGTTCGCTTGCCTCTTTGTTGCACTCTTTTGCTACTTTCTGCACTTATGTTGCCTCTGTCTGCACCCCTCTTGCCTCTTTCTGCACCTCTGTTGGTTCTTTCTGCACTGCTCTTGCTTCTTTCTGTACATCTCTTGTAATTAGCTGAACTCCCTCTTCCCTCTTTCTGCACCTCTGTTGGTTCTTTCTGCACCTCCATTGGTTCTTTCTGTACTTCTCTTACCTCTTTCAGCACCCCTCTTGCTACTTTCTGCACCTCTGTTGCATCTTTCTGTGCTTCTCTTGCTTCTTTTTTACCCTTGCTTGCTTCTTACTGCACCCCTCTTGCATCTTTCCTTACCCTTCTTCCCTCTTTCTATACCTCTATTGCCTCTTTCTGTACCTCCCTTGCCTCTTTCTTTAGTTCTCTTGCCTCTTTCTGCACCTCTTTTGCTTCTTGCTGCACTTCTGTTGCATCTTTCTGCACTCTTCTTGCTTCTTTCTGCACCTCTGTTGGTTCTTTCTACTCTGCTCGTATTTCTTTCTGTACTTCTCTTGCTTTTTTCTGCACCTCTCTTGTTTCTTTCTGCACCTCTCTTGTCTCTTTCTGCATCACACGTGTTTCTGGGGGAGCCCACGCAGTCGTGAGCTGTGACCCCTGACCCTGCTTCAGGGCCGGTCGGTTGTTACTGCCCCCTTGCCTCCGTCTTCCTGCTCTTCCTTCCCCCCCGCTCCCCACCGCTGCTCCCCTGTGGCCCCGCCCCTTTGTTTTCTGTAACCCTCCCCATTCGCCGCCCCGCTCCCGCCTCCCAGCTGCTCCTCCCTCCCCCTTGGCCATTTATGGGGGAGCCCACGCAGTGGTGAGCTGTGACCCCTGACCCTGCTTCAGGGCCGGTCGCTCCACACACAGCGCGGCGGACCCCCGTGAGTGTGCCCAAGGTCCCCCGCTACCACCACGAGTTCACCGCTGCTCGCAGGAGAGGATTCTGGGTCTGGTAGTCCTTGTCTGCGCTGCCCATGATTCGCCGCTGCTCCTGCAGCTGAGGATTATTAGTTTGTTATTGTGCTGTGCCAGTTTCCTATTGTTGTACTTTTTCTGCTGCCTGTGACTGTTATTTTGCGTTGTTACTGCCCCCTCGCCTCCGTCTTCCCGCTCTTCCCCCCCGCTCCCTGCTGCTGCTCCCCTGCAGCCCGCCCCTTTGTTTTCTGTAACCCTCCCCATTCGCCGCCCCGCTCCCGCCTCCCAGCTGCTCTTCCCTCCCACTTCGCCATTTATGGGGGAGCCCACGTACGCGCAGCATTCACGTGCGCCAAAGGCAAGCCCGTCTACGCCCGTCCGCGCCTGGACCGCGCCCAGCACCAGAACCCCTGGTCCTCGACGATGCCAGCCCACCCGACGGACTTATAACGCCTCCACCCTCCACGCACTCAACGCCGGCCGGAACCCCGCCTGCTACCGAGCCACCCCGAAACGCACCCACGGACCCTTCACCTGCCAAGCCTGCAAATTCACCTGCCTTCGAACCTGCACCGCAACCGCCAACCTGAGCACCAGCAACAACCACCTCAAGTGCATCCTACTCAACACCCGCTCCGTCCAGAGTCAAGCCGTCGAACTCTGGAACCTCCTCGACACAACATCACCAGATGTCGCCTTCCTCACCAAAACCTGGATGAACGCCTCCTGAGCCCCCGACATCGCCATAGCCATCCCGGAGGGCTACAAGATCACCCGGAGAGACCGCATCAACCAAACCAGAGGAGGCATCGCCATCGTCCACAGGAACACCATCCGCATCACGACCAACTCCAACGACACCCTCACCGCCACCGAGCACCTTCACTTCCAGATACACACCGACCCCAAGACCACCCTCAGAGCACCCTCATCTACAGACCCCCGGGACGACGCACACAATTCAGCGAAGCCATCGCAGACTTCGTCAGCCCGCACGCCTTAACCTCCACAGACTACATCCTCCTAGGGGATCTCAACTTCCACCTGGAGAACAACAAGGACTGCAACACCGCCGCCCTGCTGGACAACCTCGCCAACCTCGGACTCAAGCAACTGGTGGACACCCACACCCACCTCGCCGGCCACACGTTTGACCCCGTCTTCTCCTCCAGCAAGCACATCTCCTTCAGCCACTCTACCAGACTACACTGGACAGATCACAGCTGCATCCACTTCAACTTCAGGAGAACCACGACCCACCACCACCCGCAACAGGGCCCTCGCAGAAGCTGGAGCAAGATCACCTCCGACCAGCTCACCACCGCCCTCAGCCAGAACCCCCCCACCAACACGATAGAACACAACGAAGCAGCCTGCAACCTCACACTGTGGCTCACCAACTGCGCGGACGAACTCGCACCACTGAAGAACCCTCCCAGCAGACCCGGCTTCAGCATCGTTAAAGAGCTCTCCAACCCCAGCGCCTGCAACAACGACATCACACCATCACAAGACCTCTGCGACTCACTCGCCTCGTTCTTCCACCGCAAGATCGCCGACATACACAACAGCTTTGACACGCTGACCACGCACCCAACCACCGAACCAGGGCCCTAACGACCACCCTCTGCACCTGGACCCTGGTCAGCACCGAAGACACCACCCGCCTGATGGACACCATCCACTCCGGATCCCCTACCGACCCCTGCCCGCACCACATCTTCAACAAAGCCGACTCCATCATCGCACCCCAACTCCGGAACATCATCAACAGCTCCTTTGCATCCTCCCCTTTCCAGCCAAAGTCATTGAGAAGACCGTCAACAGACAACTCTCCGCCTTCCTCGAGACCAACGGAACCCTCGACCCCTCACAGTCTGGTTTCCGAGCAAACCACAGCACCGAGACCGCCCTCATTGCAGCCACCGACGACATCAGGTCCCTGCTCGACAACGGGGACCCTGCTGCCCTCATCCTCATGGACCTCTCAGCAGCCTTCGACACCGTATGCCACCGCACCCTGATACAACGCCTCAGCAACACCGGAATCCAAGGAGCGGACTTGGAGTGGATCATCTCGTTCCTCAACGGAAGAACCCAGAGAGTCGGCCTCCCCCCGTTCCGATCCACGGCCACAGAAATCATCTGCGGCGTCCCACAAGGATCCTCGCTCAGCCCCACCCTCTTCAACGTCTACATGAGCCCTCTCGCAACCATCACACGCCAACACAACCTCAACATCATCTCCTACGCCGACGACACCCAGCTGATCCTCTCCCTCACCAACGACCCCGCCACCGCCAAAGCTAACCTCCAGGAAGGAATGAAAGACGTCGCGGATGAAACTGAACTCAGACAAGACGGAAGTCCTCATCCTCGGACCATCTCCCTCTGCCTGGGACGACTCCTGGTGGCCCCCTGCCCTGGGCACCGCACCCAAGCCAACGGACCACGCAAGCAACCTGGGCTTCATCCTGGATTCCTCCCTCACGATGACCAAGCAAGTCAACGCCGTCTCGTCATCCTGTTTCAACACACTGCGCATGCTCCGAAATATCTTCCGATGGATCCCCACCGAAACCAGGAAGACGGTCACCCAGGCCCTCGTCACCAGCCGTCTGGACTACGGGAACACCCTCTATGCTGGAACCACAGCCAAACTCCAGAAAAGACTCCAGCGCATCCAGAACGCCTCAGCACGACTCACCCTGGACATCCCTCGCCACAGCCACATCTCTGCCCACCTGAAAGACCTGCACTGGCTCCCCGTCAACAAGAGGATCACGTTCAGACTCCTCACCCATGCACACACGGCTCTCCATGACACGGGCCCGAAGTACCTCAACAGCCGCCTCACATTCTACACACCCACCCGCCAGCTCCGATCCGCCAGCCTCGCCCTTGCCTCCATCCCATGAATCGGCAAATCCACCATCGGAGGAAGATCCTTCTCCTACCGGGCAGCCAAGACATGGAACTCCCTCCCCACTCACCTACGGCTGACCCCGGACCAGCTGTCCTTCAGGAAACAACTCAAGACCTGGCTGTTCGAACAGTAGCGACCCCCCCCTCAGCGTCTTGAGACCCTTACGGGTGAGTAGCGCGCTATACAAATTGTGCTGATTGATTGATTGATTGATTTCTGTCTGCATCCCTGTTCCCTCTTTATGCACCTATTTTGCCTGTTTCTGAAACATTCTTGCCTCTATCTGCACATATTTTGCCTCTTTATGCAACACTCTTGCCTCTTTCTACAGTTCTCTTGCCTCTTTCTGTACCCTTCTTCCCTCTTTCTGTACTTCTCTTGCTTCTTTCTGCACCTCTCTTGCTTCTTTCTGCACCCCTCTTGCCGCTTTCTGTACCCCTCTTCCCTCTTTCTGCAACCCTCTTGCCTCTCTCTGCAACTCTGTTCCTTCTTGCTATACTTCTTTTGTTTCTTTCTGGGCCTCTCTTGCTTCTTTCTGCACTCCTTTTGTCTCTTTCTCCACCCCTCTTACCCTTTCTGCTTCTTTGTTCCTTCTTTCTGCACTTCTTTTGTTTCTTTCTGCATCTCTCGCTTCTCTCTGCACCGCTTTTATCTCTTTCTGCACCCCACTTACCTCTTAAGGTACCTCTGTTCCCTCTTTCTGCACATATTTTACTTGTTTCTGCAATATACTTCCATCTATCTGCACATATTTTGCCTGTTTCAGCAACACTCTAGCCTCTTCCCTCTTTCTGCACCTCTTTTTCTTCTTTCTGCACTTTTCTTTCTTCTTTCTACACCTCTCTTGTTTCTTTCTGTATCCTTTTTGCCTCTTACTGTACCCCTCTTCCCTCTTTCTGCACCCCTCTTGCCTGTCTCTGTACCTCTGTTCCTTCTTTCTGCACCCCTTTTGTCTCTTTCTCCACCCCTATAACCCCTTTCTGCATCTGTGTTGCACTTCTCTTGTCTCTTTCCCACCCCCTTTCCCTCTTACTGTACCCCTGTTGCTTCTTGCTGTACCTCTCTTGCTTCTTTCTGCACCCCTTGCCTCTTTCTCCATCCCTCTTCCCTCTTTCTGCACCTCCCTTGCCTGTTTCTGCAACTCTCTTATCTCTTTCTGCAGTTCTCTTGCCACCTTCTGTACCTCTGTTGCTTCTTTCTGCACTTCTCTTGCCTCTTACTGCACCCCTCTTGCCTGTTTGTGCACCTGTGTTGGTTCTTTCTGCACTGCTCTTGCTTCTTTCTGGACCTCTTTTTTCAAATGTATGCACTCCTTTTGCCTCCTTCTGCACCCCTTTTGCCTCCTTCTGCACCTATGTTGGTTCTTTCTGCACTGCTCTTTCTTCTTTCTGTACCTCTGTTTCTACAACTCTCTTGCCTGTTTATGTACTTCCCTGGCCTCATTCTGCACCCCTGTGGCTTCTTTCTGCTTTTCTCTTGCTTGTTTCTGTATCTTTCTTCCCATTTATGCACTACTATTGCCTCTTTCTGTGCGTCTCTTGCTTCATTCTGCACTTCCTTTCTCTTTCTGCACCTCTCTTGTCTCTTTCTATACCTTACTTACTCTTTCTGCACCTCTCTAGCTTCTTTCTGCACCTCTCTTGGTTCTTTCTGCACTTTTGTTGCCTCTTTCTGCACTTCTCTTGCATCTTTCTGCACATTTCTTACTCTTTCTGCACCTCTCTTGATTTTTTTGCACTTCTCTTGCCTCTTTCTGTACTCAAATGGGAAGTGCAAACTCTCAGCTTTAAAGGTCTGCGTGCTTTCAGGACTGAGGTATGTGTCTACATGTACATGTAAAGCAAACACAAGGATATGATAGACCCGACTTTGCCATAGCCATCCCAGACAGCTACAAGATCACCCGCAGAGACCACACCAACGGAGTCAGAGGAGGAATTGCCATTGTCCACAAGAACAGCATCAGGGTCTCGACTAGCACCGACGACGCGCTCAGCACCGCCAAACACATGCATTTCCAGATCCACACTGACCCCAAATCCACCCTCAGAGGTACCCTCATCTACCGACCCCCCGGGCCCCGCCCCCAGTTCAGTGACTCCATCGCCAACTTCATCAGCACGCACACCCTGACCTCCACCGACTACTTCCTCCTTGGAGACCTGAACTTTCACCTTGAGAACAACAATAACAGCAAATCCACCACCCTGATCGACAACCTCGCCAACCTCAGACTGAGGCAACTCATCACAACGCCTACCCACTCCGCCGGCCACACCCTCGACCCCGTCTTCTCGTCAGCCATACCACTGAACTCCTCTGGACTGACCACCGCTGCATCCACTTCGCCTTCCAGAAAACCACCACACACCACCGCACCCAACGGATCCCCCGCCGCCGCTGGAGCAAAATCACAGAAGATCAACTACATGCAAACCTTGCTCTCAGCACACCCACCGAACCCTCCAACACCGACTTCGCTGCCCACAACCTCAGATGCTGGATCGAGGACTGCGCCAACACCCTCGCCCCGCTAAAGAAACCCCCCCCACAGAGACACCAGCAAGAGGGCCATATGTTTAACCCCAGAACTCCTAGATTCCAAGCAAGCCTGCCGGAAACTAGAGAAGAAATGGCACAGAGAACAAACTCCGGACAGCCACACAGCACAGAAGGACGCCGTCTGCAACCACCACCACCTCATCAGGGTTGCCAAGAAGACCTCCTTAAAAAAACCGCCTCGACAACAAAGAACATGACAGCAAGGAGCTCGTCAACATTGTAAAGGAACTCTCCAACCCCAGCTCCAACACTAACGAAGTCCCGCCATCGCAAGCCCTGTGCGACTCACTCGCCACCTTCTTCCACCACAAGATAGCAGTCATCCACGACAGCTTCAACACCCAGACAGCCCCAACAGACAGCAACACAACAGACCCTCCGCACACCATCGACCATGTCCCCTTGCTAGCCTGAACCAGTGCGAGCATCAATGACACCATCAAGACCATGAGCACAATCCACTCCGGCTCTCTGTCAGACCCATTCCCGCACAACGTCTTCAACAAAGCAAGCAGCTCCATCGCACCCCACCTACGCAACGTTAAATCTCTACCTTGAGACCGCGACCTTCCAAGAGAGCTGGAAACACGTTGAGATCAACGCCCTACTCAAAAAACCCAAAGCAGACCCATGAGGCTTCAAGAACTTCCGACCCATCTCTCTGCTTCCCTTCCCGGCAAAGGTCATTGAGAAAATCGTTAACAGACAGCTAACCCGATACCTCGAAGAGAACAGGATCCTGGACCATTCCCAGTCAGGGTCCCGCAGCAACCACAACACCGAGACCGCCCTCATCGCTGCCACCGATGACATCAGGACCTTGCTAGACAACGGGGAGACTGAAGCACTCATCCTCCTAGACCTCTCCGCCGCCTTCAACACCGTCTGTCACTGCACACTACGCGCATGCCTCCACGCCTCAGGGATTCGAGACGAGGCTCTGGAATTGACCACCTCCTTCCTCTCTGGCAGAATCCAGAGCGTCCGCCTCCCCCGGTCCGTTCCAAAGCCTCCGAGATCATCTGCGGCGTACCCCAAGGATCCTACCTCAGCCCGACACTGTTCAACATTTACATGGCCCCTCTCACACACGTCGCTCAACAGCACGACCTCAACATAATCTCCTACGCCGACGACACTCAACTGATCCTCTCCCTCACCAAGGACCCCATCACCGCCAAAGCCAACCTCCATGAAGGAATGAAGGCCGTCGCCGACTTGATGAAGATCAGCTGTCTGAAGTTGAACTCGGACAAGACGGAGGTCCTCCTCCTCGGCTCCAACCCGTCAGCCTGGGATGACACCTGGTGGCCAACGGCACTGGGGGCAGCCCCGACCCCCACTGACTATGCACGCAACCTGGGAATAATCCTTGACTCAACGCTCTCAATGACCAAGCAAATCAACGCTGTCTCCTCCTCCTTCTTTAACACCCTCCGCATGCTCTGCAAGATCTACAGATGGATCCCAACAGATACAAGAAAGACAGTCACCCAGGCCCTCGTCAGCAGCAGACTCTACTACGGAAACGCCTTCTACGCGGGAGCCCCGACCAAGCTCAACAATCGACTACAACGCATCCAAAACACCTCGGCACGACTGATCCTCTATGTACCACGACACGGCCACATCACATCACCCCCCACCTGAGAATCCTGCACTGGCTCCCCCTTCAAGCTCCTCAAACACGCACATGCACACAAGGCACTCCACAAGACCGGCCCAGCCTACCTCAACAGACGGCTCTCCTTCTACACCCCCAACCGCCAGCTACACTCCGCCGACCTCTCACTCGCCACAGTCTCGCGCATCCAAAGAACAACCACCAGCGGTAGATCCTTCTCCCACCTCGCTGCCAAGACATGGAACACCCTCCCACTGAGCCTACAACAGACCCAAGACCTGCTGACCTTCAGGAGGATACTAAAGACCTGGCTGTTCGATCAGTAGCGTCCTCCACCTCCCCCCCAGCGCCTTGAGACCCTCGCGGGTATGTAGTGCACTTAACAATGACTGATTGATTGATTGACGGAGTGCTGAAACTTTTCAGACACTCACCCCCTGTCACAGATCTGGGTTGAATTCATCATTGTTCTTTAGCTCACTTTGCCACCCCAGTTTAGACACAGCTATATGCAAATCAGTCTCGACTCTGTGCCTCATTGGAAGAGTCCAGCCCGAACTGCCAAGCCATGTCTTCCCTGGACCGGAAACAAGCATCCTGGGACCGGTTTTGGGCTAAAAGCCCTCATCAGTCAGGCTATCTTGAATCCAGTGGCAAAGTGAGCAAGGGACCCACGTCTGGGTATACCCTGGTAACTTAGGGCGAACAAAGAAAACACAAGAAAATGATGACGCTCCTTCGCTGGAGCAGCCGTGCGCAATACAAATAGCCCTAACATAACATAACATAACATAACATGAATAGAGTGCTGAAACGTTTCAGACACTCCCCCCCAGTCACAGATCTGGGTTGAATCCATCATTGGTCTTTAACACACTTTGGCACCCCAGTTCAGACATAGCGGTATGCAAATCAGTCTTGACCCTGTGCCTCATGGGAACAGTCTAGCCCGAACTGCCAAGCCATGTCTTATAGCCTGGCTGATGAAGGGTGATGTCCTGAAACCGGTCGCTGGATGCTCGTTTCTAGTCCAGGGAGGACATGGGTTTGCAGGTTGGGCTGGACTGTTCCCACAAGGAACAGGGTCAAGACTGATTTGCATATGGCTGGGTCCAAACTGGAATGATGTGGTGGCATACTTGTGCATGTAATCTTACAAGTGTTATACATCTGAAGATGGTAGCTTAAAAAGTGGCTAACTTCTCATATAGGTGGTCAAATCTTCTCAGTTCTGCACAGGCAGACATGTGTTATGTTTATAGGTGTATAGAGCCACTCAAATATACTATTTCATACCCATGTACCCTGTATTGTAAGCAGAAAGAAATACATACACCTTTTTGTACACAAAGTTACTGAGTATTCTGTTTGAAACATAGACATTCATGTATTTGTATGTTTATTTTTGTGTAACATGTCACTAGGTAAAAGCAGACATGCGTGCATGTATATTTTCACAAACTTGGTGAGACTTACAACAGTGATATGGTTAGGATTGGTGTTTTACATTTGGAAGGGTAACATTCTGAGCAGTCGATGAATAGTGAACCTTGAAGTGAAAAGTGAGGTTTAAGACATCTTGGTAAAAGGATTAGTGATTAGGCTACTTTGTAGGAGTCTGGGGAAAGTAGGCCTTTTCTGCAGCTCTGTTGCTTCTTTCTGGACTTCTCTTGCTTTTTTCTCTACCTTTCTTCCTCTTTCAGGACTTCTGTTGCCTCTTTCTGCATTTTTCTTGCTTCTATCTGCACCTTCCTTTTCTGCACCTCTCTTCCCTCTTTTTGCACTTCTCTTGCTTCTTTCTGTGCCTTTCTTCCTCTTTCTCTACATGTTCTACCTATGTAGGCATCGTTATAAATTAACATTTAAAAAACCTTAGAAACTCACTGTAAAAGAAACAGGTTTCAGGGACTTTATAGTTAGTAATTAACATTGTTTTTTAAAAAACTAGAAATTCACTGAAAAAACAGAGGTTTTAGGGACATTACATTTAGGAATTAGCATTTATAAAACCATAGAAATTCACTGAAAAAAACACAGGTTTCAGGGACGTTATAGTTAGGCTGACATTTCACTCATACAAAACCAGAGAAATGCGGCTGTTGTAGTTAGCTGAGCTAACTATAACTTGTGGCCCGCAATGCACTGCTGATGACGTTTACATATTACATCACTGATGACATCAATGATGATATCATCCACTTAATATCTGATGCACCTCCTCACACCCTAATATAACCTTTCATACACCCACTCTAAAATACAGATTATCATACACGAAACTATAGACTCACCAATACCAGTTAGTACATACCTACTTACTGATTCATAGGTCTACACACATCCACTCACTCAACAATACAGTCACTAATACATGCAGTCACTCATCAATACAGTCACTGATATATGCACTCATACATCCATACAGACACTCACATACCACCACTCACCCACAGAGACTCTCACACACCCAGTCAGTCATCCACAGACTGAATCTCACTGCCATTTACTCACGTATATAGTTATACACACACCACCTTACTTTTTCATACAGATATTAACACATACTTACTCTCTTATACAATCACTGACACAAGCACACACTCATCCATACAGCCCCTCTCACAATCACTCACTCTCACATCTAGTCACTTATATACTCTAACACTCACATATACTATCTTTCGCCATATGTAGTTACTCACACATATACCACTGAGATATCCATTCACTCACCAGCACAGCCATACGCACAATCACTCGCCTATACAGCCCCTCACAGATGCACTCATGAACCTATTCACCCACTGAATCCCCCACTCACACATATGCGCAGGGAGTGACACACACCCCCGCCCACCCACACAGACACTCAGTCACCCATACAGGTAATCAGACAACCAATCATTAACCCATTAAGACACTCATGTCGCTGCTCACCATCCCATGCAGCCACTTACACACCAGCTTTCAGATTGATACAGATATTCACAAAGTTTAGTCATTCACCCATGCATTCACTAGGAGACGTTTAATCACTCACTTATACAGTCAGTCATGCACCCACTAAATCATCCATTCAGACACTCATACACCCACTTATTCTGCAATAAACCTTGCCATGTATATATATAACACTCTCATACTTTTTAGAAACACTCAGTCACTGGATGATGCCATCAGTGATGTCATCATTAAGTCATTTAAGATGTTATCAGTGATTGCATCAAATTTCAAGTATTTCAACTTGGCCTCTGTGCACTGTTGCCTAAATAACCTAAAGTTATTTTCAAAATAAGTTTAAACTGTATTCTTACACTTTGTGTTTTTGAACCTTAACATGAAATTATAAAATACATCAATCAATCAATCAATCACAGCATTTATATAGCGCACTACTCACCCAAAGGGTCTCAAGGCGCTAGGGAGGGGGGGTCCGCTACTGCTCAAACAGCAAGGTCTTGAGTTGCTTCCTGAAGGCGAGGTGGTCCTGGGTCAGGCGGAGGTGGGTCGGGAGGGAGTTCCATGTCTTGGCGGCGAGGTAGGAGAAGGACCGTCCTCCTGTGGTGGCTCTTCGGATGCGGGGGACGGCGGCGAGGGCGTGGCCGTTTGATCGAAGCTGGCGTTTGGGAGCGTAGAAGTTGAGGCGGCTGTTGAGGTATCCCGGGCCTTGGTTGTGTAGGGCTTTGTGTGCGTGGGTGAGGAGTCGGAAGGTGATTCTCTTGTTGACCGGGAGCCAGTGCAGGTCTCTCAGGTGTCCGGAGATGTGGCTGCGACGGGGGATATCCAGGATGAGACGTGCTGAGGCGTTCTGGATCCGCTGAAGTCTCTTCTGGAGCTTGGCGGTGGTTCCGGCGTAGAGGGAGTTGCCGTAGTCCAGACGGCTGGTGACGAGGGCCTGGGTGACCGTCTTCCTGGTCTCGGTGGGGATCCACCGGAAGATCTTGCGTAGCATGCGCAGGATGTTGAAACACGACGAGGAGACGGCGTTGACTTGTCTGGTCATGGAGAGGGAGGAGTCCAGGATGAAGCCCAGGTTGCGTGCGTGGTCTGTTGGTTGGGGTGCGCTGCCCAGGGCGGGGGGCCACCAGGAGTCGTCCCAGGAGGAGGGTGAGGATCCCAGGATGAGGACTTCCGTCTTGTCCGAGTTCAGTTTCAGGCGGCTGTTCTTCATCCATTCGGCCACCTCTTTCATCCCTTCGTGTAGGTTGTCTCTGGCGGTGGCGGGGTCGTTGGTGAGGGAGAGGATCAGCTGGGTGTCATCGGCGTAGGAGATGATGTTGAGGTTGTGCTGGCGTGCGATGTCTGCGAGGGGGCCCATGTAGACGTTGAAGAGGGTTGGACTGAGCGAGGAGCCCGGAGGGACGCCGCAGATGACTACGGTGGCTTCCGATCTGAACGGAGGGAGGCGGACTCTCTGAGTCCTTCCGGCGAGGAAGGAGGTGATCCACTCCAGTGCCTTCTCCTGGACTCCGACGTTGCTGAGACGCTGTACTAGGGTACGGTGGCAGACAGTGTCGAAGGCCGCGGAGAGGTCTAGGAGGATGAGGGCCGCTGTTTCTCCGTTGTCGAGCAGGGCACGGATGTCATCGGTGGCTGCGATCAGGGCGGTCTCGGTGCTGTGGTTTGCCCGGAAGCCAGACTGCGAGGGGTCGAGGGATCCGTTCGTCTCGAGGAAGGCGGCCAGCTGCTTGTTGACGGTCTTCTCGATGACTTTAGCCGGAAACGGGAGCAGCGAGATGGGGCGGTAGTTCTTGAGGTCGGTGGGGTCGGCTGATGGCTTCTTGAGTAGGGCGCTGAGTTCAGCGTGCTTCCAGCTCTCCGGGAAGGTAGCGGTGTTGAAGGAGGTGTTGATGATGTCCCGTAGGTGGGGTGCGATGACAGCGTCGGCCTTGTTGAAGACGTGGTGAGGGCAGGGGTCGGTCGGAGATCCGGAGTGGATGGAGTTCATTGTGCGGATGGTGTCTTCGGTGTTGATCGGAGTCCAGGCGTGGAGGGTGGTGGTGGGGGGTGGGGGTTCGGTCGTGGCGTGCGTCGGTTGAGTGCTGAAGCTGTTGTGTATGTCTGCGATCTTGTTGTGGAAGTAGGAGGCGAGGGAGTTGCAGAGGTATTGCGAAGGGGTGATGTCGTTGTTTCCGGCGTTGGGGTTGGAGAGCTCTTTGACGATGTTGAAGAGTTCCTTGCTGTTGTGTGCGTTGTTGTCCAGTTGTTCCTTGAATGCGGTTTTCTTGGTGGCGCGGATGAGTTGGTGGTGCTTTCGGGTGGCGAGCTTGAGGGCCGCCATGTTGTCCGGAGTTGGGTCTCTGCGCCAGGTTTTCTCGAGGGCTCGGCAGTTCTTCTTGGAGTTCTTGAGTTCGTCGGTGAACCATGGGGCTTTCTTGCTGCCGGGTCTGCTGCTAGGCGGGGTCCTCAGGGGGGCGAGGTCGTCTGCGCAGTCGCTGATCCACTTGGTGAGGTTGGTGGCCGCCTGGCTTGGGTTCGGTGTGCTGGTGGGGGGGTTCATGCTCAGGGAGGTCGCGAGTTGGTCGGCTGTGATCTTGTTCCAGCTTCTGCGTGCAACCTGTTGCTGGTGGTGGTGGATCGTGGTCCTTCTGAAGCTGAAGTGGACGCAGCTGTGGTCCGTCCAGTGGAGTCCGGTGGCGTGGCTGAAGGCGATGTCCTTGCTGGATGAGAAGACGGGGTCGAGTGTGTGTCCGGCGTAGTGGGTGGGGGTGGTCACCAGCTGCTTGAGTCCCAGGTTTGCGAGGTTGTCCAGCAGGGTGGTGGTGTTGCGGTCGTTGTTGTTCTCCAGGTGGAAGTTGAGGTCCCCGAGGAGGATGTAGTCAGCGGAGGGAAGGGCGTGCGGGGTGATGAAGTCGGCGATGTCCTCGCTGAATTGTGTGCTTGGTCCCGGGGGTCTGTAGATGAGGGTGCCTCTGAGGGTGGTCTTGGGGTTGATGTGGACCTGGAAGTGAAGGTGCTCGGCGGGTGCGAGGGTGTCGTCGGTGTTGGTCGTGATGCGGATGGTGTTCCTGTGGATGATGGCGATGCCTCCTCCTGTGTTGTTGATGCGGTCCCTTTGGATGATCTTGTAGCCGTCTGGGATGGCGATGGCGATGTCGGGCGCTGAAGAGGCGTTCATCCAGGTTTCCGTGAAGAAGGCGACGTCTGGGGCTGTGGAGTCGAGCAGGTTCCAAATCTCGATGGCGTGTCTGTGGACGGAGCGGGTGTTGAGCAAGATGCATTTCAGGTGGCTGTGGCTGTTGCTCGTCTTGCTCTTGGTCGGTGCTGGTGTAGTGGAGGTCTGGATGCAGGTGAACTTGCAGGAGTTGCAGCAGAAGGGTCCGTGGGTGCGTCTCGGGGTGGCTTGGTAGCATCCCGGTGTTCTTCCGGCGTTGAGTGCGTAGAGTTCGGTGGCGTCGTAGGTCCGGCGGGTGGGCTGGGGTCTGCGGGGGCCAGGGGTCCTAGCGCTGAGCGCGGTCCAGGCACGGACGGGCGCAGACGGGCTTACCTTTGGCACACCTTCGGCGCTCATTCGGTGCTCCCGCTGCGCACGTCCGCTGCGCGGTCGCTGAGGGGGCGTCATAAGTAGGAGCCGTGAGGGAGGGTCGGCCGGGAGGCGGGAGGACCAATGGGAGAGGAGGGGAGGCGGAGCTCCGGGTCAGCGGCGGTGGGAAGCACGGAGGTGACCGGGGCAGCGGGGCTGGTGAGGAGCGGGGGCAGAGGCGGCAAGCTGCGGGCAGAAGGCGAGCCCGAGGAAGATGCGGAGGGCAGCGGCGTGGGGGAGGTGAGCGGAGGTCTCGGCAATCAAGGGAGCGGCCAGGCAGCAGCTGAGTCAGCAGGCAGGCAGGCGAGCGAGCGGCAGAGCAGCGTGGAGGGAGCGACCGCCTGCGAGGGCACAGGGGTCACAGTGAATGACCCGGCAGGGACCCCTTAAGTAGGAGCCGTGAGGGAGGGTCGGCTGGGAGGTGGGAGGACCAATGGGAGAGGAGGGGAGGCGGAGCTCCGGGTCAGCGGCGGCGGGAAGCACGGAGGTGACCGGGGCAGCGGGGCCGGTGAGGAGCGGGGGCAGAGGCGGCAAGCTGCGGGCAGAAGGAGAGCCCGAGGAAGATGCGGAGGGCAGCGGCGTGGGGGAGGTGAGCAGAGGTCTCGGCAATCAAGGGAGCGGCCAGGCAGCAGCTGAGTCAGCAGGCAGGCAGGCGAGCGAGCGGCAGAGCAGCGTGGAGGGAGCGACCGCCTGCGAGGGCACAAGGGTCACCTCATGATTCTTATCATCCAAAATATTCCAGTCACATATACATTATTAATATCTTGACATCACAAATTAATTATCTCTATACATTTTCACATTTACATCACAACGTGATTCTTTTTAGAGGAACAGCCCAATGCATTTCAGGCCCCATCGGCCCTTCTTCAGGGGCTAGATCTGTAAATAAAATGAACATTCTTACTTTGTAATATGAACCCATAGTTGAGAGAAGCAGTCTCAAAATTCAATTGTGCAAAATTATTATGATGTCATCAGGTATTAATCACATCTTATTAGTGTGCTAATGTAGCATAGTTGGTGATAGACCCTTTGATGAATAGGAAAACGTGTGAACTGTACAAAATTTGTGATACAAAAAGACGGAAACGTATTTAGATCAGCCACACCATAAAACCAAGGGATCCCTAGTGCATTGAGTCATCAATCTAGTGAGTTATTATTCTGAATGAGTGATCAAATCTGCACATACAAACCTTCCACACAGTGATGGTCTGTAAGAATATTATGTTCTCTGTAGAAAGAATAATAACTTAATAGGTATCGTGTTCAAATTAAGTATTCAACTGCTCAAAAACAACCGTCTATATCAAGCCCATAATGGACTGACTCGGCACTAACCTCGATATACATAGAAAGCCGTGAAGCGCAGCTCTGTTCATCTCGTCTTCCTAGCCGATTTCTTAACCGCTGGCTAAACTGCAAATAAATGATAGAATAATCCTGTAAAACCTGGTGATGTACCAAAAAAGTAAACCGATAATTCCTGT